>NC_067415.1:63318436-63980936 GCF_009764475.1 Pristis pectinata | reverse complement strand
ACCAAAATTGCACATGATACTCCAAGTGTGGCCTCACCAATGTCTTGTACAACTTCAACTCAAAGTCCCAAGTCCTATACTCCAAGGCTCTGACTGATGAAGGCCAGCATGCAAAACACCTTTTTCACCATCTGTCCAACTGCGAAGCCACTTTCAGGGAACTATGTACCATGTACTCCTCGGTCCTCTGTTCACAGCACTCCCCCAGGCACTGCCATTCACTGTGTAACTCTTACCCTAGTCTGACTTTCCAAAGCGCAACACCTCACACTTATCCGGATTACCATTTGCCAGTCCTTGGTCCATTTACCTAGCTGATCAAGATCCTTCTGTAATTTATGATGGCTTTCTTCTTTCTCTAATAACTTTCTTCACTGGTCATGATGGACTAGCAGATTTTCCGGACTGTTGGATGTTATTCTATTAATAGTTCAACACATTTAACTCACAAGGTTATAGAGTAGAATAATACAGTTTCTAGTGAATCTGGTATGCTTAAATGCAATTGGGAAAACAAGGCCCCAGTGAGTTTAAACTGAGTGTGGGAAACAGAACATAGTGAGTTACAAAGGGAACATGGAAACTGGATCCCGGTGAGTGGAGACGAGGAAGGAATGAGAGGCCCAGGTGAGTGGAAGAGAAGTGTAACATTTGGGGTCCTGGGTTTGTGCAAGGAACCCAGGCTCTAATGAGCATAAGGGAGGGTGGGAAGCAGAGCCCTGGTCAGTGGAAGGGAAGTAGGGGAACTGGGGGCACCAGTGAGTGGAAGAGGAAAGTGGGAACCAGGGCCCTGGTGAGTGGAAGGGGAGCCAGATGCCGAATTGCTGGGATTTCTTGATAGTCACACAGTGGATTATTGAGTTTTACTTCTGTCAGAATCCCTGGACTCAGACAAGCATGCCACCACCCTTCATTACCAATTCCACGATGTCCAGTTTGGATTCTCAGACCCACCAACATGGACTGATGGAATGAGGATGAAGGGTGCTGGAATATTTATTTCAGTCCAAGGATCTGTCAGGCAGGATAGGAAGTGTGTGGTCCAAGAAACCAAGCTCTGAAGCAGACACCAACGTTGTGGCAAGGAGGGGTGTGGTAGGGGGTGATGTGCTTGAAGGCCAGAAGTAGCCCACAGATGGCACTGTTGAGCTACATTTTATGAGAACTCAGTTTTCCTGAAACAACATTTAATTAACAGATCTATTATTTACTGTCCTGATTTACCAGCGACTTCCTGTAAGATTTGCATCTTACATCCGTGAAACTAAACGGAAAGCAAAATATTCACGAAATACATGCATCCTGAGATCCATGATTTTAATAACGGGTGGAGCAGGCTCATGGCTTTGCTTATTTTTCTATGTTGTCTTTGATCTGCGTTGTCCCAGAACAAGAATATTGAGATCAGGTTTTCAGTTGTGAGGGGAATTTTTGGCTGGAGCTGGATCCAATCATTCAATATTTTAGTGTATTGTGGCTCCTGTCTGCACAGCAACAGACATTCTCCCTAATGCAATAAGATGCATGATGGTTAATGGTTTGCAGATTATATTGCAGTTGATTATACTCCAATAATCCACTCAACCATTATTTCTTGATGGCATTAGTATGCAATTTTTGTTTGCTTTCTCTTGCTTCAAACTAAAGTCTAATAAAAACAGGCTCTAACATTTTACAAAAGACATGAACTGGAGTGTGGTCCAAGATACAGATAAACCACCTGTGTCAGATGACTCCTCAATAGGGAATTAATGGAAGAAATAGAGCATTATTTTCGGACCAATATTGGCATTGCCATTGCTTTAGGTCCCAGCTCTTATAATGATTGTTTGCCCTCTATTCTTTCAAAAGGCACAAGAAACCATGATGACTTTGGCTTGTTTTATGTTGCACTCTTATGGAAGGTGGCTTTTGTGGTCACAATGTCTGAGATGCTATCGTCAGAACCTGAAACAGTAATTCTGTTTCACTCTTCACAGATACTACTTGACCTGCTGATTACTTCCTGATTTTTCTGGTTTTGGTTCGGATTTCCAGCGTCTGCAGTTTTTGCTCTCCAATAAAATGTTGATATTTCGATTGTATGAGACCTTTGATAATGAAGTACTGCCATGCTCCATAACAAATTGCTACTGTAAAGACATAACAGTCCAGTGCACTGCTTTCATATTTCACTGTGACATGCCAATTTATTTTCATCTATCATTTATGCACTCTCTTTTGTCATAAGGCAGACATGGCCATTGACATATTGTGTCTGTGTAGCAGGAAAAATGGTGGTTTACCAAAAGTGAAATGGTAGTAGGCTTACAGAAGAGGTTCTCTTTTACAACTGCTATCAAAGGCTGGTACAGGAAAAGTTCTGATTTCGGTATATTTTATAAGTACATTGGACTTTAAAGAGCTTTATCAAGTACCTACTAGAGATGAGACTATTTAAAACCAAATGTTGAAGCAGAATATTTATTTATAGTAAAATGGCCAGATATAATCAGTGAACCTTACCTTAAATCAAATCACATGCAAAAGAAAAAGAACAATGTGATGGGCTGATGCTCTAAGTATAACCTTACATCAAAACAATTCTGAAATAGAGTTTGAATAGACTTTTAACAATACATCAAATAATAACTAGTGTGTGCATTTCCACCATTCTGTATTGAATAAAGTAAAGGCTGTGCTTTTTGTTTTTTCTTTAATGGGTTTATTATGGGTAAATAGGTCATAGAAGCATAGAAACATAAAGCACAGAAACTGGGCCTTTGAACCCACCTCAACCATGATGCCTTTCTACGGTAATTCCATTTGCCCACATTAGGCCCATATCCCTCTGCACCTTTCTTATCTATGTACCTGTGCAAACACCTTTTAAACATAATTATACCTGCCCCCATCACTGCCTTTGGCAGCTCATTCCAAATATTCACTACCCTCTACTTACCTCTCAGATCTCCTTTAAGTTTCTCCCTCTCACTTTAAACCCATGCCTTCTAGTTCTTGACTCCCCTGCCCTGGGAAGAAGATCTATCCACCCTGCCTATGCTGCTCATAATTTTATAAACCTCTGTAAGGTCACCCCTCAGCCTCCTAGTTCCAGTGAGAACAAACCCAGCCTATCCAACCTCTCCTTATAGCTGCAGCCCTCCATTCCAGGCAACATCCTGGTAAATCTCTTTTGCATTCTCTCTTTTGCTACCACATCATTCCTGGAGTGTGGCAACCACACTGTACACAATACTCTAAGTGCAGTTGAACCAATGTTTTGTCTGAAACAAATGAGAGGAATTTCAAAAACTTTCAAAATGTTTAAAAATGTCTGGATTTGAATTGAAGCTGATTTCACCTAAAATGAAAAACAAAAAATAGTGCAGATACTAGGAATCTGAAATGAAAACAAAATATCCTGGAAACACTCAACAGGTCAGGGGATCTTGTGGAGAGAGAAACAGTGTTAATGTTTTAGGTCAATGATCTTTCATCCAAAATGCATAATTAAGTTGTGATAAGAATCAACCTCACATCAGTGTAATTTGAGTAGTATGCAAACTAGGATTTAGTTGATTTCTTCTAGATACTCATATCATCATGGAGGCATACAGCAAGGAAACATGCCTGTCATCTCACCAAATCTGCACCAACCATCAAGAATCCATTTTATAAAGTCACGTTTTATTCTTCCACATTCCCATCAACTCTTAAACCTGCGCCGCCCACCCCCCACCCAACCAGGATTCAACCACTTATTTACACACTAGGGGCAATTTACAGTTGCCAAATAACATACCAGCAGAATGTATTTGGACTGTGGGAGGAAAGCAGAGCACCCAGAAGAAAGCCAGGCGTTTACAGGGAGAACATACAAACTCCACACAGACGGCACTGAGGTCAGGATTGGACCTGGGTTACTGGAGCTGTGAGACAGCAGCTCTATTAGCTGTACCTCTATATTGCCCTTACTCTGACTGGGCTGTATCACAATAATTTCTGGAACAACTGGCCAGCTGCAGTGCATGTGGAACGTCTGCACCTGCACACTGCAGCATGCAATTAGGGAACATTCTAGAAAACAAACGGTGGTGCCCCTGATCTCCAGGTGCAAGAATGGACTCAGATATGACTCCATACCATACTGTGTTGAGGTGTCAAATACACCATATCTGGCCCTCAACTTTGCCATCTTTAGCTGGTACATCTAACAAAGCCCCATTCATTTGAGTAGGGCTGCTGACCTCAACTTATATGTTTGATAAGATTGTTACTTAATTTTTGTAAATATCTTTTAATTGTAAGCTATTTGTTTAACTGTTTCAAAATGTCTCTGATCACCTGATGTCTCTGACAGCATGAGATGCTAAAGGTACGATATGATAGGGTCTTTCAAGAGACTGTTAGATAGGTATATGGAGCTGAGTAAAATAGAGGGCTATGGGTAAGCCTAGTAATTTCTAGGTTAGGGACATGTTCAGCACAGCTTTGTGGGCCAAAGGGCCTGAATTGTGCTGTAATTGTTCTATGTTCTATGTAATGGTCACCACACAGGGACCCCACGAGAGGTGATCACAAGGCACAGGCTTGATCCAGTGTGATCTGATCTGTTAACACATTTTAACCATTCTGATGAAGGATGTTCAACCTGAAACTTGACTCTGTTTCTCTTTCCACACAGCTGCTGTTTGAACTGTGGAGTGTTTCCAATATCTTCTGTTTTTGTTTTGGATTTCTAGTAACTGAAGTTTTTTTTCTTTTTCTTTTTTGGTTTTAAACATTATGTCTTTAACCTCAAATATTGTATTGTTTGTATAAATAGTTCTAAGATTGATATTTTTTTCTTATTAGTGAAATCTTATTTGTAGTTCTAAACTGTGTGTTGGTAAACCATGTTGTGCATATGTGGGTGTTATATTGTGAACACCAAGAAATGCAGACACAAAAAATTCTGCAGCTTCACCAAAAAACGCAGTACTTCTTTTACTGAAACAAGCCCTTTATCCATTTCTCTCTCACCATTCTGCTTAAGGAAGTGTTGTCAACAAAGGAAGTGTTGAAATACAGCCTGAAAACGGCACAAGGGCAAAGGGACACCCAAGTTCTTGTGAGTGATGGGATTCATCGCTGTGTTCTTAACCATTGAGATTTAGTGAGTGAGAAAGAAGAAATGCAGGCGGGTAAATTTGTGTCATAACAGGTGCAGGGAGGTTTGCTTAAAAATTAAAGATTTGCTTAAAAATGAGACAAAATATAGAAAAAAAAACATTAATCATTTTTTAAAATCTCTACCATCTACACCTGCAGAATTCCACATTTCCAATTGTTTCCTTTTGCTGAACAAAGCTTGGACAGGAATATAAGAATGTAAATCTTGTTGATAAACTATTACTTGTACTATTCAGTAAAAGGCCTAATTTTCTGTGGTGGTAGTTAATGGACAGTGCAGAATCTTTTTGAAAATTGCAGATGTTTGCATGAAGCCAGTTGTGGGTTAGCACAAATCATCACACAGGTCGTGGCTATTCACAGTTCAGAGAGTATTGCTTCCTTGTCATTTGTTGGTGGAAGATTGATACCATAATAATAACATGCACATTAAACTTGCCAGTATTTTGAAAAGCAAAATCTGGGAGTTTTCTTCAAATGTCCTGTAGCTTTCCAGATTGTGTATGATTTGCTTTTAATCCCTTGTGGATTAATTCCAGTTTAATTATATCTAAAAGATTTCTGCTAGTTCAGAATATTGGTGCAATAAATTGTTAACTTCAATGTTTTGCGTCCTGAGGACTAGACTGAAAGTGAAATGTTGCTGTGTGATTTTCTGCAGTTCTTTTGCTTTTCAATCCCTTTACAGTTCTGGTGTAACTCAGTTTTTCTTTCTCTCTGTAGATGCTGCCTAACTGCCGAACTTTTCAGCATTCTCTTTTGTTTCAGATTTGCAGTGACTGCAGCTCACTGTACAAGCTGTTCCCGGGTTAAGATGCCTGACTTATTGCCACCCCCATGTGTGAACGAGCTCCCATAATATTAAATTCAAAAGTCCAATGGACATACATATGTTCATTCCTACAAATGGCAAAACTAGTTTCCCCTCTCTCTCCACTTTTTGTCGTCGTTCTTTATCAGCTATGTGCTTTTGATGCCATTCATTACAATACTGTGGTGGTGTGGTTACCATATCAGGTGATTTTTGTGTATTTTCTGACTTATAGACAAAATTGATTTATGGATACCTATAAAAACAGAATCCGTTCATTACCCAGCAACAGCCTATATCTCACAGTTCCAGCAGGGTTCTTTATTCTCTCCTCTGTTGTTTCTCTATTTCCACCTCCCCAAGACAGAGTAGCTGCCATTAGCATGCCTTCATCTCTCTTTCCTAGTTAACACTAGTCTCTGTCATCTCCTCTCTTGCCCTATGACAAAATGTTCACAGAGTCATACAGCATGAAAGCAGGTCCACATCGATGATTGGACACCTATCCATATTAATGCCATCTTCCCATCATCTTTTCTTTCTCCATCCCTGCTCCTCCTCTACAAGTTTAAACATGCCTGCTTTTTAAATTTTCACAGCTTTGAAGAAGGGTCATCAACCAGAAATATTAATTCTGTCTCCCTCTCTCTCTCTCCAGATGCTGCCAGACCTTTTGTGTACTTCCATCATTTTCTGTTTTTTGTTTCAGATTTCCAGCATCTGAAGTTTATTGCTTTTCAATTAGAAACATAACATTAGTCCTCACATAAATTCTTGCAGGTTGCATATTAAAACGTAATGTTGCCTAACCAAATCTGTCAAACATTGCAAATTTTACAGCGGTTATTGTGGCTCCAGTCATAGTCTCAATGTAGAGAGATGGGTCCTCTGATAAAATAATGGGGGGGCTAATTAACTTTAAGTGTAGGCATACAGGTTTCACACAAGTCAGTAAGGTTGCCAGGGGAATGGAGGTAGAGATTGAAGAATATTTATGTAGGCGCATAAATGCAAGTGAGAGCCTCTGCACCTACAGGTGAACAAACAAAATTCTGCTGATGCTTGAAAAGTGAGATGAAAACAAGATGTTGGAATTGCTCAGTTGAAAATAAACAGTGTCTGTGAGAAGCGGAAAGGTTAACATTTCAGGTTGATAACCTTTCATTGGAATGCAGGCTGAGAGTGGGGCAGAGAATTAAAATGACCAGCAACTGGATGTGCGGGGTCACAAAGCATGACTGAATGGAGGTGTCCAGAAAATCATTGAAATCAATGACGTGATATTGGGAGTCTGATCATTTTAAGTAAAGAAGGTCAGAATGAAGTCATGATGAACTAATGGAGGCTATTTGTATGGCTACAATTGTCATATCGTTCCATGCTGGGTGCCACACTTCAGGAAAGATATGAAGACTTTGGAGAGAGTCCAGAAGAGATTCACCAAAATGATTCCAGGGATGAGGGACTTCAATTAAGCAGGTTTGACTGGAGGTACCGAAGTTGTACTCCTTAGAACATAGCAGGTTGCAAAAGGATCTTAGAGAGTCACTTAAAATCATGAAGTACACAGAGCAGACAGAGAAAACTGTTCCAGTTGGTGGGAAGGGGTGGTGGAAGTGAACAAGATCCAGAGGTATTAGAATGAAGGTGATTGGCAAACGGACCCAAAGGGACGTGAGAAAAACCGTCTTTACACAGCAAATGGTTTGGGTCTGGACGCAGCTTTAGTTGTAATGTTCAAAAGGAAGCTGGAGATGTATCTGAAAGGAAAGAATTTCCCTTCAGATACATGGGGAGGGGCAAGCAGATCGATTACTAGCTGCAAACTTGATGAGCCAAATGGCCTGCTTCCATGCCATAATAGTTTGGGTTCTCTGATTCACATATTTCTCATTGAAATCAAATGAAAACACAGAATTGAAACATTGTAACAAAAATAAAAATTCCAAGGGAAGGGTCCACAATTCATAGTTAGCTAAAAAAAAATTAGATGGTGTTAAAGTTTAAAGAAAATAGTTTGTGCAAAGATGTGTGGCAGATCAGAAAATTGAACAGAATTTAAAGAAAAACAGCAAAGAATGACTAAAAGACCGCTGAAGTACAATAGCAACATTTAAGAAGCATTTAGACGGGCACATAAACAGGCAGAGAATGGAGGGATATGGATCATGTGCAGGCTGATAGGATTAGTTTAAATTGGCATCATGGTCAGCATGGACAATGTTGGGCTGAAGGATCTGTTTCTTTGCTGTACTTTTCAGTGTTCTATGCGGAAGAAAAGACTGAACTATGTGATAAAACTAGGCAGAAATGTAAAAACAATAACAGTTTGTATAGATAGTTAACAAAGGAAGGTTATCAACGTGAGAGCTGATCCTGCAAAAAATGAGTTTGGGGAATTAATAAGGAGATGACAGATGAATTAAGTAGCTATCCTGCAAGCTGCAACCTAGAAATAGCTGCAAATGAGGAACTGAAAGGCAGGGAAGTACTCAGGAAAATTAGAATTGCTGGGTCGGTGATGCTGAGCAAATTGTTGGAGCTGTGTCTTTGGGTCCTGACGGACTTATCCTCGGGTCTTAAGAGAAGTGGTTAGTGAGATAGTTGATGTCTTGATATTACTTTTCCAAAATTCCCTCGATTCAGGGAAGGTTCCATTCGAGCGAAGCAAAAAAACAAACTGCTGGAGGAACTCAGTTGGTTAGGGAGCATCTCTGGAGGCAAAGGGATAGTCAACATTTTGAGTCAGAACTGATGCAGGGTCTCGACCTGAAACATTGACCATCCCTTTGCCTCCACAGATGCTGATTGACCCACTGAGTTCCTTCAGCAGTTTGTTTTTTGCTTCAGATCCCAGTACCTACACTCTCTTGTGTCTCCATTTGATTGGAAAGCAGTAAATGTAACTCCTTTCATGCAAAAGGAGCAAGGAAACTACAGGCCAGTTAACATCTGACAATGGGAAAATGTGAGAAATTATTATTAAAAATGTCAAAGCAGGGCATTCAGGGAAATTAAAATAATTAGGCAAAGTCAAGATGGTTTTGTGAGAGGGGAATCATAATTGATCAATTCACTGGAGTTCTTTGAGGAAGTATTATTCACTATGGCTTGAAGGGAACTGGTCAATGTGCTACAAAAAGGCATTTAATAACGTGCTCCATCAAAACTTGTTGTGGGAAATAAAATCTCATGGTGTAGGAGGTGACGCATTGGCATGGATAGAAAAGTTGGCTGGCTAACAGAAAACTGGAATATGCATAAGTCGGTCTTTTTCTGGTTGGCAACATATAATTAGTGATGTGCCATGGAGATGCGCACTGGGGCCTCAACTTTTTACAGTTTCTATAAATAACTTGGATGAAGGCACCAAAGTTGCTAAATGGTTGCACAGCGATAGATAGGAAAGTAAGTTGTGATGAGGATATAAGGAGGCCACAGAGGGATATAAAATGGTTTACTTAGTGTTTTAAAAATCTAGTAAATGGAATATTATGTGGGGAAATGTGAAATTGCCCATGTTTGCAGGAATTATAATAAAAAATAGGTTATCTAATGGTGAGAGATTGCAAAGGTGTTCTAGTGCATGATTCGCGCAAGTTTAGTATGAAAGCAGAAGGCCAAAGTTAGGTCCTAAAGATGTTTCCATGGTGACATCTCTTACTTGAAAGGACTGGCATGAGTCAAAGGAACAGTTGTTCAATGTTCACCCACGTTTAGGATTGCAGTGGGGGATAGCAATACCAAACCTCTCCTCCAATTCCTGCATCCCCAGCGGTACACTGGGCAGACACTTTCTGCTGTTCCAAGAATGTGAATGGTACTGTGTGTAGCTGTGGTTGAATCCAGGTGCTTTGGACTGGAAATATGCTATTCAAAACACAAAGTCTGCAAATTCTGGCAGTGACAGTGATCTGCGTTTCTCATGGCCACAAGTCTTGCTTTACAGAAATTCAGATTAACTGTCAGAGAAATGGTAGAGTACTAGGTATTGCAAAGTAAGAAAGAGATTTTGGAGTACATATCAGAAGGTTCCTGAAAATAGTGCACAGATGATTAAGAAGGCACAGGGATACATGTTATTTTGAAACATCGGGTAGACCGCAGCTGGAGCATTGTGTGTGCAGTTTTGGTCACCATACAATAGTGTGGGAGCGGGGGGATGGGAGTGATAGCACAAGAGAGGAAGCAAAGGAGATTTAAGAGAACATTATCAGAACTGGAGAATTAGTTTTCAGGAGAGAATGCCTTGGCTGGGTTGCTTTTCTGTGAAAGAAAGAAAGCTGAAGGGAAATTGTGATATGTCCATACTGGGTAAACATAAAAGATCTTTTTCCCTTGAAGATTAATACAAGTAGACATAGATATGTTAATTGGTGGAAAGATTAGAGGGAATCTAGTCTGGATTATTTGGGTTTTTCTGCTGTGAAAGTCATGTTGTAGTCATCAGTGGTTAAACATAGATGTGCAGTTAAACATGGAGAAGTGGAAGCTGTCAAGAAGCTTCACTGTAATTTTATCTCTCACATAGAACATATGACATTTAGATTTTAATATTGGAGACTTTAAAAAAATTCCTTTCATTATTTTTCAGTACTATTGCCTCCTTGTAATGTCTTCTTTCTTCTATTTTGCTTTTTGTAACCAACATATTCCAACATGCTTCCTAGTTTAAACTCTGCAGTGCTGATTAAACATTCTCCAATCTGATTGGACAGGAGATTGCTGGCATTCATTTCATGGGTTTTTAGATCCCCAAAGCTGAAATTTATTTCTAATTGTGATGCATAATCCATTATAAAATCTATGGACAACTGTAAATGTAATGAGTGGTTGGCAATGTTTGTCGCCTTGAACAAAATTTTCCCCATTAATGCTTTTGGAGCAAACAAAATTCTCCGATATGCCTTGAAATAGCCCTATTGGACTGGGCACATGTGAATATATATATTTATTTTTAATTTGTTGTGTGCAGTAGCCAAACCAGTTCTCTAGGATTCCCTGTACATATTTGCAATGCATAATTGTCATCTATTTCTATGCATAAAGCACAGTTGTGACCCATTTCTTTGTTGAAAGCTTATTTTCATGTCATATCTATTACCTTCCCACTCATAACCACTGACACTAGTTGACATATGTGAATAAATTTACATCTCATTTTTCAGGCTGAAGTTCATTGAAGTTATATGCTTTCCCCTTCGTTGTACAAACCTGCTTCACTGGAAACATTATTTCGCCATCAGATAGCAGGTTCAAAGAGGATTTGCCACTTTGATTTTTTGTCCATTTGTCTGGATTCATCTTCAGGAAGTGCGATTTAGCTCCAGGTCTGGTAGGAAATTAAATTTCTGTGAGTCATCGGATGAAGTGGTTGATTGAGTGAAAGTGAGTGTATATGGGAGCCTGTCCATTAAGTTTCCCTTGTAGCAGTGTTACTAAATTTTTAGATTTTCAGCTTTATGTCTCTTGAAAGGTTGTGGGTTTAATTCTCTCTTGAGGTGTAAGCACTTCAGTACCATACAGAGGGGCTGCTACACTGTCAGAGATACATCTTTTAATGAGGCATTAAACAGATGAGGGCATCTGATCTCTCTGCTGGACTGAATGATCCCATAATATTGGAGGGGAGCAAGTACTTCAGTAGCTGTAAAATGCTATGAGATGTCCCAAGATTATAGAAGCACAATATATCTACCTGTTTATTCTTTTGCTTTCTTGTTCCCAAAGGTCAAAAGCTAACCAGTGCCTTACCCAAGGGCCATTCTCAGGAATGCTGGAACACATAGTGATAGAATTCTTTGGTTGTAGCCAAATTACTGCAATTATTTTCCACTTTTTCCACAAGGAATACATTGTTTTCTGTAACATGCTCTATGATGGTTTGTCTCAATCTGTAGCTCTATTAATTCTAAACCAGATATTGTAGATTCAAGACTCATACTGGAAATTAATAAATAGACATGTTGTAACTTTACAAAACATTGGTTAGACCAAACTTGGAGTACTGTTTCAGTTCTGACTGCCATTCTGTAGCAAGGATATAGTTGTACTGGAGAGAGTAGAGGGGAGATTCATCAGGATATCACCTTGTCTGGAGAAATTTAGTTAGGTTGATTAACCAAGAGATTGGTTAGGCAGTGGAGTGAAGGATGTTGAGAGGTGACTTGATAGAAGTATATAGAATTATAAGAGGCATAGATTGGGTAGATAGTCAGAATCTTTTTCCCAAGGTGGAGGTATCAAAACCAATCTGGCATAGGTTTAGGGTGAGAGGAAGGAGTTTTAATGGAGATCTCAGGGGTAATTTTTTTTATACAAAGAATGGTTGATATTTGAAATCACTGCCAGTGGAGGTGGTGGAATTAGATATAATTACTATACTTAAGAGGCATTTAGACAAGCACTTGAATAGGCATGGTGTAGAAGGATACGGATCTAATGAGGGCAAATGGGAATAGTGTAGATGGGCAAAAAAGTCAGCATGGACATGGTGAGCTGAGGGGCCCATTTCTATGCTGTGTAATTATGACTCTAAGGGAACAATTTTATATAGTCATGGAATCATACAGCATGAAAAAAACTCTTCGGCCATTGCTGACCATCAAGTACCCACCTATACTAATTCAATTTTTCAGCACTTGCCTTCTATGCCTTGTGATTGAAGTTCTCGTCTAAATACTTACTAAATGTTATGAAAGTATCTGCTTCCACCATATGCGCAGGCAGCACATTCCAGATTCCAACCATCCTCTGCATGAATAAAATTTCTCCGTGGATCTCCTCTAAATCTTTTACCCCTTACCTTAAATTATTTCCTTTGATTTTATACATCACTGTATTGGGGAAAAATTACTTACTATTTACCCTAACTATGTCCCTCATAATTTTGTACACCTCTAACTGGTCCCTTCTCAGCCTCCTTCACTCCATGGAAAACAACTGCTCCAACCACCCCCCCCCCCCAACCATTCCAGTCTTTCTTCATAATTGCAATCCTCTATCCCAAGCAACATTGTGGTGAATCTACTCTGTATCTTCTCCAGTGTTATCATGTCCTTCCTATAGCGTGGCAACCAGAATTGCACACAATATTGCAACTGTGTCCTAACCAATGTTTTATAATGTTGTACCCGATTATACTCTGTACCTTGACTAAGGAAGGCAAGGATCTTAAATGTCTTCTTCACCAGCTTATCTACTTCTGCTCCACCTTCAGGAATCCTTGGTCTTGTATACTCAAGATCCCTCTATTCCTAAATGCTCTCGATGCCCCTACCATTCATTGTGTATGTCCTACCGTTATGTGTATGTCCAACCTCTGCATCCTATCACCAAATCAATTTTAGATCCACTTTGCCAATGGGCTCTTACCTTTTGGACCAGTTTCCCACAAAGGAGTCTGTCAAAGGCCTTATTAAAGTCTCTGTGGGCTACATCAACAGCAGTGCCCCCATAAATATATATTTTTTTACCAAATTGGTCCGACAGACTTTCCCCTTGACAAAGTCATGCTGACTATCTTTGATTAATCTCTGCCTTTCCAGGTATAGATTAATCCGGTCTCTTGGAATATCTTCCAATAATTTCCCTACCGCTGACATGAGACTCATGGGCTTGTAATTTCCTAGCTTATTCCCCTGGCCTTCTTAAATAAAGGTCTCACATTTGTAGTTCCCCAGTCTTCTGGTACCTCACCTTCCAGCAAAGGTTTAATAATATCTGTCAGGGCCCCAGTAACCTCCTCCCTTGCCTCCCATAGCAGCCTGGAATACATCTCATCAGGCCCTGTGGTTTCATTCACCTTTATACCCACTGAGACATTTAATATGTCCTGTCAGGCTTTTTTTCGCAGGATAAATAAGATTTATCCTTTGCTGGATAAACCTTATCCTGCAAAATTCTGACAGCATCAGATTTGCTGTCTGTTTTGAACTTCCCTTGCGATTTTTTTTTTGTCTTCCATTGAGTGGATATCCACTGAAGTCATTTCAAAGTATAATTAGTTAGGATGGATATGGCCATCTGAACAGATTTCGTCTGTTTCTTGTCACACTGGCTAACAAAAGAATTCTTAAAGGAGTGCTGTGTTTTCAGAGGTACTGCCTTTCAGATGAATGCTGATGATTTTCATGGAGATATTCCCAATGCCCTGCTTAACATCAACACCATCCTCTCTTACACCATTTCTCTGAGGTATTTGTTAAAGTTACAGTTGGAGATCAGAGAATACCTATGGAAATTTTACCTCTTGATGTTGAATCAAAGTCCTGAATCCCTTCTGTGGTTGGTGTGGAAGATAACAGTTCATTATTTGCAAAAGAGCAGATTTCCCCTGGTATTTTGGCCAACACCTCTCCCCTTAACAATATCACTAAAAATTGAAATGAAGGAGCAGTAGCATGGCAGTCATATAATAGGGCCTGTAATCCAAAGGCCTGGTTAAAATTCAGTTACATTATCAGGAATTCAAAAAAAGAAATATCATCAGTGGTGACCATGTCATTGGAAATACCTATCTTGGTCACTAATATTTGGAGAAGAGATTCCCCAATCTCCTTCTGCAACTTTGGCAATATCTTGGTGGTGCTGCTGAAGTTTAGTTTGGGGATCAGGAGAATTTCCAGGCCAGTCGGGACTTACCTGAAAGGCAATATGTCTGGAAAATAGAATATCCTGAAGAACTTCACCGATTCATCAGAGGTTGTGGCACAGTGCATAGAGTTAGTAATCTTGCAAATATTAAACCTTGTCTCCAGGCCTCATAGTATCAAGACAGGCATGGAAAAGGAAACCTCCAAATTTTTACCTTAGTGTTCTTCCCAAGCTAATAAGAAAGTAAGAATGACAAAAAGATTAGCATGGCCTCTGTGCAAGGATGACACACAGATATGTGAAGCATTCCATATCTTTTGGGCTTCACATTGGCATAGTTAGCAGAGCTGTTCTCTCATAGCTCCACTGGCCTGGGTTCAGTCCTGATTTCCAATGCTGTCTGTGGGGAGTTTGCACATTCTCCCCGTGACTACATGGGTTGATGTCCAGATGAGACCCTGCATCTGGACTTCATCTGGACTTCACGCACAGGAAGACGGCTGTTGTTGGAGATGATTCATCTCAGTCTCAGTTCATTGCTGCAGAAGTATCCAAGACCCAAACATCTTCAATTGCTTTCCCTCTGTCATAAGATTATGAGTGATGATATTCACCAATATATTCAGTTTTGTTCACCACACCTCAAAATGAAGCAGCCTATGTATGCATGCAACATTTTGGCAAGGATAAGTGGCACTTAACATTCACATCACACAGAAACAAGGCTATAACTGTCTCCAACATTTTGATATTTAAAAGCATTATTATCACTGAATCTCCCACCATCATCATACTGGAACTCACCAGAAAATTAACTGGACCAGCCACATAACTGCAGGTATAAGAGGCAAATTGGAGATTGAGTAATCTGGTGACTGACTCACCTTTAGATTTCCCAAAGTCTTTGCACCATCAAAATTCTAAATTCAGGAGTGTGAAGGAATATTGTTCTCGTAACCGGACAAGTGCAGCTGCAATGGCACTTTAGAAATGTAACAATATTCAGGACAAAACAGTCTATATGATTGGTATCCCAAGTATTCACTCTCTCCAGTTGCAACTCCACAAGTAGCATTCACAAAATGTGCTGTGGTTACTTACCAAGACTCCTTCAACAGACCTCCCAATCCTACAATTTCTAGATGGTCAAGATCAACAGCTGCAAATGATTGCTCACAGCCACAAGATTCCCTCCAAGTTGCAGAGTATTCTGATTTGGAAATTCAGGTCAAAAATGGGGTCAATATTCTTGAACTTTATCATTGCAGGAGTACTTAAACCAAGAGGACTGTGGCAACTTTAGAAGGCACAGCCTTCTTGAGGACTTCTTAGGAATTGGGAATAAATGCTGCTGACAACCACTTTCTGTGTTAGAATAAAGATGTCCGTAGGTCCTATTGTACAGTTTGACTATCATGTTTGCCTACTCAAGAGCAGTGACTGCATTTTGAAAATATTTGCATAGTTCTAAAATTCCTTGAAGTTGCCCTGAGAATTTCATCCTTTCAGTGTTTCAGAAGTGTGACATTTCAGATTGTTCTTAACCCAGAAAAATAACTGCAGCATTAATTTATAGCAGAATATTTTTAATATAAGCATGAGGGCAAAATTGCTTTGGAAGTTCACTGAATGAAACCATTCCTAGAAATTATTTTGTGGTGTGTGAAACATGGGTTTCTTATTATGCTATTGACCACTCACATGAAATTGGCCAAAGAATATATTAAAACGGCACTATGGTGGCTTGTGCCCAGAATCTTGTGCCAAACAGGACCTTAGCCATCCCTATGAAAAGATTCTTGAAAAATTTGCAACTGCTTTGCCTTTGCTGTATTTATCAGTGAGAAGGGCTTATGCCCTTAAAAGAAGTCTTCCCATGGCAGCCACAGACCAGTTGAATAAAATGCTGCCATGGAGGGATGATACAGTGATTTGTGTGCATGGGTACCGGTCCACAAATGGGAACTTACCTTATTGAGTCCTATGACATAAATACCTCCTTGGTACTATAAAGGTCAAGAGGATGAACAATGCAGAGATAGAGCTCTGATGTGCACTGTATAGAAGAGGTACAAACAATGATGGAAAAGCATCACAGGTTTCAATTATGTAGAGCACTGAAACTTGAGGCTGCCAAATAATGTGAACAAGACACTTTAATTGACATTTACTTGGTGATCCATATCTGATGTACTTCTAGTTTCTGTGCCTGAATAGTAAATGCCATAGGTTGCACCCAAAAACACCAGTTTATGTTAATAAAAGAGAAAAAAATAGGTGTACAACTACAACCAGAAAGCTGGCATCCTTGCTTAGGTGAATTGTGCACAGTAGAGCCTAATATAATGCACATAAAATGCTGAAGCAACTCAGCAGGTCAGGCAGTATCTGTGGAGGGAAATGAACAGTTGGTGTTTTGGGCTGAGACCCTTCATCAGGACTGGAAAGGGAGAGGGCAGAAGCCAGAATATGAAGGTGGAGGGGGGGGTGGGTAGAAGCACGAGCTGGCGGGTGAAAGGTGAGTCCAGGTGAGAGGAGGAAGGTAGGCAGGTGGGGGAGGGGGTGAAAGGGAATGAACTGAGAAGCTGGGAGGTGATAGGTGGAAGAGGCAGAGGGCTGAAGAAGAAGGAATATGATAGGAGAGACCAGTAGACCAAGGAATAAAGGGAAGGAGTTGGGCAGGTCGTGAGGGTGGGGGAGAGGAAAGAGAAGGGATGGGGCCACAAGAATAAGGGAAAACAAAGGTGGGGGAGGGTAAGGAAAACAGAAGGGAGGGGTTCCCAGAAGTTAGAGAAATCGATGTTGATGCCATCAGGTTGGAGACTACCAAGGCAGAATATGAGGTGTTGCTCCTCCAGCCTGCATCTGTTCTCAATGAGGTAGACGAGGAGGCCATGGACATGTCAGTGTGGGAATGGGAAGTGGAATTAAAATGGCTGGCCACTTGGCTGTTGCAGCAGATGGAGCAAAAGTGCTTGACGAAGCAGTCCCCCAATCTGCATTGGGTCTCACCATTGTAGAGGAGGCTGCACCGGGAGCAGCAGATGCAATAAATGACACCCTCAGATTTACAGGTGAAGCGCTGCCTCACCTGGAAGGACAGTCTAGGGCCCTGAATGGTGGTGAGGGAGGAGGTGTAGGCGCAGGTGTGACACTTTGCAGGGACCTGATGGGTGATCGGCTTCTCACATTATTCCCTTTTACCTCCCACCCCCCACCTACCTACCTACTCGGACTCACCTTTCACCTGCCAGCTCATGCTCCTCCCCCTACCCTTTGATTCTGGTTTCTGCCCTCTTCCTTTCCAGTCCTGATGAAGGATCTTGGCCCAAAACGTCGACTGTTTATTTCCCTCCATGGATGCTGCCTGACCTGCTGAGCTCCTCTGACAATTTGCGTGTGTTGCTCCAGAGTTCTAGCATGTGCAGTCTCTCTAGAGCCTAAAGTAATTTTCCAATGGGCAAGATTTCAGCATATGAAGAGTCTAGAACCAAAAAGTTGACAATTCCTTGCCTCCACAGATGCTGCCTGACCCACTGTGTTCCTCCAGGATCTTATGTTTTTTTAACCCTGAAATGATTGTTAGTGTGACCTAACTCAGGTTAAGTTATTTCTATGTAAGATTTGCACAAGAAAAACAGGTGCTAATGGATTTGGTTAATAGGTTATAGTTTATGTGTTAAAAGCAGAAGATGTTCTGGTCTTTGAAAATGCTTCTCTTTCTCTGTTTCTCTTTCCAATATTGCTGCCTGATCTCTTTCCAACATTTTCTGTTTTTATTTCAGATTTCCAACACCCGCAGTTATTTTATGAGTTTCATCGAGTTTATTGATGTTGTTTTAGTTAAATGATGTGCTCTTTCATTTCAGCAAATTGAAAATACATCCCTTGAACACCAAACTAGCTCTAAAACAGATGCACAGTTAACTCCGATCTTCAGGTTTTCTCTTAGTTTCTCCACATATTGAACGCACAGAAGATCTGGAAGCAACAAAGCTCAGCATACCAAACAGAAGTAAAAACATTGCGTGACATATGGAACCCTTTATAATATTGATTTACCTCTCTGTATCTTTAGATAATAAAAACATGTGTTTTATAATTTGTATGAAAGAGCTCAACACAGCTTTAAGGATCTTTGCTGTCATTTATTGATAAACCATAATTGCAGGTGTTAAGATGAGGTTTTGAACTGAATGTTATGCTTGCCTTTGACATATCCATGCTGACTTTCTCTGATCAATCCCTATGTGTCCAAATGACTGCTAATCTTGTCCCTGATTATTGTTTTTAGAACATGTTGCTTCACCAAGATTGAATCAACTGGTCTGTAATTAATAGTTTACCCTGACCCACATTTTTAGACACAGGTGTAACATTTGCAATTTTCCAGCCCTCATACACCACCCTTGAACCTAAGTTTGTTTGGATGATCATGGTCAAGACCTTTACAATGTTCTCCCTACTTCCCTTAGTTCCTCAGGATGCATCTTATCTGGACCAGGTGATATGTCCACTTGAATTTCAGCAATTCTTTCTAGTGCTTCCTTTTTATTACATTTTTAGCTTACCCACAATATCAAGTAATCTTCCTTTGCTGAGGCTCCAGCAAGATCTTCTTTATCTGTTAAGACTGATGTAAAGTACTCATTTAGCACCTCAGTCATGCACTCTCTTTCCATGAGTATATTTCTTTATTGGTCTCTGAATGGCCCCACGTCTCCTATAACAATTATTTTCCTGTTTGCATGCCTTTTGAATATTTTTGCATTTCCTTTTTATGTTTGCTGCCAGTCTTATGATCTCTCTTTGCGTCGCTTATTCTTTTTTCATTGTCCTCTGAACTTTATGTAATCAGCCTAGTTCTCATTTGTCATATGCTCTTTTTTTTTCCTGCTGTATTTTACTGTCTAACTCTTTGGACATCTATGGAGCTCTGGCTTTAATTTTCTTACCCTTCTCCCTCATGGGAGAATGAATTTTATCAGAACTGTGAGAAATAATCAGTCAAAACAGTTTCCAGATTTCCAAAGATAAAATGTAATTCTTTGCAGAAACTGAAAGGCATTTTCACACACAACTGTCCTTCGTCCTCATTACTTGTTCGAATTTCACAATAAAATTTTACAGAATTGCATGGAATTTTTCATGGAATCATAGATTTGCTATGACAAGGAACTAGATCATTTAGTCCATTGGGCCACACATGCATAACTTTTTACTTTCTAAACCAAAAGCAAGTGAAATGCAATGACAAAAGACTACTTCATTCTGTCAGTGTAATTTTTTTACTTTAATTTCCTTGGCTGAGAAATTCCTCTGCCACCACGTCTTAATCAATATTTTCATGGCACTTCCAGTGAGGTCATGGTGGCATAGAAGTAGCTCTGAGCTAATTCTTGGCCAGCATCCTGCACCCCAGATCTTTTTCTTTTAATTTTATGAACATATTCACCAGGAAATTCATTGGGGAATCCTTCACTTCTGTTTGTGTAGAAGTTTTGAAGGAATTTTGTTCGTGAGACTTCTGCAGAACTTCTGCTGAAGTTACTGTAATCAATTAGAAGAACCTTCAAGGAAACTCAGTCACTTCACCTTTTTTTATATAAGTTAGACACTAGCAAAGCTCTGCTTTGGTTCAGGTCCAATGATGTTATCATATGTATAGAAGAGCTAAAATTGCATTATTTGCCAAATTCTGCTTTATTGATATTGTATGTATTCTGTATTACTACATACTAATTTTGGAGTATATACCATTTCTTGTCTATCAGAGAAGTCTTGATGAAATTGAGTGGTAAAGGCTGGTGAATAACAAAAGTTGTGTATTGAGAGAGATGTAAATAGGAAGAAACAAATAAAACTAAAAGAAACTAAAGAATTGTGAATGCTAGAAGTATGAGATATAAGGCTGGTATGCTGATTCTCTGAAATTTGTGATATGCCCAGTTGAAAGATGAGATAAAAGAGAAAAAATGCTATGGATAATCAGCAAGTCAGGCAGGATCTAAGGAGAGGAAAACAGAATTTATGTTTCAAGTCAATAACCATCAAAATATGAGGTGCTGTTCCTTGAAGTTATTAATTTATATTAGTCATCTCATTGGCTTAATTTTAATTTTCATAAAACTGCAATAATTACACTGAATACCAGTGCACAATATTAATAAAATCCTCTTATTCACTGCCTAACTCAAATTGCCTGCTGGGTGGTGGGGCAGAATGGGGAGAGATGGCAGAGGTCTTCCACCTTTCTGAAAGCCAGCAAGTCTTTTTATTCCCCCCCCCCAACTCTCTGCCAATATATCATGATTCAAGCAAAGAAAGAAAATTTTGAAGAGATAAATGTCGACACTAGTGGATCATCCTCATGATGGCATTTGCCTTGTCAACACTAGTTCTACCTCTTAGAAGGCAACAGCAAATGAGAAATGATGGAGACTTGACAACGTTGTCATAGAGCATAGAGAGATACAGCTTGGAAACAGGTCTTTGGCCTACCGAGTCCATGCTGACAACAAGTCACCCATTTACACGAATCCCAATTTTATTCTCCCCATATTCTGATCAAGTGTGCTGGAGATTCCACCAGTCTCCCACCGAAGTTACAGCAGAACCACAAGGAATTTCACTCTCATTATATCTTTTCCTTAACAAATTACGCGTGATCATTCAGTGATTCTAGAAACAGCAGAATTGCTATGTGCGAATATGGTGCTGTCGTTTGTCGTAACTGAAAATAATGGAAATGGGTTGAGGCAATGGTGAAATTAGCTTTTTAAAAAAAACTAGTCATTACTGAATAAATCAAGCTATGGACAGACCAATTTCTTGTTGCCATATTGATCATTGACATTGTAGTTCCTATCTAATCATCTGATTATTATTTTGACAAGCCCCTGCAGTCTGAGTGACAGTAAGCCATATTCTGAATTATTCTTCAGCGTTATTGGTGTAATTGGTTCTTGTAAGGATCATATAGCCTCTGCCTGTATCTGTCATAGCTGTCAGTTGGGATAAGAAAAAGCCACTGGTTGACACAATCCAGGAGATGAGTAGCTGAGATGTGCACAGCTGAAACTGCTCCCATATACAATTGACTCATGCTGTTACTCAGAGGAAAACTAAGGTTTGAAAACAACCAGTGTAGACTTCAAGTCAGAAACAGAATATAAATCACTGAAAAAATGCAATAGATGTTGGCAACTGAGTTTTTTTTTACTTTGTGTAATTCAGGTTAAGTAATTTTTAACTGCTATAAGGCAGTTTGAGAAAACAAGCAAGGCTCTACCACTCACTGAAATACTCTTTGCAGTGAACATAATGGGTACAGTAAAATGAATCACAATTTTCAGGTCTACAGGTTTTGCTTTGGAAAATAAGTCTATTTGAAACTGATTGCTCGATTTTTTTTTAACTGAGACTGTATAACATTGTTATTAAATAAACATCCTGATGTTGTTGCAGTGTATTTTAAACAGCATAACATAATTGAACATGGTGTTAAGTATACAATACTGAACCATAATAGACGATAAATCTGTTTTTGTTGAAGGAAGTGTGATAAAGAGAGGGAACGTGGTTCCAGATTTTAAAGATATGGCAGCAAAAGGGGAGAATGATACAAAACTCCTTTAAGGCAAAGTTTCTTCAAATACAAATGTCTTGTCTGACTCTAACACATCTCCCTCTCCACAGACAGACCCTCTTCACGACTGCTTAACTATCATCCCTCATCCCAGAGCTCACTAGCATCTCAAGCACCACCATTTGCTTTGAACTTATTTTCTCTCCAAATTTCCTGTATTATGCCTTTCCTTAAAATGTATTCAGTTTTTTGAATTAATATTCCTTCTGTATTCCACTTCCATTTGCTTGTGCAATTCCATGAAATCAACATCATCCAGCTTTATGTCAGTAATTAAGTCTGAATTTAACCCAAGCCACAGCCCACAAATCAGTGACTAAAAGTGAACTGCACAGAGTCTCCATATACCTTCTTAACCAATTTATTTAATGCCCTGCTACTTTCAATGTGGCTACCTACCCTCGCCCTCCTCCAATACTATCACATTATCCCACTGGGCCCTTCTTCCAGCTATAATAAGAAAATAACCTGCTAAGGCTTCTCTTCCTGCTTAGGCACTGTTACCTCTGAGGTTTTCCAAGAATCCTGTTTCTCATATGGCACCATGAATTTATCATCTGAACACATGTTGGGCTCCATGAGCATGCAAATAATAATGCCCACTACTTGAACTAACCTCCCAAATCCTCTACATCTCAACTACTTGTCCACGTTCAGTAATAGATGTGCAAAAAGTTCCTCAAACTGCACATTAGTGAGTTGGAAGCCATTGTCTACATCCCCTATCAAAACCTCAATTTCTGAGCAATTGACTCCCTCTCTAGCCACTGAGACCAAACACAACTTTGGTATCGTATTTAACTAAAGGAAGATTTTTTCACCATATACCCACTCCATTATTTAGACCACTTCCCCTTATATAGTGCAGTTTGTCTTCATTCCTTCCTCTGCTTACTTCGAGATCCTTAATCATGCCACTGTTTATCTCTGGACCCAACTGTGCCAATGCTCTCATCGCCAGTATTCCACCTTCTTTAAAAATGAGTTCATTGAGGATTCTAATGCCTGTTTTCCCTCACAGACAAGGGAGATGGGTGCTATTATTCTAGATAAACTCATGTTTAAGGTTCATTAACCCATTGCTTGCTGAACGATATTGCCCCTCATTCCAGGAAAAGTTCAATTTTGAAATTCTTAACTTCCTTTTCAAAATCTTCTGTGGCCTTGCTGCTCACTTTAACCACCTCCAGCCTCAAAACATCTGTACTACCCCACAGCTAAAATAAGTGCTCATTTCAGATCAGCGCCAATTTCTCTATGTTGGTGAAGCACTTTTTATTGTTGATTCATTTCCTAGTTTTTATTTCAACCTAATTAAAAGTCCTCAAAATGTTGACTACATGTTTCTCTAACAAATTATTCTGCAATTTAAAGCTTACACTTACGTGAAGTTAAGAAAATAGAACTTTGTATTTTGAGTTGTCGTATGATTTTGCTATTTGTAGTTGCAAGTAAGAATATTGGCCTAGGTTATGTTAGTAAATGCCTTTGTGTCGTCAACTTCCGCACATGCATATCTAAATGCAAGAATCCTGAACTTTCTGAACAATAGTGGGAATGGGTACATGTTTCACTACTGTCTATCGCTGTACTTCCCATGAAGTCCAGTGGCAGAGATCAATCTTGTTGAAATTTCCCTGCACTTGTGCTGGCGAATCAGCTTTTGAACCTTGTGCCAGATTTGCCTGCTGCAGGATCTGCAACCTCATTGATTTGTAAGACTAGAGTGAAGGAAACATTCTTTCTGATTTCAGCTTTCTTTAATCTTTCTTATTTTTTTCTCAGATATTTTAATCATTTTTAATGTTTTTATACGTCATGTCAATGTTGTTCAAATGTTACTGAACGTCAGAGTCATTCAAAAACATTTAACAATGTCACAAATTTGACAGGAAATAAAGCTGAGGTTGGGGGCTCTTTACCACTAATTGAAGCTGTAAGTGAAGTTTGGGGAGGTGGGATGGTTCCTCCATCATGCTGTTTAAGGCCGTGTCACTGTTTAGGCCATGCCACTGGTGCTTGGGATGCACCATGAGTAGGTCCTCCACATCTAAACCATGTAAGTATGGGAATCAAGATCCAAAAACTACAGATGCTGGAAATCTGAAATAAAAACCAAAATGCTGGGAATACTCAGCAACAATGGAAAGAGAAATGGAGTTAATATTTCTGCTTGAAGGCCCTTCATCAGAGCTCACAGATTGGGATGCTGTACTATGAACAGCAATTGTGGGCAGCAGGCCAAGGCATGCTTCTGCTCCATTAGAAGTGTCAGTCACAGCATGGACTGACACTGAGTTGCAGTGGCAGAAAACAGAACTTCCAGCCAACTCCTTAGCTGCGTAATGCAAAATAATTTTCTATTCACAGCACTGGCTTCCTTTACTTCTTTAGCAGAGAATAGAATACTACAATGTCCTGTCTCATAAAACCAACCGTAATACTTAATGTCAAAAGGAGAAAAAAAGACTTACTCATTTGTATGAAGTGGTAATGCAGATGTCCAATATTGCCTGGGGAAATGCTGGACTTCCAATACCAATAATTGCAAACTCTTATCCTACGCTGAATCTAAGGAAGTGATTACAGTATTTCTGTATTGGTTTCCTGAAAGTTGTATTTTCTATCCAGTGTGAAGTAAAAATCGATATCACCGTTCCTATTTTGTTATGACTGTAAGGTAGTGACTTCCCTTCAATTAATTGCAAACAAAAATAACATAGCAATAGTAGATCCAGAAAATGCTGGAAAAATATTCAGCAGGTCAGGCAGCATCTGTGGAAAGAGAAACAGAGTTAACATTTCAGGTCCAAGACCCTTCATCAGAATCCGGAGCGCTTGGAAATCAGAAATGTCTTGCACAGAAGGTATAATAGTGGGGAGAACAAAGGAGCTGTCTGTGACAGGCTGGAATCCAAGACACTGCGTGACATAATTGGTGGTGCTGCAAGTTAAGGGAGGATGATGAAGGTTTGTTCATCACAGCTCATCTGCTTGAGGGAGATGCATCTCTTTTACTTTTCTTTGAAAATAATGGTAATAATATTAGGCTATACCATTAATCTTATTCCAATGTCACAAATTCAATAAACTTTCACCTTCAAACATTTGGTTAGCATTCTGTTCTATAATAGTGTCTTGATGTAGCATAATTTTTAACCCTGGATTTAGAAACCAGAGTACCCAGAGAAATCCAGCGGTCACAGGGAAAAGAGGATTGGGAAGCTTTTAAAAAGCAACAGAAGGCAACTAAAAAGCAATAAGGGGAGAAATGATGAAATATGAAGGTAAGCAAGCTAATAATATAAAAGAGGACACCAAAAGTTTTTTCAGATTTCTAAAGAATATAAGAGAGACAAGAGTGGACATCAGACAACTGGAAAATGACACTGGAGAAGTAGTAATGGGGAACAAAGAAATGGCAGATGAACTGAATAAGTATTTTGAGTCAGTCTTCACTGTGGAAGACACCAGCAACATGTCAGAAATTTGAGAGCGTCGGGGGCAGAAGTGAGTGTAGTCGCTATTATTAAGGAGAAGGTGCTTGGGAAACTGAAAGATCTGAAGGTAGATAAGTCACCTGGATCGGATGGACTACACCCCAGGATTCTGAAAGAGGTAGCTGAAGAGATTGTGGAGGCATTAGTAGTGATCTTTCAAGAATCACTAGAGTCAGGAATGGTTCTAGCGGACTGGCAAATCGCAATGTCACTCCACTCTTTAAGAAGGGAGCGAGGAAAAATACAGGAAACTATAGGCCAGTTGGCCTGACTTCAGTGGTTATTAAGATTTTAGAGTCCATTATTAAGGATGAGGTTCGAGGTACTTAGAAGCACATGATGAAATAGGCTGAAGTCAGCATGGTTTCCTTCAGGGGAAATCTTGTCTGACAAATCTGTCAGAATTCTTTAGAAACATAGAAACATAGAAAAACTACAGCACAATTCAGGCCCTTCAGCTCACAAAGCTGTGCCGAACATGTCCTGACACTAGATATTACTAGGCTTACCCATAGCCCTCTACTTTTCTCAGCTCCATGTACCTATCCAATAGTCTCTTAAAAGACCCTATCGTATCCGCCTCCACCACTGTTGCCGGCAGCCCATTCCACACACTCACCACTCTCTGAGTAAAAAAAACTTACCCCTGACATCTCCTCTATACCTACTCCCCAGCACCTTAAACCTATGACCTCTTGTGGCCACCATTTCAGCCCTCGGGAAAAGCCTCTGACTGTCTACCCGATCAATACCTCTCATCATCTTATATACCTCTATCAGGTCCCCCCTCATCCTCTGTTGCTCCAAGGAGAAAAGGCCGAGTTCCCTCAACCTGCTTTCATAAGGCATGCTCCGCATTCCAGGCAGCATCCTTGTAAATCTCCTCTGCACCCTTTCTATGGCTTCCACATCCTTCCTGTAGTGAGGTGACCAGAACTGAGCACAGTACTCCAAGTGGGGTCTGACCAGGGTCCTATATAGCTGCAACAATACCTCTTGGCTCCTAAATTCAATTCCCCGATTGATGAAGGACAATACACTGTATGCCTTCTTAACCACAGAATCAACCTGCGCAGCCGCTTTGAGCGTCCTATGGACTCGGACCCCAAGATCCCTCTGATCCTCCACACTGCCAAGAGTCCTATCATTAATACTATATTCTGCCATCATATTTGACCTACCAAAATGAACCACTTCACACTTATCTGGGTTGAACTGCATCTGCCACTTCTCAGCCCAATTTAGCACCCTATCTATGTCCCTCTGTAACCTCTGACAGCCCTCCAAACTATCCACAACACCCCCAACCTTTGTGTCATCCGCAAACTTACTAACCCACCCCTCCACTTCCTCATCTAGGTCGTTTTTAAAAATCACAAAGAGTAGGGGTCCCAGAACAGATCCCTGAGGTACACCACTGGTCACTGACCTCCACTCAGAATACGACCCTTCAACAACCGCTTTCTGCCTTCTGTGGGCCATCCAGTTCTGGATCCACACTGCAATGTCCCCTTGGATCCCATGCCTCCTTACTTTCTCAATAAGCCTTGCATGGGTTACCTTGCTGAAATCCATATACACTACATCTACTGCTCTCCCTTCATCGATGTGTTTAGTCACATCCTCAAAAGATTCAATCAGGCTCGAAAGGCAGGACCTGCCTTTTGACAAAGCCATGCTGACTTTTCCTAATCATATTTTACCTCTCCAAATGTTCATAAATCCTGCCTGTCAGGATTATCTCCATTAGCTTTCCAACCACTGAGGTAAGACTCACTGGTCTATAATTCCCTGGGCTATCCCTACTCCCTTTCTTGAATAAGGGAACAACATCCGCAACCCTCCAACCTTCCAGAACCTCTCTCCCGTCTCCATCGACGATGCAAAGATCATTGTCAGAGGCTCCGCAATCTCTTCCCTCGCCTCCCACAGCAGCCTGGGGTACATCTCATCCGGTCCTGGTGACTTATCCGACTTGATGCTTTCCAAAAGTTTCAGCGCCTCCTCTTTCCTAATATCTACATGCTCAAGCTTTTCAGCCCGCTGCAAGTCCCCACTGCAATCCCCCAGATCTTTCCCGTAGTGAATACTGACATAAAGTATTCATTAAATACCTCCGACATTTCTTCCGGATCCATACACACTTTCCCACTGCTGCACTTGATAGGCCCTATTCTTTTGCATCTTATCCTCTTGCTCTTCACATACTTGTAGAATGCCTTGGGGCTTTCCTTAATCCTGCCCGCCAAGGCCTTCTCATGCCCCCTTCTGGCTCTCCTAATCTGCTTCTTAAGCTCCTTCCTATTAGCCTTATACTCTTCCAGATCTCTAACATTACCTAGCTCTCTATACTTTTTGTAAGCTTTTCTTTTCCTTTTGACTAGATTTATTATAGCCTTTGTACACCACGGTTCCTGTATCCTCTCGTGACTCTCCTGTCTCATTGGAACATGCCCATGCAGAACCCCACACAAATATCCCCAGAATATTTGCCACATTTCTTCCTTACTTTTCCCTGAGAACATCTGTTCCCAATTTAAGCTTCCAAATTCCTGCCTGAGAGCCTCATAATTCCCTTTACTCCAAGTAAACACCTTTCTAGTCTGTTTGTTCCTATCTCTCTCCAGTGCTAATGTAAAGGAGATAGAATTATGATCACTATCACCAAAATGTTCACCCACTGAGAGATATGACACCTGACCAGGTTCATGTCCCAATACCAAATCAAGCACAGACTCTCCTCTTGTAGGCCTATCTTTGAGGAAGTAACAGGCAGGATAGACAAAGGAGAGTCGGTGGATGTTGTTTACTTGGATTTTCAGGCGGTATTTGACAAGGTGCCGCACATGAGGCTGCTAAACAAGATAGGAGCCCATGGTATTAAAGGAAAGGTACTAGCATGGATAGAAGATTGGCTGAATGGTAGAAGGCGAAGAGTGGGAATAAAGGGGACCTTTTCTGGTTGGTTGCCGCTGACTAGTGGTGTTCCGCAGGGGTCGGTGTTGGGTTCGCTACTTTTCACGTTGTATGGCGATGATCTGGATGATGGAATTGATGGCTTTGTGGCCAGGTTTGTGGATGATACAAAGATAAGTGGAGGGGCAGGTAGTGTTGAGGAAGCAGGGAGTCTGCAGAAGGACTTGGACAGGTTGGGAGAATGGGCAAAGAAGTGGCAGATGGAATACAGTGTAGGGAAGTATATGGTCATGCACTTTGGTAGAGGGAATAAAGGCGTAGACTATTTTCTAAACCAGGAGAGAATTCAGAAATCAGAGGTGCAAAGGGACTTGGTAGTCTTAGTGCAGGATTTCCTGAAGGTTAACTTGCAGGTTGAGTCCGTAGTAAGGAAGGCAAACGCAATGTTGGCATTCATTTTGAGAGGATTAGAATATAAAAGCAAGGATGTAATGCCTAGGCTTTATAAGGCATTGTCAGAACACATTTGGAGTATTGGGAGCAGTTTTGGGCCCCATCTCTAAAGAAGGATATGCTAGCATTGGAGAGGGTCCAGAGGAGGATTACGAGAATGATCCTGGGGGTGAAAGGGTTAATGTATGCAGAGCATTTGATGGCCCTGGGCCTGTACTTGCTGGAGTTTAGAAGGATGGGGGGGGATCTCACTGAAACCTACCGAATATTGAAAGGCCTGGATAGAGTGGATGTAGAGAGGATGTTTCCAGTAGTGGGAGAGTCTAGGACCAGAGAGCACAGCCTCAGGATAAAAGGCCATCCCTTTGAGATGAAGAGGAATTTCTTTAGCCAGTGGGTCGTGAATCTGCACAATACATTGCCACAGACAGCTGTGGAGCCCAAGTCATTGGGGATATTTAAAGTGGAGGTTGATAGGTTCTTGATTAGTAAGGGCCTCAAAGGTTATGGGCAGAAGGCAGGAGAATGGAGTTGAGAGAGAAAAATAAATCAGCCATGATTGAATGTTGGAGCAGACTCGATGGGCTGAATGGCTTAATACTGCTCTTATGTCTTACGGTCTTATGGTCTTAAAACATGTAAACTCTTCACAGACAGCACCCAGATTGAACCTGGGCTCTGCCGCTGTGAAACAGTGGCTCTACTAGCTATGCCACTCTGTAAAACATCCTAAAAAGTTTTTAAAAAGAGAATATTTAAAGCATTGGCAGTAAGAGTGAACACTGGTATTGATCAGACTGAATTTAAAAAAAGTCATTCATTTTTATTTGACAGGTTATTGTTGCTTAGATGACAGTGCTAATGATTATAATTATACTGAGAATATGACCAATTAAAGTAAACTACTTATTGAATATAAATATACTGTATCTTTTATAGGACAATTACAGAAATAACAATTTGATTTATTTCCATTTTGCCCCAAGGAGATTAACCATTTCAGGTTTGGTCTCCCAACCATTTTGATAGTGGACTGATTCTAAGCCTGGGCAGACCAACAGCTTTAAAGAATACAAAAGAAGCAATGGTAAGTTTAAACAGGTTGTTGGTTAGTTCACTTGCTGTGTGACCAATAATAGGCATGTTTTGGAATATTGGGCTGGATTGTCCTGATCTTCAGCTAAGTGTGTCCATGAGGAATTGCTGCCTAACTGTCGTTCATTACACATAATGGATCAGTTCATTGCTGACTTCTGCACTTGTGCATCACATTGCAGAGTTACTAAAGAGCTGGAGGTTAGATCCTAGCTCATCAGACCTTATGTTCTTCTGCTGGACTCACTAATAAACCTAGAAGCAAAGCACAAAGGTGCTAACCAAATGGGTTGGATGCACTTCTAACCTGCCCCCAGCTTTACAACAGGTATAGCTATCATAAGTTGTGAGGCCTTTGTCATTTGAGCAGGAGAATCGAGCATAAGGCAAGTGCCAAGTTGTTAACTTGAGTGTAAGCCAGACTGCTTACAGAAAGTTTAGAGAACAAGTGAAAACAGAAGTAAGAGAAGCAAAGAGGGAGCATTTTAAAGGATTGGCAACAAATGTAAAAGGAAACAGAAAGGTTTCTATGGATATGCGAACAGGAGAAAGAGTTGCAAGAGGAGAGGTGCGCCCAATCAAATGCAAGTAAATCCTATCCCTAAGAATCTTCTCCAATTGATTTTCACCAGCCTATAATTTCCTGGATTGTCCTGATTACCCTTCCTAAACAAAGGAACAACATTGGCTATTCTCTAGTCCTTTGGGACCTTGCCTGTGGCTGAAGAGGATACAAAGATCTCAACCAAGGCCCCAGCAATTTCCTGCCGTGCCTCCCTCAGTATCCTGGGATAGATCCCATCAGGCCTTGGGGACTTATCCACGTTCATGTTCTTCAAAACACCCTCAAGACCTCGTCTTCCTTATTATTAACATGTCCTAGAATATCAACATATGCAGCATAATTACCGTGCCAGCGACCTGGGTTCAGTTCCCGCTGCTGTCTGTAAGGAGTTTGTACGTTCTCCCCTTGTCTGCATGGATTTCCTCTGAGTGCTCTGGTTTCCTCCCACATTCCGAAGATGTATGGGTTAGGAAGTTGAGGGCATGCTAGGTTGGCACTGGAAGCGTGGTGACACTTACAGGCTGCCCTCAGAACACTCTATGCAAAAGATGCATTTCACTGTGTGTTTTGATGTGCTTGTGACTAATAAAGGTATCTTATATCCCTCCCTGATCTCACTATCATCAATTCCTTCTCCTTGATGAATACCAATGTGAAATACTCATTTAGTACCATGCCCACTTCCTCTGGCTTCAGGGATAAATTCCCTCCTCTCTCCATGAGTGGACCTACCCTCGCTACGCTCTTGTTTCTAGTATATGTGGCCTTAAGACTTTTCTTAATCCTACTTTTGTGGGAAAGAACTGGGAAAGAGAGAAAAGCAAGTTAGCGTTAAGTTGCAGTGAAGTTGCGGGGTGGAGGAGATGGGGAGGTTGTATAGAGCAGAGAATTTCTGTGATCAGGTGTTCTCGACCCAACAAAGAAGGAGACATCATTGGATCTGGTGCTGAGGTATGAAGTGGATACCAGGGTAAAAGTGATCATCGTATCATCAGCTTAGTAATGAAGAACAGTAAGAAAAAATCTATAATAAAACATCTCAATGAGAAGAGGGGTGAGAATCTGGGTAAAATGGAACTAAAGGTTTCTGAAAAAACTATAATCGAGCAATAGGAGATGTTTAAAGAGGTGATGTTTAAAGACAGGTACATTACCACAAGGGGGAAAGATTGGGGATCCAAAACTGACCAGGTCCTGATGCAGGATTTCAATCTGAAACGTCAACAAATTCCTTTCCTCCTATGGATGCTGTTCAACCTGCAGAGTTCCTCCAGCAGTGTTTGTTGCTCCAGATTCCAGCATCTGCAGTCTCTTGTGTCTCCAAAGCTAGGATTCCCTGAATGATGAGGAAGATAGAGAAAATGATAACCTGAAAATGGAAGAGGGTGCATGATCGGTGTCAGGAATACTTCAGTCAGGAAACAGACTATCATTCGTTGAGAGTGGAAATGCAGAGGGAAGTAAGAATAGGATGGCAGTTAATATAGTTGACTTCTGACATGTAAGTAGTAAGCTGACAACAGAAAGAATGGTGGGACATAACTGGGGACAAAGTAGGTAATGTATGCTTAATGGTGCACATTAAGGCTACATCACCTAGTAAGGGAGTGCTGAAAAAAATTGGTTAAATTAGAGATACAGGCAGCATGTGTCTGATAGACTGGCTATAATTAGAGTGCATTTGTTGCTTGGTTCAGTTGGCTGGACGTAGTGGGAGAACAGGTAGCAAAGCACATGAGGTCTTAGGCTTAATAAATTAGGTGACACAAGACTGCAGATGCTGTTAGCTGGAGCAACACACAAAACGCTGGAGGGACTCAGCGGGTCAGGAAATGGACAGTTGATGTTTCGGGTTGAGACCCTTCATCTGGACCAGTGTTTTGACTCCTCCAGCGTTTTGTGTGTTAATAAATTAGGTACTGAGAAGAAAATCAGAGAAGTTATATGGACCTTATATAAAGCTGGTATTGTCCTCCTTGGAGTAAAGGAGGTTGAGAGGAAATTTGATAGGCCTGTACCTGATTATGACAGCTTGAGCTGAGGTAGACAAAGTATAGTTGTTCCCATCATCTGATCGCACAGAACATATTTTTGAGATTTTGGGCAGGAGATACAAGGGGGTGTGAGAGAGGACTTTTCTATACATCTGGGGTTCACTGCCTGCACACTGCAGGAGGGGAAATAATTTCAAAAGGAAATTGAATATTCACAAGAGGGAAAGAAATGCAGGACTAGAACATCGAAGAGAGGAATGGAAATGTGGATTGCTCTGCAGAGAGTTGGCATAAAATAAATGGGCTGATTGGCCTTCTCTATGGTAGTGACTCTGAACCTATTGCCTTTTTTATTGCTGATGGCCGATTATTTTCCATCATGGCATACAAGCACTGGATTGTTGAACTTATAGATATATCTCTGTTAAAATGAGTCATATTAAGGTTTAGTGTTATTGTTATAACTTTTAAGTAGATTACAGCTAGGTAGGAAAAAAATAGTTCAGATGGAGGGCAAGGCGATGTGCTGCAGCTGCATGATGTGGGAGCTAGTGGACCCTGCTATGGAGCACGGTGACCACATCCACAGTAAGTGCTTGAGGCTGGAGGAACTTCAGCTCAGAATTGATGAAATGTAGTTGCAGCTTCAGACACTGCGAAGCATCAGGGAGGGAGAGAGTTATGTAGATGCTGTGCATCGGGAGACAGTCATCCCCCTTAGAGCAGGTACTTCCAGGGTCCAGGAGGCAGATAGATGGGTGACTGTCAGGAGAGAGAGAGAGAGAAAGGGAACAGGCAGACAGTGCAGAGGACCCTGGAGGCTATTCCCCTCAAAAACAGGTATTCAGCTTTGGATGCTGTTGAGGGGGATGACCTACAGGGATCAAGCAGCAGTAGCCAGGTCTCTGGCACTGGGACTGGTCCTGCTGCTCAGAAGGGAAGGGAGGAGAAGAGGAAGGCAGTAGTGATAGGGGACTTGATAGTCAGGGGAACAGACAGGAGGTTATGTGGGCATGAGCGAGAATCCTGGATGGTATGTTTCCTCCCAGGTGCCAGGGTCCGGGATGTCTCTGATCGGGTCCACAGCATTCTTGAGCGGGAGGGAAAGCAACCAAAAGTCGCGGTACATGTTGGTACAAACGACATAGGTAGAAAGAGGGATGAGGTCCTGAAAAGTGAGTTTAGGGTGGTAGGCAGAAGGCTGAAGAACAGGACCACAAAGGTAGTAATCTTGGGATTACTACCTTTGCCACGCAACAGTGAGTATAGAAATAGAATGAGGTGGAGGATAAATGCGTGGCTGAGGGATTGGTGCAGGGGGCAGGGATCCAGATTTCTGGATCATTGGGACCTCTTTTGGAACAGGTGTGACCTGTACAAAAAGGACGGGTTGCACTTGAATCCCGGGGGACCAGTATCCTGGCGGGGAGATTTGCTAAGGCTACTGGGGAGAATTTAAACTAGAATTGTTGGGGGGTGGGAACCAAACTGAAGAGACTGGGGAAGAGGCGGTTGGCTCTCAAATAGAGAAAGCTTGTAGACAGTGCGAGAGGGAGGTTAGGCAGATGTTAGAGAAGGGACGCGCTCAGACCGACAATTTGAGATGTGTCTATTTTAATGCAAGGAGTATTGTGAACAAAGCGGATGAGCTTAGAGTGTGGATCAGTACTTGGAGCTACGATGTGGTGGCCATTACAGAGACTTGGATGGCTCAGGGACAGGAATGGTTACTTCAACTTGGATGTTTCAGAAAGGACAGGGAGGGAGGCAAAAGAGGTGGGGGCGTGGCACTGTTGATCAGAGATAGTGTCACGGCTGCAGAAAAGTGAACGTCATGGAGGGACTGTCTACGGAGTCTCTGTGGGTGAAGGTTAGGAACAAGAAGGGGTTAATAACTTTACTGGGTGTTTTTTATAGGCCGCCCAATAGTAATAGGGATATCGAGGAGCAGATAGGGAAACAGATCCTGGAAAGGCATGATAATAACAGAGTTGTCGTGATGGGAGATTTTAATTTTCCAAATATCGATTGGCATCTCCCTAGAGCAAGGGGTTTAGATGGGGTGGAGTTTGTTAGGTGTGTTCAGGAAAGTTTCTTGACACAATATGTAGATAAACCTACAAGGGGAGAGACTGTACTTGATCTAGTATTGGGAAATGAAACTGGTCAGGTGTTAGATCTCTCAGTGGGAGAGCATTTTTGAGATAGTGATCATAATTCTATCTCCTTTACAATAGCACTGGAGAGAGACAAGAACAGACAAGTTAGAAAAGCATTTAATTGGAGTAAGGGGAATTATGAGTCTCTCAGGCAGGAAATTGGAAGCTTAAATTGGGACAGATGTTCTCAGGGAAAAGTATGGAAGAAATGTGGCAAATGTTCAGGGGATATTTGTGTGGAGTTCTGCGTAGGTATGTTCCAATGAGACAGGGAAGTTATGGTAGGGTACAAGAACCGTCGTTTACAAAGGCTGTAATAAACCTAGTCAAGAAGAAAAGAAAAACTTACAAAAGGTTCAGAGGGCTAGGTAACGTTAGAGATCTGGAAGAGTATAAGGCTAATAGGAAGGAGCTTAAGAAGGAAATTAGGAGAGCCAGAAAGGGCCATGAGAAGGCCTTGGTGGGCAGGATTAAGGAAAACCCCAAGGCATTTACAGGTATGTGAAGAGCAAGAGGATGAGGCGTGAAAGGATAGGACCCATCAAGTGCAACAGTGGGAAAGTGTATGGATCCGGAGGAAATGGCAGAGGTACTTAATTCTTTACTTCAATATTCACTATGGAAAAGGATCTTGGTGATTGTAGTGATGACTTGCAGCAGAATGAAAAGCTTGAGCATGTAGATATTAAGAAAGAAGATGTGCTGGAGCTTTTGGAAAGCATCAAGTTGGATAAGTCGCCGGGACTGGATGAGATGTACCCCAGGCTACTGTGGGAGGCAAGGGAGGAGATTGCTGAGCCTCTGGCGATGATCTTTGCATCATCAATGGGGATGGAAGAGGTTCCGGAGGATTGGAGGGTTGCGGATGTTGTTCCCTTATTCAAGAAAGAGAGTAGAGATAGCCCAGGAAATTATAGACCAGTGAATCTTACTTCAGTGGTTGGTAAGTTGATGGAGAGGATCCTGAGAAGCAGGATTTATGAACATTTGGAGAGGTATAATATTAGGAATAGTCAGCATGGCTTTGTCAAGGGCCTTACGAGCCTGACTGAATTTTTTGAGGATGTGACTAAACACATTGATGAAGGGAGAGCAGTAGATGTAGTGTATATGGATTTCAGCAAGGCATTTGATAAGGTACCCCATGCAAGGCTTATTGAGAAAGTAAGGAGGCATGGGATCCAAGGGGACATTGCTTTGTGGATCCAGACTGGCTTGCTCACAGAAGGCAAAGAGTGGTTGTTGATGAGTCATGTTCTGCATGGAGGTCAGTGACCAGTGGTGTACCTCAGGGATCTGTTCTGGGACCCCTACTCTTTGTGATTTTTATAAATGACCTGGATGAGGAAGTGGAGGAGTGGGTTAGTATGTTTGCAGATGACACAAAGGTTGGGGGTGTTGTGGATAGTGTGGAGGGCTGTCAGAGGTTACAGCGGGACATAGATAGAATGCAAAACTGGGCTGAGAAGTGGCAGATGCAGTTCAACCCAGATGTATGAAGTGGTTCATTTTGGTAGGTCAAATATGATGGCAGAATATAGTATTAATGGTTATACTATTGGCAGTGCAGAAGATCAGAGGGATCTTGGGATCCGAGTCCATAGGATGCTCAAAGCAGCTGCACAGGTTGACTCTGTGGTGAAGAAGGCATACAGTGTATTGTCCTTTATCAATCGTGGAGTTGAATTTAGGAGCCAAGAGGTATTGTTGCAGCTATATAGGACCCTGGTCAGAGCCCACTTGGAGTACTGTGATCAGTTCTGGTCACCTCACTACTGGAAGGATGTGGAAGCCATAGAAAGGGTGCAGAAGAGATTTAGGAGGATGTTGCCTGGGTTGGGGAACAGGTTGAGTGAACTCAGCCTTTTCTCCTTGGAGCGACAGAGGATGAAAGGTGACCTAATAGAGGTGTATAAGATGATGAGGCATTGATCGTGTGGATAGTCAGAGGCTTTTTCCCAGGACTGAAATAGTTGCCACAAGAGGACACAGGTTTAAGGTGCTGGGGAGTAGGTACAGAGGAGGTGTCAGGGGTAAGTGGTTTACTCAGAGAGTGGTGAGTGTATGGAATGTGCTGCCGTCAACGGTGGTGGAGGCAGATACGATAGGGTCTTTTAAGAGACTTTTGGATAAGTACATGGAGCTGAGAAAAATAGAGGGCTATGGGTAAGCCTAGTAATTTCTAGGGTAGGGACATGCTCGGCACAGCTTTGTAGGCTGAAGGGCCTGAATTGTGCTGTAGGTTTTTTTATGTTTTTCTATGTTTTCTATTTCTTCCAGTTGATAGGTAGCTAATGTCATCCGGTACACTGTGATTGCCCTCAATTAGCCTATGCAAAGACAGAATTAATTATGACTGGAGGTAAATTTTACCTTTGCCAATTTTTTTCACATATTTCATCTTGACTGCATTTTACGTGCTTTAAAAATAGAACTTTTGCAGTAGCTAGGTTTGCTGCTGATAGTGAATCTTGTTAACTTATGGCAATTTCATGGAGCAGACCTGTTTGAAAAGAAGATCAGTGTTTACTTTCTCTTTCTCATGAGCTGTACGGTTTTTTGGCCTTTCAGGAATTAGCATTAGTCTCACTGTTTAACTTGAGCCAATTGTTTAGAAATAAGGAAACTATTAAGAAAAAAGCTTTTAAAAACATTGAAGTCACCTCAAAGAGCTTTCCTTGCACTACTTCAGTGATCAGTGTCCTCAGTCCAGAGTTAACAAAATAGTATTGTTAAAGAACGTTAACAGACTACAGGTGCCCCATGTTATGGCCTTTCAGATTACGGAAATTCGCCCTTACTGAATTCATAAATCACTACCCAAGAATTTGAGATATGGAATAAAATTTGCTCTCATTGGAATTTGTGTGAAAAAAAGTAAATAAATCAACACAATCACAGTTTTTATTTGAATTCAATGCACGTGCAGATATTGTGCTTCACTTGACAGAAAATCCAAGAATGCTATTCCCCCACTCCCCCCACCCCAAAAAAAAAGCAGGGGTTGACTTTGCCTTACACTACAACATTGTGCTGCTTTAGAGATCCTGGTGGATCAAGTTTTTTTTTATTCTTTGTCATTTTAATTTGCTGATTACATACTCAATGTGAATAAAACTCTATGAATGAAAATAATTATTTCTCAGATACCTATAATCATGCCTGTCTGTGTCTCAATGAACTGGCCTATTAAAAGATTGTGGCACATCTATGCTCATGGAACCTCTGTGCATTGGTATTCATTGACTCCATTCCTGAAGCATTAAAACATTTAACAAGGTTCACCCACTCCATCCATCTCTGTACATTAGGACTGCGGTTTGAGAACATGATCCTGGTGCAACACAAGTGCCTTTCCTTTGGTTTACTTATAAGGGAGTTATGTAGGTCACAATATTTCCTGTTTGACTGTTGTGCAATTTCCGGTGTTTAGTCATGCAGGAAACAATTAGGGTTTCCATTAGTTTATATCGCAGCAATGGCTGTTATTTATGTTTTTTTATATCAGATGCTCAATTCGTAGCAGCATTTACCAGCATTGCACCCAGAGACATTTTATGTACTAGGGGATGTGTGCTAAGCATAGATTTCTTCTTGCTCTTGGATTGCTCAATGGCTTTGAATGGTACCCAGAAGGGATGTCAGTAGTGAGAAGGGAGCCATTTTCACAATGTCGCTTTTCATGTGATTGGTTATAAAAAATGCATTAAATGCAGAGATTGGACATTAACTGGATCTGCTGTTGCCCATCATGTTGGCACATTGAATATGCTGTTGCCCAGTTGGTATAATCTGAAACTATTACTTTATATGAATCTCATGAACTTCCTTATGGGGAATTCTGTAATTGCTAAATGCGGTCACCTGTCATGATAAATATCAGTGGAGAGCTGATTAGTCAACAGAAGTTCACTGGAGAAGTTCAGTCTTTTCTTCTTGGAGTGGAGGAGCTTAAGAGGGGACATGATTGAGGTAAATAAAATTATGAGGGGTATAGATAGGGTAGACTGCAGGAAGCTTTTCCCCACATCAGAGGTAGATAAGACTAGAGGGCATAGATTCAGGGTAAGTGGGAAGAAATTTAGCAGGGATATGAAGGGAACCTTCTTTACCTAGAGCATGATAAGTACCTGGAATGCATTGCCTGAGAGAGTGGTTGAAGCTGGGTTCCTGACAGCATTTAAAAGTGTTCAGATGAGCACTTGAATCACTTAGGCATAGAAGGCTGTGGACCAAGTACTGGGAGATGGGGTTAATGTGGAAGGGTACCCACTGGTCGGCATGGATGAATTGGGCCATATGGCCAGTTTTCATGCTGTACGATTCTATGACTCAATGATTGTGATTGTAATAGTAAAGGCAAAAATGATGGCAAAATCTTATTTCTATGAGAGAGTACTCCCTCCTTACTGAATAGCAGAAGTGTTGCATCCAGCCTCACATGATGACATAGCCGTCACAGAAATTCTTGGGTTTTGGAAAATATAATAGATCTCAGATAAGGCAATTGATCATCTGGTCCTGATGCAGGGTTTCAGCCTAAAACGCCCCCCTCCACCCCCACAGATGCTGCTCAGCCTACTGATTTACTCCGCAGACTGTTTGTTGCTCTGGGTTCCATCATCTGCAGTCTCTTGTGCCTCTGTTGTAACTAATGAGCTACATTTAAAAAGGAGCAAAATACTGGTGGATGTGGTGTCTTGGAGGGGGAGGGTAGACTGGTGTGGTTTGGTAGGGAGGAGAGGGAAGAATAGAAATTATGGGATCGGATAGGCAATGTGATGGGAAAGGAGAGGAGTATGGGTGGAGGGATGGGATTGGATAGATAATTCTGTGGTGTGATGAAAGAGGTAGGGAGTTTTGTGGTGTGGAGGGAAGGGATTAGACTGGCACATGTGGTGGAGGTGTGGAATCAGAGCCCAGCATTTTGTAGGGTGGTCAGCATATTCTGCCAATGGGATCAGGAGCAATGGCTATAGAGTATATGGCTATAGAGAGATAAGATGTCATGAGATGAGGGTGGTGTGCTCGTGGCAGCAGAGGTGGGAGGTATTATGGAGTTATGGGGCACAGATCAGGGCTCAGGCTATTGATGGGGGATATTTGGGGTGTTTAGTGCAGGAGGTTTATCTTTTACCTATCTCACAGGCCACACAGTGAGAGCTGCAATAGCAAGACCTTGTTGTTTCAGAGGTGCCCAACAATGAACACCACCTGAACAACCTGTCCATGATTCCCTGCAATATCCCAAAGAGATCGTTGTCTGGAACACTATTACTTTTGTCACTGATGTAGAAATCAGTTTGGGATCACTAAGGGAACTCACCACAGAAAATGCTGGAAACACTCAGCATCTGTGAAAGAAAAACAGGTATTTCAGATTTTCAGGGTTTGAAAAAGCATTTAATTCTGTTTCTTTTTCCACAAATGCTGCCTGACCTGCTAAGTATTTCTGGCATCTTATTTTCATTTCAGGTTTCCAGCATTTTCATTTTCATAATAGGAAGTACCTGGTTGGATTTTTGATTGGTGTAATTTGACCTGGAAGTGGTTGCACATGTAATTTACACTGGGTAAATTGATTTTCAATTGCATAGTGCTGAAAAAATAGAGTTTTGTGATCCACTAATGGATTTTGAAATAAGACAATCCTCTGGGTCCATGACAGTCAATTTAACCCATTTGAAGGGAGCACTGTAGGACTGCTTGGAAAAATGAACAGATTTGTTGATTTATTCTATAGTATATTTAAAATTTATTTTCTGCTTGACCATAAAGAAACTAGTTAGTGCTGTTGGATATTCAACTGCTAATAACAACATACAGAATTATTGAATGGTTATTGCCTTTCTGGATCAAAAATTCAGAATTCCATTTGTTATGGAAAATAGCATTTCAGAAAATCGCTGATGAGAATTTTTGAAAGCTGAACTTTGTGCTTCTATATCGCAATATTTTTCTTAAAAAAATATAAATATTGTAGCACCAGATGCTTACTTTTAAGATTTATTAATTGTAGATTTGTGATGTGTATCTGCTCAAAATTTTGAATTGCTAAAGCAAACTGCTTCAAGCAGCTGCTTTATTGATATCAACTGAGCTGTCTGAAATGATATTGCTATTACTGTCCCATCACCTCATCTGTTGCCTCAGTAATATACGTTACATTCGGTTTTGGATTGTCAGTAATTTGCACATCTATACCAGTTGTGAAGTTTTTCACAAAATACAATGATTCAATATATATATTGTATATTCAAAATGTGCCAGATAATGCCCAATATGCTGGAGAGACCTGGAGATATAAATATTAACTATCAGCCTTTCAAGCTATTCCACCAAAACAAAATGCCCAATTTTTTCATCTTTATTGCATGTTCTTTGTCTCAAACAATGAGATAAATCAGAGGCAGACTAGAAGGTGTCAGAACCAATCATAGATTGGAGGGCAGTACTGGAAGTTGTCAGAACTAATCAATCACACATTATTTTCTCCTATTATTAGCTGCAATTGAACTTGAAGCTAAAATATTTTAAGATCAGCTGCTGGTTGCTGCGAATCATAGTGACAGATATGAATATTTACAGTTTGTTATTAAATATTGTATTGTCAAGCTACGGAATGTAATCTTTACAAACTTTATTTTCTCAAAAGGACTTCCTGGGGCGTGCAAAGCAGCTTTCTAAGTAAAATTTGTTCACTTCAAGACTGAATGCTTTTTTCTGTTTTGATTTATTGGAAATGTTTCTTGATATACTGTAAATACATCAACTTACTTTCCTGAGTATTACTGCCAAAGCATTAGTTAGAATAACATATGTAGCAGCATTGGAATAGAAGTTCTCAGTTACTTTTTCAGGGATGCTGAATTAGCCAATGCATGACTCCTCTACACTGCTCTTTTACCCAGGTAGTAACTCAGGCACATTCACTCTGAGGAATTTGGAGAATTAGCTAATGAGACTACAATGGGAAAAAATATGAGGCCTCGATATTGGATTGTGTAGTACTGTTACACAAAAAAGATCTTTTGTTCCAGAAGTAAAGTGATAATGAGCTTCCAGGTCATTTTACATCGCGCTGCAAACTTGAAGATATGAGCACATGAACTCGGAGCAGGAGGAGGCCACGGCCAATCAGGTCTGCTTCATCAATTAATTAGATAATGACTGATTATAACCTCATCTCTGCATTCCCATCTACCTGTGGTAACCTTTCATTACTTTGCTCATCAAGAATTGATCCACCTCTGACTTACAAATATTTAAAGACTGTGCTTCCATCCCCTTTTCAGGAAGAGAGGTCCAAAAACACACAAACCTCTAAGTGAGAAAAATTTACCTCATCTCCGTCTTAAACGGATGACGCCTTTGTTTTATCAGTGACTTCTAAATTTAGATTCTCCCACAAGAGGAAACATTCCCCCGACTCCCATATCACCTGTCAAGACCCTTCAGGATTTTATATGCTCCAAACAAGCCTCTCTCACTCTTCTGAACTCCAGCAGATACAATACAGCATGGGGTTGGATTTAAGAAATATTTTTCATAACATGCCAGGAGAAACGTCCATTAGGAATAATTGAATCAGTGCCAATACCTCTTAAACTCCTGTTCTCTCATACAAATCTCTGACAGACCTTTGACATTTAGATTCTTGTAACAACTAGCAGAATGGTATCTTCCTCCTAAATCCTGTACTGATGTTGCAGTAGATGAAATATTCACATGTGGCTGAAGTACTATATAAATGCAATTCTTTATTAAGAAATCATCACTTTTTGTACACTTCCATTTGGTAAAATTTAATTACTGCATGGCAGGTTTCATATTGTAAATCTTTATGCGTGGAACGATCTCTAGCATGAGTAGGTGCCTTATGCAGAAGAAGAGTTTAACAATTGTTCTATTAAGGCATTGATTTTAAAATTCTCACTTTTGTTTTCTAATGGCTTCACCCCTTCCCACATCTGTGTTCTCCTCTAGCCCTACAGCACCCCAAGATATCTAAGCTCTTCCAATTCTAACCTTTTGTGCATTCTTGATTTCAATTGTACTATCATCAATGACTGGCTTTAAGGTTCCTAATTCTCTCTGCTTCTCTGCCTTTTTTAAGATTTATTAATGCATTGATGCTTGATTGAAGTTTTTTTGAAATTTTGATAATCACATCTATGAAACAGTTTTGGACCATATAAATGCAAATTGTTGTTGTTTTCTGTTATTGCACTCTGTCAAACTGCCATTACTAATTATGCCACAGAAGCAGTCCACTTGGCCTGTCAGGTTCATGGCTGGCTCCCAACAGAGCAATTCCATCAGCCCCATTCCCCCTCTGTGGCCTTGTAACCTATTCTCTTTTACACAAACCTGTCAATTCTTTTGTCATTTTCCTGCACTCAGGTCATTTACACCTGTGTTAGGTAGCCAATTTACCAAGTAGCACATCCTTGAGATGTGGGAGAAAGCCACAGCACCCAGTGGAAACCCACAGGGACAACATACAAACTCCACACAGACCGCACCTGGACTTGTGAAGCAACAGTGCCAAGGACTGCAGCACCATGTTGCCCCTTACCGTTTCTTCTAAAAGTTTACATTTCTATTCTCAGGTTAGAGAAAATACTTAGAATGTCCTCAGCTGTTAATCATCCATTTGCTGTTGTGGGAAAACAGACACAGCAATTGGCTACTTCCTGCTGAGTGCAGTGTGCTTGTTGCTTTATTAAATGGATCACCCTGTTCAAATTGATTGCAACTCATCAGTAAATCCCAAATACAGTATTTCATGACAGAGAAATAGCAACCACTCTATTGTGGTTTGTTATCACTGGAGTTTTGAAGGATTCTGATTTTGTTTTGATATTTTGATCTCTTTGAATATTTTTATTAGCATGTCTATGTACCAAAACTAAGAAAATATATACATTGCATTTAGATAGTATCCTTTATCTTGTCTGAAAGATATGAGATTATTATTAATGTTTTTCATCACTAGCAAAAATGTTCCTGTGCAGGAACATGTAAATCACACTTCTGTTACTTTAGTATTTTCAGCTTATTTAGAGTTCTTTTAATTTGAGCTCTTCTTTTTGGTGGATTGAAATGTTTACTTCTTGTATCATGTAATGAAAAATACTGTTGCTTTTATTGCACATCTACTTCAATGGATGAATACCTCTTAATTAGTGGTTAGTAAGTAGAGAACAGAGCAATTTATGCTCCGGAGTGTTGTGAAGATTAGCATATAATGAAATTTTTTTTGAAACTTCACTTAACTAATTAAAACTTGACATTTGGATGAACTTCTATTGGGGTTCAGAATATTTTAATATGATCTTTATTATGAATTAATTAGTTTTCATTATTGGTTCAGCGCACTAATAATCTCCTATTGAGTACTATTGAACTGCCATTTTTCTTCCTGTCAAGTGACTAGTACAGATCTCCTTCTCTTCCTGATAATTTTAATTAAGTTAAGATAAATAGTGTTAGAAAGAAAAAAAGGGATGTTTTTTGGAATATACTGGATAATCTTGATCAGATGTCAAACCATTCCTATTTTATTCTGTGATTAATGAACAATGTACATGACAGTACTTACCCATGTTTGATTTCATCTTTAATTTGATAATCAACAGCAGTCTCCAAGCAGATTGATGCTAACATGATTAGTACCCATTTCTTGCCTTGCCAAAAACTAGAAGTGATCAAGAGGTTTGGTGCATTGTTTACCTTCAGGATTATCGTTGCTTCACCTGCAGTGGCAAGAACTGCAGTCCCAACCCAAAGTTAGCCCTTTCATACTGAATTAAATAGCATATCTCTGGTGAGCTTTCTCATTCAGAAGCATGATATTCCCTTGCGTAAGGTCCTGTCTTTTTCTCCAGGTGGAACGGATTGTGTTAATTGGCTGCTGGAGTTTCTAAATCTTGTACCTACCATCAGTTATGATGGTGCTAATGACTGATATTGGGCAGTAGGAATTCAAAGAGTGACAGCATACTTTACAGAATGTAACATGATTGACTTGAGTTGCATTGGTTTCAAAGAAGGGGCAACTAGTCTCCTGAAAGAGATTATTTGTAGGTGGTATGTACTGCACCTATGTTAGAGGAGTGAATGTTTAGGATGAGAGCTACATGCTAGAGAAGCAAGCTGCTGAATGGTTTCAGGCTTCTTTAGCTTTCCTGGAGTGGCAACCTTCAAGACAATTAGAGGCATTTGTCACATTAATGACCTCTGCCGTGTTTACAGTGAAAAGACTTTGGGAATTCAGGGGAGAGTTTGACATTCTTTGAGCCATAGTACTTATCATAAGAGGTCCCATTAAGTTTCTAGTTAATGGTGAACCCCAAGATGTTGATGGCTGTGAACTCAGTGAAGGTGGTGCCATTGAATGTTCAGGTGAAGTAGATTGGCACTCTCTTTGCTGGAGATGTCTGCATTTGTGTAGCATGTTTATTTTATCCATGATGAGTAAAAGTGAAAATATAGGAAAGCAGCTGAAACCATAAAAGGTTATTTTAATTATTTTCTTCATAAACACCAACAGCTTAATATCTAAAGAAATCTCATCATGTCATGAATATCCTGGGAAAATGAAAAGAATACTTCACACAAAGGTCCTAAATGTTAAAAATCTAATATCATGTGACATATTCAGCTTGAGGAATAAAATCTGTAATATTTGGTTCTGCAATGGTTTACAAGAATAAAAATACATTAGTATAATAAATGGGCCTATTAAACATTGATAAACTATAAAAGCTCATCAGTCAGCAAGTAGTCACATTGTAACTTATCTCTAATGCAAATTAGGGTGTAAATTTGAGCTTTGGGGCTTGATCATCTTCAATGCGGAGAACTGATTTATTTTTGCAGATTTCCACCATCATTTCACAGTAATTACTAATTAAAATTGGTTGGTCATATAATTGCTAAATTTCCATTTTTCTTGATTTTGTGATTTAATTGGTTTGTAATGTCCAGCCTGTGATTATTACAAAGAAAACATTACTGGGTAAAGAGCGCCAGATTAATTCCCATCTTTAAAATCCTTGCTTTAGCAATTAGCCATGCAGAATGAGTTATGCTTAAAAAGCCAGATGACTTCTCATTTTCTTGATTTGCTGGAATATTTCAGTCTGCTGTTAAATAAATTATACTGTCAAAATAAAGTGAAGGTTCTTTTGTTGATCTTAATAACTGATGATTGGTTATAAAACTGCTCTAGCAGCCCAGTTAGAAATAAATTCCAAAGCAATTTTTTTCTGGTTAATGTGCTAGGAGTAAATTGTATTTGTGCTTGTCATGTAAATTAACCTGTGGTTTCTTTGTGTGCAAGATGTTTTTTTTAACAGTATAAGTGTTCTCTCAGCAGGTTAATTTTATTCCCAGTGCAAGCTATTTGCATCTAACTGTTAGTGCTTCCTGCAATATGATAGAAGCTGAAGTACAATTGACTTGAACCTTTTTCTCTGGTAAGCGTCCCATAACAGCATGTCATCCAAACTAGTTATTTGATCCAAGCGGGCCAGTTGTTCTGTTCTCAGCCGGGTTGGATCCTGTATAAGGTTGACTCTTCCACATTCCAAACAGGCATTGGTAATAACCCCTCCTCATCTTTCCTGCTGGCTAATTGTGCATGTCATTCACTCCATTAGATTTGATCTGTGAGCAGCACATGATATTCTGCATCCACATTATTTTGTATTCTGTATAGACTGTACATGATTGCTGCAGCTGAATAAGCATTGGTGACATTCCATGCTCTGAACTAAATGCTACAAAAGCAGAATTCAAAATAAGGTTACAACGTGCAGAAAACATTGTACCAATAAATGCCTCTTTTGAGGAGCAATCTTCTGCCAATAGGTAAAGATTACAGATATAGAAAATGTATGCAGCAAAGAGACAATTTGTGAATACATGAACAGCTAACGTAAAAAGGGAATATTGTGATGGGACAATCAATGACTGTGCTGAGCATTCAGGAGAAGCTACTCATGATTAGAAATCCCTAACAGTGCAGCTGGGTGTTCCCTCCCTCCTCCATTGTTCTATATTATATAGTTGCTGATGTTGTTGAGGCTCCTTGTCCTGTGGTCCTGCCTTTAATCCTCTTGGAGTGTGTGGCTCTTTGTTGCCTCATCTCCTGCCTGGTCTTATTCTGTCATTGGTTGCACCAGTGTGTTGATGAGGTTGTGAACCAGGTAGGAGGTAACTCCAAAATATCCACATCCCGTGGATGTAGACTGCAGTATGGCCCTGGATTGATGGAGGCAGCAGAAACTCGTATTGAGGAGGCTGATGGCTTTTTGCGTTCCTGACTTTGTTGTGAAAAGAGGGTAAACCTCTTCTTCCAACATGCATCCATCTTCTGTCTGCTTAAAACAATGGATAAAGCAGACTCCCTGAAAATGAAACAGTTATTCCAGAAAACATGACATTGACGGTGAGAATATTTATGCCACTGTCAATGATACTTGGAACTCTAGAGGGGACATTCATGAAGAGTTTAGGGTTTCTCAGGGGAGGCCTTGTAAGCACACAAGTGCAGTTGAAGCTGACGATGATACCTAATCCAGGTGCACACATTGCCGTCTTGTCCTTACTAATATCAAACTATTTACGATGTGATTCCTCGAGTGAGCCCCCACCGCGGAGATGAGTATCACACTGCGATGTGTGGTGCAAGTCAGCAGTGACTGCCTGGAATATTCCTAAAATGAGAGGTTGGGAGTGACATGTCCTTGTTTGCCACAAAATCTTCCAAGTTCACTCAGACCTACATCCCCAGTATTGAGGACCTAGTTACACTCAATTGGCTATGTTAGGCAGGTTACATCATTCTCATGCCAAGTTCCCAGAACAGACACTGTATTCTGAGCTCTGTCGCAAACTCCATTATTAAGGCTTTGACAACAGAGTAATTTAAAAAAATCCTCATATGATAAAGCAGAGCAACACAGGTTTCTGAAAAAGTATACATGTTTGACAAAAAACTTATTGCTGAATCATCTAATTGGTTAGAAGAGAACAGTGGATATAATTTCTATATTTTCCAAAGACTTTTAATAATCTTTTCCATGATGTATTATATAAAACAAAGAGTATAATATATAGAGGCCAGAAAATAGGAATAAATGTCATTTTCAGTAAGGCATAAACATATCTTTGTATGTTTCACAGGATGTCACTAGTATGGTGCCATATCAGAACTAATGGTTATAGATGAAAAGACAAATGCCTAGAATTTCCTTGTTACCTGCAAAGGCCTATTTAATGGTCAGTACACATTCAGTCAATGACTATTTTGCTTGTTGGCACACTGTTTGGAAATTTAGCAGCAGCTGGGACTCATAAGGTACAACTAAATCAGCCTTACACAAGCTAGGTCTTTTCATTTGCTTGGGGCACTATTGCAGAGTACTCAAAGGAAAATGGATAAGTCCAGGGGCAAGGCCAGTTCTGGAGGATCAACAGGGAGAGACCCAGGGTTGGAGGACCAGGGTCATGGATCAGAAGTGAGGTCAGGGCAATTTTTGATCAATACTATTATATTACGTCAATTTTAAATCACCTAATACAAAAAAAATGTTTCGCAATATAGTTTCTTTGCAAGAGTGAACATTTAAGTTTGCTGATGATACAAAGTCAGCTGGGTAAGTAAACTGTGGGTTATATACAAAGAGTTTACCATAAGTATTTAACAAGCTAAATGAGTGAAGAAAAAATTTGCAAATACCCTTTGTCGGAGGAATGGAAAAATAGAATTTTTTTTGTGGTGAGGAACCAGCAAATGGTGAAATGTGAGTGTTACTGACACAGAGGAGTCGGAAAGCAGGGGTCATAGACTTAAAACAATTATTAGTAGGATTAGAGTGGAGATCAGTTTCTTTTTCCACCTAGACAGTGGTTGGAATCTGGAACTCACTGCCTTAAAGCATGATGGAAACCAAAACCTTTGTCACATTTAACCAGGAACTGGATATGTGCTTGAAGATCTGTCTTCTGCAGGGACCTTGTCATGGAAGGTTGATTGGATAGATTTTTTTCATCTGTGGCAGGCACAATGAGTCAAATGGCCTCTCCTGGAGTCGTAATTTTTTTTATGCCACTGATCATAGTCACAGCACTTAAATAGCCCACTGAGAACATACCAACTATCATTTACAATGATGATCGCTTTGAGTCTATAATTTTGTCATGGAAGAGTTTAATACATCATTTCAAACTTCACACAGATGGTCATCTAGGCAGTTCCTTGTAAATAATTCAAAAAGATCATCTTTATATGGTAGCCTCAGATTATCAAACCCATTCTGGTGCTGTTCCACTCACCCCTTCACCAGAGTGTGGGTTTTGTAGCTTAAAATAAGCCTGTAAGTATCCTGAAAGGGAGAATTGCATATTGATGAATTTAGATTATTTCCTATCATTTGCTCTGTTGAATACTGGATGCAGAAACCACCTGTTGAATCCTTATGTCCAATGACCTCATGAAGGTCCCAATAGAATAGATATCAGCACAAGCATTCTCAGAGCACAGATCTTTCATCTGCAGTTAAAAAAGACATTAAAGAGAAACTTTAAGTAACTTTCCAGCTGTGGACCACTGTTCACTCAAAGCAGGAATGCACGCCTAGTCTAGCTCAGCAGAGGTTTTTGCTCCTGCTTGTGAATGACCCTGGAAGGGCCAGGAAGACCTCATGGGGATGAGTATAAGACCAAATCCACATTGCCGGAAAGCATCTGTCAGTTATTTATGTCTGGGCATTTATCAGTGTTTCCAGTGTAAAATAGATATTAATGTGGCTGCATTAATAGCATTGAGAGTAGATTTCAATCTGAGGGAATCGAGCTTTTGAAAAAGAGTAGACCTAATTCTAGTTCTTATCCAATTATAAGTTAATGGGTGGAAGAATAAAACCCTACCCTGATTAATGGCATGGAATCTTTATAAAGTGTGGACATTTGAATGCTCATATCTGTATTACAGAAAATTTATTTTCATGTGCTTATTTAAGAGATTTAAAACATTTTCAGATGCCTCAACAAGATCAATTGTGTGGTGCCAAATAAACAATTGCCTCTGGGAGATTAAATATTTGAATTTGTCTCCATCGTAGTCATTGGCTCAAGTTTACTGAATTGCTGCCCATTTTGAAAAAAAAATTGGAAAATTGGTCAGGCTAAGTGTGCTGTTACATGAACTAAAGACTAGGCTTTACTATGAATATTGCATTGCCGTACACCAAATCCTCGCTCCCTCAAGCTCGTGTGGTAGTTGCTATCAATGGTTAAAAAAAAATCAGCCCTCTTTCCCTCCTCAATACAAAGTTCAGGACCTGGAATGTCTGAGCCCACACGAACAACCCCAACAGTAACAGACCTCAATGTTGTTCAGCTGGCATCGCCCGGGAATCCGAAACATTCACATTGATGTCACAGAATCGAGTCCCAGACCAGCCATCAGTTGTGACAGGGCTCACATACTGTAACGGGCTTCAAAACGAAGTCGGGCAACATTGCTGACAACAGCACATCCCTTCCTGATGACCTTAATGCATTCTATGCACACTTTGAACAGAAGGGGATTGGATTGTCACCACACACTCTGACAGCCTCTAATGCACCTGAACCCACAATCACCACTGAGGACGTAAGATCAGTCTTCCAGACAGTGAACCCGAGGAAAGTATCTGGCCCGGATGGTGTCCCTGGCCATGTCCTCAGATCCTCTGCAGATCAGCTGGTGCGGGTATTTACAGACATTTTTAACCTCTCCCTGCTTCAATGTGGGTTCCCACCTGCTTTAAGAAGACCACTATCATCCCAGTACTTAAGAAAAACAAGGTAATATGCCCTAATGACTACTGCCCAGTGGCTCTGACTCCATCATCAAGAGGATGCTTTGAGAGACTGGTCATGGCACGCATTAAAGCATTCTGTAGCCTCCCAGACAACCTCGACCCACTGCAATTCACCTGCTGCTGAAACATGTTTATGGAGGACACCATATCCCTGGTCCTACACTCATCTCTGGAGCATCTGGACAGTAAAGACACCTGTGTTAGGCTATTGTTTATTGACTCCAAATCCACCTTCAATACTATAATTCCAAGCAAACTCATCACCAATCTCTGAGACCTGGCAGTCAACACCTACCTTTGCAAATGGATCCTTGACTTCCTGACCAACAGACTACAATCAGTAAAGACAGGCAGCAACACCTCCAGCACAGTTATTCTCAATGCCGGTGCCCACAAGGCTGCATCCTCAGCCCTCTACTTTGCTCCCTACACACTCATAACTGTGTGGCCAGATTCTGCTCTAACTCCATCTACAAGTCTGCAGATGATACCACTGTAGTGGGCTGAATCTCAACTAATGATGAGTCAGAGTACAGGAAGGAGATAGAGATCTTAGTGACATGGTGTCATGACAACAACCTTTCTCTCAGTGTCAGCAAAACAAAAGGGCTGGTCATTGACTTCAGGAAGGGGGGATCATAAGGACCGCAAGAAACTACAGAAAGTTGTGGACACAGCTCAGCATATCACGGAAACCAGCCTCCCCTCCATGGACTCTGTCTATACTTCTCGCTGCCTTGGTATAGTAGTCAGCATAATCAAAGACCCCACCCACCTTGGACATTCTCTCTCCTCCCTTTTGTATCGGGCAGAAGATACAAAAGCCTGAAAGCACGTACTACCAAGCTCAAGGACAGCTTCTATCCTGCTGTTATAAGACTATTGAATGGTTCCCTGGTACAATAAGATGAAATATTGACCTCACAATCTACATCTACCTTTCATCTTATTGTCTACCTGCATTGCACCTTCTCTGTAGCTGTGACACTTTACTCTGCATTCTTTATATTACTTTGTACTACCTCAATGCACTTTGTAATGAATAGATCTGTATGAATGGTATGCAAGACAAGTTTTGCACTGTACATAAGTACAAGTGATTACAATAAACCAATTCCAATTCTAATACCCTGACTGAGATACAAAGGGTAGGAGATTGCCAGCTCAAAGGACAAGGTGGTGGGTGCATCTTTTGGAAGGGTACACTGGGAGAAAAGTGCCACCTTAATTGGGTGAGTTTTGCTGTCAAGAATGCTAACCTGATATCTCAGTAATGTCTGTTTTGGAATAGGTGACTATCTCATGTGAAAATCAGTGCCTGTACTGGAGAACTTCTCAACCGACATTCTTTCCTTGATGTATGTGTACTTGACTCCTTCTCATTATCTTGTCTAATCTCGCCATTACTACAAGCAGATAACAGATTGAAAAGACCACATATCAGCTGAAAAACAAGGCTTCTGGAGCTGGTGATACCTGTGCTGAATATCTAAAACTTGGCAGAGGGGAACTTCAGACATACATTCACAGACCCATCACCCACATTGGGAGTAGGAGGACATGCCACGGAACTTCAGCACATTATTCATGACCACCTATAAGAAAGGAGACCAATTCAATTTCAGTAAAAATAGAGGGGTCTCCCTGCTGCCTTCTACAGGGAAAATCAATTGCAAGGATCCTGCTCAACCACTTCCTCCCAATAACTGAAAAGCAAATCCTGAGTGGATTCTGTTAATCTATAGGCACAATAGCCACAATCATTGCTGCACGGCAACCTCAAAAAAACTTGTAGGGAACAGCCACAATCATCATGCATGGCCTTTTTAGACTTTGGAAAAGCTTTTAACCATGTCATTTGAGAGAAGCCTTCTCAAATTAGGCTGCTCTTAGAAATTCATCACCATTCTTTATCCGTTACATGATTGCATGCAAGCCATGAGCTTAACCAATGGATCCACAAACAATCCAGATTGTGACAAGCAAGGGTATATTACCACACCAACCCCTTCCTCAGTCTTTCTCACCAGACTATAGCACCTTGTCCTCAACAAGCTTACTAGTGGAATGGTAGATTGGTAAATTGGTTTATTATTATCACATGTACCGAGATACAGAGAAAAGCTTTGTTTTGTATGCCATCCCAACAGATCATTTCATCACATCAGTACATTGATGTAATAGAAGGGAAAAACAGTAACAGAGTGCAGAATAAGTCATTTCAGTTACAGAGATAGTGGTGTGCAGGCAGACAGTAAGGTGTAAGGCCATGATGAGATAGATTGTGAGGTGAAGAGTTACCTTATATTACAAGAGGTCCATTCTATAGTCTTATAACAGCAGGATAGAAGCTGTCCTTGAGCCTGGTGGAATGTGCCTTCCAGCTTTTCTACCTTCCGACAGATGGGATGAGGGAGGAGGATGTCCGGGTGGTGGGGTCTTTGATTATGTTGGCTACTTTACCGAGGCAGCAAGAAGCGTAGGATGCTTTCTATGGTGCATCTTTAAAAATTGGTAAGGGTCAATGGGGACATGCTGAATTTCTTTAGCCTCCTGAGGAAATAGAGGTGCTGGTGAGCTTTCTTGGCCATGGCATCTGTGTGGTTGGACCAGGATAAGCTATTGGTGATGTGTACTCCAAGGAAATTAAAGCTCTCAACCATCTCGACCTCAGCACCATTGATGTAAACAGGAGCGTGTGCACTGCCCCACGTCCTGAAGTCAATGACCTGCTCTTATGTTTTGCTGATGTTGAAGGAAAAGTTGTCATGACACCATGCCATGAAGCTCTCTAGTTCCTTCCTGTACTCTGACTCATAGTTACTTGAGATTCAGCCCACTATGGTGGTGTCATCGATTGGAACTAGTTTACAAGACAAATTGAGAAACTGTTCAACATCCTCTCCAGAACCAAATTGACTCCAACCTCTGTCCTTAAGTTGCAGTGCACAGATGATGCTTGTATATGTGTATGTTCAGAGACCTAACTCCAAGTTATTGTTGACCTACTCACTGAAGCATGAGGAAAAAATGGGCCTTACAGCAAATATCGGCAATAGAAAGGTCCTGTGCCAATGCCAGCGTTGTCTCAAAGGCCAGCTCCAAGGCCATGAACATTCTCAACTAGCTCTGATGGGCAGACTACATCTAATAGCACAAACAGGAACTCCACTCTGAATCCTGTCACAGGAAGAAATTACCAGGCGGACAGAGGAAATGTTCTTGATGTCCCCTTGGAAAATCATAATGCTCTTACTGACTCATTGGAATCCTTGGCCCGGGCCTGATCAATATGGAGAAGGTCACCTGGAATGGCACTAAGCACCTCAAATCCATTCAGGAGCAGACAGAGCCCACTGAACGAGAGTGGAAACAGGTCATCCCCACTCGCAGGGGAACACTTAGGAAGAAGCTGTTACATATTACAACAATGCCAATGAGTGACAAGTACACGTAATTACAAAGGTTTTGTATATATAGTACATATCTTTGAATATTAGTGCATCCATTGATGTAAAACAATTTTCACTTTTCCAAAGTGTAACATTTCCTCCCAATCTCCAGCTAAATAATGTGAGTGGATGGAACAAAATTGATTCTTTCAGTTATAACTCGCTACTTCTGACATTTTTGCATATTTAGGTTCAACTCATTTTCACCGTAAGCAAGATCTCACCAAGACAGGTCACCTACAGAGTCACCAACATACATCATCATTTACACACTTTTCATTGAGCTGTGTGCTCTGAAAATTATTTTCTTGAGAGATGAATCTTAGGTGTCTTTTTTTCCAGTTCAGCAACAAAGTAGTTATTTAAGGGTTGTTAAAAGCAGCATTTTAGCAAATGTGATTTTTTTTTTGTATTAACACTACAGATGCTGGATTAATCAGAGCCACTCAACTCCACTCAATTCAATAAAAAAGAGACAATAATTCACTAATTTCTGACTCAGACCTCAACAATTAAATCTGTTTTAGAATCTCCAGCAGCATTTCCTACAGGAAATACCTGTGATATTACAATCTGTATAGTATTTCCTGTTCAACGGAGAATATTGAGATATTATTAATTGCCTTTACTCTAAATTAACCGGACAATAACATTGCCAAACTCAGATTGGTACCCTAATCAGCATATTAACATCAGCAATGCAGGACAGCTTATTAAATGGACCCTACCTTCAAATAGACAAAGTACTAGCCTCCTTCAGACAGGCTGAAAGGCTTTGACCAGTTCCACACGTGATGGAGGAGAAGCTTCTATCAAAAGTAAATCCTGGATTTTTTCCCAGCTGCAGAGGAGTAGGAATCAAACTGTGGAGCCCACAAAACAACCTGGCTGCAATTGTATTGTTTTCCAATGCACAATCTGGAAAGCTGCGTTTGACCATGTTCTTTTCGTCCAGAGGTTCAGAAAATGAATGTAAATGGGGCCAGAGCCAAAACATCAAGGAGAATGGGCACAGTCTGTCAGTCTGGGCAGATGTGTGGCACCATCACTCAAAATGAGCCTGGTTTTAACATGCTTCATCTCTCAGTTGCCCTTGTGTTGCACCAGACTGCACTGTTTTCTTTAATCAATAAAAACTGAAAATAAAAATAAAGTTTGTTAAAATCAAAACTAATTCTATTTCATTTTAGTTTTGCTTCTAACACTACAACACAAATGATGATTTCTTGTAAAGCAAATTATCTCTTTTATCAACTCCATTTAGAGCTGAAGGGAGAACTTTGTGAGACTGCTGATGTATAAGTTTTGCAACCATCGGCCTAAAGACCTTTAATCTAGTGTAATGAGCTGTGCTTCACCCCTTGATGATTCAGGAATGCTGTGGTCAGGCTATCAGTCACATTCACCACATTCAGCAGTCCAACGTAAGCGAACACCAGCAGAGTACTGCTGGATTTGTGTCGTGTTCATTTCAACCAAATTTGGTGATAAATCAAGGGAATGGGAAGTCTGTGTCTTGAGAGGTAGCTATTTTCAAAAGGATATCAGATCATGCTAACGTTGTCATTGTGATTCCAGTAACGTATTAATGGTCTGTGTTAGAAATCATTCTGCTGTCTCAACGTACACTGAAATATTGGCAGTAATACAGAAATATATTTTACTCCTCAGCAACTCTATGTTTTTGTTACACCGACATGAAGTAATGATGGTTATGAAGCTGTCAGTGGGAATGGTGATGAGAGTTATTTGAGTGAATGATTTAACCAATTGGACTCTGTATGGGAACAAGTCCTACACACAGTGTGTGGAGTCTTGTGACCGATTAAAATTGTGTGCTTATTTTAAAAGAATGAGTTAAATGGCTAGTTTAGGCTTGGTGAGTTATATAATTGCTTCAGGATGATTTAAATATAGATGTGAAACACATTAATGTAATGGAAGTTCTGCCAAAGTTTAAAGAAGAACATCTCTTTGTTAAGCTTTGCAGAAAACAACTTAAAATCACATGTTAGTTCAACACCTTTCCTTCCTGTGAATAGGGTCTGTGTAGGTAATAATAGACCATACTCAGCTGTTATCATGTGAATTGAGTCATAGAGGATCATACAGCACAGAAACAAGCCTTTCAATCCACCAAGTCCACACTGACCATCAAACTCTCATTTACACTAATCCTATTTGAATCTCTCGACATTCCCATCAACTAACCCCCCCCCCCCACCAGATTCCGCCATTCACCTACAAATTAGGGACCCAGTTGTCAGCTAACCTACCAAACTGCATGTCTTTGGGATTTGGGAGGAAACGCAAAGGAAACCCATGGTGTTACAGAGATTGCATGCAAACTCCACACTGTCCACACCAGAGGTCTGGATTGAAGTAGGGTCTGTGAAGCCATGGGGCAGCTGCTCTCACTAGATTCACAACTTATGCCATCCCCACCTTCTCCATGCTGAAAATGTCTTCTTTCAGTCTCTGTATCTGATCATTTACTGAAGATTCCATCACCCATTCTGGCCACTGCCAATGACTAAACCAGTTTTCAAACCTTTTTGACTACCTGCTGAACTTTCCTTACGAATATCAATTGTGTGCACCATTTAAGATTAGATGGTTTCCACACCTGTCTCAATTACCAATTCATCCTTTTGGTGCGTCCAGGTTTGACTGTTTCTGTGTGATCCTGATTGTTCCTCTCATCCTTCACCCTCCATCATCTTGAGTTCATCCCTAACCTATTTAAAATGCTCATCCATGCCACCTCATCCCACAACCCAGGTTTGCTGACCAACATGCAGTTTGGTAGGTTAGGGTGGCATGGTAGTGTAGTGGGTAGCATAATGTTATAACAGTGCCAGAAATCAGGGTTCAATTCCCACCGCTGTCTGTAAGGAGTTTGTATGTTCTCCCTGTGTCTGCGTGGGTTTCCTCCGGGTGCTCTGGTTTCCTCCCATATTCTAAAGATGTGCAGGTTAGTTGGTTAACCTGGGTGTAATTGGGTGGTTTGGGATCATTGGGCCGGAAGGGCCTGTTACTGTGCTATATAAATAAAGCTTTTAGAAGTTTTAACGTTATCTCACAATCCACAAAAGCTTCCAATTTTTATTCTTTAACCTTATTTTCAAATCCCCTCATGATCTCACCTTTCCTAATCTGTGTGACCTACTACAACTTTGGTTCCATCTAAGTAACCTCTCCAATGGCATCTGTGCCTTCAGTTGTTCACAGCCACAATTCTAATCTTTTCTATCTTTCTCTCTTCCTACATAATATTCCTGAAGGCTACCTTTGACCAACATTTCAATTTCTGTCTGGCTCGTCTTTAAAGCCCTGGAGATATTCTTGTGTATTAACAATATTACAAAAATGTGACTTGTTATTTAACAAATCAGAATTACTTTGAAAGCCCAAATGTCTGATACTGGGCTATGTATAGGAAATTGAAATCATGTGTTGGTTTGTCTTTGGAAGTGCTGAGCTGTAATAATTGTTAGATCATCCCTGAGTAGTTGTACTGTGGGTGCCAAAAGAAGCTTTGTTGATCCTTTACAAACAACTGAGTAGTTGTAGAGCAGCAATGATAATGACTAAGGAGGAATCTGTTCTCCTGGACTGTCTCAGGGCTTCTAACCTGCAAAAAAAATTATGCTCTGTAGTGGATGAAAGACAAGTGTTCAGTTGAAAACAACCCACATTCATTGTGTCCACTGTTGAGTACTCAGTCTGCATCAGCCCATTGTAAATTCTGAGAACCTCCCATGTCAATCGATCAGGAGCATTATCCGGCACAAAATGTGGAATGGATTTAAGCACAAACATGGAACATAGGTCTGTAACTACAATACAAACAGCAGAATATTTGTGCAGACCAGTGAGACCATTAGACAAACAGCACCTGAAATGTAAGAGATGAGTGGTGTTGCAAAGCTTGATCTCACTCAAAGAGAAGGAAATAGATGACAGCGATGCTACGGAAAAGAATGTGAAATCAGTGTTTTTAAATAATTTGTAATGTTTCTTGCAGAGCTCTCATTATAGCTCAACAATCTATAATGAAGGAGCTGCATCATTTAAACTCTTCCCAAGTACAGTTGTTACAATCTGTTATAATTTGGAGGATTTAACAGAGGCATTATTGATAGTATCTCTTCAGTGCCTCAGCTAGTTCCGACAGCTTTTTAGGACAGAATGTTCCAAATTTCCATGACAATAAACTTACAAATTCAAACCTTAGTTTGTACTATGCTGGCTTGTATCAAGTTTGGAAATAATGCATTTGACTGAATTTTCTCCAGAAATCACCTGGAATTACAATAAAATTATTACATGGAAAAGGGTATTTGGAACAATTGGCCCACATCGGTATTTAGTCGACTAACAGAATCGAATTGATGGGTCATATCCATTGTCTCTTGGTGGAAAGACAGCTCCTCATAATGTACATCATGAGGAATAAATACTTTCATGAGAAATGGGCATTTTCACAAAGAAATATTCCGCCTGATTTGCTGACTTTGAGAGAATGTTGGAAAGAAAAATGGGAAAATAAGATGGGAATTGGCCATACAGCCCTTCTAGTCCTTTCCGCTATTTAGTTTGATCATGGCTGATCTTTAATTCAGTTTTATTTTCTTGTCTTATTTATATATCAAGTAATTTTAAAAACTGTCAATCACTGGTTTTAGAATTTTCAATTTTTACCTATTTTTCCATCTTTTCCTTTTTTCCATTTTTTCACATCTTCCTTTTCTTTGTATCTCTCCTATTTTCTTTCTTCTGTCCCTTGGGATGAAGGGTGACTTGCTTCTGCTTCAGTTCTGAGATGACTGATGAAGTCAATGTGGAAATCCCAGACTCTTCCCCAGAATAGGGCAAGTAGGAGGTTAATGGTACATGCCTTTTGCTGTTAATGTTGGGCTTTTTTATGTTCCTGAAGTATGGCGATTTGAAATCGAGCATCTTGGAGGCCTAATGGAGCAAATGTAGTGTTATAAGGGCCTCAGTGCTGTGGATGGTAGCCCAGGAGGGAGCACAGACTTGGTTCATTTTGCCTTACAGTGGATTTGGGGGATTTTGCCAAGACATCTGTGATGTTATCTCTTCAGTGCCTTACCTAGCACTGACAGCTTTTGGGATGAAGTATACCAAATTTCCATTCCCCTATGTGTGACGAAGTGCTCCCTGACATCACCTCTGAATCACCCAGCTCTAAATTTGATGTTAAGTCCCTTTCTTCTGGTCTCACCAACAAGAGGAAACATTTTCTCTCTCTACCCTACCATTCCTTTAGTTATCTTAAGCATCTCAATTACGTCAAAAGAGTGCAAGTCTTGTCCATGCAATCCCTTAGAACCATAGAACACTACAGCACAGAAAACAGGCCATTCGGCCCTTCTAGTCTGTGCCAAAACTTTATTCTGCTAGTCCCATTGACCTGCACCCAGTCCATAACCCTCCAAACCTCTCCCAACCATGTATCTATCCAATTTATTCTTAAAACACAAGAGTGACCTGCATTTACCACGTCAGATGGCAGCTCGTTCCACACTCCCACCACTCTCTGAGTGAAGATGTTCCCCTTAATGTTCCCCCTAAACCTTTCCCCTTTCACCCTAAAGCCATATCCTCTCATACTTCTCTCCTAATCTAGGTGGAAAGAGCCTACTCGCATTTACTCTGTCTATACCCCTCATAATTTTATAAACCTCTGTCAAATCTCCCCTCATTCTTCTATGCTCCAAGGAATAAAGTCCGAACCTGTTCAATCTTTACCTGTAACTCAACTCCTGAAGACCCAGCAACATATTAGTAAATCTTCTCTGCACTCTTTCAACCTTAGTGATATCCTTCCTATAGTTAGGTGACCAGAACTGCACACAATACTCTAAATCTGGCCTCACCAATGTCTCATACAACCTCACCATAACATCCCAACTCCTATACTCAATACTTTGATTTATGAATGCCAGGATCACAAGATCACAAGACAAGGGAGCAGAAGCAGGCCATTCAGCCCATCGAGTCTGCTCCAAGGAAAGGGAAATAGAAATGAGAAATGGGGAATGGGGGGGGGGGGGGGAAAGAGAAAAAAAAACTATTCTAATCCCAATTTCCAGCCTTATCCCCATATCCCTTGATATCCTGACTATTTAGATATCTATCTATCTTCTCCTTGAATGCCCCCACTGATCTGGCCTCCACTGCTGTACGTGGCAAGGAGTTCCACAAATTCACCACCCTCTGGCTAAAGAAATTTTTCCTCATCTCTGTTTTGAAACTGTACCCTCTAATTCTAAGATTGTGCCCTCTGGTCCTGGACTCACCCACCAAGAAAAACAGCCTAGCCACATTTACTCTGTCCTTTCCTATCAATATTTTAAATGTTGCTATGAGGTCCCCTCTCATTCTTCTGTACTCCAGCGAGTACAGTCCAAGAGCCGACAAACGCTCCTCATACGTAAGCCCTTTCATTCCTGGAATCATCCTCGTAAATCTCCTCTGAACCCTCTCCAACGTCAACACCTCCTTCCTAAGATGTGGGGCCCAAAACTGCGCACAATATTCCAAATGAGGCCTCACTAGTGCCCCGTAGAGCCTCATCAGCACTTCCTTACTTTTATACACTATACTTCTCGAAATGAATGCCAACATAGCATTCACTTTCTTTACCACCGATCCGACCTGGTGGTTAACCTTTAAGGTATCCTGCACGAGTACCCCCAAGTCCCTTTGTACTTCCGTGCTTTGGATTTTCTCTCCTCCTAGATAATAATCTGCCCGCTTATTTCTGCTTCCAAAGTGTACAACTGCACATTTCTCTACATTGAATCTCATCTGCCATTTCCTTGCCCATTCTCCTAAACTGTCTAGGTCCCTCTGCAACCTTCCTATCTCTTCAATACTCCCTACTCCTCCCCCTATCTTGGTGTCATCCGCAAACTTAGCCACGAAACCATTTATTCCATCATCCAAATCGTTAATGTACAAAGTAAAAAGGAGCGGTCCCAACACCGACCCCTGCGGCACACCACTAGTAGCCGGTAACCAACCAGAATGAGATCCTTTTATTTCCACTCTTTGCTTCCTGTCAACCAGCCAACGCTCCACCCATTTTGTTATCCTACCTGTAATTCCATGACCTCTCATCTTATTAATCAGTCTCTTGTGAGGCACCTTATCAAAGGCCTTTTGAAAGTCTAAATACACAACATCTACCACCTCTCCCTTATCCACCCTACCTGTGATTTCTTCAAAAAACTCCAATAGGTTGGTCAGGCAGGATCTTCCCTTCACAAAACCATGTTGGCTAGGACCTATCTTGCCTTGCGCCTCTCGGTATTCCGTAACCCCATCCTTGAGGATAGATTCCAATAACTTTCCCACCACTGATGTCAGACTAATAGGTCTGTAATTTCCTTTATGCTGCCTCCCACCTTTCTTATACAACGGAACTACATTTGCGACCCTCCAGTCCTCCGGAACCACGCCGGAATCTATCGATTTCTGGAAAATTATCACCAATGCCTCCGCTATCTCTAAAGCCACCTCCTTCAGAACCCGGGGATGCACCTCATCCGGTCCGGGAGACTTATCAGTCTTTAGCCCATTTAGTTTTCCTAGCACCTTCTCCCTAGTAATCTTAACTGAACTCAATTCCATTTCATGAGACTCTTGACTAACCGGCACATTGCTGATGTCCTCCACGGTGAAGACTGATGCAAAATATTCATTCAATTCCTCTGCCATCTCTCTATCGTCCATTATAATAGCTGCTGCACCGTTATCAATTACTCCTATATCAACCCGTGTCTCTCTTTTACACCTTATGTATTTAAAAAAACTCTTAGTATCCTTTCCAATGTTATCCGCCAACTTCCTTTCATAATTCATCTTTTCTTTCCTAATGACCTTTTTAGTTTCTCTCTGCAGGTTTTTAAAAGCTTCCCAGTCTTCTGTTTACCCACTAATTTTTGCTTCTTTGTACGCCGCCCCTTTTGCTTTTATTTTAGCCTTCACCTCTCTCGTTATCCACATTTGTGCCTTTTTTCCATTCAAAACCTTTTTTCTTGGAATACATCTATCCTGCAATTTCCTTATGTCTTGTAGAAATTCCTTCCATTTCTCCTCTGACGTCCCTCCAGCCAGCTTACTCTTCCAATCAATTAGGGCCAACTCCTCTCTCATACCATTGTAATTTCCTTTGTTCCACTGAAATATCGATACACCAGTTATCAGCTTCTCCTTCTCAAACTTGAAACTGAACTCAATCATATTGTGATCACTGGTTCCCAGTGGTTTCTTTACCTTTAGTTCCCTAATCACCTCCGGTTCATTACATGGATGCCAAAAGCCTTCTTACAACCCTGTCTACCTATGATGCCACTTTCAGAGAATTATGTATCTGAACTCCCTTTTTTCCTCCGCACTCCTCAGTGCCCTACCATTTACTGTGTATGTCCTACCTTGATTTGTCCTTCCAAAATACAACACCTCACACTTGTCTGCATTAAATTCCATCTGCTGTTTTCTGGCCCATTTTTTCAGTTGGTCCAGATCCCTCTGCAAGCTTTGAAAGCCTTTCTCGCTGTTCACAATGCCTCCAGTCTTAGTGTCATCAACAAACTTACTGATCCAATTTACCACATTATCATCTAGATCATTGATATAGACAACAAACAACAATGGCCCCAGCACAGATCCCTGAGGCACACCACTAGTCACAGACCTCCAGTCTGAGAAACAATCATCCACTACCACTCTCTGTCTTCTCCCACACAGCCAATTTTGAATCCAGTTTACAACCTCTTCATGGATACCTAGTGTCTGAACTTTCTGAACTAACCTCCCATGTGGGACCTTGTCAAAGTCTTACTAAAGTCCATGTGGACAACATTCACAGCCTTTCCTTCATCTACTTTCTTGGTAACCTCCTCGAAAAACTGTACAAGATTCGTTAAACACGATCTACCACACACAAAGCCATGCTGACTATCCTTAATCAGCCCTGGCTGTCCAAATACATGTATATCTGATCTCTCAGAACACCATTTTTCTTTACAATATTTTTATTAAATCCATGAAAAAAATACAGAGTACATGCATCAAGATGGAAAATAAAAATATTACTGAATACCTTGTATTAAATCGTACTTAGATTACAATACTCTAAATAAATAATCACATATAGTAGTTAGTTAATAAAGGAAGAAAAAATTGAAATACTTTATTGTAAAAAAAAATTTACTCCCACTACCAAAACCCAAAGCTGTTAGATGGAAAAAACAAGGAAAAAATGTAAAAACGTAACCGTGTCAGCCAATATCTGCATTTTAGTCCCCAAATTAGAAATTTTGAAAATAATTCAAAAAAGGTCCCCACAGGGTTTGAAAGTCTAGGTTAGGTTCAAAAACTGAACAACGAATCTTCTCTCGATTCAAGTATGACATAACATCCCGTAACCATTGAGCATGACTAGGCGGAGTAACTTCCTTCCATTTAAGTAATATAGCTCTCCTGGCTATAAGAGAAATAAAAGCCAGACTACGTAAATCAGAAGTCTTCAAACTTATATCTTTTTCTCCAACATTCCCAAATAGTGCAGTCAAAGGATTAAGTTTAAAATTTATTTTGAAAAGTACAGAAAAAGTATGAAAGACCTCTGTCCAATATTTTTTAAGACTCTGACACATCCAAAACGTGTGAATTAAGGAAGCCACTCCGTTATTGCATTTGTCACAGTAAGGAGATATGTCAGAATAAGAACAGGATAATTTATCTTTAGACAAGTGAACTCTATGGACCACTTTAAATTGAAGGAGAGAGTGACGAGCACATAATGATGAAGTATTAACCAACTTGAAAATTTCATTCCAAGTTTCCTCAGAAATTGACATCTGCAAATCTTGTTCCCAATCTTGTTCTAATTTTATCTAGTGGCACCTTAGTCATTCCTAGTAATCTGTCATAAATATTAGATATTGAGCCATCCTGAAAAGGTTCCAAATTAAAAATTACATCTAATAAATTCTTATCAGGACTCAAAGGAAAAGAATGTAATTGAGATCGAAGAAAATCTCTAATTTGTAAATATCTAAAAAAAATGAGTTTTTGGTAAATTATACTTGGTAGACAATTGTTCAAACGAAGAAAGGTTTCCTCTAACAAGTAATAACTAATTTGTCCCACTCTTTAAAAACTACATCAGTCATAGAAGGTTTAAAAAAGTAATTAAAGAAAACGGGACTGGACAAAGAAAAACTCAATAAACCAAAATATTTTCTAAATTGTAACCAAATCCTCAAAACATGTTTAACTACTCAATTATCTGTTAGTTTATTTAATGATATTGGAAGTGAAGAACCAAGCAAAGAGATAATAGAAAATTTTTTAACAGAATTAATTTCCAAAGAGACCCGTACTGGACGAGCCTCTTGATTAATGTAATGTAACCAAAACGTAAAATTTCGTATATTGACTGCCCAGTAATAAAATCTAAAATTAGGTAAGGCTAAACCTCCATTCTTTTTAACGTCTGAAAGGTGAAAACTTCTGAAGGTGAACTTTATTTAGTCTAGGGTGTTTATTATTCCATATATAAGAAGAAATAATTGACTCAAGAGAGTCAAAGAAAGATTTAGGAATAAAAACAGGTAAAGCCTGAAATAGATATATAAATTTAGGTAAAATATTCATTTTAATAACATTAATTCGGCCAATCAATGATATAGAAAGGGGAGACCAACTTGATAAAACCCTTTTCACATAGTGCAGTAAGGTGAAAAAATTTTCTTTAAGTAAATGCTTATAATTTTTAGTAATTGACACCCCCAGATAGGTAAAATGATTTCTTATCATTTTAAAAGGAATGTTAATATCAACTGGTACCAAGTTATTCAGAGGAAAAAGTTCACTCTTGTATAAGTTCAATTTGTAGCCTGAAAAATGACTAAAGCGAGAAAGTAAAGAAAACATAGGCGGTAAGGAGGCTTCAACATTAGATATAAAGAGTAATAAATCATCAGCATATAAAGAAACTTTATGGTTAATACCTCTTCTGGAGATACCAAGGATATCTCTAGATTCTCAGAAAGAAATAGCTAAAGGTTCTAAGGCCAAATCAAAGAACAAAGGGCTCAAAGGACATTCCTGTCTGGTTCCACGTTGAAGTTTAAAAGATTTAGAATTTTGAAAATTAGTAAGAACTCGAGCAGAAGGGGATAAATAATGTAATTTAATCCATTGGATAAAATCAGGTCCAAAATTAAATTTCTCTAAGGTTTTAAATAAGTAATTCCATTCAATCCGATCAAAGGCCTTCTCAGCATCTAAAGATATCACACATTCCAATATTTCCTTAGAGGGAGAATAGATAATATTCAATAAATGATGAATATTAAAATGAGAATATCGATTTTTAATAAAAAAGTCAGATCATCGGATATAATCGAAGGTAAAATATTTTCCAATCTACGAGCTAGAACTTTAGATAAAATTTTAACATCCACATTAAGTAGCAAAATTGGTCTGTACGAAGCACATTCTGTTGGGTTCTTATTTTCGTTAAGAAGAAGTGAAATAGAGGCATCATAAAAAGATTGTGGTAATCTACCCAATTTAAGAGAAACCGAAAAGACAGCACATAAATGAGGTATAAGCAAAGAGGAAAAGGCCTTATAGAATTCTCCAGGAACTCCATCAGGACCCAGAGTCTTTCCAGAATGTAAAGATCGCACAGCCTTGGCGATTTCCTCGTATGTAATAGATTGATCCAGCCGTTTTCAATTTTCAGTGGAAAGTATAGGAACATTTAATTGGTCAAAGAAATTATCCATTACTGTATTATCTTTAGGAAAATTAGAACTGTGAAGATTAGAATTCTTTAAAAGTATCATATATTTCTAAACGATCAGTTGTCCTCTCACCATTGGCTTTCAAAATTTCTTTAATTTGCCATCTAGCTCTGGAGATTTTTAATTGGTTAGCCAGTAATTTACCTGTTTTATCTCCATGAGTATAAAATTGACTTTTATCTTTTAAAAGTTGACTTTCAATTGGATATGTTAAAAGAAGATCATATTTAGTTTTAATTTCAACTCGCCTTTTATATAAAGCCGGATTGGGATCCAAAGCATTTTTTGATCTAATAGTTTCAGTAGATCAACTAGATCAGCTCTTTCTCTGTTAGCTTTTTTCCTAATGCTTGCCGTATAAGAAATAATTTGACCTCTAATAAAGGCTTTGAAACTATCCCAAACAATAAGACTAGAAATCTCTTCCGACGAATTCTCTTTAAAAAAAGGGTAATTTGTTTCTCCGTAAATTTGAAAAAATTTTTATCAGATAACAAGGTTAGGTTAAAATGCCAAAATCTATTTATCTGAGGGAGCCCAGGGAAATTTAAAGATAGAAACACAGGAGCATGATCTGAAAGAGCAATCTCTTTATAGTCACAGGATCGAACTGATGAAATCATTTGATTATCAAAAAAAAATTAATCAATCCTGGAATATGTATGGTGAACATGAGAGAAAAAGGAATATTCCTTATCCTCTGGATGCAAAAAACGCCAGGTGTCAATGAGCCCAGTTTTCATTAAAAACGATTGAAGAAATAAAGCTGATTTATTAGGAGCAGCTAATTTAGTGGATGACCTATCTAATTTGGGATCTAACCAGGGATTAAAATTTCCTCCCAACACCAAAGAGTAAAAGTTCAAATCTGGTCGGAATAACAAAAATCGTTCAAAAAATCCTGGGTCATCCGTATTTGGAGCATAAATATTAGCCAATACCATTGGTCTATTATTTATTTTCCCTGATATTATAACAAAGCAACCATTAGTATCAGTTATGACCTTATGTTGTTCAAATGAAACTGTCTTATCTATAAAAATTGAAACCCCTCTAGATTTGGCTTGAAAAGAAGAATGAAATTGGAGCCCATTCCATCGATTACAAAAACATAAGATATCACAGTTGCAAATATGTGTTTCTTGTAGAAAGATAATAGAGGCTTTAAGTTTTTTAATATAGGCAAAAATCTTTTTCCACTTCAAAGGATGATTTAAGCCTTTTACATTAAAACTAAGTAAATTAATAACTTGATCCATTGTAGTATTATTTAAATATGGGTAAAAAAAAGAGTAATGAGCAAACCATTGAAAAGTACCTTTAAAAAGTACTACAGTAGAATTACAGATAAGGTATCCAGGCAGCAGATTTGGCTGACAGCCCAGAACAGCTTCCCAGGAAAACCCCCCACCCCCCTCCCAACACCCAAAGAAAAGAAGCCAACTAAGAAACAGCTGGCAGCTAGCTAGAGACAGCATAACCCCAAATTATCTCTGCTCAATAGCTTCAAGGTTATTAAAATCCCAACCCATACATAACAATGAGATAAACAAAGAAACCACAGTTAACAATTGTGAAAAAACAAGTGTTCTTAGTTCAACACAATTTAAAGTGTTGCTTTTTTCTTATTTCAAGCTATATTGAAAAAACAGATTCAAAAAAAAGAACAAAACAAAAAAGAATAAAAAAAATCATCCCAAATATTAGTAAATGATTACTAGAAAAAAAACCGAAAGAAAAAAATAGAAAACAGGAAGTGTTCATAACGAGGAATATGAAGTCATTCAGTAGGAGTTTCCAGAAACATCGGGGCTTCCCCCGAGGATCGAAACCATTTTTGCGAGCCGTTTTTAAGTATGATCCTAAGTCTTGCCAGGAATCGAAGTAACGGCTTATACCCTTTCTGATAGAGATCCGACATAACCTTTTTAAATTTAACCCGTTCCTTCATAACCTCTGGTGAGTAATCTTCAACGATTCTACTTTGACAATCTTGGTGCTTAAACATGCCTCTAAGACGTGCCTCCTGAATTAGAAGCTGCTTAGCTTGAAAGTCGTGGAGAGAGATGATAATTGATCTGGGTGTAACTTGCATAGGAGGTTTGAAAAAAGGTATTCCGTGTGCTCGATCAATCTTAGGCAAAGATTCTAGAATACCAGGGAATTACTGAGCCAAAAACTTTGCAAAGAATTCCATAGGTTGATTACCTTCAGTCTTTTCTGGTAGTCCTAGAATACAAAGATTGGATCTTCTGCTCCTGTTTTCTAAGTTAATAATCTTCAGCTTTAATCTTTCGTTGTCTTTGGCTTGTTTTTTACAAAGGTTCTGTGAGTCATCAATTTTCCCATCCAAAACCGAAAGAGAGGCTTCGTTCACTTCAATTCCTTCATGATCTTCCAGTCTTCTTTGAAAAGAATCGAGTTTGGCATTAATTTGTTGAAGCTGTTCGAAAATAGCTTCCAGAGTTACAGGAAGAACATCTTACTTAGTGGTCTTCATAGCGTTAGCACCCCTTGTATTCATAGTGAAATAAAATCATGTTTAAATTTACTACCAAGGGTGAAAAGGAAGGATTTCAAGTCGGGTTGAAAAGGTTAGATATAGTGAGAGCAGCAGCAAATAGCTGTTACTTCATCAACGGCCAGCAGAGACTCCCAGAACACCTTTTAATAATTTACCTACTACTGATGTCAGGCTCACCGGCCTGTAATTACCTGGTTTACTTTTAGAGCCTTTTTTAAACAATGGAACAACATGAGCTACCCTCCAGTCCTCCGGCACCGCACCTGTGGCTAAGGACATTTTAAATATATCTGCCAAGTCGCCTGCAATTTCTACACTAGTCTCTCTCAAGGTCCAAGGAAATATCTTGTCAGGCCTGGGGAATTTATCTACCTTTATTCGCTGTAAGGCAGCAAGCACCTCCTCCTCTATAATTTCTATATGTTCCATGACACTACTGCTTGTTTCCCTTCCTTCCAGTTTCCCTTCCTGCCAGTTTCCTGAGTAAATGCTGATGCAAAAAAACTGTTTAATATCTCCCGCATCTCCTGAGGCTCCTCACATAGATGACCACCCTGATCTTCTAGGGGACCAATTTTATCCCTTACTATCCTTTTACTCTTAATATACTTGTAGAAATCCTTCGGGTTTACCTTCACATTATCTGTCTTCCTGCCTTTCTTTTTGCCTTCTTGATTTCCTTTTTTAGTATTTTCTTACATTTTCTATATGCTTCAAGTACCTCATTTATTCCTGGTTGTCTATACCTGCTATACACCTCTCTCGTTTTCTTAACCAGATCGCCAATATCCCTTGAAAACCAAGGTTCCCTATGCCTGTTAACTTTGCCTTTAATCCTGGCAGGAACATGCAAACTCTGCACTCTCAAAATTTCACCTTTGAAGGCCTTCCACTTACAGAACACATCCTTACCAGAAAACAACTTATCCCGATCCACTCTTCCTAGATCTTTCTCATTTCCACAAAATTGGCCTTTCTCCAATTTAGAACCTCACCTCGAGGACCAGACCTGTCCTTATCCATAATAACTTGAAACTAATGACATTATGGTCACTGGACCCAAAATGTTCACCTACACATACTTCTGTCACCTGACCTGTCTGGTTCCCTAATAGGAGATCAAGTATTGCATTCTCTCTCGTTGGTATCTCTATATATTGACTTAGAAAACTTTCCTGAACACATTTGACAAACTCCAAACCATCCAGCCCTTTCACAGTGTGGGAGTCCCAGTCAAGTTAAAATCCCCTACCATTACACCTTGCTGTTTCTTACATAGGTCTGCTATCTCTCTACAGATTTGCTCCTCCAATTCTCTCTGACGATTGGGCGGTCTATAATACAACCCTATTAGTGTGGCCACATCTTTCCTGTTCCTAAGCTCCACCCATATGGCCTCTGTAGACGAGCCTTCCGGGCTGTCCTGTCTACACACAGCTGTGATATTTTCCCTGACTAGTAATGCCACTCCTCCCCCTTTCATCCCTTTCCCTCTATCATGTCTGAAACAACGGAACCCTGAACCCAGTCCTGCCCCTCCTGCAACCAAGTCTCACTTGTAACCCAGTATAATTGTGGGACAAAATATGCTGTGACTGTGTTAAATACTGCTGACTAGGTGTTTCTATAAGATACGTACCATTTTGCTAATAAGGCATCCCTTTAATCACAATGAGAGTAAAGCTTCATGAAGAATTTTTATTTGCTGTGGGTTCCAATAAGGGGAAAGAACAGGAACTTAGAAATTCAAAGATCCTGTTGCAATGAAGTTCAGCAGAACCACAGCTGACATACCAGTCTTCAATCCAAAGTTAGTGTGAAAGTAGTGACATCTGAATGATGGGCTAGATTCTGCTGCAGCCAGACCACTGTCCAGAATCACCTGCCCACATTTACCCAAGCTGGATGTGGCAGGCTCATCCTATGTGCCCAGGAGTTGGGTGATGAGGCCTCAGTGGGGAATATGTCCCGACTGGTACCCTGCTGAGGCCCTCACCACACAATGCTCAGAAAACCAATGACAGAAGGCAAAGCTGGGCATGGAGTTCTGTCTCCCATCAAAACCTGAGGTTTTTTTAAAAATGTTTTTTAAATATCTCTGATGTTCAGAAACATTTAAAAATTATGAAAAATGATGTAACTATTAACAAAATTATTTTAAAAAGTTATGAAAAAATTAAAGGCATATTATTACATTTACAAATTAATTTTAAAAAATAAGCTAAAATAGAGTAAACAAAAGCAGTTACCTTCTGTTCACTCCAGGCCATGAATCCCCATTGAAATGAATAGGACCTATGACTGCACCAGATCTGACCTGGCTCCACCTTTGGATGCCACATGCAATCTGTGTGTGTCATTTGCTGAGTCTCGGATTTACAGTGGGTCCATGCAGTTTGCAACGAATCTGTACGGGAATGGTTAAATACTGGAAGTTCCGAAGAGAATTGCCAACCACAAACAGCACAATTCATCCCACTAAAAAGTCCAGATGCTTTGCATTAAGAAAAACTTTTATGAGTGCTTGCCGAATAACTCAATGTCCTTGAATCTTATTAGTAGCACTTATCTTCTACTGTGCTCTTGTTTTCTTTCCCTTTTCTTCTCTGTGGGTCTTGTTGACTGCATGCTGGCTTGTGGCTCCATAAGTCTGAGGAATCCTCCTGTAATTCCATTGATCCCTGAAAGTGGGCAGCACAGGTGGACAATGTGGTGAAGAAGGCATATGGGAAGAGAAACAGAGTAACAGAAGATGATGGAGGGTCTCCGACTTGAAACATTGACTCTGTTTCTCTTACCACAGATGTGGCCTGACTTGCTGAGTATTTCCAGCATTTTCTGTTTTTGTTTTAGCTTTGAACAAGGCATATTGGAATACTTGCTTTAATTGGCTGTGCAATGATCTGGAACATCATGTCACAACTTTATAAAACATTTGGTTAGTCTACAGCTGAAGTATTGTGTGCAGTGCTGGTTGCAACATTTTAGGAAGGATGTGATTGCACTGGAGGGGGTGCAGGGATTCAACAGGAGCATTACAGTTGTAAGGAAAGACTGGACAGGCTGGGTCTGTTTTCTCTGGAGTGGAGGAAGTTGGAGGGTAACGTGAAAGATGTGTATAAAATTATGAAGGGTTAGATAGGGTAGATAGGAAAAATCTCTTTTTCCCATGGAGGGTGTGTCAAAGTCATGAGGTTTAAAGGAGATCTGAGGGGCACTTTTCACACGGTGTGGTTGATGTCTAGAACGTGCTGCCTGATGAAGTGGAGGAGGTAGATACTCTCAGAACATTTAAGGAGAATCTGGACTAGTACTTGGAATGTCTTTGGTTAACAAAAAACTAGTAAACTTGGAATTAAAATTAATAATTGACCACATTGCTTGTTGCCCGAGCATTATAAACATCCACACTTTTGCCTAGGAATTAGGGTTTAGACATTTTTAGTGTGCTAAGTAGGTGTTGTGTATGACACCAGTATCAAATGTGAAAGGATATCCTTGCTTTAAGAAATCTCTAAATAGGCCACACTTTAAGAGAATTAAAGTGTGACTGTGCACTTCACAGCTGACAACTGCTTTCTTGATTTGGAGCTGCCACTTCACTCATTCACTTATGCAGAGGAAGTGGGTCAGCACTATTAAGGAGACCTGGAAAATATGGAAGTGGAGAATAGAAGCTCACGGGTCTCAACAAGGAGACGTCACCCCGTGCCGAGAGTGGCTTCAAGCCCCTGGAGCAGTGGTGGCATTTGATCCACAGATTCAGGGCTCCATGAGTTGCAGTTAGTCTTTACAGGGCTTCAGACAATGAATTTTATTTGAATTAAAAGTTATGGGGGATTCTTAAAGGGCATCCTGGTGGCCACCTTAATTCACACTAAGTCACTACTTACAGTGTGTTGTACTCCTGTTTCATGGTGAATTAATTACAAAGGTCTTGTGTCATGACTTTTGATCTGATTTCTGTTGTTGTTAAGTAATTAAATCAAGCTTCATAATGTTCCTAAATACAATGCGAAAATTACACCTGTGTTGGAGTGAATCATAACAACAGCTATCTGGTCTAATTTGCTAATTTGGTCAGGAAATTGATACAAATGCTTAGACAAGCACAGAACATTTGTTATATGCGACTCTCACTTAAACAATAACTACAAATGGGTCCGATTTCCAGGCATTTGTGTGTAGAAATGTTTTCCGACTTAAGGACTGGCTATTTTTTTGGCTATGCTTCCTAGACCCAGGCAGCAGGTTTGTTTTAAATATCAGGAATGGAGGAATGAAACTTGACACTTTGAATTAGTTTTTCAGCCAAGATAAATTGTTTTGCAGTGATTTTGATTTAGAATGCCATTGGAGTTCAGGATTACCTCATTCAACACGGGTTAGAACTTTATAGATATTTATTTATTAGTCACATGTACATCGAAACACGGTGAACTGTGTTTTTTAGTGAGAATATTACATAAAAGTTCAAGTTCATGTCAAATAACTGATCATGTGTTGACTGTACATATGGAGACTGGATTTGTGAATCTTGAGAAAAAGCAGGGTTCCACTGCAGGCAAGTTCTGGATTTCTGTGATTAATTGCATACATGCAGTTTCCAATGTGTTGCTGTCAATTTTACAGAGTAATAACAATAAACAGTAACAGTTTCATCATTAATGCAACCATAAGCTCTGAGGTAGTCAAAATATAATAAGTTGAAAGCATTCTTTGCACGAGGGTTCCACTTGTTTCTCCCTCCAGCCCATATTTTTTTCCAAATACTATGGGTTGGTTATAAGTATAGTAAACACTATATTAAAGGGCTTATTCAATAAATTTCCTCTCAGTGGTATGTAGATGATTTATGCATTGGCAACACGTCAGTTTAATACTGACACCACCATTAGTTTGATTCTCTTTCATTTTTTCACACTGAGAACTACACTCATGTATATGTAACAGCTTCTCCAAATGCATAAAAGAATGCTGCTGTTTTTGCTTCCAAGATTTCTGCATGGTTCTGCAGATGTATTTTTCTCTTTTTGAACTTCCGGCAATGAATAATATGACAAAAAGCCCCATGCAATGCCCAGGAAGTCCAAGATTTTATGCTTTGGAACATGGTTGTTATCATCTGCAGAAGCTTCTCTGCAGTGAGGTTCTAATGTCATGTTAGATAAAAAGGTATGAAAGTTAAACAAACGGTCTGCTGGAGGAGCTCAGTGGGTCGAGCAGTATCCACTGAGTTCAACATTTCAGGTTGAAACCCTGCATAGGTCCTGATGCAGGGTTTTGCCCCAGAATGTTGACAATTTCATACCCCCCACAGATGCTGCTTGACCTGCTGAGTTCCTTCAGTAAATTGTTTATTGCTCCAAATTCCAGCATTTGCATTCTCTGTGTCTCCATGGAAGTTAAACAGTTTCCCATTGGGAGACTCCCTTTGAGAAACCCACTGTATTGTCGGTGCATTGTGTTCAAAATGCATTTCCCTAGAAATTCTAATACCCATATCAGTGTACAGTTTGTGGCCTTTGGCTCACTGTCAAAAACTTAATTACACAGTTTTGCAAGTCATGATGGGCCATGTAGGCCTGAGAGTGGGAGCACTGGGATCAGCATTGTGGCAAGGGGTGGGCTGGGTTGTATTTTTCACTGGGGATTAGGAATGGGAAAAAGGATTGTTAATCTCTGGGATGGGGGGATTGCCTTACGTTCTTCATCAGGAATTGGGGTTCGAGGGTATTGCATGGGGTGGCATTTATCATTAGGTCTCTAAGAGGAAGAAATTCTGCTTTGGAATCATAGGATTAGGGAGGTAGGTCACATTGAGGGTGTTGGTGGGGTCACTGTGGCAGGGTGGAGAGGAGGGGAGGCCCAGAGATGAGGACAAGATGAGAACAATTATCTTGCTGGGAAGACCACCTTGACAGAACCTCCTTGACTATCCGGTCACTGTTCCCTTGGAAGAAGGGGAATAAGGAATGACGTAGTTATGAATGGCTCTAATGCAGCACTAGATTGGGTGAAATAAAAGCAACTGCCATGAGAAAGTGCCTAAACAAATGTTACACATCATGCAAAATAATCCAGGTCACTACTGTGTTATGCTCAGGGGAACAAATGTTTTAAGTGCAAACTTGTAAAGGAAATGGCATTGGACAGTTGAATTTCCAGGTCTGCATTTACAGTTCTTTAGTAGAGTGACAGGTTTAGTTACCTATTATATTTTCATTGTACATATCATGTCACTGGATTAAATCTGTTTCACAAAGAACTAATTTAATCTATGTTATCTTCATTATTTTTTATAATTTCTCGATACTAGTACTATAAATTCTTGCCCTTAACTTGTTCCAATTAAAAGCTGAAGTAACAGAGGTACCCTTCATAAATGATATGCACAAAGAAGGCTATTGAGAGTGCTTATAATTGTTTGTGTAATATCTGAGTACTATCTATTTTAGCACATATTAATTATCAGCAATATTCAAAACATGGTACTCTTTCCTAATCTGCAGCAACAAGACTGACGGTCTAACAAATAATTTAGTCCTGTGAAAAGAGTCGTTTTTGTGGAAGACAAAATTATAGGAATGTCCTGTCCTCATATGGAAACATACTTACAGTCTGATTTGAAGTTTAGATCTGAACCAAACTCCTCCTGACTATAATAGCTGGACCTAATAAATTCATTTGAATGGGTCTGTGCTTTAACTTCAATTCAAAATACCCCTATACTCAGGGTTATGGCTCTGCTATCCTGCTAATCGACATATTCCTTTCATTAACTTGTTAACTTGCCTGTCCCATCCTCAAATTTCGGACATTTCAGAGTACAAGCAGGTCTTTTAGATCTTTAGAATTCAGTGGTTACTTTCCTTTCTCTCTGCCATCCAGCACACCCCTGGTTAAGCACTGCAGCTTAAGTGTCGAGGTGGGCAATTAATGCAAACACCTTGCTCAAAGGATTGAATGGAAGCATTTATAACCTGTATGAATAATAGTTTGTTGAGGTACAATGGAAGTCTGTGTCTGAGTTAGGAAAACCACAGAGTGGTACTACTCAGAGTATTTTGTAAGACGAGGATGGAAATTTCATTACTAACCTTTTAAAACAGCATTGTAGGTCATCCAAATGCTATTTATGAAATATGTAACATGAGTGGGAATTTCATTTGTAAGGTTTATAGAACAGCTTTGGTGAGGGTTCCCTGTGTGATGCTGTTCTGAGACTGAGACTGAGATGGTTGGTTTCAGTGTTGTGATCTCTGTTGACATATTGCAGGTTCTTGCGACAGTAAGCAGCTAGCCCAGTGGATGCAATCTTTGCATCCAGCTCTTAAAGGGGTATGTTACAATACAAACAACACACTTTCAGGTACAAGAGAGTACTGCCTCTGATTGAATAGGAATGATGGAAAGAAGGATGGGAGAGGTGGACAGGGAGGAGAGAAGCATGGGGATCTTCCAGGGCTACAACTAGGTGCTCCTAACAGTAATTTGCCTGCTTTCCTGTCTTCCTCAACATATTTGGAGGGTGGTTTCTGTAAGGATACGAGTGCAGTTTGTGAATGTCAGTATGTTGAGGAAGCCTAGAAAGTAGGCAAATTACTGTATTTGCTCACCCAGTTGTTGTGGCTAGGAGGAAGAGTAGATGAAGATGCTTGAAGATGGTTTGTTTGAGACCTTCCTAATACAACTGTGAGCAGAAATCTGTGAGATGTGCCAGAAATCAGCAGTAACCAGGAACCTACCTGAGGCATGAAAGCTGGCAATGTATGTTTTAAATATCAAGGTTTCAAAGGAAAGAAGATTAGCAAAACCTAGTTGTTTGTGAATAAAAAACTGTCACTTTTCAGAACAAACACGTTAAAATCTCACTATGGAAGAATTTTGTATGTTACACCACCATATTTTATTTGGGGGGAGTTTTATGCTGGAATAAAAATGCTTGTGCAACTGAAAATCCTGCTGAAAAATCAGGGACAAAATTCCCTGACAGGCACTGAGACATGCTGAAATGTGTGTAAAATTGCATGTCTCTGGGTTGAAGCAACTTTCCAATTGCACAGAGTAGGACTGCTGTCTCCTCCTCCCTCCAAACACCCCCTCCCTACCTTTACAATGAGCCAATAATTAAATTACTGTTGGCTCTGTAGAAGTTCTGACCAGAGATTTTTATAAAATCGCAAAAGAAATCCTTATTCTATGATGAAATTGTGGCGACCCACCTTCGACGCAAGCGAACCGGCTCTGAAGTCGGCGCGTGCGTCGGCACACAGGCCAGCCACAAAATGGCACTGGGCCGCCTTCTTCAACAGCGAGGGGAGAAAGCCCGCGTGCAGGAAGAGGTTCGGTTGGCGCACCTCTGACGTCATGGCCGCGCGTCGAGCGCGGGAACTTAACTGCTAAAAAGCCAGCGTGGCAAGATTTGAAAAGACCAGTCTCGAGTCCAACCCACCGACTACGTGTTGTTATTCCTAGCTCAGTGCGAGCCCATCGCTACAAAATATCTTTTATCTGAGACTGTAATAATCATCATTTAACTGCTGACACAACGAGACTCTTCCCTTTCTCTCCACCTCTCCATTCTGTGAGCTGAACTTTGCATGTATTCACAATTGCTGACATTGCAAATGAAGCTTGACTTCTGGTGAGTGACTGGGTAACTGTTCCTGACTGCAGTGCCTTCAGCTGCGACCCATCAACAATTTTAATGCAAGTTCCCTTTTGATCTAAAACTAAGTTTGGAATTGTGCTCCCTATCTTGAATGGTATGTAATTCTCTTTCACTCTCCCATGTGGTATCTTTATCAGCTGCTGGATAAAATCTTTAATGTTACAGGATATAATTCTGAATTATATTCCAAGAGGTCAAGCACAATTTCGGGAGATTTATCCAAAATGTGCTTTTCTGATTTCTCCACTAAATCATTTGTAATATGTGAGCGATCTTAATTAGCATTTTTTGAAATAATATTGGAGCAATGTCAAATGTATACATTGTATGTTGAGTCCAGATGTTACATGGATCAGCAGTGTAAAATATTTGATTTGATTATCACACTGCTGCTGTGCATAGCCTATGCATTACATCTTTATATGTAGGTTAAATACGTATCTATTGTGTATTTTGAGTCCATGGTTTATCTGTATTGCCAGTGCAAAATACTGGAGTTGAAGAACACTGCATACTTTTGCATAATAGCATTTAATTGATAGCTAATTGATTTGCATCATCCCAATATTAAATAATTAATAAACATACAGCTTCTAGGATGCATTGGGCCATCACCAATTTATTTCATTAGCAACATTTTAATTAAGCCAGAGGGTACATATAATTTAAGGCATGTGGCTTAATTGCCCAATGGACATTTATAATTCATTGCATTTCTAATCCATACAACATATAATCAACCAAATCAATTTCAATTGACTCGTCATATTCAATTACTAATGAAAGCATCATTCTTTCAGAAAGATTTGCACAATTTAGTTTTTAACATAACTCAATCTAAATCTGTAAGTGATACCCATCTGAAAGGCCTTTTGTTTAATCCTGTATTAGCAATCAACTTGTCATATGTCTGCCATCCAAATTAATGCTTTTTTCTGTCTAGTTTTTATATATATGAACAATAACCCTTTCTTCCTCTCTCCATTTAAAACAACAGCGTTTTAAAAACAAGCAGAATAATCAGAATCTTCAGAATATAATATGCAACTTAGAACACATTTCAAGTTGTTTTAGAGTAAAAGCTGAAATGAAACACAAACCGCTGGATACTCCCCAGCTCCACTCTGCTATGAGAGGCTTCCTGTTCTTGAAGGAACAAAAAACAAGCAAATGCTTCTCAGTTCTTGACAGTGGTTCCATATCCACAAAAGTCAATAATGTCTTTGGTCGGCATAATACATTGACAGTCTGACAACATTTTTGCTTGTTTTGAGAAAACTACATTTTTGGTCATGTATTTAGAAACATTTTCAACAGCAGTATTCAAAGTAAATTCCAACACAGTGAGAGAAGATAGATTGTATGGTGTAAGTTTTCCACTTAAAATGGTGGCATCATCAAGCTTCCCCTTTGTTTTTACCTTAGCAATGTGATCTATCTTCGCAATCTTATTTGGAAAAGAAAGCTTGAGGCTCAGATTCCCATGTTTTGGTAAAATGAAGTTTCGTTTGTGTAGCTTTGTGTCATTTTAAAAACTTGGGCGTTTTCTGTCTGAAGTCACCCTTGCAACTCTGATGTAATATGCACTTTAGTAGGAAGAATAAAAGTATAGACTATTTTCTAAATGGGGAGAAAATTCAGAATTATGAACTTGGGAGTTCAAGTTCAGAATTCTCTCAAGGTTAACTTGCAGGTTGAGTCGGTAGTAAAGAGGGCAAATGCAATGTTAGCATTCATTTCAAGAGGACCAGGATATAAAAGCAAAGATGTACTTATGAGGCTTCGGTAAAACCGCATTTGGAATATTGTGAGCAATTTTGGGCCCCGTATCCAGGGAAGGATGTGCTGGCCCTGGTGAGGGCCCAGCGGAGGTTCACAAGATTGATCCCAGAAATGAAAGGCTTCATATATGAGGAGTGTTTGATGTCTCTGGCCCTGTACTTGATGGAGTTCAGAAGGATGACGGGTGATCTCCAATGAAAACTATTGAAAGGCCTGGATAGAGTGGATGTGGAGAGGATGTTTCCAGTAGTGGGAGAGTCTAGGACCCGAGGGCACAGCCTCAGAATAAAGGGACATCCTTTTAAAACTGAGATGAGGAGGAATTTCTTCAGCCAGAAGGTGGTGAATCTGTGGAATTTGTTGCCACAGAGGGCTGTGGAGGCCAAGTCATTGGGTGTATTTAAGGCAGAGATTGATCCGTTTTTGATTGGAAGGGGGTTAAGGGTTACGGGGAGAAGGCAGGAGAATGGGTTTAAAAAAATATCAGCCATGATTGAATGGCGGAGTAGACTCGATGGGCCAAATGGCCTAATTCTGCTCCTGTACCTTATGGTGATTTCCACATTAGGATCACTGGGTTAGTGTCAGTTCCCGTGCAATGTTATTTCTGTAATATCTTGGTGAAAATTCGACCATGTTATCCTGGCAAGTAAAATACCTAACAAAATCCTGGAACTAAATGAATTCTTTCACTAAATCAACAAGCCCATATCTACAGCTGCCGATGACACTGTGATCTTCTTCCCATTTTCAGTCCTCCCCCAACCAAAATAAAGTCGACGCATTCCTTATTTCAACCTCCTCCAGACAGCAGCAGCAACAATACCGCTGAGTCCTTGATTCTCTATCCACCCACCACAGTAACAATGTCAGTGAGTCCCTGATTCCCACCCCACCCTACAGCAGCTTTGCCAATGAGTCCCTGATTTTCTCATCAACAATATTCTAGGTTTTACTTTTTGAGTGAAAAATGTACTGATATGGATTTCCACAAAACCTCAAACTTATATGTGGAATGATTGCTGAACACTTGTCAAAGCATCACATTCAATATAGCAATGACATTTTTCCCCGAGACTGAAGAAACAGCAATGCCATATTGCTAGCTGCATAATGATATTTTTCTATAGCACCCTCACTTGCTGTGTGATGGTGGGGTAGCTTTCTAAACATCATACGTTTGCTGGACAACACTAACAAGAAGGGATTAAAATTGGCTTCTAGGCTTGTATAGTAAGTACCATGTCCTCTCAATTATGGCAGTAATTGCTGCACAGTTGGAGCCCCCAGGACAGCATGGTCCAAGTTTCCCTACAATGTTACAGAGATAATGTTGCATGGGGACTGACATTAACCCCTGTGATCCTAATGTGGAAATCAGGTCTGAGTTGTATGGCAATTACTGGCGTAATTCAGAGGACAACTACCTATTTTCAATGTAAAGGACTGCTGACTTTTCAAGACCCTAAAAATATGCATGTTGCATTCTGGTAACACACTGACACACCTGTACTGAACGCTTCCCTATTACAGAGAAACAGAACTGTTCTCTTTCTAACAGCATTCTCTTTCTAATTCTGCATTAGTTACAGTAATTGAGTTGAGTCAGCTCTTCTTATTTAGACTGATCCTAGATGACAACATTTTATGGCTAGTGAATTGAATTCCCAAATGACCCCTTCACTTTGCAGAGAGTTTGTCTTGCTGTGTATAATTCTGTAAGTTTGAGCTGGCCTTTTCTACCTTGCTATTCCATGTGAGTAGCCTGGATGTGAATGCTGACAGGTTGTCTAATCATAAGAGCATCATAACTCTCAGATCCTCTCTTCAACACAAGCACACAAGCTTGGCAGCAGAGATCACTGCATGATGAAAGAATCCTGTCACATTAATTTCCTTGCCAAAAACAAACTCAATTGACTCAGCACAGATGTGGGAGTAAAACTAAGACATGTTTGTCGCAAGACAGTTGCATGCAAAATAGTGGATTTGTTTGTTTGGGGAACAGAGCAGAGATTTTATTTACATTTCTTTTTTCAGGCTAATTGAACCAAATGATTTAAAACATCAGAATCGGGAGAACTATGAGATATAACACAATGCATATTCTCTGCTTTGATGTACATGTTAATTGAATGTACATCCTTTTTAAATAATTGCTTCCAAATGTTTGTGCTTCTGATGACCTCCAACTGCATTTATACGGGTTATAATTTTTGATAATACTAAAACTGCTCATGATAATTGCTATGTTTCATGAGAATGCTAGATAATTACAGATGGAGCCTGTGTTTTCCATAGTGATTGGTTTTACGACGTGTTGCTTGATTTATGCATGTATGCACTCCATTTGCTACAGTACACTTATACATTTGGTAAGCACTGGGCAAGCTCTTAGCACTCTCAAAGGCCATTCTTCTGCACTCTTCACCTTTAGAGTGGAGGAAATAAATAGGAAGTTGGATTGGTTTGCAGGTAGGACCTCAAGAGTTGGGTTCAAACAAAGGGGAGGGCAAGGTGGGGTCACAAGAGAGAGGTGGTGGTTAGTGGTGATGTGACCCTTTAAGGTGTGGTAAGTTTTTTATCTGCAGTGTGTTGCCAGTGCTGGACTCTGTGGTATGGACATTTTAACTGTGTGAGTATCACATGCACTACAAAGGCCTGTGTGCTTGTGAGTGATCCTTGCATGTGTAAATGTAGGTCATGTAAATGACATCCAGGCAGGCTTTGCATGCCATTGTCTCCATTATGGATATCCAGGCACTTCCATAGCATTAGAGCATGGAGAACATGGAAGGAAATTTACAGAGTTTTGCAATCAATTTAGTAAGTTCCCTGTTTTCTTTTATGAAAATTTGTTCACAGATTCTTCATTCGTATGTTACATGTAAGCATTGTGCTGTGCAGTAGAAACCCAGGCCATGTTGTTTTCCATCAGAGTGAGAAACATAATTTAATTTCAGTTTTTATTATCTTCCATGAAGCTAATTCGGATCATTTGCAGATCACCCTGTGTAGTGTTTTGCCAGAGTTTCACTGTGGGGGCCTTGTTTCATTGAGTTCACACTAAAATTGAGTAAAGTCATAATCGACAACATCCGTGAAAGAATATAGCAAGATCCATGTATCCCAGCAAACATTCTGCACTGTTGGATGTAATACCAGGGAGTGGCTTATAGCTTATTTTGAAATGTTAAGGCTAAAGTCAATAAGTTCTGACATTTAGTAGACACAAGTATTTATAAAATTTACAGGGTCTCGGATGACTGTGATTGGCATGCTTAAAAATGTTATTTTTAATCAAGGATTTATACTCTTTTTGGCTTTAATACCTGTCATATTAAATTGAAATTCTGGTTAAATATACAGCAACTTTATAATAAGGCAGCAGCAATCTCCTATTTCCCCAAGGATACCACTCTCAGTTTGGATGATCTGAGCAAGAATGTATTGTTGTACTGCTGCCTTCTTCCCTAACTGCCTCAACACTCTCTGCTCCCATCCAAAGTGTTTTTCTACAGGAACTTTTCTCTGAAGACCAGGTAGGAAGATAATATTGCCACTTGTGAGAAGGATCAAAGGAACGGTACTTCAGCTGTTTATTTCAGAACAATGCTGATCTTTTTCTACAGACTGTCCTTTTCTTTTGGCACTTTTCCTATGTGTATACTCATTCAAGAACACCAAGTATAGGAATAATTAAATCACTCAGATACTTTGATAAAGTATGTCTCTGCAGAACAATTACGAAGGAAACAGGAACTTGTGGAATATGTAGCAGAAGCAGGAAAAGTTCTTGGTCAGTCGCAGAAGGAGTGAGGCATAGGTAAATATGCATGGTTTTCAAAGATGTTAGATGCATAAAAGCTGTGAATCTTGGGAAATATTTTCCCTATTTATTGACATTATATTAACAGTTATTAAAAAAACATACATATAGAAGAACACAAGTTCCCATTCTCTCAGGACAACTCTGTAATCCAGCGGCTCCTCCAGAAGAACAAGTTCATAGAAGTGAGAGATGCACCTTGGCAAATCACTGGGCTGTAGTTTCCAAATTTCTGAGAATCAATGCCCGCAGATGCCACTCTCAGGGAAGTATAGAGTCACTCTGTGCATATCTAGTCATTTTTACTTAAGACAGCAAGAAAGATGAGTCAATCTGAGGAACTTGAGGGATATGAAAAGTTCGGTTGTTCCATGTTCCTTGCTTTTTATACAAGCTTGGTAGGTGTCGCTTATCTGGTATCATTCTTGCTCCGAGTTGAAAGATTGCAGAGTAAAGTTTAATTTGCAGAGAATTGTGCATAAAATGCAAACCTATATTGAGGAAACAATGGACTGTCAGTTACATCTTTCACATTAAACCCTGTTTATTCCTTGGATAGGTGTAAAGGATTCCATGATGTTATTTTGAGGAATATTGGAGAAATTGTCTCCAGTGGCCTGGCTAATAATTTATCTCAGAATTAGCATCACTAAAACAAATTGGGCCAGAATCAGCTGTCAGTGGCAAGCCACCCACCCTCGTTATGAATATACACGGTAAGGCCAGTGTTGTGATCCAAAATGGTGAGACCTCGTGTGATTAGGGAACAGTCCTGAGCATTCAGAAATATTCATGTCCTGAGCATTCAGGAATATTCATGTCCTGAACATTCAGAAATATTCAAATTGGATGAAGCAGTTTAAAAAAAATTGTGATTATTATAAATTTTACAAAAGTAGACCAATAGCCTTTTGAAAACATTTTGGCCACCACAAAAAATAGTATGTTATCTTGCACTTATTATTGCCCCTCTCAACTGTCTTATTCCAACTGAGGACAACTCGACTGAGGTTGCTTCCTACAAACGGTGTGCCATGCCTCAGTTGACACTACTCTTGCCTCTATGTCAGAACCACATCAGAGACTTGAGCGTAAGAATCTAGACTGACACTCCATATGAGTATTACATTGTCAGAGGTGACATCTTTCTAATGAGTTGTTAAACTGAGACCAAGTTTGCTCATTTTAAGGGATGAAAAGAGCACATGGCAGATCTTTTTTCCATCTTAAGCTAAAAGTGACACAATGTCACGATTTCTCAGAAAATGATGCATTCCATGTCTGCATACAGCAAGTCATAGACAATATTAAGCCCTGGGCCAATAAATAACATTTAACATTCTCTCCAGATGAGTGCCTGACATATACCCTTGACACTCAATGGCATTGCCAAAACCGAGACCCCCACTATCAACATTTTGGAGTTCAGCACTGACCAAAAACTCCATTGAACCAGGCACAAGTACCACAGCAGGCTAGGTATCCTTTGGCAAATGATTCACCTCCATATATCCCAAGACCAAGTAGGAGCGTGATGGAATATTCTCCACCTACTTAGCTGAATGCAGCTCCAGGACTATTCAGAAGGTTGATGTCATCCAGGGAAAAGCATGTTTGATAAGCTCCCTAAAGATTCTCACTCTCTCCACTGGTGCATTGTGACTGTAGTGTTTGCCATCTACAAGTTGGGGATAGCTTTGCTTTTGCTACATGACTAAATAACATGAGAAAGCAGGGTCACCCAGGCCTCATTTTGCTGCCATTCATTTGAATTACATGGATAACAACAAGAGTTCTATAACTGGGGCATTGGAGGACACAAGCTGCCTTGCCAGCTTACCTCCCAGCACCAAAGTTTTAAAGTTTGCCTTTGAGTCCCTTCCACTGGAACAGATCTTGTTGGAAATTGATGTGAGCTAATTTCAACCTTGCTTGATGGCGTTTGTACAGTGTTAAATTATAGACTCATGGTAGTTGGGCTTTTAGAGAAACCATTCTCCTTGACAAATGTTATATTGATTATATAAATAATTGAACTGTGAATTCCTTTGTCAGTCTAGTCTGATTCTGATTATTTGAATGTTTAAAATTCATTACTTTTTATTCTGTTGTAAATTCTGAGAATAGGCCACTGCAAAAAAAAGGCACCTCATCCAAAATAGCAATACAGCAATATTCCAGGGTGTTTCAAATGTCTTCTGTCAAGGAAAAGAAACTTGCTTCTGATTGCTATGCTGGCAGTTGTTTAGTTACCTTGGTTGAGGAAATTTGATCTATTCTAACAACCTTGAACCAAGCCTGTCATTTCTTATTGATATTAACACTTTCGGTAAGTGCTGACAAGTTGGTTACCCTGAATCACTCTTATTGATTCAGGTAGAAAATGGGATTGCATCCAAACTTGTCAGCTCTCAGTAAGTTAATGGAGAACATGAGGATCAAATTAGCTTGTCTTTCCAATGTTATGAAAGTATACATGAACCAACACCCACATTCTCTCCCACCCATCTTGTGAGGCACTTCCTGCCCCAATGGTGAAAGAGTCTGTGGTTCCGTCAATAGTCACCTAAGAATCTATAGAACTGAAGTCAAAAACAAATCATCATCCTCAGTCCCATGGGAATGACTCAGAAGTGCAAGGAAGCTGGGTATAACTATCTTGATACATTTTGTCACAGGCTACATCCTCACCTTGTACATATAACAACATGAAAGGTGGCTATTTAGCCCAACAGGTCTATGCCAGATGCAAGACGAGCAATCCCATTAGTCTCATTGCCTTTCTGTTTATCTCCTGGTATCCTTGTACACTTATTCTCTCTCACATATGTTCATCAACTCTCCTTTGATTTATTTGCCACTAATCTAGACAGCATCTATATAGGTAATTTACAGCAGCCAACTAAACTACTAGCATGTCTTTGGGATTTGGAAGGAAACTGCAGTACCTTAGAAAAACCACACAGTCACAGAGAGTATGTGGTTAAGATCAAACTCAGTTCTCATCCAGACACATTGTGCTGTTTTATGCAAATGTACAAAGCACTGTCAATACACTTATCGTCTTTAACTCACATGTAGAAATTGATAATGCCAGAAGCACATTAATCAATATCAGCTACCTTGGGTTTCATTACATGCTGCTGTGCCACCACAATAACCTTCACATCATATGATTAAAACACCATCACAAGTGATTCACACCATGGATATTAAAAAAAACACTTGATGTTATCATTCACAAACAAGGCATGTACCAGAGTAAATGGATACTCTATGTGACATTGTTGAAGAGAGTTTTGAATGGGATTGTTGTTTTTAAACTGATACCCTTGAGTTTTGTTTATTGCATAAATTCAAATGTATGCATTTTCAAATAATTGATATTTCAGTATCTCAAATATTAAATATTTGATTAAGACTGCTAAATCTTTATATTAACATCTAATTCATTCTTGCTCTTATTTTTGCAGAGTTCTTCAGAGAACTCTTGGAAAATTCAGAGAAGTCACTGAATGATATGTTTATACGGACATATGGCCAATTATACATGCAGAATTCTGGAGTGTTCCAAGATCTCTTCACAGAACTAAAACGGTACTACACAGGTGGCAATGTAAACCTAGAAGAAATGCTCAATGATTTCTGGGCCCATTTACTGGAACGAATGTTCCAGCTGGTAACCCCCAATACATTTCACAGAGGACTACCTCGAATGCATCAGCAAATATACCGACCAGCTCAAGCCATTGGGAGACGTGCCTCGAAAGCTAAAAATACAGGTGACAAGGGCTTTTATTGCAGCTCGGACCTTTGTGCAGGGTTTGAACGGTTGGCAGGGAAGTTGCCAACAGAGTATCAAAGGTAAGAGATGTATTCCTCTTAATTAATATTGCACTTACCATTCACAACACCTAAGCATCAGTTGCACATTGAATGGTGCCACAAGTCTGTTTGGCAGTAATTTCAAAGTGTATACATTTAAACTGTAAGTATTCAAATACACATTTTAGTACAGATGAAGGGGAAGTAAAAGGTGGCTAGGACAGCACCAGGCTAAAGTATACTAAGATAGCACTAATTTGAAAATGTCCAAAATTACAACATGGTTCAGACCATTGAGCTCAACTAGTCCATTGGCTATGCTCCATCCTTCTGATATCACATTTATTCATCCTGTTATGATGTAACTTCTAGAAGTTAAGTGAAGATTCTGCTTAATGTAATAGATCAATAAGTATTTCTCCATCTTCACTTGACATTTTATTTAAAATAATCAATATTAAAATTTTAATGTAGAGGCTGATAGTATTGAATCATGTATTAACAGGGTAAATCAGTATATAAAAGTTAACTTGATTTAGATTGTCCTTGTCATGAAACTTCAGTATTTCACTGTTCAATATTCAGTTGCTTTATTAAACAATTCTTTGTAATTGCATTGATTAAAGTTGCTTTCCACTGTGTAAATTCCTTCCCTTAAAGAGATGGATCCTTTCCTCTTCACCTTCTGTCTGTTGAAGCCACTGTTAATCAACAATAATGCCTTTTCAATTAAAAAGGGAGAGAGACCAGGATGGCAAAAGCATTTCCTTTGGTTGACTGTTCAAACCCATGAAGGAATTCTGCAGAATTTAATGAACTTTGAATATATTTTGCTGTCAGCCCAGGGAAGATGAGAGGTCACCTAAATGACTAGGACCACAAGTATATCTTTTTGCTGGTAACATACGAAGATTATTCACCATTGTATTTTGATTTGGATGCATTTCTTTTAAGTAAAATTAGGTAACATGTTGAAATAATTCTCCCTCTAATGGCGTCTTGTCAAATGAATAATTCCTCTGAGATAAGGAATACAAACAGGAATGATGTGAAGCCTATTGTTTCTCTATATTTGGCTACTTTGTCTGCTCCAGTCTGTCTGGTATGATTCCATAGTGCTGTGGAATGATTGTTATCAAATGCTCAACAGTCCCCAGTGTACCCTTGTGGAGAGAGATTCCCTACAGTTTCAGAATGTCAACAAGCTTAGCTGGAAACTCCATGCCAATGTAAGTACAAGACAAAACGCAAAGAACAACTTATTTCTCAGCAAGTAAAACAGGCTCTTGGGACAATAATATAAAAATTGGGTCTGCTTTGAAAGAGAGAATACCATTTGGTGAGTCTAATGTGGAAACAAGGTCAGACTGTAATCCGACAAAATATATTGCCTCAGCTCTCCATTGTGGTTCACTTCCCAGATGGTTGACAAGCAGATTTTTGTGTTTCTTAAAACTTTTCTGCTATCTTCAATCCCATTTTATTTCTAATCAGAAGCCAAAGGAGTGAAACAAAATTGCAAATTGGATGTGAATTGCTTACAGTGGAAGATAAAGCCAGTGGAGTAGCATTTTAACGTATTTCAACACCTTTTTCAATTAGGCTCACAAATTATTTTTTTAAATCTCAGTGACTATATTGAAAATTGATCTGCAATAAGTCAATTTTGCTGGTAAATATTTGAGAACTGTGCTGGCCAGTTACATACATATGCTTAGTGATTTTAACTGGATTACAGTAGATAATTCTCTTCTGTAACCTTGCCTGGTGTTTAACAGATTCAAAACAAAGAATAACTTAAAATCTAGGTGGTGAGACCTGGCATGGAAAGAGTAATACAATCATATAACTGTGGAAAATGTTATGGCACAGAAAGAGGCTATTCAGCCCCTCGAATATATTACCAGTTCATGGATAGGCAATCTCTTCAATCCCATTCATCCTTTATTTCTCCATAGCCCCCAAATTATTCTCCCTCCAGTGGTTATTTACATGAAACAGCAGTTAATTAATCAAAAACATAGATAAACCTTCATTAATTTTTTAGAAGCACAAGCTTACCAAAGCTTACCATTAAACCAGAGGTGAGTGATCCCCATTCATTTAATGGGCTGCACTTTCATGTGGCAGTCATGGCCAGAATAAAGCTGAGAGGCCAGATTCAAAGTGTTTCCATCTCCTTGGTAGACAATGAACTCCAGGATGTGCTGCTGTATGCACTGCAGCTGACCAGCAGCTATGGGTCATTGGCTGGACATCAGGACATTCTATTGAGCAATACTGTACAATAAGTACAAGAATGAAAATCCATTTTCATTCTTACAATAATATTATTCCCTTTTTCATTGTACATAATTGTTTTATTTAAAAAATTTAACTTGGATAATCCATTTTAAAAACTTAAAAGTCTGCTGTTGCATCTCACTTTTTAACATTGTTCAGGATTGCACCTCCTTCCCATGGACTTGAATGTATCGATGTCGGTGCATTGTGTTGGTGTTGTGGTGCGTGTTACTACTGTTGTTGTAGAACTTTGCACTTGATATTGCTGCAGCAATTATGATTATTGTTGTTGTTGTTGCTGCTGTTCATGCCCTCTGTTTCAGGTGTAGGCCAGAGATAGATTCTGCTCTGCTTCACCTGCTGGTTCATTTCAATTACAATGCTGCATGACCTGGAGATGTCAATTTTATACCGATAACCTGGGTACTAAAATGTGAAACTTGACAAGGAATCTCCTTCTTAGTGAACAACATTTAACCCATGATTTGGGACAATACACATTCTATTCATCACTTAGCCTTAGTGTTTCAGCAAAATGTAATGAGACACAGAGAATATAAGCAAGTGGGTTTCATGCTTTATTGGTCCTGTGCATGTGATGCTTTATTGGTTATATGATCCTGGCTTACTCCAAGGTTTACAACTTCTCACATCTGTTTGCAACCAAATATTTGGATCTGTCCAAACCAGGGGTCTCTAAAGTTAACTATCAATTTATCCCATCATTCTGATTGAAATATTTTTGTCCCTCCCTTCTGTATCATGGCCTTCCTGTTAGCTTGCTTTGTAATATTGAGTTATTATTTCCACCATTTTGTCTTGTTGCCTGTAAGTTTATCCTGTTCACTCTTCAGCAGACATAAACAGCAGACATTTATTAATCCTTTGTTGAATAATTTCCAAATTATTTTAATGTTTGTTGATAATTTAGTTTCCAAGTTCCTCTTTGACTTCCCAATGATTTTTGCCTGGAAATTTGTTGGCACTGAGTAGTAAACTAGAAGGTTGCTGTGTGGTGCACAAAAACTATTTTGGCTGAGGGCCCTATCTGGCAAAATTCAATAATGCATAAGTCTCAATGCATTTGATGCTACTGAATGGTAATTGCGCAGATCCCTCATCTGCTATGTCATTGAGGTGTCAGAGGTGTGACCAGGAGTCATGGGTCAGTTGGCGGTTGGTACCAGAACCTGGGACAGATCTGATGATTATTGGTTGATTAGGAGATCAAGAATTGATTAGAGGACTGCACCCATTAAATGTTGAAGCTCTCTTGGTGCACAAGGGGACATTTTATAGTTTGCCATTTGGGAAGTTGCATCTACATCTGCATAGCTGCCTCATTGTGGGCATCATGTTGGCAAAATATCCAGTCTGCTGAAAAGGTCCTGAATGATCAGCTATTCTATATTTTATTCTAACAACATTCTATAGTTTCTAATATCCTTTGCACTAAGTTAACATAATTGCATGCTATGAAAACATCTGCAGTTTGTCAGTATGTTTCTTATGAATGTATAGAAAACATTATACAATACATGGCATTTTAATTTATACCAGGCTAATTCCTAAATTTTGGGTGTCCTCCTTGCAGTACTTGCTAAAGTTCAGCAAGTTGAACTTGGGTATTAGATTGAAGGGAGCAATGTGTAATTGGAACTTGTTCACTTGATATTACAAAACAGAATTCAGGCATAAATTTCCACCACTAAATGTAGAACATATCTGTCCTTGCAAGTAGTCTGGTTGACAATGTACTTTTATTCTATAGTCATGGAGCAACATTGAATGTGTTTATGTGGTTGATGTAGTAATCATTGTAAGCAGCAACTATTTAGAAATAGGATATGTATCTAGCCATCTGCTACACTTTGCTATGCATTCACCTCTGCACCCCTTCCAGCCTCCAAGCTGGGTGAAATTTCAATAGGCCCATACCAACGAGCTGCAATGGGGCAATGGATAGGCAGTTATAATTTGCCCAAAGACAAATGTAAAGTGATTTTTGGGCCTCTCAGTGCTAACACCCTTTGGTTGTGTTCATCACAGGTCACATCTAAATTTGAGAATTAGTAAGTTTAGGCAATCCTTATCTATTGCTGGACTTAACATATGCAATAACCAGGTGTTTAAACATCAAAGGAGTTTAAGAGACAACACAAAATAAGAAATTCTGCTTTACAAATCTAAAATTCCAATCTGAAAGTAATGGCAACAAGCTTCATTGGTAGAGTAAAATGCCTGGAAATTTCTAAGTATAGTTTTTTCAATAATCTATGTCAGAATCAATGTGAGAAAGTTAGTTGCTTATAGAGTGGAATGTAATTATAATGACTGAAAGACCAAATCACACAACTCTAAGTTTTGACCGGGCATTTATGGTTGAAAATAGTTCCTGCACCAAAAACATAACTTGTACACTGGGACCACATGGATGGACATAATTCCCACGCTTTGTTTCCTCAGAACGTTGCCTGGAAAATTAGGTCATCAGATCAGATTAATTTGTCATGTACACCAGGGTGCAATGAAATCCCTTGCTTGCATGAAGCTAATAGCATACAAGGTAATAATAAATACAACAGAATGGTGCAAAGATTGTCGTGCAAAGAGAAATGCTAAAGTGACAATAATGGAATAACTGAGAGAGGTAGAATTAAGAGTACAGGAATGTGGAGCACCACTGGGAAGGAGGTGTGAAAGAGGTGATTGGTTCAGGAGGCTGTTAGTGGGGGGAGGAAACTGGTAAGGAGGTTCGCCAGTCATTTGAGCAGATCAGAACTGCCATGTTGTCATAGCACTGGTCCTTGAGCAAGTCCCAGTCCAAAGATGGGAATCCCACACAGGCATATTCCCTCATTTACATCCTTCCCTTTGGACATTGTACGTGCTCTCACCATCACTTTTGTGTCTTCCCCCCTCGCCACTAAATTCTGATTTCTTCCCCTAATCTCTGATCAATCCCTAACTATGTCCACCACCTTTGGCTCCCCAGTTTCCCATCTGTTCACTCTACTACCCCTCAACATCTGGCTGCAGTGCCTAAGACAAAGCCCTGATCCAACCCCAGATCACGTCCCTAGCTCAGTTGCTTGCCCACTCTCCCTCATGACCTTCCAGGGCAGCTGAGTGAGTGGGAGCAGAGTGTTTTGGGCTTTGGCTCAAGGGTCTTAGGCTTAAGGGGCGTAGGCTTAAAGGGGCGAGGTGGGTGAGTAGCTGGTAGGTAAAGTTAAGGTTTACCTGTTACCTGTTACTGTTATAAACTTTTCAGTGGGATAAAACTAGGTAGGGAAAGACTTAGTTCAGATGGAGGACATGGTGGTGTGCTGCAGCTGCATGATGTGGGAGGTAGTGGACACTGCTGCGGTGCATGGTGACCACGTCTGCAGTAAGTGCTTGAGGCTGGGGGAACTTCGGCTCAGAATTGATGAGCTGGAGTTGTAGCTTCAGACACTGCCAAGCATCAGGGAGGGAGAGAGTTTACGTAGATTACTGTGCATCAGGAGAAAGTCACCCCCATTAGAGCAGGTACTTCTGGGGTCCAGGAAGTAGATAGAAGGGTGATTGTCAGGGGAGAGAAAAGCAAAAAGAAAATGAACAGCCAGACAGTGCAGAGGACCCCGGAGCTGTTCCCCTCAATACCACGTTTTCCGCTTTGGAAGCTGTTGAGGGAGAATGACCTGCAGGGATCAAGCAGCAGTAGCCAGGTCTATGGCACTGGGACCGGTCCTGCTGCTCAGAAGGGAAGGGAAGAGAAGAGGAAGGCAGTGGTGATAGGGGACTCGATAGTCAGGGAAACAGATAGGAGGTTCTGTGGAAGTGAGCATGAATCCCAGGTGGTATGTTGCCTCCCTGGTGCCAGGGTCCGGGATGTCTCTGATCGGGTCCACAGTATTCTTGAACGGGAGGGAATGCAGCCAGAGGTCGTGGTACATGTTGGTACCAATGACACAGGTAGGAAGAAGGATGAGGTCCTGAAAAGTGAGTTTAGGGAGCTAGGCAGAAGGCTGAAGAACAGGACCTCAAGGGTAGCAATCTCGGGATTGCTGCCAGTGCCACGTGATAGTGAAGGTAAGAATAGGAGGAGATGGCAGTTGAATGTGTGGCTGAGGAGTCGGTGCAGGGGCAAAGATTTAGATTTTTGGATCATTGGGATCTCTTCTGGGGAAGGTGGGACCAGTACAGAGTGGATGGGTTACACCTGAACTTGAGGGGGACCAATATCATTGCAGGCAGATTTGCTAGTGTGGTATGGGAGGGTTTAAACTAGTTTGCGAGGGGGATGGAACGAGAGGGATAGGTCAGTGGAAGAAGTCCATGGAGTAAAGTCAGATCTAACATGTAGAGAGGCTTTGAGGAAGGAGAAGCAGAGTATAGGGTATAAAAGTAGAAAGGTGGATGGGCTAAAGTACATTTACTTAAATGCAAGAAGTATCAGGAGTAAGGCTGATGAACTGAGAGCTTGGTTAAGTACATGGAACTATGATATCGTGGCTCTCGCAGAGACTTGCTGTCACCAGGCAGGAATGGATATTGAATATTCCTGGATTTCAGTGTTTTAAAAGGGATGGGGGGTGGGGGGAGAAGAGGGGGAGGGGTGGCGTTACTGGTCAGGGATACTATTACAGCTGCAGAAAGGGTGAATAATGTGGAAGGATCCTCTCTAGAGTCAGTATGGGTGGAAGTTAGGAACAAGAAAAGAGCAGTTACTCTACTGGGAGTATTCTATAGGCCCCCGGTAGCAGCAAGGATACTGAGGAGCAGATTGGGAGGCAGAATTTTGGAAAGGTGCAAGAATAACAGGGTTGTTATCATGGGAGACTTCACTTTCCAATATTGATTGGCACCTGCTTAGTACCAAAGTGTTTAGACGGGGCAGAGTTTGTTAGTTGTGTCCAGGACGGATTCCTGTTAACAGTATGTTGACAGGCCAACAAGAGGGAATGCCATATTAGATCTAGTATTAGGTAATGAATTGGGTCAGGTGACAGATCTCTCGGTGGGTGAGAGTTTTGGGGACAGTGACCACCGCTCCCTAACCTTTAGCATTGTCATGGACAAGGATAGGAGCAGAGAGGACAGGAAGATATCTAATTGGAGAAGGGCAAATTATGAGGCTATAAGGCTAGAACTTGACAGTGTAAATTGGGGTGACATTTTGAAGGGAATTATACCATGCAGATGTGGTCGTTGTTCAGGGATCTCTTGCAGGATATTAGGGATAAATTTGTCCCAGTGAGGCAGAGAAAGAATGGTAGGGTGAAGGAACCATGTGTGACAAGAGAGGTGGAACAACTAGTTAGGAAGAAGAAGGCAGCATACATAAGGTGTAAGCAGCAAGGATCAGATAGGGCTCATGAGGAATATAGGGTTGCAAGGAATGAACTTAAGAAGGGGCTGAGGAGAGCAAGAAGGGGACATGAAAAGGCTTTGGCGAGTAGGGTTAAGGAGAATCCCAAGCTTTTCTCATGTACGTGAAGAGCAGAAGGATGACGAGAGTAAAGGTAGGACTGATTAGAGACAAAGGTGGGAAGATGTGCCTGGAGGCTGTGGAAGTTGGTGAGGTTCTCAATGAATACTTCTCTTCAGTATTCACCAAAGAGAGGGGCCTTGATGACGCTGAGGTCAGTGTTGGTAAGGTTATGTTCTGGAGCATGTAGATATCAAGAGAGAGGATGTGTTGGAGCTGTTAGAAAATATTAGGACAGATTAGTCCCCGGGGCCTGACGGTATATTCCCCAGATTGCTCCGCGAGGCGAGGGAGGAGATTGCTGAACTGTTGGCTTAGGATCCTTGAGTTCTCATTGTCCATGGAATGGTATCGGAGGATTGGAAGTGTGGCAAATGTTGTCCCCTTATTCAAAAAAGGTAGTAGGGATAGTCCATGGAATTACAGACCAGTGAGCCTTACATCTGTGGTGGGCCAAGCTGTTGGAAAGGATTCTTAGAGATAGGAATCTATGGGCATTTAGAGAATCATGCACTGATTAGGGACAGCCAGCATGGCTTAGCGAAGGGAAGATCATGTCCCACAAGCCCGATAGGGTTCTTTGAGGAGGTGACCAGGAAGATTGACGAGGGTAGTGCAGTAGATGTGGTCCTACATGGATTTTAGTAAGGCATTTGACAAGGTTCCACATGTAGGCTTCTTCAGAGGGTCAGAGAGCATGGGATCCAGGGGAGCTTGGCTGTGTGGATTCAGAATTGGTTTGCTTGTAGAAAGGCAGAGGGTTGTGGTGGAGGGAGTGCATTCGGATTGGAGGGCTGTGACTAGTGGTGTCCCTCAAAGATCGGTTCTGGGAACTCTACTTTTCATGATATTTATTAATTGACTTGGATGAGGGCGTGGAAGTGTGGGTTAGCAAGTTTGCAGACGACACAAAGGTTGGTGGTGTTGTGTGTAGTGTGGAGGGCTGTCAGAGCTTGCAGAGGGATGCAGAGCTAGGCTGAGAAGTGGCAGATGGAGTTCAATCCAGAGAAGTGGGAGGTCGTACACTTTGGAAGGACAAACTCCAAGGCAGAGTCCAAGGTTAATGGCAGGATTCTAGGTAGTATGGAGGAGCAGAGGGATCCTGGAGGTTCATATCCACAGATCCCTAAAAGTTGCCTCACAGGTGGATAGGATAGTTAAGAAAGCTTATGGGATGTTAGCTTTCATAAGTCATGGGATCGAGTTTAAGAGCTGCGAGGTAATGATGCAGCTCTACAAAACTCCTGGTTAGACCACACTTGGAGTACTGTGTCCAGTTCTGGTTGCCTAATTATAGGAAGGATGTGGAAGCGGTGGAAAGAGTGCAGAGGAGATTTACCAGGATGCTGCCTGGATTGGAGAGTATGGATTATGAGGAGAGGCTAAAGGAGCTAGGGCTTTACTCTTTGGAGACAAGGACGATGAGAGGAGACTTGATAGAGGTATACAAAATATTAAGAGGAATAGATAGAGTAGACAGCCAGCGCCTCTTTCCCAGGGCACCAATGCTCATTACAAGAGGGCATGGCTTTAAAGTAGTGGGTGAGAAGTTTAAAGGAGATACCAGAGGGAGGTTTTTCGCCCCAGATGCATTCACCCAGGTGCATGGAATGCGCTGCCTGAGGTGGTGGTGGAGGCAGATACATTGGTCAAGTTCAAGAGATTGCTAGATAAGCATATGGAGGAATTTAAGATAGAGGGATTTGTGGGAGGAAGGGGTTAGATAGTCTTAGTTTGTGGTTTAAAGGTCGGCACAACATGGTGGGTCGAAGGGCCTGTATTGTGCTGTATTTTTCTCTGGTTTCTAATTAGACACGGCCCTGGTCACAGACCTTCTTATCTTCTGAAATGGCACAATATGGAATAAAGCCACTGATTAACACCCAGTGCCTTGGTCCTTGGGTCTTCGGCCTTGGTGAAGTTTTGTTGTAGTAGTTTTTGAGCAACAAAGTGACACAGCTAGTAGTGCAGCCGCTTCACAGTACCAGAGGCCTGAGTTCAGTCCCAACCTTGAGTGCTATCTATGTGGAGTTTTGCTCATTTTCCCTGTGCTCCAGTTTCCTCCTATATAAGATAAGTTATCTTTATTAGTCACATGTACATCGAAACACACAGCGAAATACATCTTTTGTGTGGAGTGTTCTGGGGGCAGCCGGCAAGTGCCGCCACATTTCTGGTGCCAACATAGCATTCCCACAACTTTCTAACTCGTACATCTTTGGAATGTGGGAGGAAACAGGAGGACCCAGCGGAAACCCATGCAGACATGGGGAGAACATACAAACTCCTTACAGCAGCTGGAATTGAACCCTGGGTCGCTGGCACTGTAGTGGTGTTACGCTAACCACTACACTACTGCACCTGCCTCCATATCCCAAAGACATGTGAGAAATAGAAACATGGGGGAATTAATGAGAATCTGGAGAGAATAAAAAATGGATTAATGAGGGATTAGTGTTTAACGGGTGTTTAATGATCAGCATGAATTTGGTGGGTGTAAGGGTCTGCTTCCATGCTATATCTCTCTATGACTCCATGACTAATCATTAGCTCACCCACAATAATCAGTTTCTAGGCCAGTGTAAAATGTCTGTTATTAATTGAAATGGGAAGAAAGTCAGCCTGATCTGCTCCAACAGAATTTTCCAGACTACTAGGATGAAAATCCGTCCATCGTGTTTCAAAATGTGTGGTTGGATTTTTATGGATTTGTGCTCCTCAGCTATTGCATCCTTTACTGGTCAACATAAGGACTTACCAATTTCCAATAGCTGCACTAGTTATTTACAATAATTGAAGAATCTGTAAGGACCAAAGTAAATACAGTTTGAGAGAGATATTTAAGGAGGGCTAGAGTCCATATTTTCTAAGAGAGAGGAAATGGGTGGTGTTACTTTTAATGCCAGAAGGATTCTCCAAAGAAAATGTCAAAAAGCTCCATAACATGCAAGAATGTGCAGATTTTTTTAACCACTTCGTTTTATATCAGTAAATTATTTATCTGTGAATGTCATATTGCTTTGGAGATAATGGTTCATGCCTACAGAGGAAAATATTTTTTCCATTGATATATAGGTTGAATGAGCTAGGGCTTTTCTCTTTGGAGAGAAGGAGGATGAGAGGTGACTTGATAGAGGTGTACAAGGTGATAAGAGGCATAGATCGAGTGGACAGTCAGAGACTTTTTCCCAGGGCAACAATGGCTAACATGAGGGGACATAATTTTAAGGTGATTGGAGGAAGATACAAGGGGGATGTCAGGGGTAAGTTTTTTACGCAGAGAGTGGTGGGTGCGTGGAACGCACTGCTGATAGAGGTTGTGGGGGCAGATACGTTATGGACATTTAAGAGACTCTTAGACAGATGAATGAGAGAGAAATGGAGGGCTACGTGGGAGGGAAGGGTTATAGATAGATCTTAGAGCAGGATAAAATGTCGGCACAACATTGTGGGCCGAAGGGCCTGTACTGTGCTGTAATGTTCTCTGTTCTATTCTGGAATATTATCGATATTTTCACAAGGTATAGTTGTCATTACTACATTTTCAAACTGTTGCTTTTACACTGATTCTCTACCCAGAACAATAATCATTTCATTCCTGAGAGTGGAGCCATTGTGATGTTTTGCAATATTGCCCCACCTAGATTAAGCCATGGCAAATTGGTAGGATTAATTTTTTTTGAAAACCAAAGAAAATTACGGATGCTGGAAATCTGAAATAAAAACAGAAAAATTCTGAAATACTCACCAGGTCCAAGCAGCACCTGTAGAGAGAGAAATGCAGACCTTGTAAGTCAATGATCCTTCATCGGTATTATTTTTTCCTGGATAATACCTCGTATGCTCAGAAATACAAAACACAAAATCATGTAAACTTGCAGGTAAGAAAGAGACTCTAAGGTGAATTATGACTGAGCTAAATCTAAAAAAATGGTTGTTTTTCTCATTTTGGTTAACAGTTTCTCATATTGTAAATTCATAATTTTTAAATGATTGTCCAATTCTATTTTGAAATGATTTATAGATTGATGGCACAATGGATTGATTACTGGACTTGCAATCTGCAAATAGAATGTAGATGTGGATATATGAACTTAAATCCCACCATGGCAGCTGGGGAATTTAAATTCAGTTCATTAAGCAGTTTGTCATTAAGAATCTAATGGTGATTATGAAGCTGCTGGATTGTCACAAACTAACGAAGTTCATTAATTTCCTTCAGAGGAAGAAACCTGCTATCCTCAACAATCAGACCTTATGTGATTCCAGACTCATAGCTTTGCAGATGTTTGTTGTAAATTGCTCATTGTTGACTACTGACCCTATTAAGGCTTATGGCATCGGACCATATTTGGACATGGAAACCTCATGCTGATTATCACCTATTCTCTTCCATCTGCTAACAGATTAGTGTTCGCCTGTCTGGTTATTTTGCCAATAATTTTAATTCTACTGAACGTGGTTGTTGACCACTCATTGATCAGAGGGAATAGATTTCCCCCATCTACTGTTTCAAAATACTGTATATCTTCATCTTGAAAGCTTTTTTTAGATCACCTTTTAACATCTTTTCCAAGCAAAACGGTCCATAGTTTTCCAACCTGCCGTCTTATCTAATGCTTTCCTCCTCAATAATGTCCCCAGTAATGTCTTCCCTGGTGTGTGGTGACCTGATGCTCCCAAACACTGGTGTTCACTTGATGTGCCTGGAATTCCCTGGTATGTGCCTACCCCAAGTGGGGTCTGCAATCTCCCAATTCTTCAGCACTGCTCCTGCATCAAATGAAGATGAAAGATTGTGACTGAAGTCTCTGTGATTTTTCTCTTTCAGAAAATTGAGGATGCATTCCATTCAGGCCAAGTATTTACAGGAGAACTAATCTTGTAACTAAGAAGTAAGATGGGTTTGGGTGAATATTGTGCTTGAAACCTCCTTATCTGAAACAGATGCACATCTAAAGACTGGGATAAATTCTTCTGAACTTGAACTGCAAGTTGAACCAGGCAGACTTTAATCAGAGTATGAAATTTCATTTGATCGTCGGCAAAAACAGTTTGTACAGGACTAAAATTGATGACTATTAGAATGTGGAGCCATTAGTCACCAGGTTATAATCTCAAAAAGGGTCAATGAAAGTGAAATTAGTGATACATTGCTGCCATGGTTGTTCATTGCCACTGTGTAATCAAATTTACAATAGTGAACCAGTGTTTTATCATGGATTCCCTAATCCAAATTTTAATGTCTGTCTCTAAATATCCTGGAAAGCATAGGACTTATATTTCATTTAAGAACATGAAGCACTTATTCAAGCTTTATTTGTGGATGCTCTTGCCAAACTAGTGTTCAACTTTGTTAGTTTTAGAAGTACCTTTCCATTACTGTGTCTCACATTGAAGACATTACATGGGAACTAATTGAACCTCAAACTCGTACAATATAGCCTTTTGACAACCAATAATTTCTTATAGATTTTTTTGCATGGACTGTTCCCAAAACCTTGCAAATTCATTCCAGATATTATACAGGAACTCTGGTCACAGCCGCACTTCCAACTTGCGAACTGTGGTGGTTGTGAACCGTTCTCAGGAGCTGAACCCTCCCATAACCTGGGGAGGGCCTGTACTCAAAGAGATCATTGAGAAAGTGAGCCTTCACTGTTTGTAGCCAGTAATGAATGCATTGTTATCACAGAACGAGCAGTCACATTCTAAAATGCTAGAAATGCTGCTCATTTGTGTGAGTCATTTTAAATCATCACTTCATAGCCAGTCATGATATGCCGTACATTATATTTCATAATGCCATCTGTCGTTCAATCTTTTGCAGAAAATGCATTGACTTAATTGAATGTTTAAATATTGAGTAGTGGTGAGTAGAGATAATGGCAATCTTGTTAAAAATATATGTTTGTAATTAAAAATATGCTCATCTAAGCAAAGGATAGTAATGATGTGGAACATTAAGTGTGTTTGCATTTGCAAAAACCCTCATGTTAGCCAAGTGTGTTATAATTATACTCTGTCAGATCAGAAAGCTAAAACAAATGTACTTTGAAAGCTTGCCTATTACACAATCCCAACATGCTTGCAGCACAGAGAAAGGCCATTTGTCCCATTGAGTTACAGAAGCATTATGTAAGAGCAAACCATTTAGCTCCACTCCTCTCATAGCCCAGTTAATTCTTTCCATTGAGGTTCTTTTTAATACTACAACTGAATCTACCTCATGCTAGTGGTGCATTCCAGATCCTAATCTCTTGCAGTGTTTTTAAAAAAAATATTCTTCATGTCACTTTTGGGCCTGTTGCTAATCACTTTCATTCTGCCTTAACCTTCCACCAATGCAAACAGCTTCTCTTGATCTGCTCCAATTACATCCTTCATGGTTTTAAATACTTCACTCCCCTTGCAAAACCCTCCTTTGGAGAAAATATTGGAAAACGCTTTGGGAGGATTTATGTTAACTTTGACAATATTGCTATTTCAACAATTTTGTGCCTTTCTGGTTTCTTTTTGCAGTGTAGTAGGTTTCCATGAAGACTAGAAGGTAGGTGCCGCCCATGCAGAATACTGTGCGGTAATCACAGAGGGGAGTTCTTGCTGTTTGGAAAAAGCCATCAGAGGGTCCTCCTCAAGTGCTTCCTCCCAGTGGCTGAAGAGATGCTCCCTGAATTGCAGTGTGATTTCCCTCCTTTGTACGATACAATGATGTGATCATCACTGCACAACTCCATGAAGTGTATGGGAGGCACAATTTCTCACCATCAGATCCACCACAGGCTCAATGCTGATCAGTCCAGGGTCAAACAAAATTGTGTCATTTGCTCCAACCCTTTTCTCAGTCCTTCTTGCCACAATACTGCACCTCACCTTCAACAAGCATTCCATTAGAGTGGAACTAATCTACAGGAGGGAATAGGAAATTACTCAATGTCCACCTCCACTACTGAACCAAGCTTCCTACAGCCACGGCCATCAAGTCACAGCATACAGACAACACATACATGAACATTTGGAGGAGAGCTCCAAATCATTGTTGACTCATTCAGTGATGCATTGGAAAGAATGGGCCTTATGTTAAACATCCACAAAACAAAGTCCTCTATCAAACTGCCCCAATGCACAAAACACCTCTCCCCACCTCCTGTCCAAATAATAAAGGTCATACATGGCCCTTGAAACCGTGGACCACTTTTCATATTTCAAGAGCTTTTATCATTGAAGACAGATATCAATAATGAAACTTACCACTGCCTCACATCAGTAGCAGGGAAGTCATTGAAGAAATTGCTGAGGATTAATGGTCACTTGGAACAACAGGGTCTAATCAGAGACAGCCACATGGCTTTGTCAAGAACAGATCCTGTCTGACCAATCTGAATGAACATTTTGAAGAGTTAACCAAGTGTGAGGGTGGAGCAGTAAATGAGGATTACATGGACTTCAGCAATGTCTTTGACAGGATCCCACATTGGAGATTGGAGATTGGTCCAGAAGGTTGGGGCCATGGGATCCAGGGCAGCTTGGCAAATTGGATCCAAAATTGGCATGGCAGTAGGAGACGGAGGGTGATGGTAGAGGGTTCTGTTAGTGATTGGGTGTCTGTTACTAAGTGGTGTTCCTCAGGGGTCAGTGCTGGGACCTTCAGAACATAGAACAGTACAGCACAGAACGGGCCCTTGATCCCACAATGTTATGTCGACACAGCTATTCCCTCCTACCTACATAATGCCCATATTTCCCTCTCATTCATGTGCCCATCCATTTACTGTTTGTAATATACATGAATAATTTAGATGTGAATGTAGGAGACATGATCACAAGGATTGGTGGAGTCTTGGACAGTATGATCTTATGCTTCAGAGTGATATTGATGTGTCAGTGAAATAGGCTGATAAATGGCAAATGGAGTTCAATTCAATAAATTTGAGGTGATGCATTTTGGGAACACTAATGAGACTAGGACATATACCATGAATGGGAGGGTCTTACCGAGCATTGATGAACAGAGACACCTTGGAGTACAAGTCCAGAGATCCTTGAAGATGGCAGCACATGTAGGTCTGTTTTCCCTAGAGTGGAGGGGGTTAAGAGGGGACATAAATGAGGTGTATAAAACTATGAGGGGTATAGAAAGGGTGGACTGCGGGAAACTTTTCCCCACATCAGAGAAAGTCGAAACAAAAGGGCATAGATTTAGAATAAGGGGTAAGAGATTCAGAGCAGATCCTGTCTGACCAATCTAAATGAACATTTTGGAGGTAACCAAGGGCACTGATGGGGGTGGAGCAGAAGAAGAGTTCTCGTGGACTTCGGTAATGGCTTTGACAAGGTCTCTAAAGGGAGACTGGTCCAAAAGGTCCAGGTTCATGGTATCCAGGGCAATTTGTCAAACTGGATCCAAAATTGGGTCGGCAACAGGAGACAGAGGGTGACCGTAGAGGGTTGTTTTAGTGATTAGATGCCTGCTATTAGTGGAGTACCTCAAGGATTCAGAAGGGATATGAGCGGGACCTTTTACATCCAGAGAGTGATCAGTGGAATGCACTGCCCAAGAGAGTGGTTAAGTGGAGCTGTTGACAGCATTGAAGAATTCTCTAGATGAAGACTTGAATCACTTAGGCATAGAAGGATATGAGCCAACTGCTGGGACATAGGGTTAGTGTAGATGAGTGCTCACTGGTCAGTATGGATTGTGTGCCAAATGCCCTTTTACCATGCTGTATGACTCTATGACTCCAATGTGCAACACAGTCTTTGGACATTTGAAGAAAAGGGTTTGAAGATCAATAGCATATGCCTGGCAGGAAGCTGAACGTCTACCAGGCTGCACTGATCCCAGCCCTCCTGCATGCTTTGGCGATTTGGACTACTTGGAGCAGGTACCACAAAATCTCCTAAAAATCATCCAAATCCATTGCCAGGGAAGTGAACACCTTAGAGCCCACAGAACTGCAGTGGAGACATGTCATCCTCAACCTGAGGTACTACCAAATAGAGAAAAAAAGACTGTGTAACTCAGATGAGCAGCAATCTGGATGATAAAAGCCTCAGTCCGCAACAGGCTGTTCCTGACCCACTGACAACTGTAATGAGAGAAGAGTACACAGCAGATGAGGAGGCTGTAGCCTGCATATATGAGGAGTGCAGGCAGAGTTTCTGCTATACTGGAACAGCAGGTGGAGAAACACTTTGATTGAACAAGACCTGCTGCCCACAGGACTTGGTGACATGATCTTCCTGTAGCCAAAGTGACCAAACCCCTCAACTTCTGCTCCTCAAGATCATTCCAGGGCTCTTCCAAACACACTTGAAAAATGTTTTATTTCCTTGCTCACAAATGTAAGAGACAGGCAAGAAAAGTTTCAGACATGGATCTATATTGAAGGTCAGACAAACTCAGTGACCTGGACCCATGGCAATTTGCCTACTGCCACAACAGGTCTACAGCAGATGCAATCTCACTGGCTGTCCACTCTGCTTTGAAGCACCTTGACAACAACAAGACATACTTCAGGCTACTGTTTATCGATGACAGCTTGGCGTTCAATGCTGTCATTCCCTCAGTACCGATAACTAAGCTTCAAAACCTGGGCCTCTGTACCTCACTCTAAAAACTGGATCCTCGACTTCCTTATTGGGAGACCACAGTCAGTATGGATTGGCAATAACATCTCCTCCTCGCTGAGTATCAACACAGGTGCACCTCAAGGATGCATGTTTAGCCCATTGCTCCACTCTCTCTCTACACTCATGACTGTGTGGCTAAGCACAGCTCAAACACCATCTATAAATTCACTGATGACACCACCGTTGTTGGTAGATTCTCAGATGGCAATGAGGAGACATACAGGTGTGAGATAGATTGGCTGGTTTAGTGGTGTCACAACAACAACCTCACACTCGACATCAGCAAGACCAAAGAATTGATTGTGGACTTCAGGAAGGAGAAGTTGGGAGAACGCACACCAGTCAGTGGTGGAAAGGGTGAGCAGCTTCAAGTTCCTGGGCATCAACATCTCAGATGATCTATCGTGGGCTCAACACATTGATGCAATCACAAAGAAGGCATGCCAGCGGCTCTACTTTGTTAGGAGTTTGAGGAGATTTGGTATGTCACCAAAGATTCTTACAAATTTCTATAGATGTACGCTGGAGAGTATTCTGACTGGTTGCATCACAGCCTGGTATGGAGGCTCCAATGCACAGGATCACAAGAGGCTACAGAGGGTTGTAAACTCAGCCAGCTCCATCACGGGCACAACGCTCCCCACCATCGAGGACATCTTAAAGAGATGGTGCGTAAAGAAGACAGCATCCACCATTAAGGACCCTCATCATCCAGGACATGTCCTCTTCTCATAACTACTATCAGGAAGGAGGTACCGAAGCCTGAAGACCCAATCTCAATGATTCAGGGACAGCTTCTTCCCCTCCACCATCAGATTTCTGAATGATTCATGAACCCATGAACACTACCTCATTATTCTTTTATGGCACCATTTATTTTTGTAACGTATAGATTTTTATGTGTTTGCACTGTACTGCTGCCACAAAACAACAAATTTCACGTTGTATGTCAGTGATAATAAATCTGATTCTGATTCTGACTGAAACCAAATGTTGAGAGTTAAGCAGAAATTGCTCTCACACTTGTTTTGTCAGGGTGATCAAAGAAGAATTTCCTCCTTCATATTTCCACACAAATACACTTTATTTTGTATAAACCTTTGCCATTTAAGCACTGAACTCAATGACTAATCCTATAAACGATTACAGACCCAGGTAAGATACAGTGCTCAGCCTGTACGATACTTGATGCTGTGCCAGATATCCATATCTGAACAAGCTATTAGTGGTTTTCAGTCCAGCAATTCCACTTGTAATATTAAAGAACTTTGAAGGATGAAATGAACTTGATGACTTGAGGAAGAACAGAACTGAGCTACTGGCCTAGTTGCAGTACTTCATCATTTTGTAATGAGTTGCTGAGAGAAGCAGCTTTAACTTTGGTGGCAGTTATATCATTCAGCTTGGAAGCCAAAGGGTTTCCTGGTGCACAGGAGCTGAAGGGACTTTGGGTGATGAAAGCTCCTTTACTTTTTCCTCTGTCATCTCTGACAGATTCTCAGAGTGTCAGTTAAGTCCCTACACCTGTGAAAAGGTGGGCCTAAAGCTTGTAGTTGTTTTGACATTTCATTTACAGATGAGCCAGAGAATGATTTGTCAGAATATTTCCCTTTAATGTCTTCTCAGTTTCAATTACAATGACATTTTCGTTTAGTCTGTAGGATAGCTATCTTTATTTATCCTTGTTGAGAATTATTAAAACTGTATTGTTTAAGAAGAAATTAATGTCCAGTAATCATTTTGCAAGGAGCTTGAACATATAAGCACTTGAGGTGTGAACTTCTGATTTATACTTCAAAACATAATTTTATTTTCTTCTGTTTACACACCAAACAGTAATAACTTGTCAATAATAACTTGTCTTTATTTAGTGATGTTAATGTAGTAAAATGTTTCAATGTGCTTCACAGAAGCAATAAAAAAAACACATTTGAAATTAACCCTCACAAGGAGCAATTTGGAAGGGAGTGTGGCTGTGGAGGTAGATTTTAGGGTAAGTTAGAGAGAAATGTTATGAGGTGGACCAAGTTGTGAGGGAACTCCAAATATCAGACCCGAAACAGCTGAAGATTCAGCCACCCATTTAGTAATAACATTGTAGAAATCACTGAGATTTCAACAAGGCCCTGGAAAATTTGAAAACCAGGGTAGATGTTAAAATCTGAAGTGTTGTCAAGCTAGGAGCCAGTATGATGAGTCAGGCCTTCTCCAGGTTGTCATTTTCTAATAGATTTTAGGTACAACTTGACAGCTGTACACAGAGTCGTCTTAGAGATACATATGGTTACAGATGCAACTGACTAGCAAGCTTCAAGGTACAGAATGAGAGATTATAAAAAGGAAAAAAGTTAACAAAACAATACTTATTTGTTGCATGTACATATCTTCCATAATTCCGCTCTGTTCAAGTGACACAAGCTTGATTTTTTTGTTTCATTGTAATTATCTTACACATTCTGATAACATGGGTTACAGCTGGCTACAATTTACTTCACGTACAGAATGTCACTCAGCTGTAACGTGTTATTACTAAAACCAAAGGATGGTGCAAGTAAAGGGTTGGTTAATGGGAAGTGAAGTGCCATCTGTTCAAACTCAAAAGCTGCTAAAAGATTAAGTCAGCCAGCTGGGAAAAGTGCTTCAGGAAGATTGAATTGTGGTTCTGACATCAATGTGATTGATTGGTTATCTTTGCTGTGGCTTAACAATCGATATGTTGTTCAAAAACAAACAGTGTGAATATCACAAGTGTTCAAAGCACCACTTCCCATCATTTAGCAAAGGCAGTGTCCAGTCTGGAAATAAGCAATCCATTTTCAGCAAACAGTCTATCACTCCAAGGAGGTAGAAAGGGCATTACAATTCCCCTTCTCCCAGTATTAGTGAGTCAACGGATCTGCCAGAGCCACTGGTTTCTCCTCAACAGCCCTGGGGTACATTCTCAAAAACACCTATCTGGGAACAAATATGTGATGGCTTGCCAGCAGTTTCTACTATTCAAGAAGAGCTACTTCCCTTCAACCATCCGGTTCTTGAACCAACCGGCACAACCCTTGTCACTAGAATTTAGCAACAATATAATCACTTTGATCACTAAATGGACTTTTTTTTTGTTCTAATTGTGTTCTTTCTTGTAAAAATTGTATTTAATTTATGTGTAATTTATGTTTTTCTTGTGAATGCTGCTTATATGATGTATGTGCTTGTGATGCTGCTGCAAGTAAGTTTTCCATTGCACCTGTGCAGACATGTACTTGTGCAGATGACAATAAGTTTGACTTTGACTTTTAACAGGTAGTACTTATAGGCTTTTCTTATCAGAATCAAGTAAGTGGACATAGGATACTGGCAAACAAGGCAGTGCCAGCCTGGGTTTGTGCTCCTGCTTTCCTGCGGAGTTATGGGTGAGAAGGGGCAGGGGCAGCAAGCAGAAGCAGAGAATGATAAAACAGATCTGCTCAAAATCATACACACACCCTCAATGACCAGTTTATCTAATAGCGAGTGAGCCTGGGGGCAGAGGGTTGACAGCTGTCAATGATGTTTCAAGGAAAAGCCTGGCTACCTAACCAAAGCCAAAAGGAATCCAACGACTTCTGTTGGGTTGTGGTCAGGTTACATATCAAAAGAATTATGTGTCTTCGTGCTCAGTCAGATCTAGCTGGATTGGCTCTTTTTTTAATAAATGCCCCGTTGGACAATACTATAGGATGTGATAGGACTAAGTATCCACGGTTAACTGGGAGAGCGCAGGTAGCAGAGCAAGCAGTTTCTGCTGCTCAATATACTGCTTCACCGACCATCTTGTGTAAGTTAATGAAGCCTCTCACAGACCCCATTCAATTTTCATTTCACACAAAAATCCAGTGTTACCCAGCAGAGACTGATAGAGCATAAAGCTTTTTATTGCTGACTAATTGTCATTGCTTGTCCAAGCAGTATAAAAATTGCTGATAGAGTATAAGGTGCTGAATTTATGAAATTTAAAACAAAATATGCAGCACGTGATATAAACAGAAGAACATTTAAAATTAGAAGCATATAGAGGCCCCTCTGTCTACTCTGCCACTCAATAAAATCATGGCTAATCTTTTACCTCAGCAGCGCTACCCTACACATTAATCCCATGTCCGTTGATTCCCTTAATATCCAAAAAGCCATTGATCTCTTATCTTGAATATGCTCAGCAGTTGATCCCAGAGCTCTCTAAAGCTGTCTAGGGAATAGAATTCCAAAAATACGTCTCCTCTGGGCAAAGAAATATCTTCTCACTTCAGTCCTAAATCGGCACCCTAGCATATCCCCAATCAAACCCTTAAGAATCTGGTTGCCACAGTATAGGAAGGACATGATTGCACTGGAGAGGATGGAGAGTTGAGCTACCAGGATGTTGCTTGAGGTGGAAGTTTTCAGTTAATCTGGAGAGATTGAATAGGTTGGGTTTGTTTTCCTTGAAGCAGAGGAGGCTGAGAGGGACCTGGTAAAAGTATAGAAAATTATAAAGGGAATGGAAGGGGAGGATAGTAGGAAACTTTTCCCCATTGCAGAGTTGTCTCAAACTGGAAGGCGTAGGTTTAGGTTAAGGGGTTAAAGGTTTAGAGAGGATTTGAAGAATATTTTCACACCCGAAGGTGCTTGAATCTGGAACACACTGCCTGAGTGAGTTGTGGAGGCAGGTACTCTCAAGTGGTCCAGATTTTCACTTGCATTGTCAAGGTACAGAAGGCTGTACAAAAGTGCTGATAAATGGGATTAATTTAGATGGAACAATGGTTGATATGGATGTGGGGCTGAAGGGAATGTTTCTGTACTGTATGAATCTATGACTCTAATTTTGTATGTTTCAATGAGATAGCCTCTCATTCTTCTAAATTTTGTCACATATAGAACTATACTGCTTTATGTGTCCTCACTGTGCAACCCCTGCTTCCCACATCCAATCCCAATTCCAGGAATCAATCTGATGAACCTTAACTGCACTATTTCTATTTCTTCCTTGGGTAGGGAGACCAGTGCTGTATGCAATATTCCTAGTTGGGTCTCATCTACTAATAAAACCACCTATTTTTATACTATCAGTAAGCTTGGATATATTTTGTTTAGTCCTCTTGTACAAATCATTGAACAACTGGGGCCCACTAATTCCTATGGTACTTCATTAGCCAAAGATTGTGCAGTCAGAGAGTGCCTGGGTAATTACAAGTCTAACATTAATGGTAGAGAAGTTATTGGAAAAACTTCTGAGGGTTATAATTAATCTGCACTTGGAGATGTGGGGACTGATCTGGGAAAGTCAGCGTGGCTTTGTTAAGGGAGATTCTGTCTGACCAATTTAATTAAATTTTTCAAGGAGATAAAGAAGAGTGTTGATGAGGGTGTTGTGATTGATGGACTGTACATGGAAAGCCCTTTGGTAAAGCCTTTGATGACATCCCACACAGGAGACTCATCCAAAAGGTCAGAGCACATGGATTCAGGACAATTTGGTAAATTAAATTCAAAATTGGCTTGGTGATGGGAGGAAGAGAATGATGGTCAAAGGGTCATTTTTTGTGATTGGAATCCAAGAATCAGTGCTGATACTCTAGCTATTTATTATAAATATTAATGACCTGGATGTGAATATAGGAAGTATGATTAGAAACGTTTGCAGATGACAGAAGATTGGTGTTGCTGATAGTGAGGAGGGTAGTCTTTAGAATCATAATGCTGAGTTAGTAAGATGGAGAGAGAAATCGCAACTGGAATTTAATCCTCAAAAATGTGAGCTGATGCATTGTGAGGATGAATAAGGCTAGGATATGACAATTAATGATAGGAGCTAAAAATGTACTGAGGAACAGAAGCAGCCTGCTATACATGTCTAAGGATCCCTGAAGTGAGGCAGGACAGGTAGATAAGATGGTTAAAAAGAAATGCAGATGCTTGTCCTTATTAGCTGGGGCAATATTATACAAGTAGGGAGGTTGATCTCCACATTATAGGAAGGATGTGATAGTACTGGAGAGGGTGTAGAAAAGATTTGTCAGGGTGTGGCCTGAGATTGAGTGTTTTAGCCATGTGGAAATACTGGGTAGACTGGATTTGTTCTTGAAATGGTGAACGTGATTGACAGAATGCCTTCCTTCTGTTTTGTACATTTTCTTTCATTCTTTCTGTGATTTTCCTTTCATAGATCAATGTTAACTTTGCCCATTTAGTATTGTTTTCCAAATGATCTAATATCACTTCTTTAATGATTGATAGATTCTGCCAATTTCCCTACTAACACCAGGTTAAGTACTCTGTAGTTCTGTTTTTTTTTTCTCTTCCACCTTTCTTAACTGATGGAGTTACATTTGCTGTCTTCCATTATGTGGAACATTTTTGAGAATCTGTGGAATTTTTAGAGATAACAACCAGCACATTCATTTTCTCCAAAGCCACCTTTATCTAAAACCAGGGATGGACATCACCAAACCAGGTCATAGAGACACAGGCATGGAAAGAGGCCCTCCAGCCCATTGAGTCTGCACCAACCATTGACTACCCATTTACATTAATCATACATTTACATTAATCATATTCTCCCCACATTCTCATCAGCTCCCCCAGATTCTACCACTCACCTCTACACTAGGAGCAATTTACAATGGCCAATTAACCTACTAATCACATCTTTTGGGACGTGGGAGAAAACTGGAGTGCCCAGGGAAAACCCATGCAGTTACACAAATGGCAATGGAGGTCAAGATTGAACCCAGGTGTCTGGCGCTCTGAGGTAAGCAGCTCTACTAACTGCGACACTGGGGCCTTTATTTGGCTTTCAGTCCCATTAACTTACATTCTTTTAAAAATAATGCTAATATCTTTGTGCTCCTCATTCTCTCTCGACCTGCTCGCCACTATTTCTGGCAGTTTTTGTTTGTCTTTTGCTGTAAAGACAAACACAAAATAATGTTTAAGTTCTTTGCCATTTCCTTGTTCCCCAATATAATTTCTCCTGTCGCAGTCTGTAAATGACCCACATTAACTGTTACGAATCTCTTCTTTTTAGGACATCCATAAAAGCTTTACAACTTTTTCCCAAGCTTGCTTACTTTAATCTTTTCCTCTTGTATTAAGTCACCGCTCAGCCTCCTATGCTCTAGCAAAAACTATCCAGGTTTGTCCAACCTCTCTTTATAACTATTGCTCTCTAATCCAGGCAACATCCTGGTATACCTCTTCTGCACCCATTCCAAGTCGTCCACATCCTTCCTATAATATGGCAACCAGAACCGCACACAAAACTCCAAATGTGGTTTAACCAAAGTTTCATACTCCAAATATGGCTTAACCAAAGCTGCACCCTGACTTGCTAACTTTTAAACTCAATGCACCAAACAATGAAGCAAGCATGTCGTATGTCGCCTTTACCACCTGATCCATGTGTTGCCATTTTCAAGGAGCTATGGACTTGCACCCCAAAATACCTCTGTACATCAATGCTCCTAAGGGTCTTACCATTAACTGTATCCTTTCCTCTTGCATTTAATTTCCCAAATTGCAACACCTCATACTTCTCCAGATTAAACTCCATCTGCCATTTCTCCACCCATGTCTGCAACTGATCTGTATCCTGCTGTATTCTTTGACAATCTTCCTCACTATCTGCAATTCCACCAATGTTTGTGTTGTCTGCAAACTTACTAATCAGACCACCTACATTTTTGTCAAAATCATTTATATATATATGTCACAAACAGCAGAGGCCCCAGCACTGATCCCTGTGGAACATCACTGGTCACAGACCCCCAGTCAGAATAACACCACTACCTCTGTCTTTGCCAGTTCGGAATCCAACGTACCAAGTCACCATGGATTCCATGTGACTTAATATTCTGTATCAGCCTACCAGATGTTGCTGTCTCCTTCTCTCTTTGTGTGGCTACATTGCTGTCCCCATTCTACTGAGTTCTGTAGTTGAATACATTCTAAGTTGAATACACACAACCAGCCTGCAGCCCCGAGCCCCACATCTTGGCACTGAATGGCTGCACTGCTCACCCTCGCCCACCAAACACCAGCTTCACAGGCATCACCTCCACACGGAGCTGTGGGGTGATTCATTGCTGGAAGAGCACCAGCAAAAAGAAAACGTCCACATTAAGTTTTCCAGCACAACCAGCCACATCAGTGGGGAGGGCAGGGGTCCACAACAGGTTCCTGGCACGGCAATCCACATTAGTGAGAAGGGCAGGGGTCCCTACCAGTTTTCTAATATAGCTGCCCATATCAGTGGGCAGGGCAGGAGTCCTCACCAGGTCTGTGCAACGCAGAGGGGAGGGGTCCATACCAGGTTTCTGGTGCAGCAGCCACATTAGTGAGCAGGGGTGGAGGTCCACAACAGGGCTCCAGCATTGCGTTCACACCCCAACAGGATGTCTTTTTCAAAACACAATGTATTATGGACCTGTGACTGTTTGGACTGGAGGACCAAGAGCGTTATAACAAATCGGCAGTCTATGGGATAGCATTAAACAAAGTACCACTGTCTGATCTCTATTCTCTGAATTACATCATTATTAATCCTTTCTTGTTGCACAATACAGAATGGAAAATAATCTGTTCTCTTATTGGTTCCTCATCAGGCTGAACCAGAAAATCATCCTGTTTATACTCCATACATTCATCTTCCACACAATTACAGCTAATTTGGCTTCTTTAATCTATCAATGGAGATTAAAGTCCTGTACAATCATTGCATTACCCTTGTTACATGTACTGCTAATTTCCAGATTTATACTGTGCTCTACAGTGCCCTTGTTGCTTGGGAACCTATAGAAAACTCACACCAATATTTTCTTGTCTTCACCAAAACTGATTCTAGCTCTTGATTTTTTGAGATAAGATACTTCCTTTTCTGTTCGTTTGTTCTGTTCTTTGCTATCAGGACTACCAATTCTCCTTTTCCACTTTTGTTGTCTCTTCTAATTATTAGGTATCCTGGAATATTTAATTCCCTGCTTTCTGATCATTGTCCACAGTGACCACTAAATCATACCCATTTATTTCTACTTGTTTCATCAATATGTCTACTGGTCCCCCCCAGTTTATGAATCCCCGACTTATAGACACCCCATACGTTACTGGCATGCATTCAAGAGACCAGTGGGATAGATTTACCAGCTGCTGCAGGGCTGCAGGCATCTATTGTTGGGTGGAAATGGAGCATGTCCACGTACCTTCTCTCCCCATCAAGTTGCAACCATTGGGGGCTGGATCAAGCCAAACAGAGCTGGAAGTGCCGAGTAGATTCACTCACTCACTGGATCAGTGAGGCTGGCTGGCAGCCACTCTTTCCTCGCTTGCTTCTCTGTCACAGATGTTTCTGTGATCCTCTCCCACACACTGTTTTTGTTCACTTCCAACTTAGGACAGCTCATGTTATGAACAGTTCTCAGTAACAGAACCTTGTCATAACCTGGGGACTGCCTGTACCTTCTTATGGATGTTGTCTTGTTACCTTGAAATCAGTAACATTTGGGACCTGCCAAGAAAAACTAAAAAACATTTTTGAAAAGCATTACTTTTCAAATTGTATTTGCTGCACTAAAAATACTTGCATGCTAAAAATCAGTTAAGATATTAAAAATAACAAACAAATAATAAAAAAACTCCTGTTGTCTTTCTTGCAACAATTCATTTGGAAGAGCTGCTGTGTTCGTGACAAGTTTAAACTTGGTACCAGATTAATGAGCAGACTTCCCAGCATGAGAATTGGTAAATCTGTTTCTGTCGGTCTCTGTGAGGAGTCTATGCCACTGCTGTAGCTTAGACTGATGCTAGGAACTTGGGACCTCTATTGCAATACCCAGACAATGGCTTCAGGATGGAGGATAACAAAATTCGAAGGTGTGCAAGATAGATCTGTTCGGTTAAGATGGCCTGCAGGGATGATTTGAATGTCAAACTCTATCTTAGTTGGATGAGTAGTCCAAGAGGTAATTTTCATTTTATTGAGCTGTCTTTTATATTCAATATTTGTGTCAGCAAGTGACTTTGAATGGCAGTAATAGACATCGACAGATCTCTGCAGCCTGCTTCAAAAATAGCTGTTTTCATGAATTGAGAGGCTTAGGACAACGCAATTGAGTGGTGCAATTTTGATTTCTACCTGAAGTTCCTGGCATACTGAGTTACTGCTCTCGGGGATCTTACTGTGGAGACACACTAGACAAGAAATTAATTCGCATGGCCCGTGTTTTGTATAGTGATACTGCAATGGAAGACTAATCAATCAACGCACATGGGACATTATAGTATATTTGGTGCAGGATGTGACTTTTGCTCACTTTATGTCATGATCACATTCATGAAACAAAGAAAGTGAAGATAACATGCCACCAAGCAACTGGAGAAGTATTGCAGTTCTTAGCACCTTGGCCAATATCTCTGACCAGTAGAGATAAGCCCTGCTTCTGCTAGTTAAAGAGTTTATTCACAAGTTTGTTAGAGGGCATTTGAGTGCTATATTGCTGAGACCATTCATGCAGAAATTTAGAGTATTTCAAATTTGAGCAGTGCAGAGATGAAGCCATCTGGTTCAAACACAAAAGAAGTCTCAGTTGTGATCCCACTGTGTCCCCAGCAATACTGCAAGCAGAAGGAGGGGAGCCAAAGGCAAGGTCTCCCTTGCTGAGCAAGCAGACAGAGGAGGGGCAGAAGGGAGCTACCAGGAGGGGTCTATCCCTTACCTCCATCTGTCTGACAAGCAGTGTAATTGGAAACTTTTGTAAATAGGTAACGATGGAACTACCTCATCTCCTGCAAGCAGAAGTCCAGTGAAGCACTCATAGGTGGACTGCTCTGCTTCTGGAGGGCAAGGCCACTGTCATCCTGCTCTTCTTAGCCTCTAGAGAACTGGCTGATATCTGCCAGTCTATCCAGTTTGCGGTACAGTGGTGTACACAGGATGCCATGGATGCCTGCTGAGAGAGCGCAGAGGTCCTCTCCTCCTCCCTAGAGCACAACGAGTGTTACGAGCACATGGACTTGTCAGGATTTTGGGCTTCTAGAACATTCAGCGAAATGCAACCTCTGCTCACAACACTTGGAATTTCACACATGAACCTGGAGCTCTTCATATACCACTAGTCCACTTATCACCCTCTGAAGACTCAGATTTTGTGAGGCCACCAACAAAAAATTCTCATCATCCAGAAACAAGTACCAAAGAACTAAATTCCAGGGGTGAGCTGCAAGTGTCATCCCCTGACATAGAGGCATCATTGGCCCGAGCAGGGCCCTTCAATGGTGTGATGTGAAGGTGACATCCCTTGAAAATGCACAAAGGACTGCACCTGTTCAAAAAATGACATCCATTCAAGGGCAACTGGGGATGGGCAATAAATGCTGGCCTTGCCAACAATGCTCTCATCCTGAAAAATTAATAGGTTTTCTAAAAGAAAGTAATTAATGATCAATGTTCAACATGTTCACTCTAAGGCAATCATCATGCCTGTTGACTTTCCGCTGGTCTGCTGGATTGAATGATTGATTTTGAGGGGAAAATGTTGTCGTCCCCTGTATCCACAGCTCCTCACAGTATTCTGGGCTCCTGGACATGCCAGAGGCTACAGTTATTGTGCAACCTCAGGATCATCAAGGACTTACTGATGGTTGCCATTAATGTCCTGAATATACAATTCTCTTGTTTGCGCATGATAACTTTCAATGATTTAGTATAAGGACATCCAGGTCTTCTGAACACCAAATCTTTCATTCTATCTCCATTTAAAAAATACTCTGCTTTTCTATTTTTTATACCTAAGTGGATGATTTCATACAACAGAGTTGCCACAACACAGCACCAAGGCAGCTCATTACAGTGGTAAGTGACAAGTAGTTTTAAATGACAAATGCCTTCCTCCCAGCAGTGTCACAACCCACAAGTGATAATGAAAATAGAGAAGCACACATCCTCAGAGGGCTACGATCCCTTGGCTACTGAGCATCTCAGTTTTCTCTTTTGCACAAATCACTAAAGCCAGAATCAAATAAACCAACCTGTCAGATATTTATATGCATCTAATAAAGCCAAAAACCATGTGATCAATGACCAATCAATCATGTTTTATTCACTTAGTTTGTATCTTCTGTGTGTGACTGAATGACACACTGTGTGGTGCTCCCTCTGTGTCTTCAGCCAGGCTAATGAATGCTTGTGCCCTGGAGTGGAGGAGGCCATGAGTGGTCACCATCTGCAGCTCTCTGTTGAGGTAGCCCGCCTGTAGACTGCAGTATCTTGCCATGGGTGGCAGCAGTCTCAGATAATGGGTTGACAGGCTGCGGTGTACTTGTGCCTAGTGACAGATTATCAACCTCAAAAGTGGAATGTCCACTGAGTGTCAGGATCCAAGCTGGTGAATGCAAGTGTTAGTGGATGAAGTGATGTGGTGTTATCTTCATTCTCCTTTGTTGTAGCTCCACTGGTCTCAGAAATCTGAGATGAGAAAGGTACAAGGATGTGGTCATGGTAAGCAGAGTGGACAGGAAAGAGGGCCACGTTTGAACCATCTGCATGTTATAAACCAGAAGAGATTGTGGAATGAGGAGGAAGTGGGTTCGGTTAGGATTAGGTCTGAATATATTATCATCCTCGGTGATCTACAAAACACCACTGAGCACCGGCACTGTGCCGGCTGAGCCCATGATCACCTCTCCTCTAAATAACTGAACTTGTTGGTTCAATTGAATCCCCTCCAGTCTGCTGAGGTTGAGGACAACTTTGCCCAGCGGGAAAGAGGGAGGAATATTCATGAGTGTCTGTCAAGGTTTGTGCACTGTATGTCCTGCATGATTGAATAGGTGAAAATGCATCTACATTGTGAAGCAAGTTCTCACACATGCTTCACAATGTATGTGCACTTTCACATAAGCATACTGGGTATAATACTGCCTTGGTAGAAGGAATGTGTTCCAAATTCTATTGATCTGGACCACAACTGTGAGGTCATCCAACTAAATGGGATCTGCACCAGGTTAAATAGACACAAGTCAATTGTGCATTATGATTCCAACTCTATCCAAATTCACCTCAAGCATCTTCCAGTTTATTGATGTCTAGCAGAATTATGACAAATTTTAACTTTCCCACTGATTCTCTAAAAATTCTTTCTGCTATGGACATTAAGATAAGATATCTTTATTAGTCACATGTACATTGAAACACACAGGAAATACACCTTTTGCATAGAGTGTTCTGGGGGCAGCCTGCAAGCTTGATTCCATCCGAAATTCCTTCACATTTTAAAAGCTGAACATAGAAAATAAGCACGTAAAGGAACTAAAGCAGGATTAGGCATTAGAGTCCTTATGCCTTTTCCACCATTTGTTAATGCTGGTCTTTTACCCCTGTATCAGATTCCTGAACTAACTCCATATTCTTTGATTCCTTTAAAATGTAAAAATCCCTGTCTTGACTAAGCTGAGTGACTGAGCTTCCTTGACACACTATTTTCCTTTACACTCTGTTTAGTTGTATCCTGAAAGCCAACCCCTCATTTTGAGACTGTGACCCCTGGTTCCAGACACTCCAGCCAGGAGAAATCAACTCGTATCTTTCCAGTCAAGCCCAAAAGGAAATTTGTATGTTTCATTGAGATCATCTTTCATTCTTCTAAACCCATGACAGCCACCCACTGGACTTGAAGATTGCAAGGGTAGAAGGATCAATTGAAAATTATCTTGTGAAATTGAAGTATTCCACCATAACTATGATGCCTGTAAAGTCTCCCATGAGCTGTAGATTTCAATTTCCCCAGGTATGCTTAACCTCTGACAGCTTCCTTTTGAAAGAACTAACTATTTATAGAAAATCATTTCTGTCTTGTCAGGTATTTGGATTTAAGTATTAATATTGTGGCATTTTCAATCAATTTTTTTTATTTGAGACGTGAATATTGTAATGAACTATAAATGCATCTGAATACATTTCAAAGCAATAAGATGCTTGATAAGCTGAAATAAACATGGCCAAACCTCTCAATATTTGTAATTTAACTGTAACATGCTTCCTACTGTCTACTAACCTGCACAACTAGGAATTCAAAGTAAAGTTGTGTGGATTGAAGATTCCTTATTATCATTTTGGCAGCTAAGTTTCAATCATATTACCGGTTTCATTTGTCTGCTATAGACATCTGCTACACTTCTTATTCCTGTCCGATAAAATATTCATTTTTTTGTCTTCATTTTTGATTGATTTTTATGTTTTGTTTTTCCTACTGAGGAATGAACAAAATGCCCAGGGAAATTACCTTCATTCTGCTTATTTTCTCTTCACTATCAGCATCATATGATCACAAGGATTATAATTCTTATGAAGTTCCCTCATGTAAACTAACCCTAACTTCACAATGCAGTGATTATTGCACCATCCATTAATGAGTAGTACTTCAACACAGTAAGTCTATCCATTAGAAGAGCAAAATCTGCAAATCTGAAATGATGGCTGTTTGCAGCTGAAGTTGTCCTGTTTTAATTTTCAAATGTTGACAGATTAAGTGTATACTCTCAGAATATGTTTTCTGTTGTCAGATTCTGTTCCCAAAATCGGAGAGGATTGTCCTGTCAAAAGAGGTTAGATAGTCTGGGTCTGTATTCCTTGGAGTTTAGAAGAATGAGGATGACCTTATTCAAATGTATAAGATCCTAAGGGGGTCTGACAGGATAAATGTTGAAATGTGTTCACTAGTGGGAGAGTCTCAAAGTAGGGGGCACAGCTTGAAGATTAGGAGATAGATAAATATTTGAAAGATTGCAAAATTGAGGGTTATGGGGAACTGGCACAGAAGAGGAGTTGAGGCCAGCATAGATCAGCCATGATCATATTGAATGGTAGGGAAGGCTTGAGGGGCCTAGTGGTCTTCTCCTGCTCCTATTTTCTAGCATTCTTGTGTTTTACGGTCACTTGGCATTGTATTCAGACTGCCCAGACTCAGTGCGCCTGGTGCATACTCTGGATATTCAGTGGGAAGTTCTTCAATTCATCACGATTGTATAGTTCTTTAGGAATTGAAAAATTAGCAGTTATTATGTCCTGCTATATTTGGCTACAATGTATCAGAAGTGTGAAATCTCCAAATTTGACCACGATTTCTGCAGTTTGACAGGGAACCAAAGAACAGAGTAATTGTCGGGTTATGGATTCATAACCTTTACCCTACCTGGTCAATTTGAGGTTAGGTGAATCATTGGGGAAAGACCTTGCATTAAGTACTGAATAGTCACAATGCTGGAAAAGGCACCTAACTATGTTCATCTATCCAATGTGTGACAGAGGCCTGGACAATCTTTAGAACCAGACTCTTTGACATTTTTGAGCTGTTAAGATTTAAGATTGTTACCTAATTGATACTTGCTCATGGAAAAAGAAATAATTAATTGGCATCTGTCCATAGCCAACTAATAGAAATAAGGATAGAAACGAAAACATTGCAAATGCTGCCAGAACTGCTGAGCACTTATAGCATTTTCTATTTTATCTCAGAGTTGCAGCATCTGCAATTTTTAAAAACTTTTAATTGAAGTCTGGTACTCCCTAAACAGTGCACAGTGATGATGTTATCCAGCATAAGAAGGTTTTTAGTCCTGGCAATTATAGAATCATACAGCATAAAAATAGACCATTCACCCCAACACATCCATGCTGACCAGTGAGCACGCTTCCATATTAACCCCATCACCCAGCACTTGGTCCATAGCCCTCTATGCCTAAACAACTCAAGTGTTCATCTAATCACTTGTAAAATGTTATCAGCAACCCAGCTTCTACCCCTTTTAGACAGTGCATTCCAGGTACTTAACGTTCCCTGGGTGAAAATGTTCTCCTCATATGCCCTTTGAATTTCGTCCCACTTACTCTAAATCTATGTCCTCTAGTATTATCTATATCTAATCTGGAGAAAAGTTTCCTGCAGACTACCCTATCTACAGTACCTCATAATTTTATATACCTCAATCTTGTCCTCTTTTCACCTCCTCCACTACAGGGAGAAAAGACCCAGCTTCTCCAGTCTCTCCTCATAACTGAACTGCTCCATCCCATTCATCCTAGGTAACATTCTGGCAACCATCACCCTCTGTCTCCAACTGCCAACACAATTTTGGATCCAGTTTGCCAACTTGCCCTGGATCCCATGAGTCCTAACTTTTTGAACCAGTCTCCCATGTGGGCCTTACTTAAGTCCATGTAAATCAAATCTAGTGCTCTGCTCTCGATATATTTTGTTACCTCTTTGAAGAACTCGTCAAGTTGGATCTGCCCTTGACAAAGCCATGTTGGCAGTCTCTGATTAGTCCTGCCTTTCTGATTAATTCTCTCTCTCAGAACTTTTTCTGTATCTTTCCTACCATTGATGTTGGGGCTCATAGGGCTGTAGTTACCAGGATTTTCCTTGCTGCCTTTCTTGAAGTGTGCCAAGGCATCAAGTGCTTCCCTTTTATTTATGGAGACCTGCACTGGACCTTCATCTCCCCCTACACTGAATTCTCCAACTACAAAGCCTGGTTCCTTTGTGAATCTTGATGAAAAGTATTCATTCAGGTCCAGTCACCTGTACCCTCTGGCTCCACGCACAGGTTGCCCTTTTTACCCTTCATATACTTATAAAATGCCTTTGGATTTACCTTAATCCTGTCACAATCTCTCTTTGCCTTCCTAATTTCCTTTCTAAGTGCCTCCCTACACTTCTTATACCCTTGACAGACCTCCCCCATCTTTAGTTCTCTGTACCTGTGAAATGCTTACTTTTTTTTAGTAACTCAATATTTCCTCAGTCAAGTCACCTATAGCTGGACGTCAAACCCTATCTTTAATCCCCCTTCAAGGATCCTTGAAGATCATTTAGGCAGCATTATAAGTGGATCCTAGATATAAAATTCCACTGTTCTAACCCATTGTACCAACTTTTGTCCCTCCATAAATGATTATTTTATTTACTTCTGTTACAAATCTGTGTGAGCTGGATATATCTTCTCAAACTCCATGACATTACTCACTCCTGTAAGCAATTTGACCGTTTTATTTTTTATAGAGTACTCATCATGCCCTCTCTATACTTGGACATAAGTCTAATGGGGCATTTAACAATTGCACTCCCCAGTGAGCCAATCTGAATAATTATGTCTTTTATATGCATACTACTTTGTAGATGGATCCAGCAGGCGTTTAATGAGACTAGATTTGAATCATTAATTTGCTGTAATTCACAACAAAGTGAACAAACAGGACAAAGTTATGTTTGGACTATATTCAATTAGTACAGTTTATTGTTATGTAAGAGTAGAAAATGAAGGATATGCCAGATTTATACTGGGGAATATGTTCTATTGTTTGTTTTCTATTCTTACATGAAAAGAAACTGGGGAGAGGTGTTCATGGATAGATGGACCATTATGTTGTGAGTTTTCTAGGATAATTGGAACTTTAGGCAGCTATCGGTTTATTGGGATAGTCCTGTTTGTATATCTTATTGAGGGGGAAGAAAAGAGTTGTCCAGGTTGGAGAACTCTGACCTCTATAAATCTCTCCACAGTTGTCAGGAGGAGGTCAAAGGGTAGGGGTTTTATACCCTGAAAAACAAGAAATGTATCCCAAATCCAGCATGTATGTGCCTGTTATCAGCTTTAAGGTGGCATTTATGAGTAATATTTCTGTAAATGAAGCAGGTCACTACTGTAATTTATTTAAGTCAAGCCTACACAGTGCAATTGGGAGTAACTACTGCTACCAGGGCTCAGGAAACCTGATAGTGAGGGCCATTGTCTGCAAAAGCTTTATGTAAACAACTTGAGTGTCAGAAGGTGCAGGAGTACCTCTACTGAAGATAACCTTAAGCCTCTGTTCTGTCAATTGTGGTCTCTTTCCTCCAACCACCACCACTCCCACCATATTTGCCAGTAACTTCCAGCAAAACCTCCCTTGGCCCCAACAGTGTATGGCAATAGTTTTATTGTTTGAAAGTCACCATTGGTAGAGATTGTCATATTCTGCCATTGGATAATATAATCTTCTCAGAGTGTGTGATGGTGAAAAGAGTGAAGTGTTGAAAGTTCTACAGACTGTCCCTGGGTAACTTAAAGGTTCCGTTTTTACAGATTTGTCCATACGTCAGAAACTACACAAGATCACTTGATACACTAACCATACCTCGACAATATTGTTTAATGGCATTGATGAGGGCCACTTAACATGAACATTTATTTATTGTCTTCTGCTGTCTCGTTACAATGGTACAGAATCAGGATGTCCCACATTAGTTTTGATGGTCTTGAAGTATCAGTGGATGTAAGATTGTTTAATAGAGTATAGTTTCACAAGTATTAGTAGAAGCAATTGCTTGTCATTTTCCAAAGCAACTCTCTTAAGTGGCCTCCCGAGGTTAAACTGGCAGCCTGCGTTTTTAAGAGATAATGGTGTCTGATTACTGCAGCGAGGTTACTTAAACAGTTTTTTTTCAAGGCTGGTTCTCGTTTGAATTTAATAATACTTATGAGAGCTCATTCGTATATATGAATACTCATGTCAGTTGTTCATAACTCAGGGAGGACCTGAATAAGAGATAAATTAGAACTGATAAGGAAATAAGAAGTGTTTGTTCAGTTGAAGCAATTTCTGATCAAAAGATAGAGAATGTACTGATAAGCAGGGCCAAGTTAGAACTGGATGAAAGATGGAAAAGAAGACCAAGAGTTGAAATTTTGGAAGGGAATGCAAAGCACCAGCAGTTTTGGGATTTATTAATGTGCAGGCATGGGATGTCATGGAAAGAATGGAAAAGAAGACACAGACGTAAAACTGAGGTAGAAACTCTAGTGCCATTTTAGTATTGGGATTCATTAAAATGGGACATGGATTATTTTAACAAGAGTTAGTGACAAACTACAAATATAAAAGTATAACATGACAGTTGCTTGATTTCAAACTTTTTATGGCTCTCATGAAAGGTAATCGAACTGAAACCTTTCTTCAATTTCTCTCCCCAAACACCTGATATATTAAATATTTCCAGTGTTTTATTTCAGATTTCAAGTATTTCTTTTCAAGAGTTATGTATTGTCCAGGGTCAGAAAGCCATAGGTCAAAGTTGATGGTGAAAAGCTAGCAAGAGGTGAGGTTAGGAGAGGTTACAAGACATTTAAATCAGAAGAAAGTGAAGTAGGAGAATCTGGCAAGCAATAATCGTTTGAAATTCTGAATCATGTAACCTAAATTTTTGAGTGATCTGCTAAATAAAACATTGATTGTGGACTTAAAATAGCAGTGTAGTGGCATGTGGCAGAGAAGGTGGCTTCTATTTATTGCCAAGAGTAGTAGTTTGGGTCTTTTCAAATATCCAGTTAACATATGCCTATCTTCCTGATGAAATGTTAACTGTTTGTCTCCCCACAGATGGTGCTTGACCAGCTGAGTTTTATCAGCATTTTTCTGATTTACAGCACCAGAAACCTTTTGTTTTTCCATACATATCTACTGTTTGAACCAGTTTCTAAACTAATATCAATGGGATTGGAATTAAATTTAATGGTGATTTGTGAGGAAATACTAAGCAGAAGATGCCTTGATTGGGCAAAAATAGAATGAAATGAGAAACAGTTTGAAACATCATTTTGGGCAGGAACTTTACCACTGCAGACATCAGTAATATTACCATCAATGCACAACACAGTTAAATGGTTATGTAACTCTCCGGTGGCATAATTGAAGAGAAAGAAACAAGAGTGATGAACTTCCAGGCTGTCAGGTTAATAGATTCTTCTGGATGACAGGATGTAGCCCTGATAAATAAAAAGGGTGGTTGGCTTTTATGTTTGGCTTTTGGCATAAAAGATTTTCTTTTATATGTCACTTTTTACGAGTGTGGGACATCCCAAAGAGCTTCACAACCAAAGGCCTTTTCTGAAATACACTCACTGTTATAATATTGGCAAGGCCTGGACATGATTCCTACATTTCAGGATTAACTTCAAAAAGTTGAGATGGACAAAATTGTGGGAAAGTCACATTGACTATTTTTTAATAGTGGTAATATGCAAAAATTATTCATGTTTATTTATGGGATGGGGAGAGAGAATTTAAACTACAAATGCACTTTTTATAGAGACACAAAAGACTGCAGATGCAGGAATCTGGAGCAATGATAAATATGCTGGGGGAACTCAGCCAATCGGGCAGTATCTGTGGTGGGAAATGGGCAGTCAATATTTCGGGTCGATACCCTTCATCTGCACTTTTTATAATTGTTTCTGAATGTTTTAGACCTGCTAATAATGGTGATGTTTTGTGGCTCCTTTGAGAACCAGCTGCTGTCTTTGGTCAACAATCAACCTTCATTCTTCAGCAACAACCAGGGTTTATTCAGGATGCACTGATAGCCCAGTTAGGTTGAGCTCCTTTGTTCCTGAATGCTGTCTGGATCCCACTGGCTCACCAATTTCCCCTCACCCTCTGCAGTCTTCCACACACATTTTCCTGCTCCTTCTTGGTCACTGGCCAAAACCTGTGCCTATTTGTCCCTCCTTGTACTACCTCCTTGTGTTACCCCACTGCTGTCTCTTTATCTCTCCTTCTCTGTCCCTCCTTTCTGCACCGGGCACTTGGGACAAAGGATCAGTGTGTGAGGTAGTGAGCGGAGATGTACTCAGCCCAGAAACACTGCCCATAAGGAACTGTAATTTCTGCAGATTTGCAACTTAGGCTGGACCTTAACCCTGTGCATGGCAAGATCTTGAATTATTGTCCCATGCATTATCTTATCTATTTCCCTCACCCCTGCTCTCCCCCTCTCTCCCCTGCAAAAACAAAGTTCCCCGGGTCCCAACTTTTCACCCCACCAGCTTCTGCATACAATGGATCATTCTTTGCAGTTTCTGCAGTTCTAACAAGATTCTACTGTTGTGACTTCCCTCTCGTCTCTGAGATCACCAAACACTTATAGCACTTTGCTATGCAACTGCAGGATTTGAGCACCTGTCCCCCACCTCTTCCCTTCCCTACCATTCAGGGACCTGAATAGTCTGAACAGTGAAGTGAAGGAGTGATTCTCTTGCACTTCTTCCAGTCCAATGTACTGCATTGGGTGTTTACATTGTTGTCTCATCTATATTGAAGAAACACAAATTGGGTGACTGCTTTGTGGAGCACCTCTATTCAATCCACAGAATTAGTTCCCTGTTGCCTGAAACTTCAATTCTCCATGCCACTGTGATCCATCGGTATGTGGCATCATACATTGTTACAGTAAAGCCCAGTGCAAGTTGGAAGTGCTACATTTCATCATCTGAGCACAGTGCCGCCTTCCTGACATGATATCAAATTCTCCAAATTTATGTAACTCATTCTCGCTCTCTGTCTGCATCAGAACTGCACATTTCTGCCAGGCTCCACCTGTGATTTTGGCTCAGTTTTTCTCAGCCTATTCTGCAGGATGTTTCCAACATTTTCTTAATATGCATGCACAAAAAATGTTTTGAGATAAAATGATGAACTGAACCTGATCTACAGCTGCAGACTTGTTTGTACCTCTATACAAAAGCAAACAGTAGACAGCAAGAAGTCCCATAAAAACCTAGCCCTAATTACCTAAAGATTAATTGAAAAGTGCTCCATATGGAAAAACTGAGAGATATCCAGCTACCTGTTTATGATGCAATAATTCATTTGGTTAACACAAGCACGTAATTGCTAGGAACATCCAAAACAGTTATACAATGAGAGTTTTAATTAGGAAGAACCATAAAATCCATTGCATAAGTCATAACCATGAAGGTAGTTTTGTAAATGTCTGTTATGGATGCTTGCTTGAAATCTTTGTAAATGTTAAGTATTTTTTAACATGATAGCCTAGAAACAGGATCAGTTATCACTTTTTTTTATGTGCAGATCGTGCATAAAAGCAATTAAACCTGGGTTGCAATGTATTAGTAAACAACACCTTTGGGGAGACCAAATTCCAGGAACAACACTGCACAGAATGATAAATCTATGAGGTACAAATACTGCTCTCTACTTCCTCAGCTTTGACACCAATTTGCAGTCCTTCTGCAGCTGCTGAATACCAGTTTGAGATCTATGCAAACACCAGACCTGTTGCAGAAAAAAACATTGCTGTTTCAAAAATGAGGTTCTGGTGCTTTCATCTGGGAGCATAGTGTGGAATCCAGGGCCTGAGATTTCTTCATTGTGTGCTGTATGCTGAACTGCATCACCAACTGAAGACAGCAGTTGATGGCAGAGGAAGGACTGCATGCAGAGGGACATGAGGTGTAGGCTGAAGGTCAAGATTAAGGGGAACAGAAGGATGAGGAAGGTAACTATGGGAAGTCACTGTGGAACACCTATAATCTCATCTCACTTCAAATGGAGCAGGGAGGCACTGACTGCAAGGTTATAGGGAATGTCTGATAAAGAGACCTTTCTCATAAGAAATTTGCTAAATAAGAATCCAGAACACCGACAAAATTACCTTTTCTACACCACAATCAATTACATCGATATAGTTCACCAATACAAGGTAGTGAATGCAGAAAACACAGCAGGTCAGGCAGCATTTTTGGAGAAAGAAACAGAATTGATGTCCTGGGTCCGTGATCCTTCATTGCCAGTACATCCAGTAATCAAATTCTACTCTGCAGGACATCAATGATTGAATCATTCATCCAGTTGTTAAGGAGACTCCCTCAACTTTTTAATGAGAGAATCTGCAACTAGGGATCACAGTTTGAAAATAAGTGGTTTCTCATTTAAGAATGCTACAAAGCAATTTTTTCTTTCCCAGATGGCATACCTTGTGAGGATATGAGATTTATTTCTACATTACTCGAATGAGTGAGGTTTCTCACACCTGGAGCACTCAGCTAAATCCGTCTATTCTGCCAAGCTCTTCCTTTAGTGACCCTGGGCTAGTATCTGACCTATTACCCACACCACCCCCCAACCCCCCACCACCCTGCCTTCTAGGTGCTGTGCATCTCTAGGTTATGGCAGGGTTCCATTGCTGTGAACTGTTCGTAGCTTGAACACTTTGCAAGTTGGAAATGCAACTGCAAAATGAGTTCCCACACGGCAGAAGATGGCTGTAGCAGCTGGCAACTCCATCCCGCTGGTCTCTCACACGCTCGATCGTATATATGGGCTGTACATAAGTTGGGCATTTGTAAGCTGAAGAGGACCTGTAAATCAGCCATTCGCCTCCTAAGCCTGCTCTGCCATTTAATAAGATCATAGCTAATCTAATTGCATTCTTGTTTACCCACAGTAACTTTTCATCACTTAGTTGATGACTTGTTAATCAACTTGTTGATTTGTTTCATTGCACTGATTCAATGAAACATTTATGTGGAAATTATCATGTAACTTTAAGCAATACCTTTAGAAGCATTGGCAACCTAACATCAATCAGAACATACAAATAAGGAACAGGAGTTGACCATTTAGCTCTCGAGCCTGGTCCACAATTTAAGCCTTACGTCTGTGGTGGGCAAGCTGTTAGAAAGGATTCTAAGAGATAGGATCTATGAGCATTTAGAGAATCATGGACTGATTAAGGACAGCCAGCATGGCTTTGTGAAGGAAAGATCTTGCCTCACAAGCCTGATAGGGTTCTTTGAGGAGGTGACCAGGCAGATTGATGAGGGTGGTGCAGTAGGTGTGGTCTACATGGATTTTAGTAAGGCGTTTGACAAGGTTCCACATGGTAGGCTTCTTCAGAAGGTCAGAGGGCAAGGGATCCAGGGAGGCTTGGCCGTGAGGATTCAGAATTGCCTTGCCTATAGAAAGCAGAGGGTTGTGGTGGAGGGAGTGCATTCAGATTGGAGGGCTGTGACTAGTGGTGTCCCACAAAGATCAGTTCTGGGACCTCTACTTTTTGTGATATTTATTAATGACTCAGATGAGGGGGTGGAAGGGTGGGTTAGCAAGTTTGTAGACGACACAAAGGTCGGTGGTGTTGTGGATAGTGTGGAGGGCTGTCAAAGCTTACAGAGGGATATTGATAGGATGCAGAGCTGGGATGAAAAGTGGCAGATGGCGTTCAATCCGGAGAAGTGTGAGGTGGTACACTTTGGAAGGACTAACTCCAAGGCAGAGTACAAGGTTGGTGGCAGGATTCTGGGGAGTGTGGAGAAGCAGAGGGATCTGAGGGTTCATATCCACAGATCCCTAAAAGTTGCATCACAGGTGGATAGGGTAGTTAAGAAAGCTTATGGGATGTTAGCTTTCATAAGTCGTGGGATCGAGTTTAAGAGCTGCGAGGTAATGATGCAGCTCTACAAAACTCTGGTTTGACCACACTTGGAGTACTGTGTCCAGTTCTGGTCGCCTCATTATAGGAAGGATGTGGAAGCGTTGGAAAGGATGCAGAGGAGATTTACCAGGATGCTGCCTGGTTTAGAGAATATGCATTATGAGAAAGGACTAAGGGAGCTAGGGCTTTACTCATTGGAGAGAAGGAGGATGAGGGGAGACATGATAGAGGTATACAAAATATTGAGAGGAATAGATAGAGTGGACAGCCAGCGCCTCTTTCCCAGGGTGCCAATGTTCAATACAAGAGGGCATGGCTTTAAAGTAATGGGTGGGAAGTTCAAGGGAGATATCAGAGGCAGGTTTTTCACCCAGAGAGTGGTTGGTGCATGGAATGCGATGCCTGGGGTGGTGGTGGAGGCTGATACGTTGGTCAAGTACAAGAGATTGTTAGATAAGCATATGGAGGAATTTAAAATAGGGGGATATGTGGGAGGAAGGGGTTAGTTAGACTTAGGCGTGGTTTAAAAGTCGGCACAACATGGTGGGCCGAAGGGCCTGTATTGTGCTGTATTGTTCTAAGACTGATCTGACTGTAACCTCAGTTCTACGTTTCTGTTCACCTGCAGTAATTTATTATCCTTTGCTTATCAAGAATATATCTCCTTCTGCCTGAAGAATATTCAAGCACTTTGCTTCACTGCCCCTTGAGAACAGAGTGCCAAAGGTTCTTGATATCTGAGAAAAAAATTGCTTTATAGCCATCTTAAATGGGCAATTTTCAAACTGTTGATCCCTAGTTCCAGATTCCCGAATATGGTGAAACCTTCTCTCCGTATCCATCCTCAGGAGGGGTCAGGTAGGCCTTTAAAAGCTGATACACAACTGTAACTAAAACAGAGAATGTTCCAAGTACTCAACAGGTCAGACAACATCTGCAGGGAAAGAAACAGAGTTAACCCTTTAGGTCAAGACCTTTCAGAGCCCTTCTGTCATCAGTGTGCAACCTATTACATTTTGAATGTAGTCCTGTCAGGAACCATGCAGATCCAGTTTAAGAGCATGCTTTTGGATGTAAAAAAATGTTTCAAATACCTTTCTGTATATATCATGAATTTTTACGGAGGCCCTAATTTGTGTTAGCATAAAACTTGTTGGTGATTTAGTGCTAAAATTATTAGGCTTGGATTCCTGAAATCCTTTGATATGTAAAAATCTTGCTATTTGATACTTTTATTGCATTATTTGATATTGCATTGAAATATCTTCTATTCCATTCTCCAAATTATTTACAGTTAGTAAACATAAGGGAAACACTTATATGAAAAAAAGTAAATGCTTACCCAACACTTTAAAGAAGGGAACATTTGGTGTGTTCTTTTGCAGGCTTTGATAAGTGACGTTGAATGTCCTTCATTATTTCCCATCAATGTCATACTGCAATGAAATAGTGACTTACAATTAGGCTTAATGATGCTAGAAGAACAATTGGCCATCATCAGGCTAAACGTAGTGCTATAAAAGCAACATTAATGACACATTAAACAAATGGTGATTATGCAAAATATAATAAGAGATCATTCACATAATACATGGCTGAATCTTGAAGTAGCTGTTGTTGATTAGTTTTAATGTTCTCTAAAAATATAAAAGTCAAGACTTATTTGTCTGGATACTAAAAGCAGCTTCAATTCTAAAAATAATTCATTTTGTGACACACACAAAAATGATTCAAGTTAAAATGTACAGTAGTGTCATTGTGTTGTACAGAAAGGAAACAGGCCCTTTTGCCAACTGTTTCCAAACAAGCATCTATCCAAATCTATCCCATTTACCAGCACTCAGTCCATAGCTTTCTGTGCCACAGCATTTCAATGCTTCATCTAAACACCTATTAAATGTTGTTAGACTACCTGCCTGCAGCACACCCTCAGGCAGTGTGTTCCAGTTTATAACCACCCTTTGGGTGAAAAGAAATCTCCCTCAAATCCCTTCTAAATCTTGTACCCTTACCTTAAAGCTATGATCTGTCTGTGATCATAGACCCCTCTGTTAAGGGGAAGAGTTTCTCATGATACACCTCATCTATGCCACTCATAATTTTGCATTTCTCATTCAGGTCCCCTCTGCAGAAAGGAAAACAAACCTAGCCTATGCAGTCTCTTCTTATAGCTGAATTGCTCCATCCCACACTCATCCTGGTGAATCTCCTCTGCATTCTCTTCCTTTCTATAGAGTGGTGAACAGAACTGCACACTGCACTCCAGCTATGGCCTAACCAATGTTTTATGAAGTACCAAAACCTCCCTGCTGTTATGTTCTGTGACCAAGCAAATGAATGCAAATATTCCATATGCCTTCCTAGTCATCTTTTCTACCTATATTGTTGACTTCAGAGATCCATGGACATGTACACCAAGATCCCTCTGTTCCTAAGAGTCCAAACATTCATTGTGTACCAATACACAAGTGCTGGAGGAACTCAGCAGATCAGGCAGCATCTGTGGAGGAAAATAAACAGTTGACGTTTTGGGCCGAGACACTTCATTAGGACTGGAAAGGAAGAGGGCATAAGCCAGAATAAGAAGGTGAGGTAGGGGGAGGAGCATACACAGGCGGGGGATAGGTGAGTTCAGGTGATAGGCGAGTCCAGGTGAGAGGAGGAAGGTTGGTGGGTGGAGGAGGGGGGAAGATGTAATAAGCTGAGAGGTGATAGGTAGAAGAGGCAAAGGGCTGAAGAAGAAGGGATAAGGTAGGAGAGGGCAGTGGACCATGGAATAAAGGATGAGGAGGGGAGGAGCGGAGATGGGCAGGTCATCAAGGCGTGGGGAAGGGAGCCACAGGAATAAGGGAAGACAAAGGAGTGGTGGGGGGGGGGGAAGAAAAAGAAGGAGTGGAATTACCAGAAGTTAGAGAAATCAATGTTGAGGCCATCAGGTTGGATACTACCAAGGTGGAATATGAGGTGCTGTTCCTCCAATCTGTGCCTGGCCTCAACGTGGCAGTAGAGGAGGCCATGGATAGACATGTCAGTACAGGAGTAGAATGACATGTCTGTTCAAGAGCACTTCTACTACTCTGCTCTCACTGTGGCCCCACAAATTTATGTACTTCAAATGTTTATTTAATCTACCTTGCAAGATACAAGGATCTCTGCTTCAGCCATTTTCTATAGTGAAGATTTGATGTTCCAATAACTTTGTATGAAAATAAATTTCTATTATTTCTTTCCACATTCTCCTTAAAAACTGTTTCCAACTGATCCTGCATCATTAACTTTTCAATTATGGGAAATTGTACTTCCATGATTCACTGCAGAAAAAAGTTAACAATTTAAAATTCTACTTTTGATTGTCCAAATAACTTCAGTGAAAGCAATTGCATTTGCTCAATCCTACCCTGAAGTATAAATTTCTGTCTCCTTCGATCATTCATGGCCAGAACTTATTGTCCAACACTTAAAGTGAGAGGGGGAATGTTTAAAGGAGATTTGCAAAGCAAGTTCTTTAATATACAGAGAGTGGTGGGTGCCTGGATGCACTGCCAGGACAAGTGGTGGAAGCAGAGTCATAGGACTTGAGTCCTATGAGTCATAGGACATAAAACATAGAGCAGTTCAGCACAGGAACAGGCCCCTTGGCCCATCATGTCTGCGCAGACCATGAGGCCAAACTAAACTAATCCCCTCTGCCTGCATGTGGTCTGTATCCCTCCATTCCCTGCCTGTTCATGTGCCTGTCTAAACGGCCCTTAAACATTGATATCATATCTGCTTCCACCCCTTGTCCTGGCAGTGTATCCTGTATATTAAAGAACTTGCTTTGCAAATCTCCTTTAAACTTTCCCCCTCTCACTTTAAACCTATGGACTCTAGTATTTGACATTTTGGAAAAATACTCTATCTTCCCTATATATGCCTCTCATAACTTTATATACTTCTATCAGGTTGCACCACTGACTCCGTTGCTCAAGAGAAAACAATCCAAGTTTGTCCAACCTCCCTTCATAGGTAATCCACTTTAATCCAGGCATCACCCTGGTGAACATCTTCCATACCCTCTCTAAAGCCTCCTCATTCTTCCTACTGTGTGGTGACCAGAACAGCTCACAATACTCCAAATGTGGTCTAACCAAAGTTTTATACAGCTGCAACGTGACTTGCCAACTTTTATACTCAGTGTCACGACTGATGAAGGAAAACATGTCGTTTTCCTTCGTTAGCAGCCTACCCACTTGTGTTGCCACTTTCAGGGAGCTGTGGACTTGCACCCCAAGATTCCTTTGTACCTTCATGTTCCTAAGGTTCCTGGCATTTGCTGTATACTTTCCTCTTGAATTTGACATTCCAGAATCTATCAACTCACACTTACCCAATTAAACTATATTGTGGTGACCCAACTTCCACGCAGGTGAACCGGCTCCGAAAACGGCGTGCGCGTCGGCAGAGAGGCCAGCCACAAAATGGTGCTGGGCCTTCTGCTCCACCAGCGAGCGGAGAAAGCCCGCACGCAGGAAGAGGTTCTGGTGGCACACCTCTGACGTCATCACCACCCGGAGAGGGCAGGAACTTAACTGTTTAAAAGCCAGCATGGCGAGGTTTGCAATAAACCAGTCTCGAGTTCAACCTACCAACTGCGTGTCGTTATTTCTAGCTCAGTGCGAAGCCCATCACTACATTGGTGACCCCGACGGTCCAAACGGGATTTGGACTGAAGATGATCGACCCTTCATCCGTTCACGCAGTTTCGCTAAAACTGCCACCCTTCTGGACGCTGCGACCATGCTTGTGGTTTGACCAAGCAGAGGCCCAGTTCCAGATTCGGCAGATATCTTCTGATTCCATGCGTTACTTTTACGTGGTGAGCTCCCTTGACGAGGAGACAGCCGCCCAGGTTGAGGATTTCATACAGTCGCCCCCGGAGGAAGGCAAATATGCAGCATTCAAAGCGCTGCTCATAAGGACCTTTGGCCTCTCACGGTGGGAGCGCGGTGCCCGCTTGCTGCACCTGGACGGTTTGGGAGACAGGCTGCCATCAGCATTAATGAACGAGATGCTGGCCCTGGCTGACGGACACAAGCCCTGCCTCATGTTCGAACAGGCGTTCCGAGAGCAACTGCCCGAGGACATACATCTGCTACTGACCGACACAGATTTCAGTGACCCCTGGAAGGTGGCGGCCCAGGCAGACGTGCTGTGGAAGGCCAAGAAGGAAAGCAGGGCGTTCGTCAGCCAGATTACCAAGCCACGTGCCCAACGGCAGGGCAGACCAGGCCCGGCAACGGAGTGCACACAACCCAGAGGCAGGAATGAGGAGGCCAATGCACAGTGGTGTTTCTACCACCAGCGGTGGGGCACAGAAGCCCGCTGGTGTCGCCCACCCTACAAGTTCCTGGGAAACACCAAGGCCAGCCGCTGCAAATGGCCACAGTGGCTGGCCACCAGGACAGCCTCTTGTACGTCTGGGACAAACAGTCGGGACGCCGCTTCTTGGTCGACACCGGAGCGGAAATCAGTGTCTTACCCCCGACGGGGTACAACACCAGCAACAGGGAGCCGGGACCCACCCTGAAGGCTACAAATGGTAGCAAGATACAAACCTATGGCATCTGCGCAGTGCAGTTGCAGTTTGGCGCCAGCCGGTTCACTTGGGACTTCACACTGGCTGCAGTGGCCCAACCACTCCTAGGGGCGGACTTCTTGCGAGCTCACAGCCTACTGGTCGACTTGCACGGGAAAAGGCTGGTCCATGCCAAGACTTTCCAGATGTTTTCCTTGGGCGAAGCCAAGTTGCCGGCCCCACACCTGGACTCCATCACACTGTCGGACAATGAATTCACCAGAATCCTGGCGGACTTCCCATCGGTTCTGGCACCGCAGTTCATGGCAGCCATCCCCAGACATGGAATACAGCACCACATTCCGACCAAGGGACCACCACTCCACGCCCACTCACGACGGCTTCCCCCGGACAAGCTCCACCTGGATGGATGAATTGGGGATCGTATGGAGGTCAGACAGCCCATGGGCCCCCCCCCCCCGCATATGGTGCCCAAAGCAGCTGGGGGCTGGAGACCATGCGGCGACTACCGTCGACTGAACGAGGCTACAACCCCAGACTGCTACCCCATGCCGCACATACATGACTTTGCAGCAAACCTGCACGGGGCAAGCATCTTTTCCAAGGTAGACCTCGTCCGGGGATACCATCAAATCCCGGTACACCCTGAAGATATCCCCAAGACAGCACTCATTACCCCATTCGGCCTGTTCGAGTTCCTCCAAATGCCGTTTGGCCTGAAGAATGCCGTACAGACGTTCCAGCGGCTAATGGATGCAGTGGGACGTGACCTGGACTTCGCGTTCATCTATTTGGACGACATCCTCATAGCCAGCAGAAGTCATCAGGAGCATCTGTCCCACCTCCGCCAGCTCTGCTCCCGCCTGAGTGATTTTGGCCTCACGATCAACCCGGCCAAATGCCAGTTCGGACTCGATACCACCGACTTCCTGGGCCACAGGATTACCACAGACGGGGCAACGCCCCTGCCCGCCAAGGTAGACGCCAAGGTAATCCACCACTTCGCCCGGCCCAACACAGTCAAAGGCTTGCAGGAGTTCGTGGGTGTGGTCAACTTCCACCACCGTTTCCTCCCCTCATGCACCCTTTGTTCACCCTGATGTCGGGTAAAGGCAAGGACATTACTTGGGACGAAGAGGCTGCGGCCACTTTCGTTCAAGCCAAGGAAGCCAAGGCAGATGCTGTGATGCTGGTGCACCCCAGAACGGACGTTCCAACCGCCCTTACAGTGGACGCATCCAACACGGCAGTTGGTGGGGTGCTGGAGCAACTCATCGAGGGGCGCTGGCAACCCCTGGCATTCTTCAGCAGGCACCTGCGGCAACCCGAACTCAAGTACAGTGTCTTCGACCGGGAGCTGTTGGCGCTATATCTGGAAATCCGACATTTCAGGTACTTCTTAGAGGGCAGGCCTTTCACCGCGCTCACGGACCACAAACCGTTGACCTTCGCGTTCACGAAGGTGTCCGATCCCTGGTTGGCCCGCCAGCAGTGACATCTGTCCTACATCTCCGAGTACACGACAGACATCCAGCATGTCTCAGGAAAGGACAACGTCGTGGCGGACACACTCTTCAGGCCAGCTATCCAGGCCCTGTCCCGGGGGTGGACTATGTATTACTGGCAGAGGCGCAGCAGGCAGACAACGAGTTGCCCAGCTACAGGACCGCAGTCTTGGGTTTGCAGCTGCAAGACTTCCTGGTAGGCTCAGGTGGGAGGACCCCCCTGTGTGACGTGGCTACCGGCCAACCTCGCCCCATCGTCCCGGCAGCCTGGCAGCAGCAAGTTTTCAACCCATACATGGCTTGGCGCACCCATCTATCAGGACAACCGTCCGGATGGTCTCCAGCTGGTTTGTGTGGCACGGCCTTCACAAACAGGTTAGCGAATGGGCCAAAACATGCGCGCAGTGTCAAGTGGCCAAGGTGCAGTGGCACACCAAAGCCCCGCTGCAGCAGTTCGAACCCACCTGCCGGAGGTTCGACCACATTCATGTGGATATTGTGGGGCCCCTGCCAGTGTCGAGGGGAGCACGGTACCTCCTAACTATGGTAGACTGGTTCACGAGATGGCTGGAGGCGGCCCCGCTCACTGACACCACCGCCGATTCCTGCGCCCGAGCGCTGATTGCAACCTGGGTAGCACACTACGGGGTACCGGCCCACATTACCTCCGACAGGGGCACCCAGTTCACCTCTAGCCTGTGGTCGGCTGTGGCCAGCCTATTGGGAGCACGGTTACACCACGTAACTTCCTACCACCCACAGTCAAATGGACTAGTGGAACGTTTCCACCTTCACTTGAGGTTGGCTGTCATGGCCCGCCTGAAAGGGCCTGACTGGGTGGATGAGCTTCCCTGGGTCCTGCTTGGAATCGACACAGCACCCAAAGAGGATCTGCACACCTCGTCAGCCGAGCTGGTTTACAACACACCTCGGGGAGTTCATACCAGCCCCAAGGGGGCAAGAGGAAGAACCCACAGTTGTCCTGGATAGACTATGCGAGAGGCTCGGCAACCTAGCCCCCGTACCGACTTCACGGCATGGACAGATCCCGACCTGCATACTGTAGGTTTGTAGTTGTACGGAGGGGCGCACACTGGACACCGCTACAGTGGCCGTATGAGGGGCCGTTCACGGTGCTCAGGAACAACGGGTCCACGTTCGTTCTAGACACTGGGGCAAAAGAGGAGGTTTTCACGGTGGACCAGCTCAAACCGGCCCATGTGGACTTGGCGCAGCCGGTTGAGGATCAGGCCCCACGGCACAGAGGCAGACCACCCAAACAGTGACTGATCCAGTCTGTGGACTTCGGGGGGTGTATCACCTGTTCTTTGGGGGGGTGGTTATATGGCGACCCATCTTCCATGCAGGTAAACTGGCTCCGAAAACGGCGTGCGCGTCGGCAGAGAGGCCAGCCACAAAATGGTGCTGGGCCTTCTTCTCCACCAGCAAGGGGAGAGAGCCCGCGCGCGGGAAGAGGTTCTGGTGGTGCACCTCTAACGTCATTACCGCCCAGAGAGGGCGGGAACTTAACTGTTTAAAAGCCAGCGCGGCGAGGTTCGCAATAAACCAGTCTCGAGTGCAACCTACCGACTGCATATCGTTATTTCTAGCTCAGTTGCATGGCCCATCACTACAATATTTTGATTCCCATGCACCTCCTCCAACCATTTCTATTGCATTCGGTGCTTTCAATGTGGCCTTTTCTGCATCAGTGAGACAAAGCACAGACTGGGCGACTGTTTTGCCGAGCACCTACACTCTGTCGTCAGTGGCCATCCTGAGTTCCCATTTGCAGGCCATTTTAACTTGTTTCCCCATTCCCACATCAAACCTCTCTGTCCTTGTCCTCCTCCACTGCCAGGGCGAGGCCAAATGCAAACTAGAGGAACAGCACCTGATATTCCACCTGTGTAGTCGACAACCTGATGCATGAACATTGAATTCTCTAATTTCAGGTTACCTTTCCCCCCTTCGTCTGTTTTCCTCTCCTTCTAATCTACCCAGTTACTCCTACAACACCCAAATACAACGCCCTGGCCCCCATCACCCAGTTCTTTTTCCCTCCCCCACCTATTCCATCTGCCCACTCAACCTCTCTTATCTGGTTCTGTGCTCCACCTTCATTTCCTATCAGAGTCCATCATCTGCAGCCCTTTGTTGCCTGCACTTAGCCCAGTCTCTGTTGCTATTTCCACCCTTTCCTCCCCCACCTGACTCCATCTGCTAATCACCCCTCCTCACCTGGATCCACCTATCACTTGCCAGCGCTTCTCCCTCCCCTCCTCCTCACCTCTTCATACTGGCTACCTCCCCTCCACTTGTAAAGCCCTAGCTCCCTTAGTCTCTCCTCATAATCCATACTCTCCAAACCAGGCAGCATCCTGGTAAACCTCCCCTGCACCTTTTCCAATGCTTCGACATCCTTCTTATAATGAGGTGACCAGAACTGGACACTAGAGTACTAAGTGTGGTCTAACCAGAGTTTCGTAGAGCTGCATCATTACCTCGCGGCTCCTAAACTCAATCCCATGACTTATGAATGCTAACATCCCATATGCTTTATTAACTACCCGATCCACATGTGAGGCAACTTTCAGTGATCTGTGGATATGAACCCCCAGATCCCTCTGCTTCTCCACTCTACCCAGAATCCTGCCATTAACTTTGTACTCTGCCTTGGAGTTTGTCCTTCCAAAGTGTACCACCTCACACTTCTCCGGATTGAACTCCATCTGCCACTTCTCAGCCCAGCTCTGCATCTTATCAATGTCCCTCCACAATCTTTGACAATCCTCCACACTATCCACAACACCACCAACCTTTGTGTTGTCTGCAAACTTGCCAACACACCCTTCTTCCCTCTCATCCAAATCATTAATAAAAACCACGAAAAACAGAGGTCCCAGAACCGATCCGATTCTTGTGGGACACCGCTAGTCACAGCCCTCCAATCTGAATGCACTCCCTCCACCACAGCCCTCTGCTTTCTACAGGCAAGCCAATTCTGAATCCACACGCCAAGCCTCCCTGGATCCCATGCCCTCTGACCTTCTGAAGAAGCCTACCATGTGGAACCTTGTCAAATGCCTTACTAAAATCCATGTAGACCACATCTACTGAACTACCCTCATCATTCTTCCTGGTGACCTCCTCAAAGAACCCTATCAGGCTTGTGAGATATGATCTGCCCTTCACAAAGCCATGCTGGCTGTCCCTGATCAGACCATGATTTTCTACATGCTTATAGAACCTATCTCTAAGAATCCTTTCCAACAGCTTGCCCACCACAGACGTAAGGCTCACTGGTCTATAATTCCCTGGACTGTCCCTATCATTTTGAATAAGGGGACAACATTTGCCACCCTCCAATCCTCCGGTACCATTCCCGTGGACAACGAGGACTCAAAGATCCTAGCTAACAGTTCAGCAATATCCTTCCTCGCCTCGTGAAACAGTCTAGGAAATATTCCGTCAGGCCCCGGGGACTTAACTGTCCTAAGATTTTCTAACAGCTCCAACACATCCTCTCTCTTGATATCTACATGCTCTGGAACATCAACCTTACCAACACTGACCTCAGCATCATCAAGGCCCCTCTCCTTGGTGAATACTGAAGAGAAGTATTCATTGAGGACCTCACCCACTTCCACAGCTTCCAGGCACATCTTCCCACCTTTGTCTCTAATCGATCCTACCTTTACTCTCATCATCCTTCTGCTCTTCACATAAGTGAAAAATACGTTGGGATTTTCCTTAACCTACTCGCTAAGGCCTTTTCATGTCCCCTTCTTGATCTCCTCAGGCCCTTCTTACGTACCTTCCTTGCTACCCTATATTCCTCATGAGTCCTGTCTGATCCTTGCTGCTTACACCTTATGTATGCTGCCTTCTTCCTCCTAACTAGCTGTTCCACCTCTCTTGTCACCCATGGTTCCTTCACCCTACCATTTCTTCTCTGCCTCACCGGGACAAATTTATCCTTAACACCCTGCAAGAGATCCCTGAACAGCGACCACATCTCCATAGTACATTTCCCTTCAAAAATGTCATCCCAATTTGCACTCGCAAGTTCTAGCCTTATAGCCTAGAGATATAGGTTAAATGAGTGGGGGGAAAAAAAGTTGACAGATGGCACATAATGTGGGAAAATGTGAGATTATCCACTTTGATAAGAAGAATGGAAAAGCAAATTATTACTTAAATGCAGTGAGAATACAAAGGGCTGCAACACAAAGGTTTCTTGGGGCCCAAGTGCATGAAACACAAATATTAGCATGGAGGTAAAGCAATTGATTAAGAAGGTTAATACAATGTTGACCTTTATTGCAAAAGGTATGGAGTATAAGAGTAGGGAAGTTTTGATGCAGCTTTACAGGCTGCTAGTGGCATCACACCTCGGGTACTGCCTGTCATTTTGGTCTCCATATTTAACAAATGTTGTACTTGCATAGGAGACTGTGAACAGAAGGTTCACTGGGTTGTTCCTTGGGAGGAAGGGCTTGAAGTCTGATGAAAGGTTGAACAGGTTAGGCCTGTACTCATTAGACTATCAAAAAATTAAAGGTGATTTTGAGGTGAGGGTGGTAAGACCGTGCATCCGAAACATCGACCATTGCTTTGCCTCCACAGGTGCTGCTTGACCCACTGAGTTCTTCCAGCAGTTTGTTTTCTGCTCAAAATTCCAAGGGAAATTGACAGAGTGAGTGCTGAGAGTATGTTAACACTAGTGGGGTTAACGAAATCTGGAGGGCATATTTTCAAACTAAGAAGTTGCCTTGATGTAGATGAGGAAAAATGTTGTTTCTCAGAGGGCAGTGACTCCCTGGAATTCTCTTCCCCAGAGATCTGTGGATGGGGAGTCATGAATATATTGAAAGCAGACTCTGACAAACATCTGAACTGCAAGGGAATCACAGGGTATGGAGAGGGTATGGGAAAGTGGTGCTGATGTCAAGATTGGATCTACGTGGTGTTATTGAATGGCAGAACACACTCTTGTTCTTGTGGAACTGGCTTCTGTGCAAATATATCCCTCATTAAATAAGACCAACATTGCATGGAGCATTCCAGGCTTGGTCTCATCAGAGCCCTGTACAGATGTAGAAAGACATCCCTACTTAATCCCATCGGCACTGAATGTCAAAGATCATTTTGTTGGAATGATAATTGCCTTGTACTTCTATGATGTGCACGTTACTTACCAGTACTCATCATAATACTGAGCGTCATCTGAACTACAATGAGCAGCGAATACTTTCCCAGTATTCAGAATAACCTGCAGTCCTAGTAAATTGGCCTAGCTTTAACCCAATCCTCAGAAGGGTTGTATGAACTGATCTTATTTTGTTACTATATAACAGGAGTTTCTTTTTAATTTTCCAAGTTGTTGGTGCCTTGAAAATACATTTTCTTCTAATACTTTTGGCTTCACAACATCAGTATCAAATTGTGCTTCCTTTGATGTCACAGAATTTATGGGCCTTGTTCAGTTGTTTTGAGTACTGTTGCTGATTACTGTAGTAGATAGAGTGATAAAGTGTCAGGGAGGAAACCAACAAAATAAATAATTACAGGTTTGCAGACAGACTGAAAGAATAGATCAGTTTGTTACTCTTTTATTTCTGGCCCAGCTAACTGAGTGGAAGATTCTTTTTGTTGATTATAAACATTTCATCTAAGACTGTTCTGATTCATTCCAGAACCAATTCCCAATGAATGGAGGCCTCTGCCAAACATTTGCCCTGAATATTAATTTAGATGAGAAAACTAACTTTGAGCCTGTAATAGGCATTGAAAACAGGAACGAGTCATTTGGGTAGAGAAGGAATTTCATGTTTTGATTAAAGGTGGATTACTGGGATAATTTTTGGAGGAACTTTGCTATTCATACCAGTATGATGTGCCAAACATAGGAATTCATAGTGTTGACCGGCGTGGCAGTTGTGGAGATCATGGCCTGGAAGTTAGATCGTGCAGTGCTCCCTATTTCAGCGCTATTTGATTTTAAAAAATTTCAAAAATTGAAGCCTGATGATGATACTTTTTAGGTCACTTCATGGCAGTCAGAAATTTGACTGGATACCTCCTAGTAGGAGTTATGCTTGCAAATCCGACAGCATCTCAGCATTAGTCTTGTGTCACCTGAAGTAATTCACCAGTTTTGCAGGGAAGTTATCCCACATTGTCCGAGGAGGGACAACTGCTCCTAGCTCAATACCAAACCAGGACTTCACCAAGGTAATTTCCATCTTACCTTCTGTCCTTTGGGCCCCAGTCCCAATCTCGTAGTACTGACCCCCATCCACACAAATCTTCCCCCTCCCCTGATTGACCGAGGCCTTGATAACAAGAGCCCCAAACTCTCTGAACATTGGATGGCTCTTTACCATACGTCTTCGAGGGGGCCTGGTTCCCCTTCTCTGTCCCACCTCCACTCCAAACTAATGACTTACTCCTCCTCCTCAACCCCAATGCATGATTGGGTGTCAGATTAGCAGCCTTCTCTCCACCCCAACCCCAGATACAGCTGTCCAGGATGACATATTTTCATTTACAAAAAAGAGCAATGTCCGCTCTGCAGACCTGAAGGCTTGACCATTGGTAGCCATGTAGTAGTCCTATATCAAGTCTATATCATTGCAATACAATTTCTTGGTCCATAGAGTCACAGAGTCATGCAGCACATAAACAGGTCCCTCAGCCCACTGAGTCCATGCTGACTATCAAGCACCCATATACATGAATCTTGCACTAATCCCATTTTATTCTCCCCACATTCCCATCAACTGTCCCTAGATTCTACCACTCACCTACACATTGGAGCAATTTGCAGTGGTCAATTGACCAACCAATCTGCATATCTTTGGAATGTGGGAGGAGACCAGAGCACCTAGAGGAAACCCAGACAGTCACACAGAGAATGTGCAGACTCCACACAGACAGCATAGAGTCATACATTTACACAGCACAGAAACAGGGCCTTCACCCCAACTCATCCGTGCCGACCAAGGTGCTGACCTGAGCTAGCCTCATTTGCCTGCATGTGGCCCATATCTCTGGAAACATTTCCTATCCATGTACCTGTCCAAATGTTGGTTAAATGTTGCAAGTATACCTGCCTGTTCCACATCCTCTGGCAGCAAATTCCATATAACCACCATTCTCTGTATGGAAGAAGTTGCCCCTCAGGTTCCCTTTAAACCTCTCTCCTATCCATCTTAAATCTATACCCTTTAGTTTTAGACTCCTTTACCCTGGCAAAAAAGACTGTGATCATTCACCTTATCTAAGCCCCTCATGATTCTATAAACCTCTCTAAGGTCACCCCTCAGCTTCCTACGCTCCAGGGAAAACAGTCGCAGCCTATCCAGTCGCTCCTTCTAACTCAAATCCTCCAGTCCCAGGAGAGGGTGCAAAGGAGATACACTATGAGTTCTGGATAGGCTGTGTTTGTTTTCCTTGGAGCAGAGGAGGGTGGGGGGCTAATAGAGGTGTGCAAAATTATGAGAGGCATCGACAGGGTAGGTAGTAGAGGGAGAGAGAGAGTGCAGTTGTGAGGATTAGGGGCAGATGTTGGGTATCAATTAGTGGGTGAGGAGTGCAGTCCTGGTTGGCTATTGGAGATTGGTACAGGGTTAAAGTGAGAGTCAAGCTGGGGGGTCATAAAGGGCTTGAGGAAATGGTTAAATCAGATGGTTGATAGTGGGATCAGGGAGAGGATCTTGTCAGTAGGTAATCAGGGAATTTGGACTGATGATTGGGCAGATGGTGAGTAATGAGCTGTGAGTGAGGTTATGATGGGAGTTTGGGATCAGGATCAGACTGGAAGTCCAGTAGTGTTGAGGGAGGTTAGGCAGCAGGTCAGTGGATGGGATGAGTGAAGATGGGGTTAAGCAAGGATCACAAGCTGGAAGGGTTGGAAGCAAAGTGAAAACCACCATGACGGGAATGTAGATTACATAAAGAGGATGTACCTAACAAAGGCCTGTGCAGTTCCCTTTAACTCCAGCCAAAGGATCATGACAACATTTTCAATGCTTGGCTTCTGCGTGAGTGACTTGTGCTACATATGGACCACACATGCTTTGACCAAGATCCCAGAAGCTTCATGCTGCTGGATGTCACGAGCATGCCTGGGCTCCTATAAGAACTAATTTGTCATTTCATCAACAGGGAAAATCTCAGACTTGCAACACCTGATACTTTATGGTTTCGGTACACTACATTTGTAGTGGGAAGTCAGTGAAGGTTGTGATTGCCAATTCATTCTCCCTGAAGCCTCTGTTACTGCAAAGTATCAGTAATACTGCAGTTGGTGAGAGGTTGATCAGATGTACCTTACTGAGCTCACTGAGCTTCTTGCATATTGTATCCTTCCCCTTGGGGCCTGACTACTTGCCTTGAACTGACAGTGATCTTCTTCTACTGCAGTTTTAACTTCTAGCCCCCTCTGGCTATCCCATCCTTCATTCTCTCTAGCTCTCCAATGCCTTATCAGAGCATCTGAAGGCCTTTCCTTTGTACAGCCATAACTTCCAGTAAATTAATAGAATGTCTGGAATTGTTTCCTTGACAGCATTCAGCCCAAAACACCTTGCCTTTAAGAGATGTAGATTAACTTTAGTTGAAGCTAGCTGGATTAAACTGGCCATGATCCTCTCATGAAATATAGCCTGGGAACTTGCTCAAAGGCAGTCACTATGTGACTAGCATTGGTTGGTTGCTGAAACCATGAAAATGAACAGGCAGTGTCAATGTAATATGCATACTGCACTGAATCAAATGCATGTGGGTTAATCATGCATCACAAACCCAATGCATGTCTTCCACTAAAGTCAACTGTAGCACTGAGTATTCAGAGAGTACTTTCAACAGATGTTACAACATCCATCAAGAAAAGAAGGAAGAAAGTCTTACAGTTATTTAGTGCCTTTCACAACCTGGGGGCATCCCAAAACACTTCACAAAGTATTTGAAAGTGCAGTCATTGTGTTAGTATAAGAGGCATTAATGCCAACCTAAACACAGCAAACTCCTCACAGTATGGTTTACTGATGTTGTCAGGATAAATATTGGCCAGGACACTCACCTTGAAAGGCCATCATACTGACATGTTAATTCTGTTTCTCTCTCCATTAATGCTGAGTACCTCCAGTATCAGTGCTTTGTTTTAGTGAAATAAGGTGCTTATCTTTATCCTTGGTTCTTCCCCATCACACTGAAACAAACATCAACACCCATCCCCTCACTTTATCATTGCTTCTAGTTTCCATCCCACCAACTCATCAATTTCCCAGCCACCAGTTCCCCCTCCCCCACAACAGCCTGCTGATTTCCCCTCCTCCCGATCCTAACTTGCTGATTCCAGCTCCCAACCACAACTTCATAGAATCATAGAACAGTACAGCACAATACAGGCCCTTCGGCCACAATGTTGTGCCGACCTTTAAACCTCGCCTAAAACTATCTAACCCCTTCCTCCCACATATCCATCTATTTTAAATTCCTCCATATGTTTATCTAGCAATCTCTTGAATTTGACCAATGTACCTGCCTCCACCACCGCCCCAATCACTCTCTGGGTAAAAAACCTCCCTCTGATATCTCCCTTGAACTTCCCACCCATTACTTTAAAGCCATGCCCTCTTGTATTGAGCATTGGTGCCCTGGGAAAGAGGCGCTGGCTATCTACTCTATCAATTCCTCTTAATATTTTGTGTATCTCTATCATGTCTCCCCTCATCCTCCTTCTCTCCAAAGAGTAAAGCCCTAGCTCCGTTAGTCTCTCCTCATAATCCATACTCTCTAAACCAGGCAGCATCCTGGTAAAACTCCTCTGCACCCTTTCCAACACTTCCACATCCTTCCTATAATGAGGCGGCCAGAACTGGACACAGTACTCCAAGTGTGGTCTAACCAGAGTTTTGTAGAGCTGGACCTTGTGGCTCTTAAACTCGATCCCATGACTTATGAATGCTAACATACCACAAGCTTTCTTAACTACCCTATCCACATGTGAGGCAACTTTCAGTGATCTGTGGATATGAACCCCCAGATCCCTCTGCTACTCCACACTACTCAGAATCCTGCCATTAACTTTGTACTCCACCTTAGAGCTTTTCCTTCCAAAGTGTACCACCTCACACTTCTCCGGATTGAACTCCATCTGCCACTTCTCAGCCCAGCTCTGCATCCTATCAATGTCCCCCTGCAATCTTTGACAGTCCTCCACACTATGCACAACACCACCAACCTTTGTGTCATCTGCAAATTTGCCAACCCACCCTTCCACCCCCCCCCCATCCAAGTCATTAATAAAAATCACGAAAAGTAGGGGTCCCTGAACTGATCCATGTGGGACACCGCTAGTCACAGCCCTCCAATCTGAATGCACTCCCTCCACCACAACACTCTGCTTTCTACAGGCAAGCCAATTCTGAATCCACACGGCCAAGCCTCCCTGGATCCCATGCCCTCTGACCTTCTGAAGAAGCCTATCATGTGGAACCTTGTCAAATGCCTTACTAAAATCCATGTAGACCACATCTACTGAACTACCTTCATCATTCTTCCTGGTGACCTCCTCAAAGAACCCTATCAGGCTTGTGAGATATGATCTGTCCTTCACAAAGCCATGCTGGCTGTCCCTGATCAGACCATGATTTTCTAAATGCCTTTAGATCCTATCTCTAAGAATCTTTTCCAACAGCTTGCCCACCACAGATATAAGCTCACTGGTCTATTATTCCCTGGACTATCCCTTTTTTGAATATAGGAACAACATTTGCCACCCTCCAATCCTTCGGTACCATTCCCGTGGACAACGAGGACTCAAAGATCCTAGCCAACAGTTCAACAGTCTCCTCCCTCACCTCGTGGAGCAGCCTGGGGAATATTCTGTCAGGTCCCAGGGACCTACCTGTCCTAAGATTTTCTAACAGCTCCAACACATCCTCCCTCTTGATATCTACATGCTCTGGAACATTAACCTTACCAACACTGACCTCAGCGTCATCAAGGCCCCTCTCCTTGGTGAATACTGAAGAGAAGTATTCATTGAGGACCTCACCCACTTCCATAGCTTCCAGGCACATCTTCCCACCTTTGTCTCTAATCGATCCTACCTTTACTCTCGTCATCCTTCTGCTCTTCACATAAGTGAAAAAAGCCTTGGGGTTTTCCTTAACCCTATTCGCCAAGGCCTTTTCATGTCCCCTTCTTGCTCTCCTCAGCCCCTTCATAAGTTCCTTCCTTGCTACCCTATATTCCTCAAGAGACCTATCTGATCCTTGCTTCCTAAACCTTATGTATGCTGCCGCCTTCCTCTTAACTAGTTGTTCTACCTCTCTTGTCACCCATGGTTCCTTCACCCTGCCATTCCTTCTCTGCCTCACTAGGACAAATTTATCCCTAATATCCTGCAAGAGATCCCTGAGCAGCGACCACATCTCCATGGTACATTTCCCTTCAAAAATGTCATCCCAATTCACACTCGCAAGTTCTAGCCTTATAGCCTCATAATTTGCCCTTCCCCAATTAAATATCTTCCTGTCCTCTTTGCTCCTATCCTTGTCCATGACAATGCTAAAGGTTATGGAGTGGTGGTTACTGTCACCCAAATGCTCACTGACTGAGAGATCTGCCACCTGACCCGGTTCATTATCTAATACTAGATCTAATATGGAATTCCCTCTAGTCGGCCCTGTCAACATACTGTGACAGGAATCCATCCTGAACACACTTTACAAACTCTGCCCCATCTAAACCTTTGGTACTAAGCAGGTGCCAATCAATATTTGGGAAGTTGAATTCTCCCATGATAACAACCCTGTTATTCTTGCACCTTTCCAAATCTGCCTCCCAATCTGCTCCTCAGTATCTTTGCTGCTGCCGGGGGGCCTGTAGAATACTCCTGAAAACTTGCTGGTTGCCACCTCCACTCACCTTCTCAAGCCCACTCCACCCCAAATGCTATAATCTGACACCAGGCCACAGGCCCAATTAAACCTGTGGTTGGTCTCCAAAGTCAGGGATTCAAGGGAAGACCCATCTGGCAGATTTTAAATGAACTGAAGTTTCATGCCATGAGCCAACAGCCCAAAGGCATCTTGGTTGGACTAAAATTTCAAGGCAAAAATGCTAAGAAGATAGATTAAGTCAGGGCAGTAAACTTTTTCCTTTTGAATTTCGTTAAGGCATTTGGCAAAGTCCCACTTGGTATTGGATCCAAAATTGGCTTGGTAGGAGGCAGAACATAGTGGTGGCAAGATGCGTTTCTGACTGGAAGTGTGAGACCACTAGTGTACCCGGGAGATTGCCACTGGGACCCTTGTTGTTTGTGATGTATATTAACGACTTTCATGTGAATATAGGGGGTGTGTTTACTAAATTTTGCGGATGACAAGGAAATTGGTGGTGTTGGGATACTGAGGAAAGTTGTCTGAGGCTACAGCAGGAGCATCGGAATTTAATCCCAACAAGGGTGAAGTGATGCATTTTGTGAAGTCAAACAGGAGTAAGGTTATGTACAATGATGGTAGGGCATTAAGGAATGTTGATGAACAGAGGGACCTTGGGGTCCATGTCCATATTTTCCCAGAAGTGGACACACAGGTGCATATAGTGGTGAAGAAGGAATATGGAATGCTTGCCTTCATATGCTGTGGCATAGAATATAAAAGTTGGGAAGTTATGTTTACAAATCACTGATTAGACCTCACTTGGAGTATTGTGTGCAGTTCTGGTCACCACACTATAGGAAGGATATAGTGCACTGGAGAGATGCCGAGGAGGTTCACCAGCAGGTGCCTCATTTGGAGGGCTTTCGTTATGAGGAGCGATTGGATAGGCTGGGCTTGTTTTCCCTGAGGTGAGGAAGACTGAGGGGTGACCTGATAGAGGTATATAAAATTATAAGAGGCATAGAGAGGGTAGATGGTCAGAATCTATTTTCCCATGGTAGTGCTATCAAAAACAAGAGGGTGTAGTTTAACAGACAAAGGACTTTTAAAGAAGATCTTAGGGGAAAGATTTTTTCACAGAGAGAGCGCTTGATATCTGGAACTTACTGCCGGGGAGGTTGTGGAGTCAGATGCAATGATTAAGTTTAAAGGACATTTAGAAAGGCACATGATTCGCATTGTCAAGTCTGTATGATAGAAGTAATAGGGTCAGTCCCAGATTAAGATGTATGATTTTCACTCAACACCAGGGAACTGTATAGTTTTATCACTGGTATCTCAGTCAATTGAAAAATACAGGTAACAGCAACAGACTATGTAGCACTGCAATGCCACATTGATGGTACTAGATTCATTAACACCCATTTTATTCTACTTTCTCCCACCACAAAACAAAATCAGATTTCACTTTTTCGTTGCAATCAGCTGCATGAGATCAGACCATAAAGATCCAATGGCATGAGGATGGGACCTCTGGTGTAGTAATATTGTATCTTCATCCCATGTTCCCATATTCTGGACCTCTCCCAAACCCCATCTTCTTCTGGCCCCACATCCACGATCGACATGACATCTTCTGTCAATGCAGCAACAAGCACAGGCTGCATCCATTCCCAGCTGGCTACTGGATGCAATACTTAGGAGTCACATTCAGCCACATTGGTCAAAGTATTTGACATCCTTTTTGCAGACGATATTGATCAATTCTACTGGTGTCTGTACCTACAACATTTTGTAATATAATTCTTCTAAAACTGTTTACTGGAAGAATCAGGTCAAATCAACAAAAGGGGGCTTTAAAGAAATTATGTGAAAGTACATACTTTTTAAAGAAACGAAGTTCTTCAATGGTCTATGAATCACCTGGAAGTCTGAATCATTGATGCATAAAGGGGTGATTTGTAAACAATGATGTGGTTAGGGCCATTTTATGGGGAAGCATACTTGAGCTCTTGCACCGTGCATTGGTTTTTAAAGTGCAGTGTAAGAAAACTATTCTGATAATTTTATATCAAACTTACCAATAACTTCCATTTTTAATATCAATGTTCACTGCTATTGTGTTACTGGAGGGGGCTAGAATTTCTTTTGGATCAAGTAATGCTTTTATGTGAGACACTAAAAGTGTACAGATGTACCTGTCCCAGTTGGAGTCAGAAAGCTTTGATTGTCTGGCTTGGGAGTCTTTTAAGTATTTCACTTGGTGTCTGCTCTCAGCCTGACCCCTCACCTCGCTGTCAATGTTATTAGAGCTCTGATTGTGTGTGACCCATTCCTAATACCAACCAGATTGCTTGTCTGATCCCCAGTACACCTTCCTCTGATGCTGATGTCCCTAATTTCTCATTCAAATTAGGCTGGATCCTCCTTACCCTGTCCCTTACTCCCATACCCTTGTTCTCTCTCAACTCCATCTCCCTCATTCCTCCACATCCCTGATCCGGGGACTCTTTGATTTCCACTGTTAATTCCACAATGGAATTTTTGCATGCAAGGCACAACACTGCATGTGTCTTTTGTGGTGCTGAAGAAATCCTAGGCCACAAAGTACACAACAAAAGAAAATACCCAGGATACTTTATGGCTACATAAAATAATTTCTCTGCTAGTTATGCTCGGAGGAATATACATGGGGGCAGATTTCTGTAGCTCCTTAATCATTGACCTCTGGCCAACATTGTTTCATCCAGGTGCAGTACACAGCTGGAAGCCTAACTGCCAACTGCTCAGAGTGGTTTGGGCCACCATGAGCAGAATGCAAGACAGCTGCAAGAGGAGGAGCTCAATGCCAGGCAGCACCATGGCCAGGCATAATTGAAACATGTCAAGGGCTGATTGATATCCCACAAATCTCATGAAATACAAAGTTATACTGTTTACAGGCCATTCCTACACTTCTACTGCAGCAATAAGCATCTCTTTGGGAAACATATTAACAATTCCTCCAGCAGCTTATTTTTTGCCTCAGAATTTGGCAGCATTCCTTCATGGACCAGTGCCTTTTCCATTCTTAAACGAGCTTCTGAAAGATGTTAGTGAAATTACACAGGTTCTTGTCAACTAAACACAAGGTTTAACTTTTACAGGGTGTAGTCTGCAAGCTCAGAATTGAATTAAATATGTCAGCTATACAGAGAGAGACTAGAAAGGACAAGAACATACTAAATTATTATCTGACTCAATGTGAACCCCAATTACTATGGGCTCTTCTGTGACAGCTGCTTAAAATGTTCGGCTGCAATCACATCCATCTGGTCACAATCCAGCTATTGATTTAAAAGTTAATCTCTTGGCAGGTTAGTACCCTTATGGCAAGCAGGTTCTTCCAATGATTAGCTTTGCAGATTGTTGTCTTCAGGAAGGGGAAGTTGGGCAAACACACACCAGTCTTCATTGAGGGGTCAGTGGTAGAAAGGGTAAACAGCTTCAAGTTCCTCGGCGTCAACATCTCAGAGGAACTATCCTGGGCCCAACACATTGATGCAGTCATGAAGAAGGCACGCCAGTGGCTCTACTTTGTTAGGAGTTTGAGGAGATTTGGTTTGTCACCAAAGACTGTTACAAATTTCTATAGATGTACAGTGGAGAGCATTCTGACTGGTTACATCACCGCCTGGTATGGAGGCTCCAATGTGCAGGATCGCAAGAGGCTGCAGAGGGTTGTAGGCTCAATCGGCTCCATCAAAGGCACAACCCTCTCCACCGTCGAGGACATCTTCAAGAGACGGTGCCTCAAGAAGGTGGCATCCATCATTAAGGACCCTCACCATCCAGGACATGCCCTCTTCTCATTACTACATCAGGGAGGAGGTACAGGAGCCTGAAGACCCACGCTCAACAATTCAGGAACAACTTCTCCCCCTCTGCCATCAGATTTCTGAACGATACATGAACCCATGAGCACTACCTCATTATTCCTTTATTTTGCACTATTTATTTTTGTAATTTATAGATTTTATGTTTTTGCACTGTAGCGCTGCTGCAATAAACCAAATCTCATGTCATATGTCAGTGATAATAAACCTGATTCTGATTCAGATGTAGATTAAATGCCATGACAATGGGCAAATGCTGATCCCTTAAATGGTTCTCTACTTAACTCAGTCATTGCATGGGATCACCTAAATCCAGGTGCTAGATCAAAAAACTTGAAAAAATTATCTTCTCTTTCATTATTTAGAACTGAATGCTTGCATTGAAAGCCACACACAGAATTGTGCTCCAAGGAAGTGAGCTAAGGTAACAATTATAGGACAGGATGTGAGATTAGGCAAAAATGAAGTGTATCTGGAGAACTGTCCCATTGCAATTACCAGTGCTCAGTATACACACTCCAGGAGATGTGAATACAGAAAATAAGTGAAGTAAAAAAAAGTGCAATAAACACTCAGCAGATCAGGCAGCATCTGTGGAAAGAGAAAACAGAGTTAACATTTTACATCAAGGACCCTTCATCAGAACTTTGTCATGAGCAAAATATTTGTAGCTGAGAAGGCTAAGAGTATGGTCAAAAGTAGATTTATATTTATATATACATTCCTGTAATAAATAGTTAATTGCATAATTTCATATGTTTAAATGGTTAACTGATGGTATTGTTTATGTATGTATAAACTGCAGTAATAATCTGCACAGGTTTATTACTTTTAAAGGGAAACAGTGTCTTATAAGGGTAAATATACCTTAAGAACTCAGTGTACCATGTGGTATGAATTTTGACGCATTGTTTTGCCATTCACTACTGTTAGTTAGGAGTTGATTGCCTTTAGTACCGAATGTTTTATTGGTTGATCAACTGCCTTATTAAGCAGTAGCACCAAATAGCCGACAGATATTAAAATATGAGAAAGTGAAGTGTAGTACACGTTAGCAGTCTCAGTGTCTAGAAAGCTGTGTGCTGTGTTTTTCCATGGAGAACATATTTTCTTTGGTTTAGTGATACTGTATATATTCATGACTTGGACTTGTGTTTGATTATAGATGTTTATGTAATCATGAGGGGCATAAAGATAGACAGTCAGAATCTTTTTCCCAGGACAGGGCAGTCTAGAACTAGACGGCACAGGTTTAAGATGAGAGGGGAGAAATTAAAAGGAGATCTGAGGGGTACGTTTTTTAAATAGGGTGAATATCTGGAACAAGCTGGCAGGGGAGGTGATGGAAGGCACATACAATTACGATGGTTAAAAGGCATTTGGTCAGGTACTTGGATAGGAAATGTGGAGAGGACACAGGCCTATTGCAATCAAATGGGATTAGCAGAGATGGGCATGGTGGTGGTCATGGACAAGGTGGGCTGTAAGGGCCTATTTCTGTGCTAAATGATTCTATGATTCTATTCTTTTGCTCATCATTGTCATTTTTTGTAGCTTGGATGAGAGTGAAGAAGAAACTGCAAAGGGAGAGACAATTAATCAATTGGTTAGTTGGTCACAAAGGTTGAAACAGGAGATAAATCTGGAGACGTGCTAACTAATCTTTGTGGGAAGAGCACAACAAATGTCAGGAGAACAGAAGTTTACAACAGCACATGGACTAAAGCCCACAGATAGTTTAATTTAATGGCCCAGGCCATTACAGTTGATGAATAGTATTGAAGGATACATTAGCAGGGAGATCAGGATGAAATTGGATGGCAGACATTGTTTCCAAAAGTGTTAGTCCTGCACATGTTTTATTCATTGCATTGCAAGAAGAATGTGAGAGCACTAGAGAGCATCCAAAGCATATTGGTGAGTAAGGAATCATGAAATACAGTTATTATTCAGGACTTACTGAGCTGGATTGTTTTAATTTGAAAACAGAGGGGACATTTAATCAAGATGTATACAGATAGGAAGTCTAAACAGTGAGAATAGGGTAGAACAATCTGCCTTGGCAGTAAGGTCAGTTAGCTAAGATGTATGTGTAAGTTAATAGTATATCAGTAGTAAATTCAGTAGTAAATTCTTTTCAACCCAATGAATAGAAAGTGGTCTGGAATAGTCTGAAAGGGCAGTGGTGGAAAAAAGTCTCATTACATTTAAAGGGTATCTGGAGGACCCAGAACTATGAAACAAGTGATTGACAGCTGGAAAGTTGGGGCAAAGTCAAGAGCTCATTGACCAACATTGGGAGCAGTTGGGTCCCTGTATTTATATTAAAGATGAAGCAGTCACCAAAGGAAATGACCTCCCAGCCTGAAATGTGTATTGGGTATTTCCCACAAAGACAACACAGATGTATTCTGGAGCAAGGATCGGGAACACTGCTAAAGTTTACTGCTAAAGAACTGAAAGGGAAAGAGTAAAGTTTGTCATTGTGTCTACTTGCTCAAGGCACCAGTTCAGATATTGGCACCATAAAACCAAAAAATTAGTTTTGCATGAGTGGAGACATCTAGCATTTGTGGGCTGCAGTCTTGGAGCAGGGAAAGTAAATCTGCTGTCTCAGCTAGCTGGAGTATAACGTCACACAATGGCTCAGCCTGAAGAAGTTAGTTGAGGACCAAGAGAGAGAAGCAGTTAGGAGAAAGTTAGTGGGCATACACAGTAAAATGCTTAGTGCAGTGTTTGGCCTGTCTGACCAAAAAGATACTTAGAACAGTGGAGGGCTCGATATTAAACAATTAAGGAGGTCACACAGAGCCTGCAGAGCATAATTTCAAAAATAATCTGGAGGTGAGATGCACTTCTGTGTTAGCTACTGGCTTTGGTCCTGCAAGACAGCCATGATAGAGGATGCTGCTTCCATGGATGTACATCACAGTTCTGGTAACCATGACCCAGCAGCAGATCGATCTCAGTGGAACTCATTGCTGCCCTTGGGGACCAGACAACTTGTGGAACATCCTGATGAATAAAGAACTTCCACTTAATTACGATTAAAGTGAAAGTCAAATGGAGGTGCACCAAGGAGAGAGACCAATGCATTGTGCCAGTTGATTGCCTAAAGCATCAGTTAAGGTCTTACATTATGGGGAAAGATGACATCTCGTGTAATCAAAGCTGCTGAATCAAATGCTTCTATTGTAGCAACTCACCGTCCGAGCAAGTGAACCGGCTCGGCGGTCGGGTCGCACGTCGTCGGAGTGATGAGGCCCAAGATGGCGCTGGGCCTTCGTCTTCCCCGAGCGACGGGGAGAACCCATGCGCAGGAAAAGTTTGATGACGTAGCGCATACGTCATTTCCGTTTTCGGTGTACGGGAACCGTTCCTCTTAAGAGGCCCGCGCAAGGTGGGAAAATAAATCAGTTTTTGTTCTGCAGCTTATCGACTAGTGTCTTACTTTCGCATCGCGGTAGCAGCCGCTACACTATCATATTAAAGAGCAAAGTGGCAACTGAACATTAATACAGTACTATGAGTGCACAGTGACCAGTGTTGGGAAAAGGCACCATTGTCTTCCATTGTATCATGACCTGGAAGGTTACATTCCTTTGTAGAAATCCAGTCTTTTGCACAATATCCTTGGCCCTGGCATCTGTCTCCAGTGATCACAGAGCCTTCAGAGTCTTCCATCAGGAATGGTCTCTCACGGCTGGAAAAATGATAACAGTGTATTATCGTTAAAAATGACCAACGTATCATTAAGGTTTCAGGCAGACATGAGAATGCAGAGTTGAAGGTACAATAATATCAGCCATGATCTTAACTACCAAGCAGGCTTGTGCTCCTAATTGGTATGTTTGTATGAAGTATGGTAGTGTAGCAGTTAGTGTAATGCTTTAACAATGCCAGCGACCCAGGTTCGATTCCAGCCACTGTTTGTAAGGAGTTTGTATGTTCTCCCCGTGTCTGCATGGGTTTCCTCTGGATGTTCAGTTTCCTCCCACATTCCAAATATGTACATGTTAGGAAGTTGTGGGCATGCTATGTTGGCACCAGAAGTGTGGCAACACTTGCTGGTTGCCCCCAGAACACTCTATGCGAAAAGATGTATTTCACTGTGTGTTTCATTGTACATGTGACTAATAAAGAAATCTTATATTAAAAAAGTATAGAAGCGAGAGGTGCTTGAAGTTAGAAATTACACTCATAGAAAGAGAATCAATGTCATGTTGTTTCACTTTCAGTTTGCTGAGCTGCTTTCCATTGTTACAAGATGGTTATCAAGATATTACCATCATATTCAGTGAATTCTGAGACATTATGATGGCTTCATTCCCAATAGTGTGCTATCATTATGATCTGAATCATGGTGAAAGATCAGGAACTCAAATGTCATTGGAGAGAGGCTCTTCGCAATAACAGACCCCAAATGAGGTCACCTTTAAACACAGCCTTGTTGAGCAAAGGTCATATCTATTTCTTCATGAGAATGCAAAAATATGTGGTACTATATTACAAATTTTAAAATATCAGTTGTTAATATTAGGAACATAGAACATATTCTGGAAACTACAGACTAATACACTTAACATTGGCAGTGGGAAGACCAGTGGATCTCAAATGGGAAAGTCATGCTTGAGCACCCTTATTGTATTTTTCAGAAATAACAAAAGATTATAAAATGTAAATATACAGTAGAGGTGTAGTTTATTGAGATCTTCAGAAGTCTTTGACTAAGTTCTCTATAACAGTCAATGATTAAGGTCAGAGAAACAGATTCAGGGGACAAGCAGTCGAATGATTTGAAAACTAGATTCAGGACTTTATATAGAGCAGAAGTAAAGGGTAGCCACTGGCAGAAGAAAAAAGTAATGGTGTACTGGCCAGAGACCTGTGGAGGCTGGCTCAATACAGAGTGTATTTAAGGAGGCTGAAAGGTGACATGATGGAGGTATATAAAATTATGAGAGGCGGAGATAGGGTAGATAGCCAGTGTCTGTTTCCATGGTAGGGGTGTGTAAAACTAGAGGGCATATATTTGTGAGAGTGAGGGGGTTTAAAGGGATCTGACAGGTAAATTTTTCACACACAGAGTAGTTGGTATCTGGAATGAGCTACTAGAGGAAGTAGTAGAGGCATGAACAATTACATTAAAGAGACAAGTGGACAGGTACTTGAATGAGCAAGACATAGAGGGATATAGATTTAATGCAGGCAAGTGGGAATAGTATAGATAGGCATGATGGTTAACACAGATGCATTGGGCCGAAGGGCCTGTTCCTATGCTATATGACTCTATGACTTCCAGCCGTGTTGTGCCTTAGGGAGGAGTGTCTTTTGCAGACTGGAGATAAGTTGGCAATTAACACAGAAATGTGTTAGCAGAGTTACAATATTAAATCATCTAGGCAAGTGTGGAGACTTACAGTCCTGATGCTGGGTCTCAACCTGAGACGTCGGCCATCCTTTTGTCTCCACAGCTGCTGCTTGGCCCACTGAGCTTCTCCAGGAGTTAGTTTTGTGCTCAAGTTCCAGTACCTGCAGTCTTTTATGTCTCCACAATATTCAATCATGATGATCATGACACAAGCCTCAATAACTTAGACGCTGTTTTGAGCTCAGAACATTTTCATCAAGATTGCAGTCAAATACCATATGTGGCCTGGACTAGCTCGGTTAGATGCAGTAAATATTTAGTGCTCTTATTTAAGAATGATTGAACTTTTAGGTGCCTACGTTTCTCCATGCTGTATAAGAATGTAACACATGCAGTTATTCCTGGTTTTGATTTTATTCCTGCTTTGAAAATTCTGCTTAATAGCTTAAGTACACTCAAAAAAATCAATTCAAGGGATCTCTGATGCAGGCATTGATTTACTAATGTTCTTACCGTGATTTTATTCCAATATACTTCTGAGATCAAGAAAAATTAATGGATATTTTCTACTAAAGATGTTATGTTGTGAGTTAATTTACCTCAAAATAGTCACGCTCTAGTGCGGTGATTGAAAACATTCAGTCAGATTGCAAATCAGCTCATCATCAGACGCCAATTCACTTTGTGTGAACAAGGCCTGATAAATTGGTCAATACTGGGCTGCTGCATAATACCTCTAAGTTGCTGTGGCAATATTCAAGTACCACAGAAGATGGTGTCATAAAATGCATGTAATTTAATGAAAAGTTTTTAAAAATTTATAAATTACCAAAGTAATATATGTAAGTTACAAAAATTGGAAAACTTTATAAACATTGTGCCAGCTACCACCATCAACTGCTTAATCTTTGAATGCTCAATTTTTAAATATTCAGTTACACATATGGTCTTCATTAGCAAGTTGAGCATTTATTGCTTATCCCCAATTAAACTTGTGAAAGTGGTGATGGAACCTTCCTGAACTGCTACAGTTCTTCTGATGAAGGTCCTCCCACTTGTTACGGATTAGGTTACTATTGGTGAATGTCCCTTTGAGACGCGTGTGTGTGTGTGTGTGTGTGTGTGTGTGTGTGTGTGTGTGTGTGTGTGTGTGTGTGTGTGTGTGTGTGTGTGTGTGTGGTGTGATTACAACAACAACAGGAGATAAGGACATGATGATGTTTTTGGAGCGGTCAGAGAGAGAGAGAGAGGGAGAGACACCTGCCTGCTGGTCTCTGTATCGATAGATGAAAAACAATAACTGTGTCTGTCAATACAATCCACGTATGGATTTTTGGAATAATCCAATGGAGTTCACTTTGTCGGTAACCTGTAGAAGGAAACAGGTATTTGTGTGGACGGCCACGTCTCGAATGCCTTTCGGGGTGGCAGATACTTCGGAACAAAGGAATGGAGATCATCAGTGATTGAGGTGTCATATGGGTTCCATCGTGGAACATTTGGATTTCGTAATTACTCTCCATTTTCTCTCTACATTTCCTCTTCAGTCAACGGTGGTTTTGCAGAAGCCTTTGTTCACAGTTCACCTTATGACTTGCTGAACTGAACTTTGAGGACTATTCCTAGACTTGGAGTTTGGGAATTTGCCACACACATACTTAGAGTTTAGTTTTTGGGGTCAATGTTTAAGATCTAACATTTTTACTTCTAACATTCTAACATTTTTCCTTTTATTTTTCTTATTATCATAAGTAGTTATTAATAAAATAGTCTTAACACTTATACATGACTAGGTGTGTTTCTTTTGTTGCTGCACTATACTGTTGGATGGGGAGTCCCAGGATTTAGACTGAAGGACATTGAAGAAGGATTGATACATTTCCAAGTCAGGAAGGGTGACTTGGAGGGAAATGTGCAGGTGGTGGTGCTTCCGTTAGCCTGTTGTCCTTGTCCTTCACAATGTAAGAAGCTGCAAGTTTGGAATGTTTTGTGAAGGAAGCTCTGCCGAGTTGATAGGGATTTTGTGAAGGTTACACACTGCAGCCAAGGTGCTCATTAGTGTATGAATCAAGCAGATTAGTTAAAGCTGTACTCACCCAGGCAAGTATAGAGATTTTCATCATCCATTTGACCTGGTAGAAGAGCATTCAGAGACAGGAGATTAGTCACTCAGCTACTGACCTGTTCTTAAAGCCACATTATTTGTGATAATTGCTTTCGTCCCCAAACATCACAAATAATATCAAGGTGCAGTGATTAGACACTTATTCTTGCTGGAGATAGTCATTACTTGCCATTTGTGTAACATGAATGTTACTTATCATGTAACAGGACGTTTCATTCCCATGTTTAACTTGATCTCACAGTTTGCAAGACCCTGAGAGTGTTACAGACTCCTCATATCTCTTCCTCCTTGTTGTTTATCACTGTGGCAAACTTTTGGGTGTAGTTGCCTAGGATGATGCTATTGGTCTTTCTGGTTTCATTCCAGATAAACTTTGGAATATTGGTTTGATAAAATAGGTAGCTGGCCAGATCATTTCAAAAAGTGGTAGAACATATTGCTGTAGCTCTGTAGTTAAAACAAAGAACGTAGAACAGTACAGTATGGGACAGGCTATTCAGCCCACCATGTTGTGCTGATCTTGATGCCAATTTATACTAAGTGTTCTCCTCCTGTGTATCATTCCTATCCCTCCATTCCCTTCATATTCCTGTGTCTATCTAAAAGCCTCTTAAACTCCACCAAACTGCCTGCTTCCACTCCTACCCATGGTAACCCATTCCAGACACCTACCGCTCTCTGTGTAAAAAAACTTTTCCCTCTTCTTGCCTTTATACTTTAAAAGCATGTCCTTTGGTTTTTGACATTTCTACCCTGTGGAAAGGGTTCTGACTGTCTACCCTATCTATGCCTCTCATAATTTTAAAAACCTCTAACATGTCTCCCCTCAGCCTCCGATGCTCTAGGAGAACAACCCAAGTTTGTCCAACCTTTCCTTATAGCTCTAAACTCTAAACCTCTGAACCTCTAAACCAGGCAGCATCCTGGTAAACCTCTTCTTCACTCTTTCCACAATCTCCACATCCTTCCTATAATGGAGCGACCAGAACTGCACACAATACTCCAAGTGCAGTCTGACTAAAGTTTTATATAACAGCAGCATGACTTCCTTACTCTTATACTCAACACCCCTGCCAATGAAGACAAGCATATCATATGCCTCCTTTACCACCTTATCCACTTGTGTAGCCACTTCCAATGAACTATTGACTTGGACCCCAAGATCCCTCTGTACCTCAATGCTATTAAGGGGCCTACCATTAACTGTATACTTTCTCCTTTCACTTGACCTCCCAAAGTGCAACACCTCACACTTGCCTGGATTAAACTCCATCTGCCACTTCTCTGCCCATATCTGTAACTGATCTATATCCCACTGTATTCTTTGATAGTCCTTTACACTGTCCACAACTCCACCAATCTTGGCATCACCTGCAAACTTGCTAATCCACCCATCTACATTTGCTTACAAATCATTATGAACATCATAAACAACAGAGGTCCCAGCACCGATCCTTGCAGAACACCACTGGTCATGGACCTCCAGCCAGAATAACAGCCTTCTACCCCTACTCTCTGTCTAATATGGGCAAGCCAGTTCTGAATCCAAACTTGCAATTCACCCTAGATCCCATGCTCCTCTATCTTCTGAATCAACCTACCATGAGGGACCTTATCATATGCCTTACTAAGGTCCATGTAGATAACGTCCACTGCCTTACCCTCATCAATCCTCCTCACCTGTCACTTGTTACCTCCTCAAAAAACTCAGTCAAGTTTGTAAGGACCTGCCCGCACAAAGACATGCTGACTGTCCCTAAGCAGGCTATGCCTTTCCAAATGTTCATAAATCCTATCCCTCAGTATCCTCTCCAGTAGCTTCCCTACCACTGATGTGAGGCTCACTGGGCTAGAATTACCTGGATTATCTCTGTTTCCCCTCTTGAACAAAGGAACATCATTTGCTACGCTCCAGTCCTCCAGGACCTCACCCTTTGCTAGTGAAGACACAAAGATCTTTGTCAAAGCCCCAGCAATATCCTCACTTGCTTCTTTCAATATTCTGAGATACATGCCATCAGGCCCTGGGGATTTATCCACTTTGACACTTTTCAGATGACCCAGTACTACCTCCTCTTTAATCTCAAACTGTCCCAGCACGTTAGCTTTCACTATCCTCCAATTCCTTCTCCTCGGTAAATACCGACACAAAGTACTCATTTAGAACTTCATCCACTTGCTCTGATTCCAAGCACAAATTCCCTCCTTTACCCTTCAGTGGACCCACCCTCTCCTTTGTTATCCTCTTTTTCTTAATATAATTATAAAATGCCTTGGGATTATCCTTGACCCTGCTTGCTAAGGACATTTCAATGCCCCTTTTCACCTTCCTAATTGCTTGAGCACTTTCCTACTATATTTGTATTCCACAAAGGCCTAGTCTGATTTTAGCTTCCTAAACCTTATGTATACTTCCTTTTTCTTCCTGACTATATTTAGGACCTCTCAGATCATACAAGGTTCCCTTACCTTACCATCCTTGTCCTTACTCCTTACTGGAACATGCCGATCCTGAACTCTGCTTAGCTGGTCTTTAAACAACTCCCACATGTCAGACGTGGACTTGTCTGACAGCAGCTGCTCCCAACCAACATCCCTTAGCTCCTGTCTTATCCTGTCACAATTTGCTCTCCCCCAATTTAGTACCTTCCTGCAAGATTCAATTTTATCCTTACTCATAACTATCTTAAAACATAAGTGAGTTGTGGTCACTATTCCCAAAATGTTCACCCACTATCAGGTCTGTCACTTGGCCTGGCTCATTTCCCAAAACTAGGTCCAGTATGTTCTCTCCTCCAGTTGGACTCTCCACATACTGTTTCAAGAACCTTTCTTGGATGCACAGAAGAAATCCTGCCCCAGCTAAGCTTGTTGTTTGTATTAACGAAGTTCCAATCAATACTGGGGAAGTTAAGGTCCCCCACTATGACAACCCTGTTGTTTCTGCACCTTTCCATAATCTGTCGACATACCTGTTCCTCCACCTCTTGGTGGCTATTAGAGGACCTATGGTATAATCCCATTGGCATAATTGCACCTCTCCTTTTTCTGAGTTTCACCCAAATTGCCTCTGTGGATGAGCCCTCCAGTATGTCCTCTCTGAGTACTGCTGTGACATTCTCCCTCATCAGTAGTGCAACCCCTCCACCTCTTTCACCCCCCTCTCTGCGACGTCTAAAACAACGAAACCCAGGAATGTTGAGCTGCCAGTCCTGTTCCTCATGCAACCAGGTCTCTGTAATGGCAACAACATCATAATTCCATGTGCTGATCCAGTTCATTGTCCTTTCCCATAATACTAGCATTGAAATAAACACATTTCAGCCCATCAGACCCACCATGTTTATTAGCCTGCCCCTTGCTGTTCTTCCTTTCAGTCTTACTTGTCACACCATCTTTCTTGCCCTCAACCCTACCACCTGTTGCCCTGCTGCTGTGGTTCCCATCCCCTGCCACTCTAGTTTAAACCATCCTGAGTAGCACTAGCAAACTTCCCACCTTTGCCTGACTTCACCCTTCCCTTCTTTGCCTCAGAGCCGGGCATGGTGCCACTGACCCAGCTAGTTATGTAGACTGATGAGAACTATTCATATACCCAACCATGTAGCCAGGAATTGAAAATCAAAAATCTGCAGATGCTGGAAATCTGAAATAAAAACTAAAATTGCTGGAAGCACTCAGGAGGTCAGGCAGCAAGAATAGAAAGAGAAACCTGAAAAGTTAACTTTTTTCTCTGTCCACAGATGCCGCCTGGCCTCCAAAGTGTTTCTTTCATTTACTACATTTATTTCAGTGAGGACTTACCTTCAGCCTTACAAAAGCCAACAAACAAAACGACTTGATGGTAGCACTTTTTACTGGTGAAACTCATTTTGAAAGTCTCCCTTCAATTGACCTCTGAGTACTTGATGAATCCATCATAGGGGCATCTTGAGGATGAGATGTTTTTTCTCATTACTCAAAATACAGATGCACGGACCCTGAAGCTTGCATTATGTGTCAGGAGATTGCTGCATTCATCCTCGTGGCCACAAAAAATAACTGTTAATAGAATGACCTCAGCTATCTGATAAGGCCCAGAAACCACTTATTACTCTGAAAGATTTCTCAGTTTGTTCCTAAAGTCAGCATTTATTCTTTGCGTCCAAGCTATTTTTCATCTGTGCTAAAGATATATTCCCTACAAATTATCCATCATTATTGTGCCATTACTTTTATTACCTGACTGTGGCCAATCCTTTTAAATGGGGGAAAGAAAAAGTGCCATGGAAGGAAGGGGAAGATCTTTTAAGATGTAATCTCGTTTATAACAGAAGACTACAGAAACCTCCAGCAGAACAGAGTGAATACAGCAATGCTTTATGTGCTGCACTGCTTAGTGCATTGTGGATAGCAGTGCAGTTAAAATCCTAAGATAAAGTAGATCTTTTATTTTATTTGTCATCAGGTTGTGGACAATATTGCCAGGCCTGCAATTATTACCCATCCCTAAACTATTGTTAGGTCAACTCCATGGGCATTACGAATCAACCACAGAGTGTGTAACTAAAATCACATGTAAGAATATTAGAGTCAGCTGGATCTTTGAAACAATCTAACATCTGCCATGATCCATAAATTAGTAGATTTTTTGGCTTAGAAATTCTATTGTGTGGCAAAATGCTTTTATACAATATCACTAAATGTGCTCAGGAACCCTCTGCATGCTTAGTATGCTTCTAGAAATGGTAATGTAGTCCTCTGCTTATAATACAATTAAACATGGAGGCTGGATGCATACGAGTGCTGTCAGTTAACACACAGCCTCGCAATTTTCCAAGTGAGCAGTTTGTGAACAGTATTGTGAACAGGGAAATAGGGGGACAATAAAATGGGTTAGGGTAGGATTGGTATACATATGGGTGCTTGATGATTGGCATGGACTCAGTGGGATGAAGAGACTGTTTCTGTGCAGTATCTCTCTCTGTCTATACAGTAACTTCAGTGTAGAGCTTGGTTAGAAGAGCAGGCCTTATTCAGAAGGTGAAGTGTGCTCTTTTATTAGTTAAAAAGCCCATCCCTATTTGAGCAACCAATGTGGAGGCTAGTGGAAGGTGCATATGTCAGGGATGGTGTTAAAGTCACCCTCCTTGAAAGCAGGTTTTTTTTGAAGATCCCTGCATCTCATGACTGTTAGACAAAATAGATATTTTACTTGTGTGTTTATTTATGTCTTTGTGCATTGGAGAATTTCAAGGCAGTTTAAGTAATTTTGTAATTTGCCATGGTGGTATATTAACTCTTAAACACCAGATTCTTCACCTAGAATCATGGGTGATAAGCCGCAACACACAAAAATACCTCAACAAACAGAATGGAATTCTGGAAGATTGTGTGAAGGAGCCAGATATTGAAAGTCTTCGATGTTTGATGTATGGTTGATTCACAACAATTTTGATGACGACCTCTGGGGAAAGATATTTTAATGTGCAAAATGTGCAATGCATTGTGCTTGTTAGAATTGGCAATCCTGGGTCTTGTCTACATTATCACACATTAAACACCAATAAAGCAAATGTCTCCATGTTCTCCTGATGTGACTTGAACTAGTGGGGTTGCCCTAGTGAGAGGGTCAAATGGGGTCACAGGTGTTACACGCGTACAATAGCCAATGATTATACTGTGTTATTGGGAGCAGCCAGTTGGGCAAGAAAGGTATGGTCAGGGTCCACAGAGAAAAAGGAGGACCATCTTGAGACCATCACGGACCAATATAGTGAAAGCTTCACTGCTGGATTCCTCAGCAACAGCCAGATGGGAAGGCACTTTTAACTATTACAGGTGCAAGTCTTTGCCATCCGAGCTCTGTGCTGTCCATGAGCTGAATATTCAGATTCAAAAATTGTGACAGTGATCTCCAAAGCTTGTTGCAGCCAGTTGACTAGATGTCAGCATCATTTTACTGCATTATTCAACTGCATGTAGCAATCCATGAACTTAAGCATATCATGCACCCAGAGTACTACACTATGATTGCTGGAAGCTGCTGCTACCATGCAAAGTTCTCAGTCCCATTTGGCAATTGTCAAGTGTAATCGAATTTCAGATGAAAAGAAAACAAAGACTGCAATAAAGTCTTAGACAGACACCATAGAAACAGTCCCATCAGCCTATCATATCCATGCTGACCATCAAGTACCTATCTATACTAATTCCATTTACTAGCACTTGGTCCATAGCCTAGTATGCGTTGGCGATTCAAGTGCACACCAAGATGCTGTGAGAGAACCTGCCTTCACAAACCTTCTCAGGCAGTGCATTCCAGGTTGCATATGCTTTAATCCTCTTGTTACCCATCTTAAACCTTACCTATCTGGTCTTAGACACCTCTGCAATGGGGAAAAGTTCTTTTCATCTACCCTATCTTTGCCTCTCATAATCTTTTTACCCCTCCATTAGGACCTCCTCAACCTCCTCTGCTCCAAAGAAAAAAACTCAGCCAACCACTCTCCTCATAAGTGAAATATTCTGTCCCAGGTAATGATATCATGAATCTTCTCTGCACCCTCTCCAATGCAATCACATCCTTCCTATAGTGTTGCAACCTGGACTGCACGCAATATTCCATCTGTGGCTTAACCAATCTTTTATAAAGTCACACTCAGCTTATGAAGTACAGGAGCCTAAGGGCCCGTACCACCAGACTTAAGGACAGCTTCTACCCCACTGTGATAAGACTATTGAACGGTTCCCTTATGCAATGAAATGGACTATGACCTCACGATCTACCTTGTTGTGACCGTGCACCTTATTGCACTGCACTTTCTCTGTAGCTGTGACATTTTACTCTGTACTGTTATTGTTTTTACCTGTACTACATCAATGCACTCTGTACTAACTCAATGTAACTGCACTGTGTAATGAATTGACCTGTACGATCAGTTTGTAAGACAAGTTTTTCACTGTTTCTCGATACAAGTGAAATAATAAACCAATACTAATACCCTTGCCTTCTTCATCACCTATCTACCTGTGCTGTCACCTTCGTGGATCTTTGGACCTATACACCAAATTCTATTTGTTCCTCAATACTCTCTGGGGCCCTAGCATTCATGGCATATGTCCTACCCTTATTAGACTCCCAAAGTACACCACCTCACACTTATCAGGATTAAATTCCATTTGCCATTGCCCTGCCAATTTACCAGCTGATTAATATTGTTCTGAACCTAAGACTACCCTTCTGACTATGAACGACAACACCAATTTTCATGTCATCTGCAAACTTACCAATCAATACCTCCTACATTCATGTCTAGGTTGTTGATTTTAATGTGTGTGTGTATATATATATATATATATATATATATATATATATATATATATATATATACACACAGATTAAAAAACAGCAAATTGCCACTGATCCCCTGTGGTGCACTGCTGACCATAGGCTCCCAATCACAATAGCAACCCTCCACCATCACCCTCTGTCTCCTATTATCAAGCCAATATTGGATCCAGTTTGCCAACATGTTGGATCCCATTGGCTCTAACCTTTTGGACCAACCTTCCATATGGGACCTTGTAAAAAAAACTCAATCAAATTAGTTGGACAGGATATTACACCAGTAAATCTGGGCTGACTATCCCTGATCAATTCCCACCTTTCCAAGTGAATATTAATCCCACCCCTCAGTACTTTTTCCAGTAATTTCTCTATCATTGGTATGCCCCTGTCTGCTGTGCCTTCTGGACTGATTTAGTTCTTCTATATTTGACTGAATCTCACCCCCAACCCTACATCTGCTCTGTGTCCCATCCCTAACTGATACGCCCTAACCCTGGTACAGGGAGGCAACATACCATGGAGAATCTCAATTGTGGTCACAGAAATGCCTGTTACTCCCGCTACAATCGAGTCCCCTATAACTTTAGCTCTTGGAGACTATTTCACTCCTGCTGTGCAGCAGCGCCAACCATGGTGCCACAAACTTGACTATTGCTGCTTTCACTTGCGAGGCCACCCCCTCAACAATATGCAACACAATACATCTGTTACAGACGGGATGGCCACACGGGATTTGAGCACAAATTATAAATATTTTTGAAGGTTCTTAAAACAAATCAGTTGATAGAGGGCAGTCCTGTGTAATTTGAGAGGATGTTGTCATTTTAACCAAAGTAGATACAAATTCAAATTCAGCAAGTTCTGCTTCCAGGTCCATTTGATGTATTCTCCACAGGCCAAATGATTTTCTTTGTTCTTCAGTTTGTTTTCAAAATATGCCTTAGATTTGCACATTTTCATGTCACGACGATAAGTGCAAGAGAGGATATTTAGGTAATTTCTCTTATCATTCCATAGAAGCATTTAATCCTGTCCTCAAAGGATCCAATTGTCTCTTGAAAGATCCCACTTAGTGGATGTAATTTTTAACATCACTGCCTGTAAACGCACTCATCTGATTTTCACGCTACTGATTTCAATGCCAATAAAAGGAAAATGGCGCCCGCCTAGTGCTGCTCTCCTTTGGAACATGTAATCACATAAACATGGGTGGAGAACCTATAATGACTCTGGTTGTCTGCTAAGGAAATAGGAGTAGGCAGCATAAAGGTTAGTCAGCAATATGAACTGGAAACTCAACAGATAGCAGCCTATTGCAAAGTATACATTATTTCATGATTGTAAACTTATAGTGCACATTTTGCACATAATGTAGCAATCTATTGATCGTTAAGAAACTGTAGATGCTGGAATCTGTAACAAAAAACAATCTGCCAGAGGAACTCTGTGGGGGGTCGGGGGGAGGAATTGTCAATGTTTCAGGTCCAGACTCTGCATTAGCACTAAGAGTGGAGAGGGAAGATAGTCAGTATAAATAGGAGAAGGGAGAGGTGAGACAGGGGCCAGTAAGCGATAAGTGGACTGAGAAGGGGTGAAGGGTAATGGGCAGATGGAGCTAGATGGGGGAGGGGTGGAGTTGGGAGATAGAGGCATGTGGGTGATTGGAGGAAGCAGACAAAAAAATATAAAAGGGCAGGTGGGGCGTGGTGGCGGGAGGTGAGGGTGAAGATGGGGGCGGCTGCTGGAGGGTGATACACAGGAATATAAAGGCTACCATTGCTGGAAATTGAATGTTTCTGCATCTCTACTAAACACGTGCACATGAAAAGCACATGTCGTGCACAGAGAATGTAAAATCATTGAAAGCTTACAACACAGAATGGTGCCATTTGACCCCTCAAAAATGAGCCTTCCAGCACTGGATCCATGAACCTGCAAGTCCCACCCCTTCAAATATACATCGCAGTACTGTTTTAATCTGATGAACATTTCCGCCCCCACCCCCACCCTCTCAGAGTGAGTTTTAGATCTTTACCACTATCTAGGTGTAAAAGTGTTTCTTCATCTCCCCTCTAATTTATCTACCAATTACTTTTAGTCTGTACCTCCCAGCTTTTGAGTCCTCAGCGAAATATAACAGGTGCTTAATATTCACTCTATCTTGTCCCTTCCTAATTTAATACCACAATTATCTCTCCTGTCACCCTCTTCTGTTCCAAAAGATAAACAACCTGGGCTTATCCGATCTTCCCTCATTGCCACAATTTTTAGTCCTACCAATATCTTCATAACTCTCCTTTGCACCTTTTCCAGTGCAACCACTTCTTTCTCCTGAAGGAGGTCACAAGATGTGTACACAGTAGTCAAGCTATGGCCCAGCTGAAGTTGTACATAGTTCCAGCATAATCACCCTTTTCTTGTACGTCCCAGTGAATAAAGAAATGCATTCTGTATTATTTGTGAATGGTGAGCATTGCTGGGAAGTCGGCACTTGTTGCTCATCCCATCTGGCCATTGAAGATGTTCAGGAATTGTTCATGACATGCTGAGTACTTACAGCATGGGAACATTAACTTTATTGTGATAAGGGCAGCTGCTGCATAGTGGATGGTCAAGCACAAAGAAGAGTTAAAATGTATTTCCAGGTGAGAATCCTAGGTACTTAAAAAAGGCAAGGTTAGTTTTCTTTACCTAGTACCAAATTAGACCTCAGATCTCTAGTTTAAGGCCTGTTGCTTTGTGAGTGGCCTGAAGATGCAAAAATATTTTGCACAATGTTAGATATCATTTTTCTGGCATCCATGTGAATGCATGTCATACACATACAGGCTCCAAACTGTTATTCATGGATACAAAACCTAAAATGTAGCATAACAGAAAAATAACTTCTGGCCTGATGGCTCCTGATTTGGCATGAAATGTAGAACATTTTTTTCCATGGAACCTTTAGGTTAGATGAGTTATCTATAGCAATTTAAGGTATGGATTTCGCAGTTAGTAGAGAACTTCCTGTGCTTTCTACTGATCACCAAAAGTTCAAACTTGTGAAACAAAGACAAGCTGCAAAGTAGTGGAGAGGTCTTTGCATCTAAATGCCTTTCAGTGATTGGTGAGGACTGAAATAACCAGTTTGTACTGAAAAGGCCATTGACAGTCAGCTAAATTATGTTCCCGATTTAGGTATCTGTCAAATTTATCATAAACTCTACCATTCAGAAACATTCCAAAACTAATGGAAATGAGTCAAATGTAAAAAAAATGAAGAATTTAAGAAAAAATTAAAACAAATAAAACATTTCATTAGTAAGCATTTAGAAACAATCCAATAAACAATTAGAAAAGTCTAAAAATACGATACTTAAACACTTGCAAGCACTCCATTGGACTGGAATCAACCTGACATTAGTTATTTAAATGAATTTCCTCATTTCAGTTTTGGTAAGTCCTCTTGGAATAGTTGGGGATCAAGTCACCAAGTTCAAGACTTACACATAAATAAACATCTGTGCAAAAATCCCTAAACTTGTTGGCATCCACAGGGAAGTGTTTGCAGACCATGGAGAACTACTGGCATTTTCCTGCATATTTCAGTTTAATGGTCCTGTTGTACTTGCCCCAAGTGTATTGCCTCAAAGCCGTCCCATTCATGTTAACTGAGAGGACTATTTTTACACAGGCACATGTAGTTTTGTTGTTCACATATCTGTGGCTTGGAGAATAATGAAACTCTGGTCTCTGGCCCAAGTACTTACTCAGGACATCAAAGCAAGTGGCAGAGCAGATTTCTCACTGGCAATTCTGTAAGTCAGAACATCCCAGATTTCATGCCACATTCATCAACAGGATGGTCTTTTAAGATTTGCAGCAGATTTTCCATCCAAAAAGTCAAGCTGCCACAGCTTATGGAACAGTAGGGAGCAAGGTCAGTTGCACAAGAAGTTGGAGAGAATGAGTTGGAGAACTTCACCATTCAGGAGGTGTGAGAATGATCAGAGAGGCAAGGCTGTCACTAATTCCTTGTTCTGCCATTTGGATCAGTTTTTATCTTTTTACAATCCTGGTGGGTTATAAAGGTAAACTGTTCCAAGTTCCAAATTAAATGCAAAGGGAAAATATTTTGAATGTACTTTTTGAAATAAAATTCTATTATCTAGCTCATACTTGGCATATTGATGCTTTATTTTCTTTGCTAATATCTCCTGTTTGTTTACTTTACAAATGTTTGAGTATGCATTTAATAATCAATTGTGTTAGTAGCTGTTAAGTATGTGAGTTAAATATCCTTTGGCTATACATCTTGCATTTTACAGATTAGTACTCTACAGGAATAGTTGTGAAATAACAGATGGAGCAGAATGAGTGTTATTAATATCACAGGCTTAGGATCTAACTTGCATAAATTTGAATATATGAAATACATCAACCTCACAAAATGCTCTGTATTTGCTATTCTAAACCTGTTACACCAGCAGAGTCTTGCTTAGTTGAAAACCAAAATGTAAATTTTAGTGAATGATTTGCATCATTCATCTACTTTTCTCAGTATTTTGTTAGGATATTGCAAAGCAATGTGTAGCCCATGAAGACTTGTGATTGCGTAATCTTGACATGTGGCAATCCAAGTAGGTTTCTCTAATCACCAATGTTCTACCCTTGTACCCAGTTATATCAGTTCTGACAGCATGTCAGGGACTTTGAGTTTGATCATTAGTTAGTTTAATAGCTGCCCCACTATAAGAGATAAGTGGATCATGACTTTCCCAAAAGTGATAAAACTGCAAATTTCCTGGAAAGTATGTCCTCATTTATATGTTTCTCAGCTGCTTAGCATGGAGACCTTGGAGTTTCTGTTTGATATCTGATCAGATAACTGTTAAATCTCATTACATTTAAATCCACTAGAACCAAAATTAGTGAGAAATAGCCATGTTATTCTTGATCTTTTACTCTTGTTTGAAAGTCCTTTCAGTGGAAACAGTTGCTGGCTACACCCACTGGTCATAAAAGAAAGTTTCCACCAATTTTGTTCATTCAGAGAGGTTTGTGACATAGTGTACAGACTTGGTACCCACAGTCATTTGAGTTGATTAAGGCCTGCAGTAACCAATAGTAAGTTAAAGTGACAAAGAAACCACCGTTCTCTTGCTGCAGTAATTAGTTTAAATTTAGTAAATTGGTCTCCCTAGAGCAGAGGACAAGTGACCATTCAGGAAGTCTGATGTGTTTCCCACTAGCTGAAGTAATTTGTTGACTGAAGACACCATGACCAGCAGTTGGTTGTACAATAGAGCATACTGCCCTGTTGTGACTTTTAACTTTCATTGCCTATGCTTCAACAGCTTACAGAAACTACCAGACTGCCCAAATTGTGCAAACTGATTTAGATCTCAATGTTCAAAGTGATTAGAATTGGATAACTACAAAGGCTGTAAGCCAACATTAGCAGAGCAAAAGAAAAGTGTCTCACTTTACATGTCAATCTCACTTTCAGGAGAACTTTTACCCTTTGTATTTTATACTTCCAACCCACCAGAATTACAGGCCTATTCATTTCACACATTGATTTGTTTGACTGTGCTGATTTAATGGAAATTTTACATTGCGATTAAAATAAAACAGAAATTTTAGTTTATCTATACCTTAATGAACACAAAGGGGCATAATTTTAAGGGGGATATCAAAGGTAAGTTTTTTTTACACAGAGTGGTGGGTGCGTGGAACATACTGCTGGTAGAGGTTGTGGGGGCAGATACATTAGGGACATTTAAGAGATTCTTAGATAGCCACATGAATGATAGAAAAATGGAGAGCTATGTGGGAGGGAAGGGTTAGAAAGATCTTAGAACAGGATAAAATGTCGGCACAACATCATGGGCCGAAGGGCCTGTACTGTGCCATAGTATTCAGTGAACCTAACATACATACAAATTAGGAGCAGAAATGGGTAGCTCAGGTCCTTGAACCTGCTCTGCCATTTAAATAAAATCATGCCTGATCTGATTGTAACTTCAACTCTACCTTCCCACCTTCCCACCTTCCTTTCATCGTTCTGGGCTAGACCGTAAGGCCCAGTTACTTTATTAAATTTAGTGAACCTCTGGGGAGTTTATCCCAAATGTCAAGGATAAATTTTCATCCCTAGTGGATCAAAAATCTATCTAGCTCTGCTTAAAGTTGTCCAAGAACTCTGTTTCCACTGTTCTTTGTTTTTATACAGTGGCCCCTAGTTCTAGATTCTGCATCAAGAAGAAACATCCTCTCCACATCCACCTGGTCAAGTGTGAGGGCCTGGAGTGTTGAGGATCAGGGCTGGAGTTATTGGGAGATCAATGGATGGGGGCATCAAAAGAGTGGTGGGTGGTCTTTGAATTATTGCATGGTGCTTCCGCTGTTGGTGCTTGTCCTTCTCTGTTCATTATGGAGAGATCTAAAGTGTTCAGTGTCTTCGTGGATGCTTCCCCACCAATTTAGGCAGAGGATTCTCATTTTGGCAAGGATAATACATGTTTTCAAGGAGTTTTTGAGCTATCCTTGAAGTAATTTCTCTGTCCTCTTGGAAATCTCTTCCTATGACAGAGCTCAGAATTGAATGCTTGCTTGGGAATATGGTATTAGCCATGCTGAATTTGTGGCCAACCAGTCAAAGCTGACTGACCATGCTCAGAGTCCCAATAGTGGGGATGTTGGCCAGTGAGATAATACCCATCTTGCCAATAGAGTTGGAAAACTTTGCACAGTCAGGGTTGGTAGTGGTTCTTCTCCACTGCATGTAGGAGGGCAGGGATCACAGCTCCTCAGTGAACCATAAGCTTGATGCTGGCTTTGAGACCTTGTTCTTCAATGGCACCTTTCGAAATGTCTAGATCAGAACTCAGTGCCTACACAATGGAGGTAGTTAAAGTCTGACCTCACTGAAAGGTGGTTCCTGATATATGAGCAGTGAACCACATTGATCATGGATCTCATGGATCTTGATTGTTGGGAACTATGTTGTGTTGCCAGCTTTAGTTGGTTGAGAATCTTTCTCATCTAGATACATAGTGTAATGCCCATCCTCTCATACACTACGGTGAAGAAATCAATGATAGTTTGCAGCTCGGTTTTCAATTGTGTACATACACCTGCACATACCCCTCCTTACCTCAATATACAGGTCTTCAGAGCTTGCCAGAAGCCATCGCGGCTCATGAGCAGTTACCACTTTTCCAAACCTCAGACTCATACTTCACAACTTGCACACACTCTTGCTAGCTATGGAAGGCCCATTTCCTAAACAACTTGCAATGAACTCACGTAGTTTATTCTCTCTTGCAGGAAATTTGGCACAAAACCAACACTGCTTATGGGGACAAGCAGAATCAGAGCGGGATGTGTGGAGACAAACACAGCTCCAGAGAAGTCTCTGTCCATGGAGGAGACAGAGCATGATTGGAGAGGCCACCTGTGGCATAGAGATTGTTGAGGATAACTGTACACTCATACTTTATCCTCATTCTCATGTTTCACTTCCATATATCCCCTGAACTGCCAAGGTTTACCAGTTACAAATGGTATAAGTAGGAAGCATCTTTCCCACATCTCAAACCGAACCCAGTGCCTTTCTTTTCTTTGACAGACAGAAATGAAGAAGCCATTGCACAACTCAACATGACACTCCCAAGAACTGTATCAGATACTGTAGATATCAGCTTAGAGTTTGGTCCTGCACTCAGTAATTTTCAGGCATGAGTAGCTGCGTCCAAGGGCAAGGAGAAGAAGTAACCAGTGCCTAGAAGCAAGTTTGCCTATGAGTTCTACTGTCAAGGTCTCAAATAAGAACTTTATTGCTTCAGACCACAGGTTAGGGCAGCTGGGAATGAACAAACAAATGTTTAGAACATTAACAAGTCTAACTGAAAGCATCCATGAAACCTCTAGGAATGTTAAAGAATCTACCTCCAATCTTGTTCATGGTTTTGAATGGTATTCAAGCCCAGCTTTTCCACTGTAGAAGAGGTAACCAACCCTACTTGTCAGTGTGTACCAAAGCCAACCTGTCAAAATCCAGGGCTGCTCAAGGTCATCTCCAAGGCCTCCATCATCCATCCTGCAGGTATACCTTGGAACTCTCTGGGTTTGACCTTAAGCCCCCAGCTTTTTATGAAATTTACTGAATCTCAGAGGACTTCTCCTCAGATGCACTACTATTGGAATTCATGTTACCATGACTTCAGATCTGTCCTTGCAGAACAGATTGTTGTCTCAGTGACAATGGTGGTTCTTGGGGAAGGGGTTCTGTACTCCTGTCAGGATGGTCTGCGTAACTAGAAAGGGAACTTGCAGGTCAGATCCCCCTGTCTTTGAAACATTAGTTTCATAGTCTTAAATAATGAAGGGTAAAAGTACGAGTTGCACACTTATACCACTTGCAGATGATAAAGCAGCAAGGGATTAAGGAGGAAGTGCGATATGAGGAAGAGGACAGAGTTAGTTTCAATGGTCACTGTACAGCCACTGGCTACAGATTCTGTAGCCTGCCAGTACTGTGAGCCAACAGTCATTCACTTGACTGTTATTACTTGTTCTACTCATGCATTGTCTTCTAGGTGTCCTAATTGATAGAGATTGTTATTAGGTGTGTCATATGAGTGTTGAGCATGAAATAATATGAGGCTACAGTTACAATGGTTGCAAGGTGGAATTTACTGTTGCATTCTCAGACCTTGACCATGTCTATGAGGTCATTAAATTTTTTAAAGCAATACATTTTGTGTCACTGGGTCTTCATTGCTGGTCTTGATTGAAGCTCCAATGAGTTGGCCTCCACCTGCAATGTTTATGCAATACTCTAATCCTCTTGCAGTGAGGCAAACATATCAATTCAGAATTGTCACTGAAGGATAAGATTAGATATTTTCATGCAGAGGGATCACATTAGTTTTGCTATAAGCAGCAATTGGGGAAGAGACCATTGCATGTTTTAAGGAAAAAAAGACATTTGGAGCCACAGAACAATATAGAAGAGAGAACATGGCAATGGTAATTGTTCAAGTTTGCATGGGGAAAGAACAATTACAGTCTTAGACTGAAAGAGGCTTTCCTTCACTTTAAAACTATATAGTTCTGAATAGCATTTTACATACTCAATAAGACTGCAACAGCAATCTTCCATAAGGTATCCAATCATCTGTATCTATACAGGTCCTCCCCAGTTATGACAGGGTTCTGCTCCTGAGAACTGTTTGTAACCCGAACAGTTCGCAAGTCAGAAATGTGGCTGCAGACCAAGTTCCCTCATGACAGCAGATGTCTGCAGAGGTGGGTTGTCCCATAGGAATTATTAGTCTAAAGAAGCATTTTAAGTCTCATTATGACATTCTTAATAATAAAGCTGATATGAACAAATTTAGCCTGAGCCTATCTCAGACTAGCAATGATATCCTTTTAAAAGATTTTGCTACAGATGAGAATTTAAATGCTGTTGACAGTTTTCAAAAGGACACACTGCTGGCCCAGACGGCATGTCTCTAGAAAGAATTTGCAAAATGGACATCAACGTATTAACTAGAATGTATTCTTCTTGGGATTGATGTGGCAAAATTCCATTTAGTTTCAAGAACAATAGCCTGCAGTCCTGCAACAGCCAGCAAATCCATCCTGCCGGTCTCCCAAACGTTCATCTGTATATGTGGGCTGTACATATGTTGGGTGTTCGTAACCTAGGGAGGACCCATATTCATTGTCCTAATTTACAATCTCATACCCTTTCGTAGACATAAACAGATGATACAAACAGTCAAAATATTATAGACTGGCAATTATAGCTGTACAATCAAAAGCAGTGAATTTAGCACTTAAAGAATTAAATGAAATCCTAGTTTTGACTCAGTGCTTTAACTGAGCAACTGTATGTATTTGGTGACCCCCCTCCTCTTCATCATTCATCCACTGAGTTACAATTATTGACTTTCTTTCATCAGTTCTTTAATTATAAAAATTTTCCCAATCCCAGATTCAGCATTTATAAGGAACTTCATGGAAATTTTTTTAATCTCAGCCCATCATCCTGTATGATTTAATTATTCATGATCCATTGGCTATTTCCTTCCTATAAGTCAAATGAGCTTATTAGGTCAGATCTCCTTCTAAAGCAACATTGTGTTAAAGATACTAAATTATTTCCATAAAGGTTCCTTTCAGATTTTTTCCTGATTAACAACTCAATTAAATTATAAGGTAATTGTCTTGCTATGATGTATTGTGGAGGGTCGTGGCTGTCACGTGACGACACTGCCCCTACCTGGTTGGAAGACACACCACTGTCAATTAAGGTTTGGCTCCACCCCTCCACCTTTGTACTTGGCCTGCTTGAACTACCTGGGCTGGACCCCCCCAGCCCTCCAGCACTATGAAGAGTGCCACATGTGCATGGTTCTCTCTCTTTTTTGTCTCTGAGGGATGCCTTGCCGGTAAGTTGTGCACTGTTTGGTAGAGTTAGGAGCGTCTACTTCACGTTACCTTTTCCCCGCATTTGTCTTTGTAAATAAAATCTTTCCTTGCCAGACTGTGTTCAGAGTCCTTTACTTTTGAGATCCTTTGAATCTATTTCCTTCACTCACAACGATTGGCACTGCGAGCAGGGTCTCGAAGGTCTTGGCTGAACACAGACGCGGGGAGGGACGTTCTGGAATAGGGGCAAGAAAGCCAGTGCAGGCACTGAGGATTGGATTCCTGGGTGGACCGACAAGAGCGAGGGATTTGGGAGCTTAGCCAGAATGCTGGCGGACCACAGTAAACCAGTGGACTGGGCCGAGCAGTTAGACCCCGTGGTGAGAAACTGGGGCACCACATGGTCACCCTCCTCCAGAGGTTGGGGTTCCCCAAGGCTAAGGGGAGTCAAGGGGGTGCCTTCTGGCTGTTTGTGTCCCTCCTGAGATGGCAGGTCAGGGTTACTGGCCAGATACAGGATATGTGTCTCCAAAAAGACAAGGAGATAGAGGTGCTCCAGCAGTGCTGCTGTATGCTGCAGGAGGCAGTCCAGGCTGCCCAGACCCGAGCTAACAACCTCAAGGCCAGAGGTACCAAGGTCGCCTGCAGGCTGATCCAAATGCAGCAGACGCAGGCAGCCTGCCGGTCTGGCTGGCAACTGGACCTGCTCTAAATTCAAGCCCTGGTCCGGCGTGGCGACAAGCTGGATGCATGGCTGGGGTATGGGGATATATGGATGGATAATGACAAGGAGGGGGTGCCTGAACATCCTGGGTCCCATCACACCTGCCCTCCCCCTTACCCACCCGAACCCCTGCATGCTCGACCCATCACCACGCCGTCCTAGGTCTGCCACAAAGGGGAGGGGAGTCAGGATGAGGCCCCTGCAGGGGAAAGTGCCCGTGGTCCCTCCGAGACTATGGAGACCTGGGATTTCTCAGCCAAGGAGCTGACCCAGCTGTCGGATCAGTACTGCCAGCGGCCAGGCGAGCACCTGGCCTCATGGCTGCTCTGACTGTAGGGTGAGGGGGCCCCCAACGTGAGCCTCTCTCACCAGGAAGTGAGCACCCTGGGGAGCCTGTTCGACCAGCAGTGTTAACAATGCCCTACGGGCGCCACAGGAAGGGATTGGGGACGGCACTACCCTTGGGATTGGGTAGTGACTGCCGTGAGGGTCCGGTACCCTACCCTTCTCAAGTGGGACTTATACGGGCGACCGCAATGTAGTACTGTCAGTGAGGGCACGAGGGTCATTAGGGAGTGAGCGCTGGTGACCAGCATTTACGAGGGAGCCTGCAATCGTAACTTTTTAGTAAATACCAGGGTGACCAGCGCGCTAGCGGTACGCCATCACCCTCCTGGAAGGGCTAGAGTACTTGCAGCGGGGGGCGCCTACCCAGGTCTGTAGGGCAAGGACAAGGGCTGAAGACGCAACCCCTCGTTTTACATGCAAACGGCTATTCTTGGACCTGCTGTGCACAGGGGTGGACCGCGCTAGCATAGATGGGATCCCGACCTCCGCCATTTACATGCTCTGGAAAGAGCTTTGTGGGGGAAAATCTGGCCAAGGACCCACAACCACCCTGGGATCAAGCCCGACACAGTGGGCACCCCCAACCTCCAGACCACGCGGGCTGCCCCCGCCGACACTGCCTCTGCCCCTCCCCCACTCGAAACAGTCTCTCCTGCCCTCAAGGCTGGGCTCTGGGACCTGCTGAGACAGGAAATGGCTCACCTCCGCCTGCAGGAACTTTCACCCACGGGATGGCAGACCCCCACCCCCCTCCCACACGATGAAGGCCAGGGGTCCCAGCACATTTGTTCCACCATCCTCTCCTGCCCGGGACACCTGAGACCCCGTATACCCGTCGCTGTACGTTGGGGAAGGGGGAACATACAGAGGTAGATGGCACTCATTGACATGGGTGCCCAACACACCGTCATCCTAGGTAACCCTGCTGGGTGGAAAGGGACAGTTATGCAAATAGAGGGGTTAGGGGGTTCCCTTTTACCTGCGAGGGAAGTCACAATCCGCATGGCCATTGGGAACCAACCTCCTTGACCCGTAACAGTGTTGATACAAGACTCGCCTGAGTGCATCCTAGGGATCAATATCTTAAAGGGACAGTCCCTCCATACTAACTGGGGCAAGTTTACGTTCGGGGTCGTGCGGGCTTCAGTCGTGGTCGGGGCAGCCAAATGGGAACCAGTTGCTGTTTCCCCTCCCTCCAAGGTCGTCTGTAGCCGACAGTACAGAGTGCCGGGGGGACACCGAGATATCGCTGAGGCCATTGCAGGGCACCTGGACAAGCCTTGGCATGCAGTGGTGGATTTAGACATTCATAGCCCCGCTATCTGCCATGGCTTAATCTCTTGTAAGGAAGCCACATTCATATGGTGACCTGAGCAACAGGCTGCTTTCGAAACAGCAAAGCAAGCTGTTGAACAAGCACTGCCACTTGCTCCCCGCCAGGCAGGTGTCCCTTTTGAATTACAGGTCTCGGCCAGTGAGACGGTCGCCGAATAGAGCCTCTGGCAGAAGATCCAAGGGCGCAGAGTCGCTTATGAATTTGCCAGCACCACTAATAGATCAGACTGCCGGATTTGCGTGCGAACCCCAGCACACACTGATGAAGCTCTGCCACTTACATCGATCCCGCTGGATGACTTTCAGATGAACTGTTTACATAAAGTTTTCGCTCCTGTGGGTTTTGGCATACCTGTTAGGGAGGTCCGAATGGCAGTCCCCCACCACTCCCCTCACCACTACAGGACATCTCTTCCAGCGATTCCCCGATGGGGTGGGTGTTTCAGGAACTGGTATTTCCCTCCCTACAATTTGACCTCCACCCGAGTCCTGATTCTCAGGGTCATTCCACAGCCGGTGAGCAAGCCTAAGGAATGCTGGTGCAGGCTCCCGAATGAGCATGGTCCCACCCTTTCAGTTGGCCACAACGACTGCGAGCGAAACTGGTATCCGGGTGCCCAAGTGACCAATGCCGATGGTGCCGCTAAGCTGGGGGCTCCCTGCACTTTGAATGGGACCCACAGGATTTGCAGCCACCATGCCTACCTGTGGCTCCCCACGAGCTGGTACGGTTGATGCTTTCCAGTGTTTGTGGTGCCCTATATCCACGTGCTACATGACCTTGGGGAGCACCCGGCATACAGCAACCACCGGGACAAGAGGGCCATCACAGAGGTGGAGAGGTTTTGGATGATAGCCTTTCCCATGTATGGCACTGCCCAATTGTCCCGTGAGGTCACCCAGAGGGCCAGCGTGCTCGAGACGCTGGCCAACAAAATGGCAGTGGCACTGCAACACACCGAAGACGCCCTAACGCAGACAGTGGCAGAGCTGACGGCCGTCAGGATGGTTGCTCTGCAGAATCAAATGGCCCTGGATTACCTACTCGCTGCTGATGGTGGTACCTATGCAGTGATTGGTAAGGAGTGCTGCACATTTATCATAGATGAGTCAAGCAGCATCACTCACTTGGCTGCACACATTTGGGACTTGGTGGCTAAAATTCAAAAAGCGAGGGACCAGCTCCTCCAGCACGACACCTCATGGGGAAACTGGTGGCTGTTTGGGTCCCTGAGGGGATAGTGGGCAACTCTCATCCACTGGACAATTGCTCTCATTCTCATTGCTCTGTGTATCATTCTGTGCTTTCCAGGTTATTAAGAGCACGTCTGCCCTTCACTAGTACTGTATACTGACATATAGTTATAGGCTTAGAAATAGTTATTTCCATGTAATGATTGGCGAGTGGTGTGACTTCCAAGAGGTGGATTGTATTGTGGAGGGTCATGGCTGTCACGTGACAACACTGCCCCTACCTGGTCGGATGGCAGCACTGCCCCTACCTGGTCGGAAGACACACCACTGTCAATCAAGGTTTGGCTCCACCCCTGCCCATCAGTGCACACCTAATCATTGGTCCCTTTAAGCACCTTTGTACTTGGCCTCGGGCCATTGGCCTGTTTGAACTACCTGGGCTGGACCCCCCAGCCCTCCAGCACTATAAAGAGTGCCACATGTGCGTGGTTCTCTCTTTTTATCTCTGAGGGATGCCTTGCCAGTAAGCTGTGCACTGTTTGGTAGAGTTAGGAGCATCTGCTTCACTCTAGGCCAAGGGACCGTAGAACAGCGCTGGAGAAATTAGTTAATATTCCTGATAGCATAGAGCTGTGCCTGCACTGTGTCAAGGGGTGGAGGGTAGCGTATTGCTTTTCCTTGATTGATTGTACCCAGTTCGTTGTGTGTGCGTGTGTGTATCTTACCCTTGTTGTGATTTCCGCACGCTCGCTATCCCCGGTGCGCGTGTGTGTGTGTTGCCCATGTTACCTTTTCCCCACATTTGTCTTTGTAAATAAGATCCTACCTTGCCAGACTGTGTTCGGAGTCCTTTACTTTCGAGACCCTTCAAATCTGTTTCCTTCACTCGCAACGTATGATTCAACCCTTTTCTTAATTATAAGGGAGTATTACACTGGCCTGTGCCCAGTCTCACAGTATCTTGTCATCTTAATTTACTCTCATGATTTTAACACTAGATTACAACCCCTCCACCTCCAAACAGCCCCTCCTACCCCCAAACAGTCCCACCTTCTCTAGTCTGTCTTCATACAATAGTACAATTTCAACTTTTTAAGACTCTTTAAGACTTCTGTCTCCTTGGTCTTAGTTCTTAATTCTGCAAAACACACTGTAGTATGAAAACGGTAGGTCACTCTTAGTTTGGCGAGTGTTACAAGAAGGAATTTGTTCAATGCACTAATCTGCTTCCCTACAGTTTCATATCCATCATCGTCTTTTAAATAATTCATCTCTTCATCCATTTGCTGCTGAACAATTTCTTTCAGTTGTTCAGTAAAAGAAATAGTCTTAGTAACAATAATTACCAGATTATCATAAAAATCCATCTAGTTCACCAATGTTCTTTAGGAAAGGAAGCCCGTTTTCCATATCCAGTCTGGCCTGTATGTGACCCCAGACCCTCCAATGTGTTGACTCTCAACTGTGTCTCCCAATTTAGGGGCAATTAGGAATGGATAATAAATGCCACTGCCAATGAAATTCACATCCTGTTTCAGTAAAAAGAACTTAACCTACATTTTTAGTTCCATCATTCCCCTTCTAATCACCCTGTTGAAATTAAATTGCCTAACAACCTGGGTGAAAAATGGACAGTGGATATGTCTGCTTAAAAGATGCAGATCAATTAAATCAGGTGTTCTACAGACCTTAATTTTAAATTCTATGCTTGTAGTAAATCGTACAAATAGGTGAGATCACAAAAAAATTATAAATGTATGTTAAATTGATTTGCCTCTGCTCCCTTATTACATATTTTTTTATGTTCTGAAATGGATCAAATTTTTCTGAGTTATTGGGGATGTACAAGACAGCATTAGAAAATGGTTTGGCCAATACGCTTCCTTGCATCTGCTCATTTAAAGCGCACTATCTTGTATTCCAAATCTATCTTGGGATTTCTGCTATCCTAAGTTAACAGAAGGAGAGGGAAGTGAGATATATTTTGGTTAATTAGTTTTTATGTTTGCTGCTGCTACTAGTGGGAGATTGTAAAGCATTATCATCATAGTTTGTAGCTCATTTTCAGTTACCCACAAACATTGAATGCTATGACATTAATTACAATTAAACACAACATTCTATCTTTTGATTTTGGTGGCATCATTATTAAAAATGATTCCAGATATTTTTCATTCCCCAAGAGTGTTTCAGTGACCCTTTAAAAGATCAATTTTGCTGAGTGTTATTTAATATAATTCTCAATAATGTAATTTTATCACTAACAACATCAGTTTTATATAGAGAACATAAATTTATTCATAAAATGACAAGCTATCTATATATTCCCACAATAATTATTGCTTTCAAAATGTGTTTTAACTTTTAATTCTTAGAGTATAGTTTTATTGGCAATCTGATCATGTTTCTCAGATGAAACAAATCTTTGGTAACTACAGTAGACATCTGCCTTCCCAGACAAGGTACATTTCCCATCATAACAATAATGGAACCAGCAGTATTGACGATCTCATGATTTCAAAATTGTTGGACAGTCCTTCAGACGTTTTTATTCTTCAATCATTTTTAACATTTATTTGATAAAAAGTGTTAAATACCTTCTTTAATATTCTGGGCAACAACTTTGAGCGTGAGTAGATTATAATACTGACTATAAATGTGTAATTTTAGTACAAAGTATTAACTGGATAGATGTTTAAAATGCAAAGCTTTGGTTTGCTGACAGATATAACACAGCCAGTACAATGGCTGATTGAGCACAATTGGTGGTATTTCAAAATCTCCTAATTTGAATTAAGTGTGGTTTATTTTAGTCCAGTATCATATAATGAATATAAATGAAAAATGCTTAAAATACTCAACAGTGCCCGTGCTTGCAGGGAATGTTGAGCAGTGTGCGCAGGGGAAACTAAACAGTTAACATTTCACGTTAATTGTCTTTCATCAGAACTCTAGCAAAATTGCAGTACCTGCTGATTACTGGGGCTGTCGCAAAGAGAGAAAAAGACTTTTGACAGAAAGCTATTAACTTGAAAAACTAATCCTGTTTCTCTTCAAACAAATTGCTGTGTGACCTATTGAGTATTGCAAGCAATTCTGTTTTATATTTAATTTCAGATTTCCGGCTTTCCTTATATTCTGCCTTTTCAACTTTATTATTATTAAGGTATGATGGGAAGTGAGAATATCAGTCCTTCTAATTAATAGTGACTGCTAATTATATAAAATCTCCCAGAGTGCTAATTGCTGAAGCTTTGCTGTGAATGACTTCCAATTTGTGTTCAACCAAAGAAAACGTTAACATATCAACCATTCCCTTTAATCTAATCAAATGAAAAACGCCCTTCCCACAAAGCCCATCAGAGGCTGTGCACTGACAACTATTTCTCATCTCTCTTTTATATTATAGAATCATTCCCAATGGAAGTACATCCATAATTGAGTGAGTTTCCATTGCATTGAATTTGTGCTAATAACCCTGCATTGCCAATTTCAAAAAACCAAGTGTGCATAAATCTTTGTGCACGAATAGGCACTTGAATGTCATGTTCCAGATTTTATCACAGTGGCAGCATCTTTCCTGCATGGGACTCAAATAACCAATAATAAGAGCTCAAATGTAGACCCAACAGAACGTTTTTGCCAGCAGTCATCTAGTTTTGCCACATGGTTAAATCATAACTCAGTGAGAGTTCACTGTGAGCACCTGCACCATTTATATCATGAGGCTACTTTTGACAATGGTCCTGGTATGAAAGGTACCCTATTGTGCATGTGATCAGTGCCAAGTTATCACACACAAAATGATGGGCACCAAGGCCACAAATCCCAATCTGTGTTGGTACTTTGGCATTTTGCTGCAGACAGGTTTTGGAAAAGCTACCGTTAAAATTAAATGGAATTAGAATTTGTTTATTATTGTCACATGTACCAAGGTACAGTGAAATGGAACATAGATAGCTAAAGAACTTATTTTTAAAACTAAATCTTGATAAGTAATATATATGATCAGTAGGAGTATTGGTTTATCGTATTTTAAAACTTGCAACTCCATCCATATCCACAAAAGCTACTTGTACTGAAGTGACTTACAACAAAATGGTTTGCTGGGCTTCTTATTACGAGTTCTGGAATTTGTACTTGTAATCATTTCACTGCCAGAATTATTAAAGCTTTACAATGTAGCCTGCTACACTACTGTAAGCTAATAAGATAAAGAATTGTACCCACGAGTACCCATAATTGTAGGAAGGAGACATTTGGATCATGCATCTTTTGATGGCTGCCTTGTTCTGTCATATAAATATTTTATAGGGTCATTGAGAGCAGAACAGGATTTGAATGAAATTTAAATAATGTGGTTTAAATGGTGAGCCAAATTATTTTTTTTTGAGCTATATTTTTCTCACATAAAAGATGTGTTTATGATACAGGTTAATGTAAAGTGTCACTAAAGTGTGGCTTTAACAAGGCTGAGTAATGTTTAAAATATGGAATCAATACAGGGTCAGTGTCCTGGGTATTGGCTTTGCCCATGGGATGCTGCAGAGATGTACATTACTTAGACATTCAGTATAAACTGCTCATAACCAAACCTGTTTTTATCCTTCTTTTCTGCAATGTGATCTATCAACAAAAGGAGTGAAAGGCAATGAAGCAAGTATTAACTGTTGCCATTCTAGAGGGGTTATTTTAAAGTCTGTAGGAATGAAGTAACAGTGGAACTATTGCACAACTGAAAAGTTTCAGACTGTATACTCCTACAAATGCTACAACGCAACTTACTGGTGGCAGAATCAGAAATCATATTGTGGCTAGGCTGCTGAGCTGCTTAATGAAAACATTATTTAGAATAGATTTTTCACAAAATGTTCTTCGGGATTGTTGGTGCTTCCCCTCTGAGAATGACATTTCAGTTGCCTACAGAAGCTTAGGTTCCTGAGGCAGCATATCATGTAACAAGAGGTGCAGCACTGCTGCCAATCTGTCCATCATTCCAACAGCCTAAAGCAAAAATACAATACAACCTGGATTAGACATCCAGGCAACAATACTAAACGTATTAAAATACAGAATATTTTTGAAGTTTCTTTTGAAATTATCAATCCGGACAAATACAACTAAGTGTCTGCCCCACAATATCATCCCAGAAGTTCTATATTTGTACCCAAAACCTCTGATTGAATGAGACCCTCAGTTGATGAACCCAGTCTGGTAGGGTGTGCATTAATTTGTAAGAAATTTGTATCTGTCCTGTTAATATTATTTAACTCGAACAAGTGGGAGTTATGGCATTTTGGTAAGTTAAACCAGGGCAGGACTTACACAGTAAATCGCAGAGCCCTGAAAAGTGTTGTGGAATGGAGGGACCCAGGGGTACAAGTACATAATTCCCTGGAAGTAGAGACACAGGTGGACAAGCTTCATTGGACAGTGCATTTGGTACAAGAGTTAGGACATCATGTTACAGCTGTACAAGACATTGGTGAGACTGCACTTGAAATACTGTGTGCAGTTCTGGTCATCTGTATATAGGAAGGATATCATTAAGCTGGAAACAGTGCAGAAAAGATTTATGAGGATGTTACCAGGACTGCAGAGCTTGAGCCAACAGGAGAGATGGGATAGGCTGGGATTTTTTCCCTGGAGCGTAGCAAGCTGAGGCTTGATCTTATAGTGGTTTATAAAGCATAGATAAGCCTTTTTCCCAGGGTAGGGCTCGGTTCAAGGTGAGAGGGGAAAATTTTATATGGGACCTAACTTTTTCCACACAGGGGGTGGTGGGTATATGGAATGAGCTGCCAGGGGAAGTGGTAGCGGTGGCTTTAATTATAACATTTGAAAGACATTTAGACAGGGACATAAATAGGAAAGGTTTAAAGGGATATGGGCCAAATGTGGGGAAATGGGAATAGCTCAAGTAGATAACTTGGTTGACATGGACAGGTTAGGCCAAAGGGCCTGTTTCCATGCTATATAATTCTATGACTCTATAATACCTTGGTGCAGTTTATCCATATAGTTCTAGTCACACTTTAGAGAGTGTTATTGTGTATGCCATATATAAATATGAAACAAGAACAGTGGTGCCCACAATTTATTCAATTATGATGTTGGTGATGGATCTAAAAAGGAAATTTAAATTTCTGTTGGTAATGTAAGAACTTTAGGCAACAAAAGATATGTTGTGCTCGTAATTTTGGAAGTGAGAACAGGCATCCCGTAAATAAAATAACATCAGGGTTTGTACTAGATGTTTTAGGAAAAGAAGACATTGAATGATGTGCAGCATTCTGGTGATTATCACTGCCCTCTTATCTCATTTAATTTATGACATTCCTGCAGCTGATGGCAAATCAGCACAGTAACTGATGCAGATTGATAAAGTGATGGATAGGCTTGTCACCAGTAGTAATGAGGTTGGATCATACCTGAGATTAAAAAATATTTACCGGCAATGTTAGCCCTGGTGTGTGACGAGAAGATCCTAAAGTTCTTCTGTCACTCCTTGCATGGCTGCAAATTGATCTTATGCCTAGTGTCTTGTGGCATTCTGTCTCCATCAAAACAAAATACAAGCATTGAAATCTGATTCCGTAGTACTACATACGTTTTGCCTCTGATATCCAATTTCTGTACAAAATAAAACAAAATGTAGTTTAACACCCTTTGTTCAGACCACCATGCCAGTGGAGCAGTGAACACTTTCTCACACACTGTCTGAGTGGGTGCTGGAAACAGGTACATTTAAGAAGTACCTGGTTGAGCACTTGAATTGCCAAGGCACAGAAGGCTGGTAAAATAGATTAGTGTTAATGGGTAATTAATGTTTGGCATAGATATGATGGGCCAAAGACCCTGTTTCTGTGCTGTTTGATTCTATTTCTCTAAATGAGGCTTCACTGGCCTCTGTCTTTGACCTTCTCATTTTCAGGTGAGCTCACAGCAAACTCAAAAGTGTGCCTTAATTTCTCAGCATCCTTCTGCTGTCCTCTAACTTTAAAAAAAATAGCTGTGGTGCTCATTTTCCAAGTGGTTCAAGGTACTGGTATCGCAGTGATTCTGAGAATGAGGGAGAGGTGGTGATACTCTGTTGGAACGTCGCAGCACAGTCTCTTTCTGAAGAACCTCTATTCCAATAATGTGCATCTGGTGTGTGATCACAGCAAATATGTGTCCAGCTTCCTCATAGCTGCAATCACGCTATAGTCTGTGTCCATCCCCCAAACCACAAGAACCATGATCAAACTTTGCCCATGCAAAGCCAAGGAGAGCTGGCTCCCTAGATGTATCCGTTCAGATCCATGGTCTTGTTTCTGTTCATGTCCCTGGTCTCATGTTTCATCTGGGGATAGGAATATGTTTGAGGTCACTTGTACTCAATGCGCATTCTATTAGTGGCTGTGCACTACTAATTCTCAAATTTAGTTGTGCTATTTCAATGAATTCAGAAGCAGGAAACAACGCTTTTTTGCTACTCTTTTATGTGTTTAAAACAAGGTCAAATTTGCACCTGATAACCATGGCTGACCCATTCGCCCAGGGCTCCCCATTCTGTACCGTACAGTTATATCGCACGGAATCATGATGACCAGGGTGTCTTCCTGAGCTAGTCCCATTTGCCTGCATTTGGTTGATATCCCTCCAAACCTTTCCTATGCACGTACCTGTCAAAATGTCTTTTAAACATTGTAATTATACCCGCCTCTACCACTTCCTCTGTCAGCTCGTTACATGTACCCACTGCCCTCGATGTGAAAAACTTGCCTCTCGGGTCTCCTTTCAATCTTTCTCCTCTCATCATAGACCTATATCCTCTAAAGACAATCTGTCTTGTCTATGCTCTTCATAGTTTTATAAATCTCTGTGTCAGAATCAGAATCACTGGTTATTATCACTGACTTGTATGTCGTGAAATTTGTTGATTTGCGGCAGCTTCACCCCTCAGCCTGCTTTGCTACAAGGAAAACAGTCCCAGCCTATCCAGTCTCTCCTCGTAACTCAAGCCCTCCAGTCCTGGCAACATCCTTGTGAAGTAACCTGGGTGCCCAACCCATGAGGTCTCATTAGACCTGATCCTGAATCCCCATCCAATCTGATCCATGATCCATATTGATTGACATATTAGTCCCTGATCGCGTCAGATTTCAAAGTCAAGTTTGTTATGAGATGCACAGATGTAGTGAAAAACTTACTTGCAGGAGCTTCACAGAAATATTTCTTTATTTGCTACACTAATTAAGTACTATATTAGCATTTTGTCCTTGACTTCTGAAATTTAGTACCATTAACTTCGATGAGGTTATATTTCTGGTTAGAGTACAATAATTAGTGAATTAGCTCCGTATCAATGTCTATCCTCTGCCCTGATGTCTGGTCTGACCCATGGCCTGTTATGGACTCTTACCTTATCATTTCTTATCTAATTTGATCCAATTGCTTTTCTATCATCTGATTCATTAATTCCTGTTGGATTCAGCTCATTGACTCTTGACCAAGAACAATTAAAGCAGATCTAATTAATTAGTTGTTCGCTGACTTTAACTTGAATTTGTTAATATTGTTAAATTGTTTCTTAGCTGTCCTTGGATAGTAATCTGATCTTTGATATTTATCAGAATTGATCGAAACAACAGCTTTGAACTTAATGGAGTATAACATTTACCTTTCAGTGTGGAACTATGCCTATTAATTTTTCATAATTGGCTTAACTTAGAAAAGTTCATCTTACTTGAGTAATGTTACCCTTTTAATTTTAGAAATTAATTCACAGGCATTATATTTGGACCAGTTGAAAACTCATCTTGGATATGCTTGAGACTGCAGATGCTAGAATCTGGAGCAACAAACAATCTGCTGGAGGAACAGCAAGTCGAGCAACAGGCTAAGACTTGGTCCTGGTGCAGGGTCTTGACCCAAAACGTTGGCATTTCCTACCCCCCCCCCCCACTCCCCCATAGATGCTGCTCAACCCTCTGAGTTCCTTCAGCAGATTGTTTGTTGCTTCAAAACTAATCTTGCTGGCTTACATATATATGACTCCAGTTAGCAGATGGCAGAGAGGTCTGCGGACTGCACTTGGTTGGAGAGATGGTGTATATTCTGGCTAATGCCCCTCAGTATGAAAAAGGTTACTTTCAAAGTTGTTTTCTTCTGTGCACAAAATAGAAAGTTGTATGAGAACGTGTAATTATAATAAATATATTTTAATGTTTGCTCATAAGAACGGTAATGATTCACAGAATCAATCCATTAGTTATGACAAAGTAATGCAGCCTTATGTTATTTTTAGAGCTAAAAAGTATACATGGCTGCAAAAAGATCGAAATCAGTAACCCATATCCATCCATCTTAATGCTTTTATTCTAACTATCTCTATTTTATTATTAAATATTACATATGTGTCATATGTGTGTACATAAAATGTATAAATTATGTATGTACATATGTATTGGTGAAGCAGGAGGTTGAAGACAACAGGCAATTACAACAGAGACATATAAGAGAGAAAATATTCTAAAATATACTTTGCATAACATCATAATTGATTGTTGAACTCAGAACTTTCTGCCACTGGCAAATCACCCATGTTTACCGCTGACTTTCCCGAAAAGTTCACATTTGCATTTAGATATTTCTTTGTAATAATTTCCTCCATAAAAACTAGCTCCAGCCTCATTGGCAAGGCTAGCTACACACATAATCTGATCATATGGGTGATGGGATTGGGAAAGTGATGGAGATTGAGGACAGAGCAACTCACTCACAAAAAGATTCAATGAGTTTCAGTGTCTGGCTGAGTTGCAATTCTTGGCTTAACAGGCTGCCAAAGTTGTCAAAAATTATGAATATTTTTGATTCCTCCATCCAAAACATTCAAAACAATTAAACTTAGTAAAACAATTTAATCAAATGAAACAATTAGTAATCAAATGATTAAAAAGACACTTCAAAATCTCACACAAAATGCTGGAGGAACTCAACAGGTCAGGCAGCATCTGTGAAGGGAAATAAACAGTTGATGTTTCAGGTCGAGACCCTTCATCGAGACTAGAAAGGAAGAGGACTGAAACCAGAATAAAAAGGTAGGGGGAGGAACACAAGCTGGCAGATGATAGGTGAGTTCAGGTGAAATGGGAAAGGTAGGTGGGTGGGGGAGGGAGGATGAAAGGAAACAATGTGCAAAGCTGAAAGGTGGAAGAGGCAAAGGGCTAGAGAAGAAGGAATCTGATAGGAAAGGACGGTAGACCATGGAATAAAGGAAAGAAAGGGAAGGAGGTGGGGAACCAGAGGGAGGTGATGGGCAGGTCATGAGGGTGGTGGAGGGGAAGAGAAGGGGTGAGGGGGGCACGGAAATGAGGGAAAACAAAGTGGGGGGATAGGGGGGAGAAACAGAGGGGAGGGGACACTGGAAGTTAGAGAAATCGATGTTGATACCATCAGTTTGGAGACTACCAGGATGGAATATGAGTTGCTAGTCCTCCAACCTGCATCTAGTCTGAAAGCGGCAGTAGAGGCGGCTGTGCATAGACGTGTAAGTATGGGAATGGGAAGTGGAATTGAAGTAGCTGGCCACCGGGGGATCCTGGCTGTTGCAGCAGACAGAGTGAAGGTGCTTGACGAAGATGGTCACCCAATGATGATGGTCACCCAGTCTCCGTCAGATCTCACTGATGTAGAGGAGGCTGCACCGGGAGCACCAGATGCAATAAATGACACCCTCAGACACAGGTGAAGCGCTGCCTCACCTGGAAGGACCATCTAAGGCCCTGAATGGTGGTGAGGGAGGAGGTGTAGGGGCAGGTGTAACAGTTAGCACGGTTGCAGGGATAAATGCCAGGAGGGTAATCAGTAGGGAGGGACGAGTGGACAAGGGAGCCGAGGAGAGAGCAATCCCTGTGGAAAGTGGAGGGAGGGGGAAGGGGAAGATGTGCCTGGTGGTGGGATCCTGTTGGAGATGGTGGAAGTGACGGAGAATAACGCGTTGAATGCGGAGGCTCGTGGGGTGGTAGGTGAGGACAAGGAGAATCCTATCCCCGTTATGTTGGGCGGGCAGACATACAGGAAATGGAGGAGATGCGGGTGGGGGTTGCATTGATAGTGGTGGAGGGGAAACCCCATTTACTAAATAAAGAGGACATCTTAGCTGTCCTGCAATGGAAAGCCTCATCATGAGGGCGGAGGCGGAGGAACTGAGAGAAGGGAATAGCATCCTTACAAGTGACAGGGTGGGAAGAGGTGCAGTCAAGGTAACTGTGGGACTCAGTGGGTTTGCAAAAGATGCCGGTGGAATGTCAACTGTTTATTTCCCACCATAGATGCTGCCTGACCTGCTGAGTTCCTCCAGCAGTTTGTGTGTACCGCTCCAAATTTCAGCATCTGCAGAATCTCTTGTGACTTCAATATCTTAATTTATTTTAATGTTAACTGAATTCAGTTAAATAAAATGGATGTAAATTAGCTGTGTCACAACTGTTTTTCTCCATTGAAGTAAGTGAAGTACCTGCTCTTTGTTCAACCTCAGGGCAGATTCCCCAGCATAAGTGCTGGGAAGTTCAGGGAACCTTACTCTCCTCTGCAGTCTAACAGTGGAGCAATTGGAATTAGAGTGGCAAGCAGTTGTCAGGTAGTTTAGGACTTGTACATTTCTGAACTAGCTGATGGGACAGCACGGTAGCGTAGTGGTTAGCGTGACGCTGTTACAGCGCCAGCGATCAGGGTTCGATTCCCATCGCTGTCTGTAAAGAGTTTGTATGTTCTCCCGTGTCTGCGTGGGTTTCCTCTGGGTGCTCCGGTTTCCTCCCACATTGCAAAGACGGGTAGGTTAATTTGGGTTTAAAATGGGCGGCGCTGACACATTGGGCCAGAAGGGCCTGTTACGACGCTGTAAATAAAATTTAATTTAATAATTTAATTTAGTTATGGGGAGGAAATGCTAGCATTTCTCCCTGGGATGTAAGCCATTATATTACACCCAAAAAATTGATTTTGTTCCTTAGAAAAAAAATCTTTGGAGGGGTAGCATTGGTGAAAATGCCATTGACATGCAAGGTGCTTTAGACAGATTCATATGCTGGAACACTGAGATGTGAAAATTCTGCTGCAGTGTTTTCCCTAGTCACTAGGGAAACTTCACACATAGTATTTAATCAAACTTCTTACTGTATGCTGTCCTTTGCTGATTTTGTTAAAAAATAATGGGCCACTAATACATTTGTGATGTTTGGTATGAATAGCTACGTGACCATGTAACTAAGTCAGTTCACTCATGATATCCCTTACCATGTTGCGTGTGAATATAAAGATGTATGGCAATATTAGCTTTTTAACATCAATAAATCAGTGAATGACCTGTCTGAACACATAAAAGGGGTAATTTAAGAAGTATTTATATTATTTATGTGAATGTACACAGTGAGGATTATATGATTCATTAGAAGGAAACGTTGTGAAGATTAAGGCCTTTGGCATTATCAAAGTTGACAAATTAGATAGGAAAAGTGAAGAAATGGTGGCTGATATCAAAATAAAACAACTAATAAAGCAAACTTGGAAAAATAAAATCATAAACTGTTGCCTAGTTTTAACCATCTGGGACCACTGTCAAAGCCCTTTACAAAATTTGGCTTTATCGTTTTCCAACTTGATTTCACTTTCCAGTGCCAGGATCTGGAATCCTACTGAAGGAGTGCCAGAAGGAACAGAACCAATAGGTATTCTGCTTGGCTGACTACAGCTTCTCAGTGAAGCTGAGTAGGCCATAATTCACCAGTAGAACAGTAATTGAATAATGCCAGCTGGCATGCAGCTACAGTGTAGCTTCATACTAGAAATCCTTGGCTGTCTGAAATATTGGAACCACTGCCACTCAGACCCCTTATGCAGCTCCTTCATTGTCTGCTGCTCCCAGACATTTGGCAAGGATATAACTTAGAAATTATTATGCTATTTTTCCAAACAGAGGATTTCGCACTTTACGACATATCATACATATTGATGATGAAAACCTCTTATTGATAATTGGAAATCACAAAAATGCAGATGTTGGAAATCTGAAATAAAAACAGAAACTGCTGGAGACACTTAGGAAGTCAGTCAAGATCCGTGGCCCATTTCTGTGCTGTACAGCTCCATGACACCATAGATCGTTTCTGCGACGTCTACGAGACCTTCACATCCTTTCTTAGCTGCAGTGACAAGTACTGACTATGATGCTGTTTATAATCACTGTGTTGGCATAGAGATTCAACGAAGCCTTCCTGTATTTGTACTTTTTGCCTTTATTTATGAAACACAGGATTCCATTTGATACATCAACTTGCCATCTTTAAATATTATGCAACCAAGTGTCACTGTTTCTTCACTTCCCTCAGAATACCACCATTTAGTCTTTATCACCTCGCCTTATTCACCCTGTCAAAGAGAATCACTTCACTGCATTAAATTTCATTGACCACTTTCCATGTCCTTGTAAATTCCACCACTTTGCACCTCAATCCATTGCAAATTTTTAAGTTTTGTGTCATTCAAAAATTTGGCACTTTTATCTGCATGTCCATGTTTAAGTCGACGTACTAATCCTTGGAGGTCTCCACTGCCTTCCCTTCATCTGATTAAAGTAATTTTTTTACATGATTCGGCTTTCTGGCCATAAACCAATGTTATATTTATACAGCCACTGGCCTTTTTATTCCGGATGTTTCACTTTTGATAACAGACTTCCATGAGAGACTTTGTCAGATACTTCCGAAAATCCTAATATACAATATCATTTTTCTTCCCTCATCAACCCTGTTACCTCATCAGAAAAACTCAGTTAGGTTACTTGTATCCAGTTTGTCTTTAACAAATTCATATTGGCTCTCCTTTATTGATGTAAATTTGTCCAAGCAAATATTGTTTTTATAATTTCTAAAAGTTTTCCACCTCTATTTCAGATACGATAGAGAGGGGTGTACAAGAGGTGGGGGAGTTGCACTGCTGATCAGGAGAATGTTACAGCAACACTTAGAGAGGACATCCCAGAGGGCTCATGTAGTGAGGCAATGTGGGTAGAGCTCAGGAGTAAGAAAGGTGCAATCACTCAGATGAGTTTATACTATTGGCCTCTCAATAGCCAGAGGTAGATAGAGGAACAGATATGTGAGCAGATTATGGAAAGATGTAAAAGCAACAGGGTAGTTGTAGTGGGTGACTTTAATTTCCCCAATGTTGACTGGGACTCCCTTAGTGCCACAGGCTTAGCTGGGGCAGATGGGTGCATCCAGGAGGGTTTCTTGATCCTATATGAGGATAATTAAACCAGGGAAGGGGCCATATTATATCTTGTGTTGGGAAATGAGCCTGGCCAGGTGATCAGTGTTTCAGTGGGAGAGCATTTTGGGGAGACTTATGACCTTGCACCTTATTGTCTATCTGCAATGCACTTCCCTGTAGCTGTGACACTTTACTCTGTATTCTGTTATTGTTTTTACCCTGTACTACCTCAATGCGCTGTGTAATGAATTGATCTGTTCGAACGGTATACAAGAGAAGTTTTTCACGGTACTTTGGTACAAGTGACAATAATAAACCAATACCAATTTGGATTATTGTGTGCAGTTCAGATTGCTGTATTACAGGAAGGAAGTGGAGGTTTTGGAGAGGGTGCAGAAGAGGTTCACCAGGATGTTGCCTGGATTAGAGAGTATTAACTATCAGGAGAGGTTGGGCAAACTTGATCTGTTTTGTCTGGAGCGTCGCAGGCTGCGGGGTGACCTAATAGAAGTATACAATGTTATGAGAGGGATCAATAGGGTAGATAATCAGAGTCTTTTTCCCAAGGGGAAAATGTCAAATACGAGAGGTCATAGCTTTACAGTGAAAGGGGAAAGTCTGGAGGAGGTTTGCGAGGCAGGTTTTTATACACAGAGCATGGTAGGAGCCTGGAACGTGCTGCCAGGGTAGTGGTGAAAGCAGATATGATAGCAACATTTAAGAGGAATTTAGACAGACCCATGAACAGGCAGGGAAGGAGAGATACAGACCAAGTGCAGGCAGATGGGACTAGTTTGGATTGACATCATGGTTGCCACAGACATTGTGGGCTGAAGGGTCTGTTCCTGTACTGTACTGTTTTATGTTCTGAAATTAAACCAACTGGCCTATTTCGTCATTTTGGGAAATGGTGTAATATTTGCTATTCCCCAGTCCCCTCACACTTCCCATGTAATTAGGGTGTGAGAATATTGGAAAAATATGACCAATCTGTCTGAAATCAACAGCCCGACTTACCTCTGGATAGTGTTGTGAAACAGATTCAGGGTCTCAGAAGGCAAGGACTCTGAACATAGTCTTAGAGATAAATTCTTTATTTACAAAAGACAAATGCGAGGAAAGGGTAACGGGAATGACACACAGACACACACACAGTTGATAGTGAGTGTGGGAAAATCACGATAGGGGTAAAATACACACACACACACACACAGACACACACACACACAAAACGAACTGGGTACAGACAATCAAGGAAAAACAATATGATACCCGCCACCCCTTGACTCAGTGCAGGCACGGTTCTATGCTACCAGGGATACTAACTAGAATGGTCCCAACCCTATTAACAGTGCACACCTCACCAACGATTTCTCCAGCGCCGTTCCATGGTTCCTCGGCCTGGGATGAAGCAGGGTGATCCCTTGGGGCAGGCAAAAGAGAGTGAGCCGAGCACATGTGGCACTCTTTATAGTGCTGGAGGGCTCGGGGGTCCAGCCCAGGTAACTTAAAAAGGCCAATGGCCCGGTGCCAGCAAGGACTAATCGATCACTGTGTGCACTGATGGGTGGGGCGGGGCCAAACTTTGATTGGCAGTGTTGTGTCTTCCGACCACGTAGGGGCAGTGCTGTCACGTGACAGCCACGACTCTCCACAATACAATCCACCCCTCAGAAGTCACACCACATGCCAATTATTACATGGAAATAACTATTTCTAAGCCTACAACTATATGTCAGTATACAGTACTAATGAAAGGCAGACGTGCTCTTGGTAACCTGGCAAGCACAGCATAATATACAGACAGCAATAACAACAAGAGTTAGAGCAGTTGCCCACCATCCCCCAAGAGATCCAAATGGCCACCAATTTCTCCATGAGGTGTACAAAGGCTATAATAAATCTAGTCAAAAGGAAAAGAAAAGCTTACAAAAGGTACAGAGAGCTAGGTAATGTTAGAGATCTGGAAGAGTATAAGGCTAATAGGAAGGAGCTTAAGAAGGAAATTAGGAGAGCCAGAAGGGGACATGAGAAGGATTTGGTGGGCAGGATTTAGGAAAGCCCCAAGGCATTCTACAAATATGTGAAGAGGAGAAGATGCGAAAGAATAGGGCCTATCAAGTGCAGCAGTGGGAAAGTGTGTATGGATCCGGAAGAAAAAGCGGAGATACTTAATGAATACTTTATGTCAGTATTCACTACGGAAAAAGATCTGGGGGATTGCAGTGGGGACTTGCAGCTGGCTGAAAAGCTTGAGCATGTAGATATTAGGAAAGAGGAGGTGCTGAAACTTTGGGAAAGCATCAAGTTGGATAAGTCGCCGGGACTGGATGAGATGTACCCCAGGCTGCCTGTGGGAGGCGAGGGAAGAGATTGCGGAGCCTCTGATGATGATCTTTGCATCATCGATGGAGACAGGAGAGGTTCCGGAAGATTGGAGGGTTGCGGATGTTGTTCCCTTATTCAAGAAAGGGAGTAGGGATAGCCAGGGAATTATAGACCGGTGAATCTTACCTCAGTGGTTGGTAAGCTAATGGAGAAGATCCTGAGAGGCAGGATTTATGAACATTTGGAGAGGTATAATATGATTAGGAGTAGTCAACATGGCTTTGTCAAGGGCAGGTCCTGCCTTACGAGCCTGATTGAATTTTTTGAGGATGTAACTAAACACATCGATGAAGGGAGAGCAGTAGATGTAGTGTATATGGATTTCAGCAAGGCGTTTGATAAGGTACCCCATGCAAGGCTTATTGAGAAAGTAAGGAAGCAAGGGATCCAAGGGGACATTCCAGTGTGGGTCCAGAACTGGGTGGCCCACAGAAGGCAAAGAGTGGTTGTTGAAGGGTTGTATTCTGCATGGAGGTCGGTGACCAGTTGTGTACCTCAGGGATCTGTACTGGGACCCTTGCTCTTTGTGATTTTTATAAACGACCTGGATGAGGAAGTGGAGGAGTGGGTTAGTAAGTTTGCGGATGACACAAAGGTTGGGGGTGTTGTGGATAGTTTGGAGGGCTGTCAGAGGTTACAGAGGGACATGGATAGGATGCAAAGTCGGACTGAGAAGTGGCAGATGGAGTTCAACCCAGATAAGTGTGAAGTGGTTCATTTTGGTAGGTCAAATATGATGGCAGAATATAGTATTAATGGTAGGATTCTTGGCAGTGTGGAGGATCAGAGGGATCTTGGGGTCCGAGTCCATAGGATGCTCAAAGCAGCTGTGCAGGTTGACTCTGTGGTTAAGAAGGCATATGGTGTATTGTCATTCATCAACCAGGGAATTGAATTTAGGAGCCAAGAGGTATTGTTGCAGCTATATAGGTCCCTGGTCAGACCCCACTTGGAGTACTGTGCTCATTTCTGGTCACCTCACTACAGGAAGGATGTGGAAGTCATAGAGAGGGTGCAAAAGAGATTTACAAGGATGCTGCCTGGAATGCGGAGCATGCCTTATGAAAGCAGGTTGAGGGAACTCGGCCTTTTCTTCCTGGAGCGACGGAGGATGAGGGGGAACCTGAAAGAGGTATATAAGATGATGAGAGGTATTGATCGGGTAGATAGTCAGAGGCTTTTCCCCAGGGCTGAAATGGTGGCCACAAGAGGACGTAGGTTTAAGGTGCTGGGGAGTAGGTGTAGAGGAGATGTCAGGGGTAAGTTTTTTACTCAGAGTGGTGAGTGTGTGGAATGGGCTGCCGGCAACGATGGTGGAGGCGGATACGATAGGGTCTTTTAAGAGACTGTTGGATAGGTACATGGAGCTGAGAAAAATAGAGGGCTATGGGTAAGTCTAGTAATTACTAGGGTAGAGACATGTTCGGCACAGCTTTGTGGGCTGAAGGGCCTGAATTGTGCTGTAGTTTTTCTATGTTCTATGTTCTATGAGATGTCGTGCTGGAGGAGCTGGTCCCTCGCTTTTTGAATTTTAGCCACCGAGTCCCGAATGTGATCAGCCAAGTGGGTGATGTTCCTTGACTCATCGGCGATAAATGTGCAGCACTCCTTACCAATCACTGCATACCATCTGCAGCGAGTGGGTAATCCAGGGCCATTCGATTCTGCAGGGCGACCATCCTGATGGCTGTCAGCTCTGCCACCATCCACGTCAGGGTGTCTTCGGTGTGTTGCAGTGCAACTGCCGTTTCGTTGGTCATCGTCCATTTGGGCCATGACATACATGCGAAAGGCTATCATCCAAAACCTCTCCGCCTCCGTAATGGCCCTCTTGTCCCGGTGACTGTTGTATGCTGAGTGCTCCCCAGGGTCATCTAGGATGTGGATATAGGGCACCACAAACGCTGGAAAGCAGCAAACGTACCAGCTCGTGGCAAGCCATGGGTAGACACGCTGGCCGCAAGTCCAGTGGGTATCATTCAAAGTACAGGGAGCCCCCAGCTTAGTGGCACCATCGGCAGTGGTCATTGAGGCACCCGGATATCAGATTTGCTCGCAGTCACTGTGGCCAACTGAAAGGGTGGGACCATGCTCATTTGGGAGCCTGCACCAGCATTCCTTAGGCTTGCTCACCGGCTGTGGAATGACCCTGAGAGTCAGGACTCAGGTGGAGGTCAAATTATAGGGAGTGAAATACCAGTTCCTGAAACACCATAGAACCATAGAACAATACAACACAATGCAGGCCCTTCTGTCCACAATGTTGTGCCGACCTTCAAACCACTCCTAAGACTATCTAACCCCTTCCTCCCACATATCCCTCTATTTTAAATTCCTCCATATGCTTATCTAACAATGTCTTGAACTTGACCAACATATCAGCCTCCACCACCATCCCAGGCAGCGCATTCCATGCACCAACCACTCTCTGGGTGAAAAAACCTCCCTCTGACGTCTCCCTTGAACTTCCTCCCCATTACCTTAAAGCCATGCCCTCTTGTATTGAGCATTGGTGCCCTGGGAAAGAGGCGCTGGCTGTCCACTCTATTCCTCTTAATATGTTGTATACCTCATCCTCCTCTCCAATGAGTAAAGCCCTAGCTCCTTTAGTCTCTCCTCACAATGCATACTCTCTAAACCAGGCAGCATCCTGGTAAATCTCCTCTGCACCCTTTCCAATGCCTCCACATCCTTCCTATAATGAGGCAACCAGAACTGGACACAGTACTCCAAGTGTGGTCTAACCAGAGTTTTGTAAAGCTGCATCATTACTTCGTGGCTCTTAAACTCGATCCCACGACTTATGAAAGCTAACATCCCATAAACTTTCTTAACTACCCTATCCACTTGTGTGGCAACTTTCAGTGATCTGTGGATATGAACCCCCAGATCCCTCTGCTCCTCTGCACTGCCCAGAATCCTGCCATTTACCTTGTATTCTGCCTTGGAGTTTGTCCTTCCAAAGTGTACAACCTCACACTTCTCCGGATTGAACTCCATCTGCTACTTGTCAGCCCAGCTCTGCATCCTATCAATATCCCTCTGTAAGCTTCGACAGCCCTCCACACTATCCACAGCACCACCGATCTTTGTGTCATCTGCAAACTTACTAATCCACTCTTCCACCCCCTCATCTAAGTCATTAATAAATATCACAAAAAGTAGAGCTCCCAGAACCGATCCCTGTGGGGCACCACCAGTCACAGCCCTCCAATCCGAATGCACTCCCTCCACCACAACCCTCTGCTTTCTACAGGCAAGCCAATTCTGAATCCACACAGCCAAGCCTCCCTGGATACCTTGCCCTCTGACCTTCTGAAGAAGCCTACCATGCGGAACCTTGTCAAACACCTTACTAAAATCCATGTAGACCACATCCACTGCACTACCCTCATCAATCTTCCTGGTCACCTCCTCAAAAAACCCTATCAGGCTAGTGAGGCAAGATCTTCCCTTCACAAAGCCATGCTGGCTGTCCCTAATCAGTCCATGATTCTCTAAATGCTCATAGATCCTATCTCTTAGAATCCTTTCTAGCAGCTTACCCACCACAGACGTAAGGCTCACTGGTCTGTAATTCCCTGGACTATCCCTACTACCTTTTTTGAATAAGGGGACAACATTCACCACCCTCCAATCCTCCAGTACCATCCCCGTGGACAACGAGGACTCAAAGATCCTAGCCAACGGTTCAGCAATCTCCTCCCTCGCCTCACCAAGCAGCCTGGGGAATATTATGTCAGGCCCTGGGGACTTATCTGTCCTAATATTTTCTAACAGCTCCAACACATCCTCTCTCTTGATATCTACATACTCTAAAATATTACCCTTACCAACACTGTCCTCAGCATCATCAAGACCACTCTCCTTGGTGAATACTGAAGAGAAGTATTCATTGAGAACCTCACCCACTTCCACAGCTTCCAGGCACAGCTTCCCACCTTTGTCTTTAATCAGACCTACTTTTACTCTCGTTATCCTTCTGCTCTTCACATACGTGTAAAAAGCCTTGGGATTCTCCTTAACCCTACTCGCCAAAGCCTTTTCATGTCCTCTTCTCACTCTCCTCAGCCCCTTCTTAAGTTCCCTCCTTGCTACTCTATATTCCTAACAAGCCCTGTCTGAGCCTTGCCACTTACACCTTATGTATGCTGCCTTCTTCTTCCTAACTAGTTTTTCCACCTCCCTTGTCACCCATGGTTCCTTCACCCTGCCATTCCTCCTCTGCCTCACCAGGACAAATTTATCCCTAACATCCTGCAAGAGATCCCTGAACATCAACCACATCTCCATAGTACATTTCCCTTCAAAAATGTCATCCCAATTTACACTCTCAATTTCTCGCCTTATAGCCTCATAATTCGCCTTTCCCCAGTTAAATATCTTCCCATCCTCTTTGCTCCTATCCCTATCCATGACAATTCTAAATGTTATGGAGCAGTGGTCGCTGTCCCCCAAATGCTCACCCACCGATAGATCTGTACCTGACCCGGCTCATTACCTAAAACTAGATCCAATATGGCATTTCCTCTAGTCGGCCTGTCAACATACTGTGACAGGAATCTGTCCTGGACACACTTAACAAACTCCGCCCCATCTAAACCTTTGGCACTAAGCAGGTGCCAATCAATATTTGGGAAGTTGAAGTCTCCCACTATAATAATCCTGTTATTTTTGCATCTTTCCAAAATCTGCCTCCCAATCTGCTCCTCAGTATCCCTACTGCTACCGGGGGGGCCTATAGAATACTCCCAGTAGAGTACCTGCTCCTTTCTTGTTCCTAACTTCCACCCATATTGACTCTAGAGAGGATCCTTCTACATTATCCACCCTTTCTGCAGTTGTAATAGTATCCCTGACCAGTATCACCACCCCTCCTCCTCTTCTCCCCCCCTCCCTATCCCTTTTAAAACACTGAAAACCAGGAATATTCAATATCCATTCCTGTCCTGATGTCAGCCATGTCTCTGTGATAGCCACAATATCACAGTCCCATGTACTTATCCAAGCTCTCAGTTCATCTCCCTTATTCCTGATGCTTCTTGCATTGAAGTAAATGCACTTTAGCCCATCCGTCTTACTACTTTTATAGCCTGTACTCTGCTTCTCCTTCCTCAAAGCCTCTCTACCTGTTAGATCTGACTTTTCCCCATCCCCTTCTTCCTCTGACCTACTCCTCCGATTCCCATCCCCCTTGCAAACTAGTTTCAACCCTCCCGAACCATCCTAGCCAACCTGGCTGCAAGGATATTGGCCCCCCTCAGGTTCAGGTTGTAACCTGTCCTCTTTGTACAGGTCCCACCTCCCCGAAGAGATTCCAATGATCGAAAAATCTAAAACCTTCCCTCCTGCACCAACTTCTCAGCCACGCATTTATTTGCCTTCTCCTCCTATTCCTACCTTCACTGTCACGTGGCACTGGCAGCAATCCCAAGATTGCTACCCTTGAGGTCCTGTTCTTCAGCCTTCTGCCTAGCTCCCTAAACTCACTTTTCAGGACCTCATGCCTCTTCCTACCTATGTCATTAGTACCAACATGAACCACGATTTCTGGCTGTTCTCCCTCCCTCTCAAGAATCCTGTGGACCCGATCAGAGACATCCTGGCACCTGGGAGGCAACATACTATCCGGGATTCATGCTCACTGCCACAGAACCTCCTATCTGTTTCCCTATCTATCGAGTCCCTTATCACTACTGCCCTCCTCTTCTACTCCCTTTCCTTCTGAGCAGCAGGACTGGTCCCAGTGCCAGAGACCTGGCTACTGCTGCTAGGCCCCTGCAGGTCGTCCCCCTCAACAGCTTCCAAAGCGGAAAACATGTTATTAAGGGGAACAGCCTCCGGGGTCCTCTGTACTATTTGCCTGTTCGTTTTCTTTTTCCTTTTCTCTCCCCCGACAGTCACCCTTCTATCTACTTCCTGGACTCCAGAAGTACCTGCTCTAAGGGGAGTGACTGTCTTCTGATGTTATGAAGAGATGTCCTATAGTGGTGAGGGGAGTGGTGGGGGACTGCCATTCGAGCCCCCCCAAACAGATATGCCAAAACCCACAGGAGCAAAAAGTCTATGTAAACAGTTCATCCGGAAGTCATCCAGCAGGATCGGTGTAAGCGTGCTTCATCAGTGTGTGCTGGAGTTCACACGCAAATCCAGCAGTCGGTTCTATTAGTGATGCTGGCAAATTCATAAGCGACTCTGCACCCTTGGATCTTCTGCCAGAGGCTCCATTCAACGACCGTCTCACTGGCCGAGACCTGTAATTCAAAAGGGACACCTGCCTGGCGGGGAGCAAGTGGCAGTGTTTGTTCAACAGCTTGCTTTGCTGCTTCAAAAGCAACCCGTTGTTCGGGTCCCCCAAACGAATGTGGCTTTCTTACAGGAGATTAAACTATGGCAGCTAGTGGGGCTATGAATATCTAAATCCACCACTGCATGCCAAGGCTTGTCCAGGCACCCTGCAATGTCCTCCACTAAGGTGACTGTGTCGGGCACGGCGGCAGTGAAGTGGGGGGTGGGGGAGCAGACTTGTGGAGGTGTCTGTAGTCCGTCGTCATGCGCCACGTCCCATTCTTTTTGCGGACGGGCCAGGTGGGACTGTTGGAGGGAGAGGCTGCGGGTCTAATGACATCCTCCCGCAGTAGGGTTTGGACAGCCTCAGTGATATCTTGGTGTCCTCCTGGCACTCTGTACTGTCGGCTACAGATGACCTTGGAGGGAAGGGGGACAACAACTGGTTCCCGTTTGACTGCCCCTGACTGTAGCCCTTGCGACCCTGAACGTAAGCTTGCCCCTGTTAGTATGGAGGGACTATCCCTCTAAAACATTGATTCCCAGAATGCACTCAGGCAAAGCCACTATCAACACTGTTATGGGTCGAGGAGGTTGGTTCCCGATGGCCATGCAGATCGTGATTTCCCTCGCTGGTAAAAGGGAACCCCCTAACCCCTCTATTTGCATCACTGTCCTTTTCCATCCGGCGGGGTCGCCTGGGATGATGGTGTGTTGGGCACCCATGTCGACGAGTGCCATCCACCACTGTATGTTCCCCCTTCCCCGATATACAGCTACGGGTATATGTGGTCTCAGGTCTCCCGGGCAGGAGATGGCGATGGAACAAATGCGCCAGGACCCCTGGCCTTCATCCTGTGGGAGGGGGTGGAGGTATGCCACCCCATGGGTGAAGGTTCCTGCTGGTGGAGATGGGGCATTTCCTGTCTCAGCAGGTCCCGGAGCTCAGCCTTGAGGGTGGGAGAGACTGTTTCAAGTTGGGGAGAGGCAGAGGCAGTGTCGGCGGGGGCAGCCCGCGTGGTCCGGAGGTTGGGGGCACCCACTGTGTTGGGCTTGATCCCAGGGTGGTTGTGGGTTTTCCCCTGGCCAGATTTCCCCCCTCAAAGCTCTTTCCAGAGCATGTAAATGGCGGAGGTCAGGATCCCATCTATGCTGGCGTGGTCCACCCCTGCGCGCAGCAGGTCCAAGGATAGCCGTTTGCACATAAAGCAAGGGGTTGTGTCTCCAGCCCTCGTCTTTGCCCTACTGACCTGGGTGGGCGCCTCCCGCTGCAAGTACTCCAGCCCTTCCAGGAGGGTGATGGCGTCCTGCACAGTCTTCCCATTAGCCGGTCCCATGAGTGGCAGGACCACTGGCCTCAAATTGAGGCGCGCGGTGGTGACCAGGTATCCCGCTAGCGCGCTGGTCACCCAGGTATTTTCTAAAAAGTTACGATCGCGGGCTCCCTCGTAAATGCCAGTCACCAGCGCCCACTCCCTAATGACCCTGGTGCCCTCACTGACTGTGGTCCATTGCAGTCGCCCGTATAAATCCCACTCGAGAAGGGTAAGGTACCGGACCCTCACAGCAGTCACTACCTGATCCCACAGGGTAGTGCCGTCCCAGATCTCTTCCTGTGGCGCCCATAGGGCAATTGTTGACACTCTACTGTTGGACAGGCTCTTCGGGTGCTCGCTTCCTTGTGAGAGAAGCTCACTTTAGGGGCCCCCTCATCCCACAGTTGGAGCAGCCATGCAGCCAGGTCTCGCCCGGCCGCTGGCGGTACCAATCCGCCGGCTGGGTCAGCTCCTTGGCTGAGAAATCCCGGGTCTCCATAGTCTCACAGGGACCACGGGCACTTTCCCCTGTGGGGGCCTCATCCTGACTCCCCTCCCTTCTGTGGCGGACCTGGGACCACATGGTGATGGGTCGAGCATGCAGGGGTTCTGGTGGATAAGGGGGAGGGCGCGTGTGCTGGGACCCAAGCTCTTGGGGCACCCCCTCCTCGTCATTATCCATCCATATATCCCCATCCCCCAGCCATGCATCCAGCTTGTTGCTGCGCCGGACCAGAGCTTAAATTTAGAGCGGGTCCAGCTGCCAGCCAGACCGGCAGGCTGCCTGCGCCTGCTGCATTTGGATCAGCCTGCAGGCTACTCGTTACCACTGGCCTCAAGGTCATTGGCTCGGGTCTGGGCAGCCTGGACTGCCTCCTGCAGCACACAGCAGTGCTGCTGGAGCACCTCTATCTTCTTGTCTTTATGGAGACACATATCTTGTACCTGGCCAGTAATCCTGACCTGGTGTCTCAAGAGGGACACAAACAGCCAGAAGGCACCCCTTTGACTCCCCTTAGCCTTGGGAAACCCCGACCTCTGGAGGAGGGCGACCACATGATGCCCCATTTTCTCACCACGGGTGTCTAACTGCTCGGCCCAGTCCATTGGTTTTGCTGTGGTCCGCCAGCATGCTAGCCAAGCTCCCAAATCCCTCGGTCTCGTTGGTCCACCCGGGAATCCTATCCTCGGTGCCTGCACTGGCTTTCTTGCACCTTTTCCAGAACATCCCTCCCTGCATCTGTGTTCAGCCAAGGTCTTCGAGATCCTGTGCTCAGTGCCAAGTGTTGTGAAACAGAATCGGGGTCTCAGAAGGCGAGGACTCTGAACATAGTCTTAGAGATAAATGATTTATGTACAAAAGACAAATGCAAGGAAAGGGTAATGGGAATGACACACAGACACACACACAGTTGATAGTGAGTGTGGGAAAATCACGATAGGGGTAAAATACACACACACACACACACACACACACACACACACACACACACACACACACACACAAAACGAACTGGGTACAGACAATCAAGGAAAAACAATATGATACCCGCCACCCCTTGACTCAGTGCAGGCACGGTTCTATGCTACCAGGGATACTAACTAGAATGCTCCCAACCCTATTAACAATGCACGCCTCACCAACGATTTCTCCAGCGCCGTTCCACAGTTCCTCAGCCTGGGATGAAGCAAGGTGATACCTCGGGGCAGGCAAAAGAGAGCGAGCTGAGCACATGTGGCATTCTTTATAGTGCTGGAGGGCTGAGGGGTCCTGCCCAGGTAATTTAAAAAGGCCAATGGCCCAGTGCCAGTCAGGTGTGCACTGATGGGTGGGGCAGAGCCAAACCTTGATTGGCAGTGGTGTGTCTTCTGACCAAGTAGGGGCAGTGCTGTCATCCGACCAGGTAGAGGGCAATGCTGTTACATGACAACCACGACCCTCCACAATACAGATGCCTATTATCTGGACTGGGTGATGTCCACTCCTTGAACATTGCCCAGTGTTTCCATTACTTCTGTCTTAGTATTCACCTCTTCTGTTATCTCTACCACCTCCCATTTTACAGAGACTTTAACAGCTTCCTCTTCCTTGGTAAATACAGATCCCTAATTAGCCCACTCTTTCTCTTAACAGTGATATGTCCATCAAAGATTTTAGGATCCCTTTTATGTTAGCTGCTGGTGGTTTCTCATATTGTCTCTCTCTGCCCTAATGCCTTTTCCTCTCCCCCTCTATGATTTCTTTATTTCTGTCTGATTCTAATGTATATTATCAAACTGACATGTGTTATAACCTCCTTTATCTGCCTCAGCTTATTGTTTATCTGTTGGTATCCAGGGAACTCTTACTTTGGTTGCCTTATCTTTCTTTCCCTCTTGAGGTAATGAGCTTAGATTTACTGAGCCACCTGCACTTTAAAGTCCACCCATTACTCTTTTCTGCTCTTATTGCCAGCCAATCATTGATTCCACTTCAAGGCACAGCTGCCCAACACCCTACTGCTTGAAACTGTGTGATCTGTTGGGTTTCTGCACCTAATTACCTAAAGGGCTTTGGATTTGCAATATCTTCATATACAATTTGTAGTGTCTTCTTTTCAGGTCATCCCTTGGGATGGAGGATGGATCTGTGGGTTCTGAGGTGACTGAAGAAGCCAATGTGGCTCGACATAGACTTGACCTCAGTGCCATCCCAAATGCTGTTTCTCTACTCCCAGCAGTTTTGGTCCAGGGGTTCCCAGAAGTCAGCAGGAATGTTGTATTTTTCAAGGAGGCTTTGAGAACAACCTTGGATCTCTTCCTCTCTCCACCTGGTAATCTATTCCTGTTATAGAGCTCAGAACAGAATGTTTGTTTTGGGAGTTTGGGATCAGGCATATGATTGATATGGCCTGCCTGAAAAAGCCAACTGAGTGCAGTTAGGGCTTTATGGCTGGGAAGGTTGGCTGTGGAGAAGACATCAACATTTGCTATGGATTTGGAGAATTTTGCAGAAACACTGGTGATGGCATCTCCCCAGTGGCCTGAGATGCTTGCTGTTGGTGATCAGGTCTCAGAAGCATATAGGAGAGCAAAGATCACTGCTGTAAAGTATATGTGGTCCACTCAAAAACTTTGCTGCTCTCATGCGCAGAATTTTTTTTAGACTAAAGCCACTTTGTTTCAGAGTTGCTGCCTGGCGATTGCACATAGCTCGTCAGTCTCACTTCATAAGGTCTGGGGACAAATAATGTGTGTGCCCTGGCCTGCCCTTACAGGTGCAAGGATTGTTCCCTGTGCTCACTCTGAAGTTTGTCTCTAATTTCCTTTGAGCTTAGTGAAGTTCACTGACTTCCTTGTTTCAGGATGCTGAAACAAGTGCTCATACTTGCCTCACCAACAATAACTAATAGTTCTTGGTTCATATTGTGCTGCTCCTGGCCCCTGCCTCACAGTCACTGTCTATATTAGCCACACAGCTGAATTAAATTTTTGCACCGTGTGGCTGTTAAGGTTTTGCCAGCATTGCTGCTATGGCCCTTCCAAGAGGTGCAACAGTTCACAAGCAGTGATGAGGCTCAAGTGGTGGAAAGTAAGGCCCTGCCCAAAGATCGCCCTGATGGCCTTCCACCAGCTCAGCTATCAGCTATGAAAAGAATTAAGTAAAATTAAGAATGATTACATTTATAATAAACTTAATTAGAAATATATGAAACTACTGTTAATTAAAACGTAACCATACATTGCAATTCAGAAAAATAAATAGAAGACTTTACCTAAACTGTGCTGTAAATGAATCGCACAGCAGTAGATAGAGTAGTTTGTTGCATTAGTTGGCCACTGAAATGTGTAGGTTGCTGGTGGAAGAACCAGGGGTGTCAATGGGAATGTGAGTGAATAGGCTGCAGAGAATTAAACAGGGGAATGGAATTGCTTTGAGAGGCAACAGACTCAATGGACCATATTTGTCCCCTTGGCTCAGCAACTTACACAAAGCTCATGGACTCACCAGTAAGTCCAAAGGCCAAGAGAGGGGCCAGATAGGCACCTATCTGACTTCAGTGTGTTCCTAGCTTCTGTTGTGCTGAAGTGTGGATGTCTGAGTGGTACAGCCATGCACAGAGTACCCGCTGGTGAGCTATCAGCAATGCAGCCTTTTAATATTTAATTTCTCCGATTGATTCAATTGGCTCATTTGAAAATCAAATTTCCATTTAACTAGGCTTCCCATTGTGAATTTATAATGGTAGCACAGTGATATTTATTTGTATTTTTCAAACTACAACTTAGAAAATGAATCCAGCTGTTGAAAGAAACTATGAATGAATATTCCACACACTGAAATTAAATCAATATTAGAAGCCTTAATAGAAGCTCAACATGACCTTCTTTAAATGTCTGCTTCAACTGAGTTAATAATGAGTAGCACCAAGACATCTTTGATCTTTCACTATTAATTTTCACTGTGATTCTTGTTCCTTGAAGCATTGAAATGAATAGTAATGAAAATAACAGATAAGGGCGAAGAATTTGAATCATGGCATTGATTCTGGGGTTTTGCAGTGCAGCTGGTAATTATTTGTTCAGGCAGCATCTGTGTAAAGAGAAACAGAATATATCCATGAATTATTCATGGATATATATAGATAGATATATATATATATGTGTGTGTGTGTGTGTGTGTGTATGATATATATATATACATATATATATATATATATATATATATATATATCTCCATGAATATTTTCATCCACAGTGATGATAATGCCCCGAGTTTGAAGGTTGAAGTATTTGTGACCATCTTCAGATCGCAGGTATAAATAAGAGACGTGGAGGAATAATCTGGCCTTGGGAGAGGAGGACTACATGGCACATGTTCAGCTGCAAAAATGTGCAGATGCCAGCCTGTTGAAACTGAGGCCTCGGACAGGGTCACAACAGAAATTTCAAGCAGTGGGCATCTGTGCCATTCCAGGGCATCTGATAAATGTTTTCAAGCTTACCAGTATTGGCTTCCAGGTTTAAATAACGTAAAAACTATTGAGGGAAGGTATGCAACAGAAATGTGCACAAAATTTATAATAAGAGAGGTAAGGATTAGGAATTAAATCCTTTGTAGACAGTTGAGTTGTCTTAGTTACTTTTCGATTACAGTTTGCCAGAACTTCATTGACTAACTTCAGAACTGCTTATCAAAATGATATTGACTGGGGCATTTGAGAACCCCAAATGGTTTCCACCTACAAAGAAGAGAGATCTTAATAAATCTGAAAACTACCAAAAGGCCCTGCTCTTACCATTGGTTCCACTGTGGTCTTTAAAAAGAATGGTCTGCATATTAGATGCTTTGAAAGTCCACAGAGTAATCTAACAGGAGGTAACTGCATTCCTTTATTTCTGCTTGCAAATTTTTTGTGAGGATCTAGTGGGCTGCAAACTACTTTTCTACACCTAAGATCAGACAAAAAAGGATGTATATTAAATTTCTGGTGCCCTGAAGATAATCAGAGTTTACATCACAAGATTACGTGTGATGATTTTGTGATGATGTACGAGGACAAGATATGGCAGAATAAAAGCTCAAATATACCTCAACTTGGAGTAAGAGCAGAAATGCGGGAGATTCCCAACAGATCAAGCAGTATCTATGGAAAGGAAGAAAAATAACAGATCAATTACCTTTCATCAAAAATTTGGTCAATAGTAAACAGAGTTACATTCAGATGAGGATAGGATGGAATAATTAGAATGAAAGAATTAAAATATCAATATCACACTGCTAGCTTGTGATGAATAGGTCTAAAGACAATAAGAAGTCAAAGGGAGGGATGCACTGGATCAGGAATTCTGTAAATGGGGATAAAGGTGTACAGTTTGGGATGAAGACTTCTGGCAAAAGGAGAGAGGCACAAAGGTTGCAGAAGAATAACAATCATGTCAGGCTTGAAATTCATTGAGATGGAAATGTACAGGTATGAAGCTGAGGATTGATCTTTTGGAATCAGAGAGGTAAGGACAGAAGTGATGATGAAAACACTTTGAAGAGTAAAATTGACAGAAGGAAGTGGGATCAGAGGCAAGTGAAGGGGAGGAATGATTTGAAGCAGTGTTAGTATTCAAGAGCTGTTGAAGTTTGAATTCCTTGAAACCTGCAAAGAGAAACAAAAATATATTTTGGTAAAGTACTGGATATGGCAAAGGATGAAGGGAATCTGTAGATCTGGATATCTCTGAGAGGATAAATAGAGTCATAGAACTATGCAGTACAGGTCCTCCAGGTCCTTCAGTCCTCCAGGTCTGTGCCAACTATGATGCCAAACTAAACGTCCCATCTGGCTGCACATGGTCTATATCCCACTATTCATCCCACCTGGTAGCTCGCTTCAAGCACTTATTACACTCTATGTAAAAATACTTGCCTCCAAAGTCTCCTTTAAATTTTCTCCTCTCACCTTCAAGCCACGCCCTCTGGTATTTGACATTGGGAAAAGGACTCCCGACTATCCATCCTATCTATACCTCTCATAATTTTATATACTTCTATCAGGTCACCCCCTTGGGCTCCAATGCTCCAGAGAGAACAATCCAAGTTTGTCCAACCTCTCCTTATCACTGATACTCTCCAATATAGGCAACATCCTGGAAACCTGTTCTGCATCCTTGTCAAAACCTCCACATCCTTCCTGTGATGCAGTGATCAGAACTGCATACAATACTCCAAATGTGGCCTAACTAAAGTTTTATACAGCTGCAGCACAACTCCCTTCCCTTTATACACCATGCCCCAACCAATGAAGGCAAGCATGCGGTACACCCTCTTTACCTTATCTACTTGTGCTGCCACTTTCTGGGAGCCATGGGCTTGCACCCAGGATCCCTCTGTACATTAATGCTCCTCAGGATCCTGTCATTTACAGTATACTTTCCTCTGACACTTGACCTCCCAAATTGCAACACCTCACATTTTTCTGGATTAAACTCCATCTGCCATTTCTCCGCCCACATTTCCAGCTGATCTATATCCTGCTGTATCCTTTGACAGCCTTCCTCAGTATCCCCAATTCCACCAATTTGTGTGTCATCTGCAAACGTACTAATCAGCCACCTAGATTTTCATCCAAATCATTTATATTACAAACAAAAGAGGTCCCAGCACTGTTCTCTGCGGTACACCACTGGTCACAGATCTCCAGATAGAATAACACCCCATCCACCACTATCCCCTGTCTTCTATGGCCAAGCCAATTTTGATCTAATCTACCTGTCACCCTTGTCCCATGTGCCTTAATCTTCTGGTTCATGCTTTTCTAAAGTCCATGTAGATAACATCCACTGTCCTGCCCTCATCAATCATCTTCGTCACCTCAGAAAATTCAATCGGGTTCATAAGACGTGACCCAAATCAGTCCATGCTTTTCCAAATGCAAATAAATCCTATCCCTAAGAATTTTCTCCAGTAATTTCCCTGCCACCAATGTAAAGCTCACCGGCCTATAGTTTGATGGATTATCCCGATAGCCCTTCTTAAACAAAGGGACAGTATTGGCTATTCTCTAGTCTTCTAGGACCTCGCCTGTGGTTATAGGGGATACAAAGATCTCTGTCAAGGCCCCAGCAATCTCCTCCCTTGTCTCCCTCAATAACCTGGGTTAAATCCCAGCAGGCTCTGGGGAACTGTCCATCTTAATTCTTCAAGAGAGACCCAACATCTCTTTCTTGATATCAACATGCCCTTCCCTGATCTCACTATCCTCCAGGCCCTTCTCCTTGGTGAATACTGATGCAAAGTACTCTTTTACTACCTTGCTCACTTCCTCTGGCTCCAGGCATAAATTCCCTCCTTTGTCCTTGAGTTTTTCTACCCTTTCCCTAGTTACCCTCTTGTTTTTAATGTAAGTAGAAAATGCCATGGGATTTTCCTTGTTCCTACTCACCAAGGGCATTTCATGGACACTTTTAGCCCCTTAATTTCCTGTTTAAGTTATTTCCTGCTTCCGTTGTATTCCTTGAAGGCCCTGTCCGATTTCAGCTTCCTAAACCTTACATATGCTTCCTAAATTTACCACATCTCTTGGGAGCCAAAGTTCCCAAATCTTGCCACCCTTGTCTTTCTTCCTCACAGTCTGACCAACTGGCCTTTAAACAACTCCCTTATGTGGACTTATCCAATAACAGCCGCTCACAATCTACTCTCCCCAGCTCTTGCCTAATAATATTGTAATTAGCCTTTCCCCAATTTAGCATGTTCCTTGAGGTCCATTCTTATCCTTATCCATAACTATCTTAAAACTTACAGAGTATATGATCACTGTTCCAAAATGCTCTCCCATTGAAACTCTAATCACCTGGCCAGGTGATGTATATTTCCTTAATACAAGGTTGAGTATGGCCCCTTCCCTGGTTAGACTCTCTACATACCTCCTGGATGCACCTAAGAAATTCTGCCCCACCTAAGCTTCTAACACTAAGGGAGTCCCAGTAAGTATTGGGGAAATTCAAGCTACCCACTTCATCTACCCTGTGGTCTCAATATCTTTCCATTATCTGCCTACAAATCTGTTACCCTATCTCCCACTGACTATTAGGAGTCCTAGAGAATAACCCTATCATGGTGATTGCACCTTATTCCTCATGGGATGAGTTCTTCAGTGCTGCTGGAAAGAGAGGACAAGAGCATCCGTGTGATAAACTACACTCTTAAACGTGGATCTCAAGATATGCTATGAGCTGATATCTTGAAATTATCTTTAATCTTTGGTTGGATTGGAAAAGTGAGGGGATGCATTTAAAGCAAAAGTTGAGCTAAAGCTAATGTCAAGTTTAGGACTGATTAGGGACAGTCAGCATGGTGTTGTGCGTGGGAAATCACGTCTGATGGATTTAATTGAGTTTTTTGAAGAGGTGACTAAGAAGATTGATGACGGCGGGGTGGCAGATGTTTTCATCATGGATTTTAGCAAGGCCTTTGACAAAGCCCTGCATTGTAGGCTGGTCTGGAAGATTTGATCACACGGGATTCAGGGTGAGCCAGCCAATTGGATACAAAATTGGCTTGGTGATAGGAGTCAGAGGGTTGGTGGGAGTAGTGGTGTTATTTTCAGATTGGAGGCCTGTGACCAGTAGTGTGCTGCAGGGATCAGTGCTGTGTCCCCTGGTGTTTGTCATATATATTAACAATTTGGATGAGAATGTAGGTAGCAAAATTAGTAAGTCTGCAGATGACACCAAAATTGCTTGTAAAGTGGACTGTGAAGAAGGATGCAACATAATCTCTATCAACTGGGAAAGTGGGCAAAGGGATGGTAGATGGGGTCACACATTTAGACAGGGTGGTGAAGAAGACTTATGGCACACTTGTCTACATCGGTTGGAGCATTGAGTATAAAAGTCAGAACATCATCTTATAGCTTTCCAAGATGTTGGTGAGACTGCACTTGGAGTATTATGTGCAGTTCTAGTTGCCATGCTATAGGAAGGATATGATTAAGATAAAGATTCCTAAAGATGTTTCCTGGAATGGAGGGCTTGAGGTGTATTGTGATGTAGACAAATGGAAATCTTATCAGAGAGAGAAGGTGGGTAATCCTGGAAGAGAAGAGGTAGTGAATTAAATAACAGCAAAAAACACCTGTAAATGTTGAGGGAAATCCAAAATAAAAACAGAAAATGCTGGAAATACTCAGGCAGCATCTGTACAATCTGAAAGAGAGGCAGTGTTTCAGGTCACGAAAGTTGAGAGTTGTTGCCTCAAACTTTGTGCCATCTATCTTTGCACACAGAAGAATAGAGTTACAATGATAGCGAAGGTATATTTGTATGGTGGGAGGTTTGTTGCAAACTTAGTCCAGTCTATGCCATTATACAGCCTTTCCTCATAATCTTATTCTTTAACCACTGTATTTTTCACTTAGCATCAAAAGTAGCATTAACAGAAGTGCCACAAACACCATTTGCTTGACTTTATTATTTTATTGTATGTTTTTATATCCAAACCATTTAATCTTGGTGTCTTCTTGTTACCTGTAATCAGCATCAAGCTTGCTGTTAAGATAGAAAATAGTTATAACCCCTAACTCTGTGTGTGTGTGTGTGTGTGTGTGTGTGTGTGGGGGGGGGGGGGGGGGGGGGGGGGTTGTAACACGCAGTAAAAAAGAAGAATGTTTTGATTGTATTTACAGCTCAAGGTTTCTCAGCCCAATGTGTGCGCTTCTTCTAGCCTTCTTCAAATAATGAATAATTTCTGAGTTGATTTCCATTTTCTTTAACAGAGGAGCGTAATTTGGTGAAATTTCCTTTTGTATTTGTTTTAAATAAGAGATTGACACGTTGAAAAATATAGTCTCTGGACTATTGTCTATTATTTCTTAACTTCCTTATTCCATTAAAGAATACTGTATGTACATAAATTACAACAATTTCTCAATTCTGTCTGATACAAAAAATAAGTCAGGAAAGAGGGCTCATGCACGGCTTCCAAGGACAATTAGGGATAGCATTGGGTCAAGAAAGGAAGTGTCTAAAATTGCTAGGAAAAGCAGCAGGACTGAGGATTGGGAGCAATTTAGGGCATAAGGATTGATTGAGGGGGAAGATGAAATATGAGAGCAAGCTTGCAGAGAGCATAAAAACTGACTATAGTTGCTTCTATAAGTATGTGGGATAAAAAGTGAACAAAATGTAGGTCCTCTACTGTCAGAAATGGGGGAAATTATAATTGGGATCAAAGAAATGGCAGAACAGTAAAAAATAAATCTCGTTTCTGTCTTCACAAAGGGGCATACAAGTAATCTCTCAGATATGTTAGGGGACCAAAGGTAGAGAGGGGGAGAGAGAGAAAGAGAGAGAGAGAGAAAATCAGTACTTGTAAAGAAATGATGCTTGGGAAATAAATGAGACCTAATCATGAGGGTCTGATAATCCCAGAGTTAAAGAAAGTGGCCCTAAAAAGAATGGATGCATTGGTGGTGATCTTCCAAAATTCTTTAGGCTCTGGAGTATTTCCTGAACAATGGAGAGTAGCGAATGTAATTTGACTAAAGGAAGGAGAGAAAAAAAGAGGGAATTACAGACCAGTAAGCCTAAGGTCACTGATGGAGAAAATCCGAGTATCTATAATAAAAGATGCAACATTGGGACACTTGGAAAGCATTAATAGAATTGGATAAAGTCACCAAGGGATTATGCTGGAGATTTTTAAGGATATGTAGGTCAATATTATGTATTGACCTACATAAGAGGTTACTGTAGAAAAGTAAAGGACATGGTATTGGTGATAATATACTGGAATACATTGAGAAATGATTGACAGACTGAAAATACAGAGTAGGAATAAATTGGTCTTTTTCCCAGATGGCAGACAGTGACTAGTGGAATGCCAGACGAAAGAGTATTTGGGCCTAAACTATTCACAATATATATCAGTGAGTTTGACGTGAGCTGCAAAGAGGTTCCAATGTGATATAGACAAGTTAGGTGAGTTAGGCTTATGTTCACTGGAGAATAAAAGAATGAGAAGGGATCTCATAGATACCTTTAACATGCTAACAGGCCCAGACAGACTAGATACCGAGATGATGCTCCCAGTGTCTGGAGAGTCCAGAACCAGGGATCACAGTCTCCAGATACAGGATATGCCATTTAGAGTCATGATCAGGAGAAATATCTTCACCCAGATGAAGGTGAACCTGTGGAATTCTCTACCACAAAATGCAATGGAAACATATTAAACATATTCAAGAAGGGATTAAGGGAAATAGGGAAAAGCTGGGAGCAGAGTACTGAAATGGATGATCAACCATAATTGTGATGAATAGTGGAGCAGGCTTGAATTACCTAATACTGCTCCTACAACCTGACCACTCTCAAAATATATGTTCATAGCAATGAAATTAATTTTCTTCTTCTTTAAACTCAATAGGTCATTCCAGCATTAGGGTGCATCCGTGCTTTAATGAAGATGATGTATTGTCCCTACTGCCATGGAGTCCCCACTGTGAAACCTTGCAACAACTACTGTCTTAACGTAATGAAGGGCTGCCTGGCTAATCAGGCTGATTTGGACACAGAATGGAATCTTTTTATTGGTAAGACAAAATATTACATTATTATCAATAACTCAGAATAATCAGATTGATTATGTGCCAATGTTATTAAAGAGGCACTGTGCCTACTCTGCAGCAAACATTTCCCTTGAAAACCAGAGTCGAGATCTTGTGGGATAACCATGCAGGAACTCTTCAGGGTGGTAGTGGGGTCTCAGCTGTCTTCATCTGTTTCATAATGACCTTACTTCCATCATAAGAATGGAGATAATTTATTTGTGTGGTGTTCAGGATTAATTGTAGTTCCTCAGATAAGGAAGTAGTCCATGCCTGAATACAGCAAGACCTAGGCAGTATTCAGGCATGGGCTGATAAATCCAAAATAAAATTTGTACCACACAGCTGCCAGATATTGACTATTTTTAAGAGAGAATCTACTCACTTTCCATTGACATTCAATAATCTGACCATCAAATAAAAACTCTACTGACAATGTCCTGGGGGGAGGATGTTGTCGCCATTGACCAGAAACAACTAGACCAGCTACATAAATTATGTGTCTGTAAGTACAGTGCAAAAGTTAAGTTTTCTGTTGTAAATGACTCACCTCCTAATTCTCTAAAGCTTTTCATGATGTACAAGGCATAGGTTAAGAGGCTCCCTGGATAGGTGAAACACTTAACAAACTCAACATGCAACACTGAGCTATTTGCATAATTAGCAGCCCATCCACCACCTTGAACAATTACTTTCTCCACTAATGGCACAACATGGCTATATTGTGTTCTGATAACAAGGTGCAGTGCAGCAACTTTTCAAGATTACTTGACAGCTGCTTTCAAACCAAGAACCTCCAGCACTTAGAACGGCAAGTACAGCAGCACATGGGAACACCTCCAAGTTGCTCTACGATTTGGAAATACATTGTTTTTTTTAACTTGCTACTATGTCAAAATCCTTTAGTCCTCAAACCATCTTCCCAATAATACTATGGAAGTATCTTCACCATAAGCACTCTGGGGATGATTCAAAGGAAAGCAAAAGACCTTCAGTTGTCCTACTGATTGATGGAGGTGTAGAATAATTGGAGATGCACTTTCCATTGACAACTGCATGCCATCAATGAATAAAAATGACTGTGATCAACAATGTCTTCTTTCCAATGGAAACTGTGTTCGGTTGGAAGGTCACACTGAGCTTAAGTAGGATAGAGAAGATGCAAATAGGTTCAACTGGAGGCTGTGGCTGATGTAGGATCAGAAAATGGAGGCAAATGTTTGGAGTTTCTGGCAAACCCTACAACTGATGCAGAAAATGCTGAAAAAACTCAATAGGTAGTGAACATCTGTTGAAAGAGAAATGGTCCAGAAGCCTTTCTGACTATTTAACAAGTGTAATTATTATGTTCAGCGAGGGTTGACCATGTGCATGTGAAACACAAATGGTCCAGAAGCCTTTCTGACTATTTAACAAATGTAATTATTGTGTTCAGCGAGGGTTGACCATGTGCACGTGAAACACAAACAGAATGCTGGAAGAATTCAGCAGGTCAAGCAGCATCTGTGGAAGCAAAAGGTGTAAGTCGACGTTTGTGGTCGAGACCCTGCATCAGGACTGAGATGAAAGAGGAAAGGTTGTCAGTATATAGTAGTACAAAGCTGGGGGGTGAGATAGAGCCTGGTTGGTGAGAGGTGGAGCCAGATGGGGAGGGGCTGATAGGTAGATGGAACCAGGTTGGGGGGTGCAGAAGCTGGTAGGTGGTGGAACAACCAGGTGGCAGGGAGGGGGAGGTGTTGATGGCAAGATGGAACAAGGTTCAGAGAGGAGGGGTGGGAGGGATAAACAAAGGGAGAACAAAACCTTGGTGGGCAGATGAGTGTGTGTGCTAGGAGACCACTGGGGGTGTGGGTTACCTGAAATTGGAAAATTCATTGTTCATACCCTTGGGTTGTAAGCTACACAAGTGGAATATGAGGTGTTGTTCTTCTAATTTGCATTTGGCCTCACAGTAGAAATGGAGAAGGCATAGGACGGACAGGTTGGTGCACATATATTGTAAATGCAGTATCTACGTTCATGTGAAATCTAGATTTAGAATGACTTGTTCTCTTTTCTTGACAGAGTATCTTAGTTGTTGCCAATACTTTCTGTATAATATTCTCTTTCTCGGACGTCCTGCTCAAATATGCCATATCAAAATGTTCTATATCGATTATGTGTGCATTATTTATGTGTAATTCCTGTTTTCTGTAAATGGTGATAAAGTACCAGAGTTATGATGTGATTTTCTGATTAATAATATTTTAATATTGGCAGCAAAGCAATTGGAAAATATTAAGTATACATAAATAGCTGATAGAGCATGGTCCATATATCCCTATGCAGTGATTTTGTTCTCTTATACAATCATGGAAGGTTGGCATGTTAAATCAATTAATTTCTTATCGATATAGGGACAAAGTAACATGGATGTCACCCAAACTACTGTTGCAAACTTCTCAGGTTTTGGCGACCATTTGGATAAGGCAGTTGAAACAGTTGCAAAGGTTTTCTGATTGACCATGTATGGGAATTTGCTTCTATAGGTTTCTATAGGTATTTGGTGAGGGCATAACTCTGGTTGACCCCTACCATCAAATAATCTATCAAACCTAAATCACACTTGAAGAGTGGCAACTTGAGTATTCCAGCAAGGAGTGCACATTGAGATGACGTAAAGGGGAAATATTATCTCTTTTTCTTAAGTGCCCAGACAGGACTATTTTTCATCCATTTAAGCCAATCCCCTGGCCTTCTCTTGTCTCCTTTTTACTCCACTGTTTACTTGCCTGAGCGCCATTGCACCATCAACTTCATCTTGGTTTGGTCTTCAGGGACAAGCTGCTCCTGCCACATCTGCTTTATGTTAATTTGTGCCTGATATTATGGTTGCAATAATGGTACCCAGCCTGCCCATATGTCCAAAATTAGAGAAAAATAGAAAGAAGTGTTCGTCAAGGCTCAGTGATAGGGCCATCTTTACCCCTGTTTACATAAATGATTTTAACTATAGAACAAGGAACTAAACATTAAAAGTCACTGATGATATCTGAAACTAATGAAGAAGAAAGAATACAACATATTTAGAAGACTTTAGGAAACTTGCATACTCAGTGAGCACATTCACTTTCATTTTTCAACCTAAATTTCAGACCATAGAATTAGTGTTATATTTTTCAGCTATTTCTTTACCAGAGACCCCTTAAAAATAAAAGATTTAGAGGATTACCTCTGTGTAAAATGTTCCACTTTGACAGGGAAAATAAGAACATCTCCTACATCTTAAAAATAGGTCGAGACTCCTAAGTTGAATGAACAGATAATACTGGGGATTCCCAGCATCCTTTGACTCTGCTAATGGAGTCCAAGGATAGAGTGAAGTGACAGATAAGCTAGCATCTGTCACTCAGTCAATGCCAGGCTTACACCAGGACCACATATATCCGAGATGTACTTTTCTATGACCGTGTGGACGCCAGCAGTGCCCTTCAAAATCACAGCAGTATAAAGGACATATAAAGAAATAATATCCCATAGATCAAATATTTCACCTTTACTTTTCAACCTAAATTTCAAACCGTAAAATCAGTTTTATTTTGCACCTATTCTGTTAACAGAGAATCCTTAAAAATAAAAGTTTTAGATGATTATGTATAAAAGGTCACAACTGTTCCCTTCAGGTTTCTATTGAAATATGTTTTCTGCTGCTTGAAGTGATTGGAATGCTACTAACACTACGTACCTATTCCCAAAAGTGTTGCCCAGAACTGAATTTATATCAGAAAAGTCGCACTATTGGCAAACAGATGCCACAGTCCACCTCTGGTCTTTTATCACTGTTTATAGAAAAGCAAGGATCAATGGCAAATTACTCCATTCTGTTCATGTGAAAATATAAAATAAAATTGCTTCTGATTATTTCTGGACTTCCTCAGTGAAAACCGCCTCAAAAACTATTTCAAAAACAATTCAGCCAGGAAGTTCAAACATGTGGCTATGGACAGAATAATTACTTATTGTGTGGCAGCAGAGTGGCACAGCTAGTAGAGCCGCAGCCTCATAGCTGAAGCGACCTGGGTTCAATCCTGATCTCTGGTGCTGTCCTTTTATTCCTGGGTGTCATAGAGTCATTCAGTTGTAAGGCACAGAAATGGACCCTTTGGCCCACCACATCCATGCTGACCATTTTGCCCATCTTTACTAATCCCATGTGGCAGGACCAGGGTGGTATTCTGTGCTTTGCCTTTTTAAGTGCCTGTCTAAATGTCTTTTAAACTTAGTTATTGTATCTTACTCCACCACCTCCTCTTGTAGTGAGTTCCAAATATCAAACACTCTCTGTGTAAACAGCTCTCTGTGTAAACAACTTTCCCCTCAAATCCCTTTTAAAATTCCATCCTCTCATCTTAAATCTATACCCTCTTGTTTTTGATACCCCTACCATGGGAAAAAGATTCTGAATATCTACCCCATCTATACCTCTTTTAACTTTACATACCTCTTTCAGATCAACCCTCAACCTCCTTCACTCCAGGGAAACAAGCTCAGCCTATCCAATCTCTCCCTATAACTAAAATTCTCCAATCCAGGGAACATCCTGGTGAACCTCCTCTGCAATCTGCCCAGCGCAGCCATATCCTTCTTATAATGTGGCGACCAGAACTGCACACAGTACTCCAAGTGTAACCTAACCAGTGTTTTGTAAAGTTGCAACATATGATCTCATCTCTTATATTCAATATCCCAGCCTTTTACAGCAAGCATGCCATATGCCTTTTTCAATGTCTTATCTACCTATTGTTGCACTTTCAGGGAACGATGGACTTGAATCCTTTGGTCCCTCTGCTCATCAACATTCCAAAGCACACCACCATTTACTTTACGTGTTGTATCCCTGTTTGATTTTCCATATGCAACTTTCCAATGGAAGATGTCTGCAACACTCCGCCCAGCGTTCTATCTGATCTGCATATCCTGCTGTTGTCTCAGACAACCTTCCTGGCCATCCACAACACCACCAACTTTTGTGTCGTCCACAAGCTTACTAATCACATCTGCTACGTTTAATCCAAGTTACTAATATATATCACAACAAGCACTGATCCCAATCAGAAAAACATTCTTCCACTACCACCCTCTGCCTCTTATCACCAAGCCAATTTTGGATCCACAACCAGCTCACTTTGTTTCCCTTCTGGACCAGCCTACCATGCAGGACCTTGTCCTATGCATTATTAAAGTTCATATGGATAATGTCTACTGCTTTGCCTTCATCAATCTTCTTAATTAACACCACAAAAGACTCGATCAAACTATTGAAGCAGGATTTCCCTCACACAAAGCTATGCTGACTATCCCTGATCAACTACTGATGGAGGCAACACAAATGGATAGGGTGGTAAAGAAAGCTTATAGCATGCTTGCCTTCATTGGTTTCCAATAAAAGTTGGAAAGCCATGTTGCAGCTGTATGAAACTTTAGTTAGGCCACACTTATACTCTGCAATTCTAGTTACCACAATACAGGAAGGATGTGGAAGCTTTGGAGAGGATGCAGAAGAGGTTCACCAGGATGTTGCCTATATTGGAGAGTATTAACTACAGAAGAAGTTGGACAAATTTGGATTGTTCTCTTTGGAGCGTCGGAGGCCAAGGGCGACCTGATAGAAGTATACACATAAAATTATGAGAGTCATGCATAGGGTAGATAGTCAGAGTATTTGTTCCTGGGGTGAAAATGTCAAATACTAGACAGCATAGCTTTAAGACAAGAGGGGGAAAGTTTAAAGGAGGTGTGCTCCAGATTATCTATGCATCCCTTCCTGAATTCACTATATATTTCATGTCCTTACCCTTGGTGAATACAGATGAGAAGTATTCATTTAGGATCTTGCCCACATCATCTGACTCCATACATAGATTATCCCTAAGGATGGTCCCTTCCAAGGATGGACCTTTCCCTTCCCTTTCTAAGGAGATCCACTCCTTCCCTAGCTACCCTCATGCATCTTATATACTTATAGATTGTCTTGGAATTCTCCTTAATTGCCAAGGATATTTCATTTCCCCTTTTTGCCCTCCAAATTTTGTTCTTATGTTGTTTCCTACACATTTTATCTTTCTCAAGAGACTCCCTTGATCCCAATTGCCTAAACTTGCCATATGTTTCCTTCTTTCTCCTGATCAAGTCTTCAATATCCTTTGTCATCCAAGGTTCCCTAATCTAGCCATCTTTGCTTTTCACCCTTACTGGAACATGTTGGCCCTGAACTCTTGTTAACTCTATTTTAAAATTCTCCCACTTGTCAGATGTTGTTTTACCTGCAAACCTCTGCTACCAATCTACTTTTGCCAGGTCCTCTCTTATGCCATTGAGTTCAACTCTTCCCTAATTCAAGACTTTAACTTGTGGACCAACCTTATCTCTTTTTCATAACCAACTCCCAGATCTCAAAGACCTGCAGGCTGGTAGATTAATTGGCCAATGTAAATTGTGGAGCTGAGTTGTAGAATCAAATGGAATGTGAAGATAATAGATTGCAGGGAAAATTAATGGGGGCATGAGATTGTTCTGTGTGCTGGCATGTATTTGTTGGGCCAAACGACAGCCTCCCATGTTACAAAGAAATATGAAATTTTCATTAACTACCTTATCTGGACCATTGTATGTTCTCAATACCAAATTTGGAGGTGTGGAAGTTCTATCAGAAATTAGTTCCTAGGCACTAATTACTACTTACTAGCAACCTGGAAGAAAATCTCATACATAATTCAAGTATGTCATCCTTGTTGTAGAACAATTCCATTAACAGAAACACTTGGATGAAAACCTTAATTTCCTTGCCTTTAGAAGAGACAACTCTTTTGAGAACTTGAGATTGGGGTCTATATCATCAGGAGGCAGCAGCGTGGCCTTTCTGCTGATAATTAAATCAGTTGGATATAATCCACGGTGAATCAGATTGCATTCAGTTAATGGAATGAGCAGGTTGGATGAGCTGAAAGTCTTGTTACTTATCTAAGTTTTTTAGGTGATCAGATCTGACATGGTGATTACTATGCAGTTTCTGTTTCAGATTGTAACAACACAGGGAGGCAAGAATCTGACATGGTGGAACATTACCATAACAATGTCAGACCAGGTTATATAATTAAAAATCCTGATATAGCAATGAGAGGGAGTGGTTTTTGTAGCAGATTGTCCTGGCACTTTTGATGCAGAGCTTTTATTAACATTTTTAAGAAAGTGGATGTTAATGCCAGTTCACATAAGAAAAATAAAACTTGCAGTGGATGGTAATGTCCTATCAAGTATTGAGGAACAGGGGGACAATGAAGTACAAGTCCTTAGATCCTTGAAGGTGGCAACACAGGTAGATAATGTGGTTAGAAAGGCTTGGGATATTATAATCGGGGCATTGGATACAGAATTAGTGAAGCTATGCTTCAACTTAATAAAACATTGGTCAGATTTCAGCTGGAGTACCGCATACAGCTTTGGTCACTATGATATAGGAAGGATGTGATACACTGGAGGCGGTGCAGAAGAGATTCACCCAGATGTTGCCTGAGATGCAGTAATTCAGTTATGAGGAGAGACTGGAGAAGCTAGGCCTGTTCTCTCTGGAGTAGATGAGGTTAAGAGGAGACATGATTGATGTATATAAAATTATGAGGGGTATAGACAGGGTAGACTGCAGGAAACTTTTCTGCTCATTGGAAGTAGGTAAAGCCAGAGAACATGGGTTTAGAGCAAGGGGGAAGAGAATTAGAGGGGATGTGAGAGGGACCTTCTTCAGAGAGTGAGAAGTACCTGGAAGCCATTGCCTGTAAAAGTGGTTGAAGCTGGGTTGCTGACAGCATTTAAGATGTGTCTAGACGAGCAGTTGAATGGCCTACAAATAGAAGGCTATGTGCCAAGTGCTCGGAGATGGGATTATTACGGATGGGTTCCCACTGGTCAGCATGGCAAGTTGGGCTGAATGGCTTGTTTCTATGCTGTATGATTCTATGGCTCCATGACTCTATAAGAGCATTTGACCAGTAGTATGCAAAGATATTTCTTGGCCCATGGCCATCAATGCCAACCAGACTGTATGAATTGAATATTGCAGCACCACAAATCTATCATTAAACTGCAATTGCACTCTATGCACTGCAGTTCATCATTTAGCTATTCTGTCACTTCTATTTTGCATATGGAGGACATAATAATATCACGAGCTACAGATTTATTCATTTAGGAGGTTTCTAAGCTGCAAAGGTAATGAAAATAATGCATCATGGAAAAAGGAATCTGGATGAATTGCATTGGTTACAAGTATTATAGCAAGCCATTAAGAAGGCAAATGGTATATAGGCTTTATTTTAAGGGGTGAAGTTGGGAGGATTGAAGCACAAAAATTAGGACATCTTGCTGAAATTGTACAGCACTGTGGTGTGAGCACAATATGCAGCTTTGTCTCTTTATTCAAAAATGTCTTGCGGATGGCGTGACAAAGGTTCGCTAGATTGATTTCAGAGTCTTTTCCTTTGAGGGAAAATTGAAGCTGATGGGCCTTGACTTGGGTTGTCCGCATTGTGCTTTCCTTGGAAATTTATTTGATGGATTCCTGGGATGAGGAGGTTGTGCTCTGAAGAAGGATTGAACTAAGTGTAATGGCCTCAGAATGCATTGCTACACAGCAAATATATATCCAAAAAATCTAGAGGTTTATTTGGAAATTAGCCCACTATTTGCATGTCACCGCTAAGATCTTAGTGCAAACCTGTATGTCTGCAAAACTGTTACTTTATTTGAGAAGCAGGCATATCCCTTGACTCTACTGTCCAGTAAGATCACAATACAGATACAAAGAAAACCACATATACATGCTTATCGATACGTTACACAAGGACTGCCAGCATTATATTTGGGCAGCATGGTGGCACTGCAGGTAGTGCAACTCTCTCACAGCTCCAGTGATCTGATTTGAGTCTGGCATCTAGTGCTGTCTGTCTGGAGTTTGCAGATTCTCCCTCTGACCTCATAGGATCCCCCAGCACTCTGACTTCCTCCCACATCCCAAACACCTGCTAATTGGAAGGTTAATTGGTGACTGTAAATTAGTCCTGGTGTAGGTGAGTAGTAGGAGAATTGGGATATGCTAATGGACATGTGAGAGGGAATAGGTTACAGGGATATAAGTGGGGGAAAGTGTTCCATGGGAATGCTCTGAGAGCTGGCATGGACTCAAGGCCCAATAACTTCCTTCTGTGTCACAAGAAAATATTAAAAAATATACAAAATATGAAAAGGATGTTTACCTTAATGCTGGTAGGTCCAGGGACTGTACATCATTGACCCCAGTATCTTTCATTAGCGTCTGGGTAAGTTATTGGTTTGGTAGTAATTTTAATCGCAGCACAGTAGTAATTTTGTAGTCTGGGCTTCAATATAAGTACTGTGCACAAGGCTTCACCAGCTGGTAAGTGGGAGCAATGGAGAGACGAACATGGCATCTCATTACTCACTAAGGTGTATCGATTGAACTAATCGATAAATTGGATCTAGCCCAGGGTGCCATGTTGTGCACCACTAGACTACCTACTGGAGGAAACACTTCCTCTCAAATGCTGGATGCCCTGTGGACTTTTGAGTAAACTGCAGTCTGTTCTGAAGCTGTCCAGTCAGGTCATCTGATATCAGCAGACTGACCCTTAAAATAGCGAAAAAGTTAGTACTTAGCACAATGTGCTCTCAGTTCTACTGACACTGCTCCATGACAATTTGTGTGTGCAGCTTGGTGTCCAATTTATGGCAGGAAGTGTGTGTTTCTGCAAATTATTACATCGTTAGACACAGTGGCAAATTTGGTAAAGGTATTTGCGTATGTGCATCAAACAGCTACCAATTGCATATTAGTCACTGATTGGATCCCAGCTGGAGGGTTATCCACTTTTAGGCGCCTTATATAAGGATGAACGTCAAAGCCTTGAGGAAGAACAAAGGGAATTTACTGGAACAATGACAGGGTATGAAGAGATTGGAAAATGTTGATTATTTTACCCATCCAAGAATTAAGTCCATATTGATCAAGGCTTGAAATGTCAATAATAGAAAGAAATATCTGTCACCTGTGGTCCTTGGCATCAGGGAAAAACCATGAGATTTTTGATAGATACATATGGTGTGGGCCTGGTAGAAGATCCTGAGATGCCAGTGGTAATATCAGTGGTACGTATCACTTAAAATCTGTGGTATTTGGTTTATCTACTAGCTAAATATGGAATTGCTTTGCTGTAGCTGTTATAAAAGGATCCTGAAGTAGGATGCAATCTAAAGGCAAGCCTTTAGTATATTAGTTTGGAGACTTAGAAATGGCTTGTTCTGTGCCTCAGTATGTTGCACAATATGTTTAACAAGCATTTTTTGATGATATCATGAGGAAAGTAAAAGTACAATTCACCTTTAGATTATGGGTTTTGATTGATTTAACCAAGTTAATTTGGTTTTACGTCCTGTGGCCACATCCACTGAGAGGATATTCCCACAATATCTATTTTAAGGTTAGTTATAGTCAAGTTGAATTGATCAAAGGTGTCAAATCAATCACAGGCACATAATGATTTTAAACTCAACCCATCCTCCAGAAGCAGACAGAGTTAAAATCACGTAACATCCTGCAAATATCCAGCTTCCCTACCTTCTGGGGCCTTCCACTGGGTGGTCCCAGTGATTGCCATATAAAGATGGTGTTATATGTAGCTCTCAATGTAATGTAGGAGGACATCTGGGCAGAGGATAAGTTGTGCATTCTCTGTGAAGTTGGATGAAGCAGTAATCAGTAACAGATGCAAAAATAAATGTGAACAATTATTTTTGTGGGCTGGGAGGAGTGAGAATGCTTCTCTGGGTTTCTCATCAACAAAATGAGCCACCAAGCCTTTGATTCATCCACCCTAGGCCAAATCTACCTGCCTGCCAGCAAACTGCAACAGGACACCCATTTGGGACCAGCAGCTTACTGGATACATAGTCTTGAACACCTCAAAATGGACGAAGGCAGCTCCTGGATCAACAGGAGCATTTCATTTGCTATCAAAACCCAGGCTATTGTGACACAATAGTTTATTTTCAAATGAATGTATATTCCTATAAATTATATGACAAAATGCCATATTTTTATCCATTACATTATCCAATTTTGATGAAAATCAATTGTGATGGAAAATCAGGACTGAACACTACTTTCAGTATTTCTGGCATTTGCGTATTCTTTGTGAGATGCCATAGTGCAACAACATGAAGAACCTCCACCAAGGCTCCTCACCTATTTTTAGGTTATTTGTTGATTGTCTGCTATTGCCATTTGATAGGCTCTCTTAATGTTTGGTATTTTGTAAAGCTCTTCAAACTTAGGAGATCCAATAGACTTCAATGGACTTGAAAGCAAGCTCCTCCAAAACACTAGTGAAATGATAGGCACTCCCCATATAGGACCACAATGCAGTGAGCATGTACAGTAGGAAAAGTTGCTTGAAGAAGGAAGAGTTATTGGGGAAGGAGAGCTTGCAACGTGAGACTGTATCTTCCCAAAATATTCAGGAACCAATTCCCCTTCCACATTCCCGATGATTTAAGGTCAGTGTTCCTCTAAGGATAATTTTGCTGAAATCAGCTACCCAATGCATTCAAAATGCACCAGTCAAGAGCTGCTGACTGGCTTTGAGTAATGCAGGTTAATTTTAATTGTTGCTAACTGCTGACAATATTAGGTGGCCTGCTGAGGAGTGCAATCACTCAATAGTGGAACCGGCAGTGACTGCATTCTGCAATCATGTAAATCAACAGGCAACATGAACGTGGCCTTTTTAGGACCTAATTTTCCCCCCATGTAAGGTTGTAAATGGTATGGAAAGAAATAATCAGATTGTGGCGACTCACCGTCTAGTCGGGCGAACCGGCTCGGCAGTCGGGTCGCGCGGCGTCGGAGCGACGAGGCCCAAGATGGCGGCGGGCCTCGTCTTTCCGAGCGACGGGGAGAACCCGCGCGCGGGAAAGTCCTGATGACGTAGGACTTACGTCATTGCCGGTTTTTTTGGGCGGGAGTTTTTCTCCCTTAAAGGGCCCGCACAAGGCGGGAAAATAAACCAGTTCTGTTTGGCAATCCTCCGAGTAGAGTCTTGTTTTATTCCGCGGTAGCAACCGCTACAAGATTAAACAATGAGAAGAGGCCAAATAGACAAATTCAAACTAGTAAAACATAACTTTGGGATTAATATCAAGAGGAGTTTTAACCATAATTGTAAAGTTGCAAACCCTGTGATCATTTAGGACAAAAATAGATTAGTTTACCACGCTTTGGGTGGTAAAATTGGGAGAGGACATCTGGCATTGTCCATTATTAAGTATGTTCATTACTGGGATCCTGCATCAGTGGTTACTTCTTCAATGCAAAAGAGCATAGAAGATTATCTGAACATGTTGCAACTATGATTTCATTTTCTAGACTGGCAGACCAGGCAGGAAAAAAAACTCTCCATTCTGTGTGATAGATCTCCACGTAGCAACATGCATATATTGAATTACACTTTTGAAATTCTTCATTTAAACTCAATGGAACCAGGTTTCTGATGTGTATTTCAGTGTGGGAATGCTCCCAGATCATATGTTTTAAAACATGGGTCAAGAATGAATTGCTTTATCACTCTTTTTAACCAGTACTTGTTTGGGATTTCAGATCTGCAAAATGCATTGATGCTCTTTCTCCATTTTATCTTATTATATGTTCAGTGATTTGTAGGTCATTCAGCCTTTTAATTTGTTTCTGTCTGAAAGGCATTGGTTTCAGTTATTGTTCTTCCCATCCCTCCCTTTTCAGGGCATTGTAATGGTGACTACTTATCTTTAGGTCTTCATTTCTGAAGGGGACACAGAACCCAAAAGATCCATTTTTGTTTCCAAGTGCCTTTTTTTTTTGCAGCAAATTCTGATTTCCCCCCCCCATTTCTACAGATTGAGATAACCTGTAGTGGGATCAGGGCAAACTGGTGTATACTGATCCCAATGCCAAACAGTGATGGGAGCATAGAAATCAGATTGCAGCACTGCGCAAATGAAAATAGGCTGTACCCAGTGTAAATAATGACCACAACTATTTCTAGTTATGAAAATAAAGCTGCAGGTGATGGAAATCTGAGACAAAGGCAGAAAATGCTCTAAGCACGTAGCAGGTCAGACAGTGTTTGTGCAGAGAACAGGTCAAAATTCTTCAGGTCAAAATTCTTCAGGTCAAAATTCTTCAGGTCAAAATTCTTCAGGTCAAAATTCTTCAGGTCAAAATTCTTCAGGTCAAAATTCTTCAGGTCAAAATTCTTCAGGTCAAAATTCTTCAGGTCTCTATTTGCTTCATATATGGCTGTTGATCTTGAGAGAAATTTGTTCGTGATCAAAAATCACATATCCTGAAAGCCCAGATTACTCCTTCATTCTTAGAGTCCACATAGCCAAGCATCTTTATTGGACAACACCACCCTGACAGACAGAAGATGAGGGCTACTCACCACTTCTATAGTTTCCTTAGCTTCATACATACTGGAGAATCTAGATGTGTAGTGTTATATTTAGATATATCATTCTTTATACGATAATGAGGTTGACAGTGATCTGTTCCATCCAGGCCAAGGAATTCTGATCATTCCAATGGTCCTGCTTTTCTGTCACCTGTAGGACACTTGTTCAATCAGCAGGCTAATGTGCAAAATTTACTTTAAATTATGCTCTAAGGTTGATTGTAGGACTTTAAATCTGCACAGATGCATGTTGGTTAAATACCTTAGTTAGTTAACAAGATCCATGAAGAATATGTCATCATTTACTCAGCAGCAATGACAAACAGTCATTTAAATCTGTTCAGGTAGTTAAGCACAAAAGGATGGGATCTGCTACGAGGACTAACCATGTACTTATAGTAGTTAAAGTTTTATTTTTTTTTATTTATTTACAGCATGGTAACAGGCCCTTCTGGCCCAATGAGTCTGCGCCACCCATTTTAAACCCAAATTAACCTATCCGTACATCTTTGCAATGTGGGAGGAAACTGGAGCACCCAGAGGAAACCCACACAGACACGCGAGAAACTACAAACTCCTTACAGACAGTGACAGGAATCAAACCCCGATCACTGGTGCTGTAATAGTGTCATGCTAACTGCTATGCTGCCACTTGATGCCTGCAAAAATAATAATGGTTACCTAATGAACTGGGTTCCACCTTCTTATCCACAACTAAGTAATTCTCTTTCCTCAGTAAATATACCTGCACACACATTCTTTCAGATTATCACAATCAAATTTAATCATTCATCACTGAAGATCAACCAGAGCTAAGGCAAAGGGTTTTGCCACTGCAATAAAGAATTCAGTTAATGCTCATGAAGCTTCATTTACAGCATTGAGACACTCAAATGAGGGCTGTTAAGACATAACCATATCAAAACATGTTAGTACCAAGGCTGCCTATGCATTACTAATATTTGCATCAATCCCTGTCTAAGCTGCAAATGAAGCAAAAAAGCTGTGATCTAAGTAACCTTATTTAATGTTTTAGTGATAATTGAAATTAATGTTAACAGTAGCTTTGTGTTAAAGCATTTTGGTGACTGCCCTCACTGAATAATTTGCTTCAAATGGCTCACATTACAATATAATGCACATGACCGCCCCCTGCACCTCCTGTGGCTGCAGTTAAGCTTCTGGTACCCTGCTTGATTTCACTTGCACAGCATGAGGTGGAAGTTCACGTGGTTGTTATCCATGTTGGCTTTTTTCTACATAAAATAGGCTGGCCAAACTTGTGTAGAACAAAACTAAACTTGTTGTCTGAGGGGCACTAGCGAGGAGAAATCCTGACTTCATGAGGCCAAACAGTCACATCAAGCTCCACAGTGCCTAGGGATCTCTTATGTGATTAGTTGGTCAATGGTATACCAGCCTGCTGTGACCCAGACTGCACTCCCATTATTTTAATCTCCAAATCCATGCAAGATGTGGATGGTGTGATCAGCATCACACTTACCTTTGTTTTCTTCAGGGAGTTAGTACTCCTCTCCTAATGGAGGACCATTTGACATGGGGGGAAGAGGGCATCTCTCTGTTGCTGGATAGGAGGTGCAGTCATGGGTGACAAATATCTTTGTCCTTGCAGGATTACAATTTGCTCAGGGATTGCATCTCCTTGCTCAGTGAGGAGATAAGTCTGCTGAGGAATAGCATTTCACTGTTAAGCATTCTGTTGTGGTGGCAGAAATGGGAGATCCATTTGGCCACAGTGATACTGCATGGTGGCACAAAAAAAAATAAGTCTTCTGCCTGTGCCTCCAAGGCAGCTTCCAACTTACCCAGTGGATTCTGTGTAACAGGGTTTTCAGTGGACTCTTGCACAGAAAGGCCAGTAACCCTAACATTATCATTGAATGTTACAGCACAGTACAGGCCCTTTGGCCCACAATATTGTGCTGACATCTAACCCTTCCCTCCCACATTGCTTCCCATTTCTCTATCATTCATGTGTCCAGAGTCTCTTAAATATCCCTAATGTATCTGCCCCCACCTCTTCCAGCAGTGCATTCCATGTACCAACCACTAAAAAAAACTTACCCCTGACATCCCCCTTATATCTTCCTCCAATCACCTTAAAATAATGTTCCTTTGTGTTAGCTATTGTCACCCTAGGAAAAAGTCTGACTGTCCACTTGATGGGAAAGATACTGGAGCAGATTCTGAGACATGCTCCATCTGCATTTAGGAAGGCAACAGCTGATTAGGGATTGTCAGCACAGCTTTGAGAGTGGGAATTGATGTCTCACAAATTTAAGTTTCTTGAAGAAGTGACTGAGAGGATTGACAGGGAAGGGTAGTAGACCTTGTCTACATGGACTTCAGTGAGTCCATTTCAGTGCTGGGTCCACTGTTGTTTGTCATATATTAATGATTTGGATGAGAATGTACATGCCATGGTTAGTAAGTTTGCAGATAACACCAGAAAAATTGGTGGTGTGGTGAACAGTGAAGAAGGTTGTCTCAGGTTACAAAGGAATCCAGATCAACTGGGAAAGGAATGGCAGATGGAATTTACCTCAGACAATTGGTGCATTTTGGGAAGCTAAACAGAGGCAGAACAAACACAGGGCCCTGGGGAGTATTGTTGACAGAGACCTAGGGGTACATAGTTCCCTGAAAGTGGTGACACAAGTAGACAAGGTGCTTGCCTTTATTGGACAGGACATTGAGCAAGTAAGATGTGATGTCATGTTAAAGTTGTACCTGACATTGGTGAGACAGCACCTGGAGTATTATGTGCTGTCTGGTCACTGTGCTATAACAAGGATATAATTAAGCTTGAGAGGGTGCAGAAAAGATTCGCAAGAATTTTTCCTGAGACTATAGGGCATAAGTTATAGGGAGAGATGAGACAGGCTGGGACCTTAAAGAGATTTATATAGATTCATGAGGGGCATAAATAAGATGGATCATTACCATCTTTTTTCCCCCCCAGGGTTGGGGAGTCTAAAGCTGGAGGGCATAGGTTTAAGGTGAGGGGAAAGTTTTAAGGGGGTCCTGAGGGACAAGTTTTTCCACACAACAGATGATTGTATATGGAATGAGCTGTTTAAGGAAGTGGTAGAGGGGGATAGAATTAATGCTTAAAAGACATTTGGACAGGTACATTGGTCCATATCTAAACCTTTCCTATCAAACTCAGAAAGATACCTTGGTCGGCACAGACGAATTGGGCCAAAAGGCTTGTTTCCATGCTATATGCTATTCTAGAGCAGAAGTGATGTTCTTTCAGCTACCTCCAGTGGGAGGCAGAAGATGGACTCTTTCACAATCCTCAATCTCCTACGTTCAATCATTGAGCTTAATGCAACTGCAATAGATGTGTATGCACACCAGCCTCCTATGAAATGTTAATCTCTCATCCATTGAATCCTCACATGAGATGACTTGCATCTCCTGCCTCAGTGCAGTCCACCACATGTCCATTCTGATGCCATGTGCTTCCTTCATAGTACATTTTCTGATTTTCCAATGCAATGATGCAGTGTTGTTCTTCATCTTGGCTGCAACTCCTGTTCTTCCACCACCTCCTTCTCCATTGCCAGTGTCTGGGGATGGGTGTAGGTGGTAAGAAGCAGCCGCCTGTCTTCATATCATAGAAAGAAAAAACATGAGTTGCATAAATCAGCAACATTTGAGTCCCCTTTGGGGTGGGGACTGGAGTGATGCACATGCTGATTTAGGTGCATTCAGAGGCACAAGAAAAGGAATGCATTGTTGACAATATGTCAGACATGCAAGGCAGGCAGATTTCAAACAACTGTTTCTCTGGATTCTGTTTGAGCCTGAGTGGCCCCCTACCCGTTGGGGGGGTACCTTCAGCCTTATAAGCCAGTAAGTATTGGAGCTTCCATCCTACTGTTGGCTTTGACCTTAGTTAGATGAGGAAAGAAAAGATTGTTTTAATGTCAAGCTATGGCATCCTTAATTTAATGGCTTGATTTATATATATTTGTATGTGTGACTGAGAGAAATGCTATGAAGGATAGGAGTGGAGTGTGTGTATTAGTGGGGTTGGTAGAACTGTGTGGAGATGTTACTGTGTGTACATGTGTTAGTGGGCTAACAATAGGGCTGTGTGGATGCATGTGTTGCAGGCAATGATTGTTGGATATGAATGTTGCAGAACTCACCTTCATATCTCATGAGGTCATAATTCTCTTTGCATGTTACTTTTGCCACCCCCTAAATAAAACACCCAGCCACTTCTGCAGCACTTAAGACTTCCTTCCTAGCTTTTATCTTGTTCACTAGGATTAATTCAGATTGTCCATCTCAGAATTGTGGGGCACTATCCCTTTTTCTTGCAACTGTTCTCCATACCACCTGCAACAAAAAGAAAATTATGACCAAGATATGTCAAGGTGAGTTTTGCAACATTCATAACTAACAATCATTGCCTTAACACGTGCATCCACATGGCCTTGTTAACCCACAGTAACATCTCCAGTCCTACCAACCCCGCTAATATACACTCCACTCCTATCCTTAATAGCATCTTTCTATGCCAGCTGCAATGTATGTGATAGCTATCCAGCTGTCATGAGGAATGTGCCTTTCAAGTGAAAGCCAACTGATTCTTGCATGGCAAGCTGCCGGCAGCAGCTTAAAGTTGTCAGAGGAACTCCCAGAACCCACACTGTTTTCCACATATGGAAGTGTTTGCCTGCTACAATGTCATTGCATTGTTGCACTCTCAATTTGTGCATTCATAGCAATCTGTGATCATATTTTTCCATGCAGCAGATTTGCACTGGGGGCATTATACAATAATATTTGAATACTGTACTCCAAAGAGTGCTCATGCATTTCAAGGCACAAATATTTCATCTAATATCTCATTTCCCAAACTAAGCCCACGTTTGGCGTGCAAAACATGGTCTAAGGTTTTAATCAGAGTTGCAGAGCAAAGGGATAAATAACCTTGAATGGCAATTGTGCAAAGTTTTGCAGCTGATTGAAGAACACCATGGCCAATGAGTACGGTCTTTACCAAAGGAATGCAAAAAGGGCAAGACAGAAGTAACTGAAGATGAGTGCTTATGGAAAAGTTTTGTAGATTGTACCAATAGACTTAAATCAGCAAAGCAATTTTATTTTGCAGTCTAAAAAATATAGAATCTCCTGGTCTTTTAATCAGGAGACTGGTCACTTCTTACTACCAGTTATGTCCTTGTGACCTCCATTCAAGTTGCATTATGAATTCTTACTAGACAGTGCCTTGGAATTATAATGGATAAACAGAATTACTTTACATACTGCTAACATCAGTAGCTTTTACCTTATTTAAGAGGGCAGAATATTAAAGGCTGTGGACATGACATGCATCCTTTTTACAGAATGATTTGACTACTCTTTTAAAAGGCCTCAGTAGTTTGGCAAATATACAAAAAAATAGATCAACAAAGCTGGCTTAAGAATGCTTGGCCCTCCATTTTACCAGTCATTAGCCACACTACCAAATAGCACATCTTTTCACTACTGGTGGATCCATTAAAGCTCAAGTGTGCAATTTAATGCATTATGAAATAGCCCCATGAATGTTTACACACTATTATCATATAACATGTTTGCTTGGGGTCCCTGGGAATAGTTCCATCTGTAAATCTACTACTTGCAGGCTAGTTTTGTAGGTTGTGGCCAAACGTGTGCAATTGTTGAAGCATTATATTGGTATAAAGCAGGTAGGTATACAGTATTATACTTGGAGGGTTGACTTACTGAATAGTTTAGAAAATCTCAGTTTCAAGCCAAAGTTATCAGCATGGCATGAATGCAGATTGTGCATGAAGTTGTTGCAAAGTTTGCTTTGCAACAGATTGATATGATAAATGATCTTTGCTGGCTGCCCCCCACCCACCCCAGAATCCCTGCCTGTGATCTGCCTATGCCTGTACTTACAGATCCAAACTCATTGATACTCTGCTGACTCTACCACCCCCAAACATTCTTGGCAGCTTCTGCCATTGCAAGTAATCTCTGTGGAAGGTCTTAGAAAAGAACACTACAGCACAAAACAGGCCATTCAGCCCTTCTAATCTGTGCCAAAACATTATTCCACTAGTCCCATTGACCTGCACCCAGTCCATAACCCTCCAGACCTCTCCCATCCATGTATTTATCCAATTTATTCTTAAAACTTAAGAGTGAGCCTGCATTTACTATATTAGATGGCAGCCCATTCCGCACTCACCACTGAGTGAAGTTTCCCCCTAAACCTTTCCCCTTTCACCCTAAAGCCATATCCTTTCGTACTTCTCTCCTAATCTAGTGGAAAGAGCCTACTTGCATTAACTGTCTATCCCCCTCAATTTTGTAAACCTCTATCAAATCTCCCCTCATTCTTCTGCACTCAAAGGAATAAAGTCCTAACCTGTTCAATCTTTCCCTGTACCTCAATTCCTGAAGACCCAGCAACATTCTAGTATATCTTCTCTGCACTCTTTCAATCTTACAAATATCCTTCCTATAGTTAGGTGACCAGAACTGCACACAATACTCCAAATTTGGCCTCAATGTCTTACACAACCTCACCAATAACATCCCAACTCCTATACTCAATACTTTGATTTATGAATGCCAGGATGTCAAAAGCCTTCTTTACAACCCTGTCTACCTGTGATACCACTTTTAGGGAATTATGTATCTGAACTCCCAGATCCCTTTGTTCCTCTGCACTCCTCAGTGCCCTAACATTTACTGTGTATGTCCTACCAAAATACAACACCTCACTTGCCTGCATTAAATTCCATCTGCCATTTTCTGGCCCATTCTTCCAGTTGGTTCAGATCCCTCTGCAAGCTTTGAAAGCCTCCCTCACTGTCCACTACACCTCCAATCTTAGTATCAAACTTGCTGATCCAATTTACCACATCTAGATCATTGATATAGACAACAAACAACAATGGTCCCAGCTCAGATCCCTGAGGCACACCACCAGTCACAGGCCTCTAGTTTAAGAAACAATCCTCCACTACTTCTGTCTTCTCCCACAGAGAATTTCAAATCCAGTTTACAACCTTTCCATGGATATCTAGTGTCTGAACCTTCTGAACTAACCTCTCATGTGGGAGGTTGTCAAAGGCCTTACTAAAGTCCATGTAGACAACATCCACAACCTTTCCTTCATCTACTTTCTTGGTAACCTTTCCTTCATCTACTTTCTTGGTAACCTCAAAACTGTACAAGATTTGTTAAACATGATCTACCATGCACAAAGCCATGCTGACTATCCTTAATCAGCCCTTGGCTGTCCAAATACTTGTATCTGATCTCAGAACACCTTCCAATAATTTACCTACTACTGATGTCAGGCTCACTGGCCTGTAATTACCTGGTTTACTTCTAGTGCCTTTTTTTTTTTAAAAAGGATGGAACAACATAAGCTACCCTCCAGTCCTCTGGCACTGCCAGCTAAGGACATTTTAAATATATCTGCCAGGGGCCCTGCAATTTCTACACTAGTCTCTCTCAATGTCTGAGGAAATATGTCAGGCCGGGCAAATTTATCTACCTTTATTTGCTGTAAGACAGCAAGCACCTCCTCTTCTAATCTCTATATGTTCCATGACACTACTGCTTGTTTCCCTTCCTTCCATATCCACTGTGCCAGTTTCCTGAGTAAATACTGATGTAAAAAAACTGTTTAAGTTCTCCCCCATCTCCTGAGGCTCCACACAGACAACCACTCTGATCTTCTAGGGGACCAAATTTGTCTCTTACAATCTTTTTACTCTTAATATACTTGTGGAAACCCTTTGGGTTTACCTTCACGTTATCTGCCAAAGCAACCTCATGTCTTTTTTGCCTTCCTGATTTCCTTTAGTAGTTTCTTACTTTTTCAATACTCAAGTACATTTGTTCCTAGTTGCCTATACCTGCTATACACCTCTTTCTTAACCTGATCACCAATATCCCTTGAAAACCAAGATTCCCTATGCTTGTTAACTTTGCCTTTAATCCTGGCAGGAACATGCACACTCTGCACTCAAAATTTCACCTTTGAAGGCCTTCCACTTACTGAACACATCCTTGCCAGAAAACAACTTATCCTAATCCACTCTTCCTAGATCCTTCCTCATTTCCACAAAATTGGCCTCTCCAATTTAGAGCCTCAACTCAAGGACCAGACCTGTCCTTATCCATAATTCACTTGAAACTAATGACATTATGGTCACTGGACCCAAAATGCTCAACTGCACATACTTGTCACCTGACCTGTCTGGTTCCCTAATAGGATATCAAGTATTGCATTCTCTCTCATTGGTATCTCTATATATAGATTTAGAAAACTTTCCTGAACACACTTGACAAATTCCAAGCCATTCAGCCCTTTCAGTGTGGGAGGGCCAGTCAATGTGGAAAGTTAAAATCCCCTACTATTACAATTTTCTGTTTCTTACATCAGTCTGCTATCTCACTACAGATTTGTTCCTTCAATTCCCTGATTATTGGGCAGTCTAATACAACCCTATTAGTGTGGCCACATCTTTCCTGTTCCTCAGCTCCATCCAAATGGCCTCTGTAGACAAGCCCTCCAGCTGTCCTGTTTATGCACAGCTGTGATATTTTCCTTAACTAGTAATGCCACTTCTCCCCCTTTCATCCCTCCCCTCTATCATGTCTGAAATAATGGAACCCCAGAACATTAAGCTGCATGTCCTGCCCCTCCTGCATCCAAGGATCATTAATAGCAATAATGTCATAATCCCACATGCCACACCATACTAAGCTCATCTGCCTTACCTACAATACTTATTGCATTGAAATAGGTGCACCCAAGAACACTTCTATCATTCAAACCTTTGATTTCTGTCTATACCTGCAGTCCTCACATGACCTTTTTCCTCCTCCACCTCACTATCTGCTCTAACACTCTGGTTCCCCTCCCCCTGCAAGTCTAGTTTAAACCCCCAGAGCAGTACGAGCAAACCTACCCACAAGGTGTTAGTCCCCCTCCAGTTCAGGTGCAAGCCATCCTGTCAGAACAGGTCCCACCTTCCCTGGTGGAAAGCCCAATTGTCTAGAAACATGAAGCCCTCCCTCCTGCACCATCTCCTTAGCCACATATTTAGCTGCATAATCCTCTTATTTCTAGCTTCACTAGCTCATGGCACAGGTAGCAATCCTGAGATTGCAACCTTGGAGGTCCTGTCCTTCAACTTTGCACCCAATTCTCTAAAGTCTTTGCAAAGAGGAGCTCCTCTTTCCTGTCCACATCATTGGTCCCTACATGGACCACAACATCTGGCTACTCACCCTCCCTCCTGAGAATATCAAGAACTCAATCCAAGATATCACAGACCATCCAGGATTCTCAATCTCTCCCACAGAACCTCCTATCTGACCCCCTAACTATCAAATCCCTTATCACTACTGCTCTTCTTTTCTCTCCTTTTTTGAGGAAAGGGTCCCATCTCAGTGCCAGAGACACAACCACTGCAACTTGTCCCTGATAGGTTATCCCCACCAGCAGTATCCAAAACAGTATACTTATTGTTGATGGGAACAGCCACAGGGGTACTCTGCTCTTTCTGTCTATACCCCTTCCCTTTCCTGACAGGGACCCAGCTACATGCCTCCCAACTTTTAGGGAGGACTATCTCCCTGAAACTCCTGTCTATTTCTGCCTCACAAATCATCCAGAGTTCATCCAGCTCCAGTTCCCTAACTCAGTTTGTCAGGAGCTACAGCTGGATGCACCCTTTACAGGTGTAGTCAACAGGGACAAGTGTGCTGTTCCTGACTTCCCACATACAGAGCACACAACTGCCCTAACTGCTGCCATCACTACCTACTCTTAAGTTAATTAAATTAAAGGAACTTACCAGCCTTACCTCTCTGGGAGTAGGCTCTGCCTCTGCCTCTGCCTCAGCCCCTGCTCACCAAAGCCTCAAAGCTCCACACCTACCCTGAGCCACTTACACACTAGCCACTCCTCTTTGGTTACTCCTCCTTATATTTGTCCCTGCCAATTACCTCAAGTAAACACTCACTCTAATCAAGTACTCAACACTCTATTTAACCCTTTGGTTGCCCTCCACTTATTAAGCTTTTTAAATACACTCACCGGACCTGAAAGATCTTAGACCTGAAATATTAACACGAAACATTAACTTTGTTTTTCTCTTTCCATTGATGCTCTGATATCTGTTTTCTGTTTCTATCATACAAGTGTAACTTATATTTTAAATGCTTTTGACATTCAGAGGCTTTTAGAGGCCAGATTGAAGTAAACTATTATGAAGTGAACATTGAGCATTAAAGTCAACCAATTAAAATATTAAAACAAAATAATTTATAAATATTTTCTCCTTTACCTCCTAATTCTTCATTCAGCAATCCCTTCAAATCAATGCTGAGAGATTTCAACAAGAATTTCACATTGGACCATATTGTCCAAACCATGCCAATACTAATGCCACCACTAATACAAGGACTTGTTTATATTACTTGCATTTCCCTTCATATAACCCACTTTCCAGCACTGGTGTGGGCCTATGTCACTAGTAGCATCTTTCAACTTGCCTCCTGGGACTACTGGTTTCCTGTCTGCAGCACTGGAGGACCCTTCAGGGTAAATAAGGCAGGTTGACTTTCTATTGACTTCCGAGCTGTCTGGGAAATCTGTTAGCTGAGCCTGTGCTGGGTTGAATCTAACACAGCAAGAATCATCCCATTGAAATGAATGGAGAAATCACCTGCTGGGAGAAAAGTTTCTGTAACGCCACTACAGGACCTGCCAAGTGACTAAGTAGATTGTCACTGCAGTAGTGGAAGTGATGTTCTCCTGGCTCTGCATTCCTTTGTTATCCCATGCATTCAATCGGGCAGACCTAGCAATGTGAAAACCATCTTTGCCTGCATCTGTGCTGACCTTCTTGTAAATTCCTCCCTGCCATAGTCATCAATCAAGTTTTCTGGTCTATACTGATGTGTGGCCTTCACCCTCTGGCAAGAACATACTAACTTTCCTGTTAGAAGAATGGAAGAAATCTTGCCTTGGGATCCTTCCGAGATACAACAGGAGATCCTTGCAATATGTCACAGTGTTGCATGGGGCAAGTTGCACCATTTATTTTGTCTGTTGCCAGAGAGCAGCAGGTTGAGTGAATGTGTTCTTTGTGAGGATTGCAGGTTCCCAGTGATGCACAGTGCTATTGACTGCACACTTTGCAGGCACAATATGACAACTTAGAAATATAAGGCAACTTTCTACTGATTCTGCTCCCTCAATCCCTAGCTGATGTGAAACCATACCCAAGGAATCGTGCAAGTAAATGTTTGATATTCTAGGGAGCAGTCATGATGGTTCAGTCTACGGTATTTTTGTCATCTGCTATTGAGTACATTGCCACCATCGGCAAGAAGGGCTGGTGGCTTGGCTCTTATTCATGCACATGTTGGCAACATGCATACAATGATTGCCAGGCAGCAATTCAAGTAGTGATCAGCTGGCCTTCCATAATTCTACTGTCTGGAATGCTCTGGAGGAGTTCTGTGCTGCACAGCAAACAGTGATCAAGATTTGTGACGGTCAGCTGTATGCTACACAATGCTGGCATTGCAGGGCTCAGCTCTTGCTACAACTTATGCAGAGTGGTGGAGGAGGAAAAGTATACTTCCTTTCCAGTTAGATTGTTTGTATGGAACTTATGTTGATGGCAAGAAGCATGATTCCATCATCACCACATTTTATCTTACCTCTGTTGCTGAAGCTCACACTGTTTACTTCATCACGATGTAAAATAAACATTACAAATAGTTAGGACTCGATGGGCTAAATGACCTCCTTCTATACTGTAAGAAAATATGAACCTAAATTTAAAAATCAAGGATTGCCAAAAAGCTCACTCGTCTTAGCTATTTATTCCTATGTGTCCCTTTGTGACAGCTTTCTCTGTCTGCATTTGGCTGTCATACTGCTCCTGCACAGTGGCTGCAATACTGCAGGTGGAAAGAATCAGGATCAGATTTATTGTTACTGACTTACATGACATGAAAGTTGTTATTTTGTGGCAGCAGCAAAATGCAAAGAAATAAAAATTACTTTAAGTATCAAGGGAATCTTTTGGTGGTGCTACATGGAGTAGGTCATATCTTGGCTTTGCTCCACTTACCTTTTAACTCCTTATGCACCACCCTTTACTAAGACTTTTATAATACTTTTACAAGATTGATTTTGACTTCCAAGTGTCGGAATGAATACCAGAGCTAAGGCTGGAGCTGATAGCAAGGGTAACAGAGACCCTCAACTCACTTTGGAAGCTATCTCTAAACTGGATAAAAAGCTTGACCAGAGATTTGCCACTTTGGAAATGCTGTTGAAAGATATCGAACACAGACAGACCACACTCATAAAGGAGAGGGCTAAACAATAGCAATTAATTGCTGAACTGGATCAAGCTGGCAAGGAGAGAGATTGCAGGCTGGATTTACTGGAAAAAGGTTTAATGGTGACCAAACAAAGACTGGAACAGCAAAGACAGAGGATTATTGATTTAGAAAGCCGCAGTCGGAGAAATAATGTGAGGATTATCGGCCTCTCCGAGAACGCTGAATCTGATAATTCCATTGAATTCTTTTCTAAACTTCTGAAGGATGTGTTTGGCCCTGAAGTTTTTTCTACAAGCCCTATACTTGATCGTACCCACCGAGCGTTAAGACCAAAACCTCTGGCAGAGCAAAAACCAGGGCCAGGAATATTGAGATTTCATTATGTCAGTACCAAAGAGCATTTGATTCGAATTGCTTGTCATCGAGGAATGATTCAATACAAAGAATAGAAGTTTTGTCTGGTTGAAGATTATACCCCAGAAGTTATGAAAGAGAGACTGCTTTACAAACTGATTATGTCGCGGCTTTATCAAGAGAAATACCAACCTGCATTACTGAGAATATCACTTCCGGACAAATCACGCTGGTGGTTTAATTCCGTTAAAGAAGCCGAAGATTTCCTCCAAGGTTAACTTTTTGTCTCCAGATGGTCAAGAAATGTGCTTTTCTTTGACTTTATACTTAATTGGTCTACTAAGCAATGACTAACTTACAGGTTTAAACACTTTTTATGCCCGGAGATATTTCCCTGCCCTTTGTTAATTTTTTCGTGCTTGGTTCTGTAACATGGTAACTTACCATGTTTTATTTTAAGTATTTTCTCTTTATTATTTTACTTTAACATTTTTAATGTTCTGTTTGGGTAATAATTAAGAATTTAACTGAATGACTGCCTTTTTCTCTTTGGAATTAAAATAAGACAGTATTTTTTGCAGGTCTGTTTACAATTTGAAAAATTGTTTTGGCTAATTTTTTTTTGTTTAGACTATTGATGGTACCTTGCATTCTTTTCAACTTGGAGACCTGCCACCATAAGGTTGGGGTTAAACAATAGTGGGTAGCATTCTTGCTGCCTATTGGCCAGTTTTCAGGCTTTGCTGGGTGGGGGGTGGGGCTGTTTTTAGGTTAGTTGTTTTTTTCTTCTGGACTGATAAACTACACATATGTCTGAACTGTCGTCATATCGGGCTCCTCTTTGAACTTTTTTTCCTCTTCCTGTTAACGAATCTCCTTAGCAACAAGGTTAACCCTTTACATACCATATGTTTTTTTTAGTCTATTAAAATGGATAAGATGATTAATTTTGTTACATGGAATACAAACGGCTTGAATAATCCAATCAAGTGTAAGAAGATCTTTAAAGTTTTTCATAGACTGAATGCTCAGATTATTTTTGCGCAGGAGACGCATATTAGGAAAGAGGATAATCAGCGCTTTTTTAGATTTTGGAGGGATGAACAGTTTCATTCTAATTCACAAGCAAAGGTGAAAAGAGTCTCTATTTTTAAAGACTCCTCAATTTCATATGTTCATCATGAGACAATTTCAGACCTGAATGGTAGATTGTTATTAATTACTGGCTTACTTCATAACAAAAAAGTTGTTATGGTTAACGTTTATGCACCTGATGTGGATCACCCTGAGTTCTTTAAACATTTATTTGCATCTTCTCCTAATTTAAACGAATATACGTTGATTATGGGTGGAGATTTTAATTGTTGTCTAAACCCTTCAATAGACAGATCTATGTCGAACCTTGCACTTTCTAACAAACCTGCTGTTTTTATCAACTCCTTTTTAGTTGATTCTGGAATTTTAGAAGTTTGGAGATTTCTACACCCAAATGATAAAGAATTTTCTTTCTTTTCTCATGTCTATCATAATTACTCTAGGATTGATTACTTTTTTCTTGATGCACGATTAGTTCTATTTGTTACTGACTGTAAGTACAATGCAATTGCCATTTCCGATCATGCGCCATTGAAACTATCAATTAAATTAGTGGACGTACCCTCTGGTGCTAGACAATGGCGACTCAATCCTTCTTTATTGCAAGATTTAGACTTTGTCCATTTTATTAAAAAACAGATTTCCTTTTTCTTCTCAACCAATTTCACTGAAGAAATTTCCAGTGGGATATTATGGGATACCTTTAAAGCTTATATCCACGGTCAAATTATTTCATACTCTGCTGGACTGAAAAAACGAACTAATAATGAATTGTGTATATTGGCTGATAAGATTAAAGAAATCGATAAAAAATACTCTGATACTCCTAGTTTGGAGCTCTATAAAATGAGAACAGAACTTCAATTACAACACAGTTTATTATTAACATCTCCAATTGAAAATCAATTACTCAAAACCAAAACCAAAAGTCAGTTTTACATGGTGATAAATCTGGTAAATTGTTGGCTAACGAACTGAAAGCTGCTTCAACTAAATGTTAGATTATTAAAGTTCGTAAACAAGACAGTAACTACATGGTAGACCATGATCAAATTAACAAATCTTTTCAAGAATTTTATACTTCTTTATATCAATCAGAATCTCCGGACAATTCTACATCAATGTATGAATTTTTAAGGAATTTGAAGGCTCCGAAATTATCGCTTAATGAACGTTTAATATTAGATTCACCCATTTCGGAGGAAGAAATAAAGAAAGTAATTTCTTCAATGAATTCGGGTAAAACCCCGGGTCCTGATGGGTATACAGTTGAATTTTTTAAGTCCTTTTCTGACTTTCTTTCTCCCTGGTTAGGTAAAATTTTTAAAGGCACCCTATCAGTGGATAAATTACCACAATCCTTTTATGAAGCAACTATTTATTTAATTCTTAAAAAAGATAAAGATCCCACTGAATGTGCATCTTATAGACCTATTTCTTTATTGAATGTGGATTCTAAAATTTTTTCCAAAATATTGTCTTCTAGACTGGAAAAGGTACTTCCACAAATTATTTCTGATGACCAGACAGGATTCATTAAGAATCATTATTTGCATTTTGATATTAGGAGGTTAGTGAATATTATATATACCCCTTCATCTGTAATTCCGGAATGTGTTATTTCTCTAGATGCCGAGAAGGCATTTGATAGAGTCGAATGGGAATATTTATTTAACACGCTTGAGAAATTTAATTTTAGTTCAAATTTCATATCCGCGATCAAATTGATTTATCACACACCTATGGCTTTAATACTTATTAATAATCAGAGATCCCCCTTGTTCAAGCTTTTTCGAGGCACTAGACAGGGTTGCCCTCTGAGTCCTTTATTATTTAATATTGCTTTGGAACCTTTGGCAATTGCCATTTGGGATTCTTCTAACATATTTGGTATTACTCATGGAAAGGGGACTCACAAGATATCTCTTTATGCAGATGACCTGTTACTTTATATCTCTAACCTGGAAAAATCTATTCCTGCAGTATGATCACTACTTGCTCAGTTTAGTGTTTTCTCTGGTTACAGATTAAATCTTAATATGAGTGAACTTTTCCCATTAAACATGCAAGTCCCAATTTATAGGCAATTACCATTTAGATTAGTGACTGATTACTTTTCATACCTGGGTGTTAAAATTACCAAGAAACACAAGGACTTATTTAAAGTAAACTTTTTACCTTTAATTAATTATGTTAAACAATTATTTACTGAATAGTCCCCATTCTCTTTATCATTGATTGGCCGAATTAATGCAGTTAAGATGAATATTTTACCAAAATTTTTGTATCTATTTCAGGTGATTCCAACTTTTATTTCGAAATCCTTTTTCGACACTATTGATTCCAAAATTATTTCATATATATGGCAGAATAAAAACCCAAGGTTAAGTAAGAAATATTTACAAAGATTAAAAAAGGATGGTGGTATGGCTTTGCCTAATTTTAGATTTTACTGTTGGGCAATTAATATTAGATACTTAATTTTCTGGGCACAAGATTTAGATGCAATTCATTGTCCCTGTTGGGTACACCTTGAGTGTGAATCAGTACAAGGATTTTCATTAGTTTCTATTTTAGGAGTTTTATTTCCTTTTGCACTTACTAAATTGAGTAAACAAATGACTAATCCAATAGTTAAACATACAGTACGGATATGGTTTCAATTTCATAAATTTTTTGGATTGAATAAATTTAATTTATCAAGTCCTATTCAATCTAATTTTTTCTTTCAACCATCTAGAATTGACTCAGCTTTTTCCTTATGGAGAATGAAGGGAATAACACGTTCTTGAGATTTATTCATTGATAACTGTTTTTTATCTTTTGAACAGTTGTCCAATAAATACAATCTGCCTAGATCACATTTTTTTCAATATTTACAGATTAGAAATTTTTTAGAAGTTACTTTACCTTATTTTCCTACACCATATAAAATTGAAATTACGGAAAAAACTTCAGGCTTTAATCCTTATCAGGAGGGCCTGACAGCAATAATTTATGATCGGATTATGAAGATACGTTCAGAGGAACTTGATAAAATTAAGAATGAATGGGAAAGGGAACTCCAGATACTTTTACCTACAGAGACATGGAAGAAAATTCTTCAATTAGTTAATACATCTTCAATGTGTGCTAGACACTCTTTGATACAGTTTAAGCTGGTTCACAGGACCCATATGTCCAAGGACAAGTTAGCCCGTTTTTATCATCATATAAATCCTATATGTGACAGATGTAATTCAAAGGTGGCTTCCCTGACACATATGTTTTGGTCCTGTCCCCTTTTGGAAAAATATTGGAAAGACATTTTTAACATTATTTCATCTGTATTGAACATTGATTTACAACCTCATCCTATTACTGCAATTTTTGGGTTACCAATGATGGAATCTTGCCATTTATCTGCTTCTGCTTGTCGTATGATTGCCTTTGTCACATTAATGGCTAAGGGATCCATTTTGTTCAAATGGAAAGATCCAATACCTCCCACCACTTTTCAGTGGTTTTCTCAAACTATAGCATGTTTAAACTTAGAAAAAATTAGGAGTGGTACTGTTGATCCTTCACTTAAATGTGAGGAAGTTTGGACTCTATTTATTCAATATTTCCATATGATATAAGCTGACCTTTTTCAGATCCCTTTCAATAACTCTTGAATACAGAAGAGCAGAGTTGATGAGATCATAATGTTTTTTTTAATTGAAGAAATATCAGTCCAGTTTTTTTTGAAGTTTTTGGTTTTTTTTTGGTTTATTATCTATATACTTTTTTGATTTGGGCGTTCTTCTTTCATGTAATTAAATTTCATTTCTTTTCAATCTTTCCTTTTGTATTTGTTCACTTAATAAGAGAACGGGAGGTCTGGAGTACTTTTTTTTTACTCCTTATGATTATATATATTAACAGTTATGATTGCTATCCTGATCTCTTAGCACCATATGTATAATTACTAATGTTATATATATTATTTTGTACTAATTTGAAAATTAATAAAAAGATTGAAAAAGAAAAAAGAAAGAAATTAAAAAGTAAATGAATAGTGCAAAAAGAAGGAATAGCAAGGTTGTGTTCATGGGTTCATGAACCACTCAGAAATCTGATGACAGAGGGGAAGAAGCTGCTTCTGAATCGTTGAGTGTGGGTCTTCAGGCTCCTGTACATCCTACCCAATGGTAGTAATGAGAAAAGGTCATGTCCCAAATGGTGAGGATCCTTAGTGATGGATGCTGCCTTCTTGAGGCACCGCCTCTTGAAGATGTCCTCGACGGTGGGGAGGTTTGTGCCCATGATGGAGCTGGCTGAGTCTACCACCCTCTGCGGCCACTTGTGATCCTGTACATTGGAGCCTCCATACCAGGCTGTGGTACAACCAGTCAGAAAGCTCTCCACCATATATCTATAGAAATTTTTAAGTCTTTGGTGACATACCGAATCACTTCAAACTCCAAATGAAGTAGAGCCAGTGGTGTGCCTTCTTCGTGATTGCATCAGAGTGCCCAGGAGATGATCCTCCAGGATGTTCATGCCCAGGAACTTGAAGCTGCTCACCCTCAATGAGAACTGCTGTGTATTTTCCTGACTTCTCCTTCCTGAAGTCCACAATCAATTCCATAGTCTTGGTGATGTTGAGTGCGAGATGGTTGTTGCGACACCACTCAACCAGCCGATCTGTCTCACTCCTATATGGCTCCTCATCACCATCTGAGATTCTACCAACGGCAGTGGTGTCATCGGCAAATTTATAGATGGCATTTGAGCTGTGTTTAGCTATACAGTCATGAGTATAGAGAGAGTAGCGCTGTGGGCTAAGCACCCATCCTTGAGCTGTGCCTGTGTTGGTTGTCAGCAAGGAGGAGATGTTACTACTGATCCACACTGACTGTGGTCTCCCAATAAGGAAGTCCAGGATCCAGTTGCAGAGGGAGGTACAGAGGCCCAGGTTTTGAAGCTTGGTGATTAGGACTGAGGGGATGATGGTGTTGAACACCGAGCTGTAGTCGATAAACAGCAGCCTGACGTATGTCTTGCAATTGTCTAGGTGCTCCAAATCAGAGTGGAGAGCCAGCGAGATTGCATCTGCTCTAGATCTTTTCTGGTGGTAAGCAAATTGTGGATGGTCCAGGTCTTTGCTCAGGCAGGAGTTAATTCTAGCCATAACCAAACTCTTGAAGCATTTCATTATGGTAGATTTGAGTGCTACCAGGCAATAGTCATTGAGGCAGCTCACTCTGCTTTTCTTGGGCACCAGTATGATTGCTGAAAAGTGCTGATTTTCAGGGGAAGAGCCTGCTGATGGCCTTTAATCCTGAACTCATATAACTCTGTATGATCTCCCTAGGAATGACAGCAGTCTGGGCTGGAAGGCAGATTAGCAACAGCAAGGGCATGCAGAGTGGTAGAGCCAAAATCATGGACACTCATCCTGCTGTGAATAATGGATTCCATCTCCATTAAGCCACTGTGTCACCTCCAGGGTAGAACCTCAACTGACTGTTGCCATTATGGCAACAGTCAGTTACAAGGCTAAATGTAGCAGCTAGATGTTCGCTGGTTCTTCTTATGTTCCAATGAAAACTGAGACATTGGCCATTGAATGCTGCACCATTCTGCAAAAGTGTTGCTGGAATTCCCCATTACTTTCATGCCAAAAACAATGGACTCAAAGCTTTCTGCAAAGTTTTATCCTGTAAAGCTGTTCCTTTGAAGATCCCTGCAGCAGAATATGTGTGATCTTGCATTCTGTGAGCTGGCATTAGCATTAAAATTTTCCTCTGTCCAGGTTGCAGACTACTTCTGCCTGTTGACTCACCATAATCAGTCCCATCTTTAAGCTAACCTCTACATTATGTGCAATATCATCATCTGAGCTGGGGAAATTATGTCAATTGACTGTGTGTCTGCTTTTCCCTTGTTCTTCTAACACTGCTGGTCAAGTTGCAGATTTTGATGACCTGAAAGGAGAAAGAAAAACAATTAGGGCATTGGTGAAGCCACAGGGTCAGGAAAGAAGCATGCTTATATTTCATGTTGTCTGAATATAGAACCATACAGCATAGCAACAGGTCCTTCAGCCAACAATGTTGTGCTGAACTAATTAAGCTAACAACACCTAATCTTACATGCCTGCACATGGTCCATATCCCTCCATTCTCTGCATATTCATGTGCCTATATAGGAGCCTCTTAAACACCATTATCATACCTGCCTCCACCACCACCCCTGGCAGCACACTCCAGGCATCCACCACTCTCTGTGTAAAATACTTACTCGCACATCTCCTTTAAACTTTGCCCCTCTCACCTTAAATGCATGCCCTCTAGTATTAGACATTTTGACCCTGTGTAAAAGATACTGGCTGTCTACTCTATCTACGCCTCTCATAATTTTATAAACTTCTATCAGGTCTCTCCTCAGCCTCTGTCACTCCAGAGAAAGCAACCCAAGTTTGTCCAACCTCTCCTTATAGCACATACCCTCTAATCCAGGCGACATCCTGGTAAACCTCTTTTGCACCCTTTCCATAGCTGTATAATAAGAAACAAGGCCTCCGTGTTTGTACCATCTAAAGTTACACTGCGATATATTCTGACTACACCTTCCAAACTTGGAAGGAGGAAGGGAGCAACTGCATGGGGGCATCACCGCCTGCAGATTGCCTGGCAGTTCACATACATTTTCATCTAGAAATATTTCACCATTCCTTCATCGCTGTTGCTTAAAAAACCTGATAGTATATGGAGGTACTTTCATCAGAAAGACAGCCATGGTTTAAGGAAGTTGCTCACCACTAGGTCAGTTAGAGGTTGGCAAAAAATACAGAGTTTCCAGTGATAACTACAAATAGAAAAAGGAAAGTATCCAATTTGCATATGTTGTGAAGGATAAATATTGAGAGTCACACTGGAATAGTTGTAGAAGACTGCAGGATTGAGATCGCGAAACCGGCAGTACCACTGTCGTTGCTCATTTTACATTCCACCTGATACTTAATTCATACCTTGGATAGGATTTAGACACATCAATTAGTAGAAGCACATGCGATGCTGCAAGTTCTTCTTCCACATTTTCAATTTTACACCCAATTCTATGTCCACAATGTCCTCATTGTTCCATTGAAATGTCACTTTAGATTGTAGGCTCATGTCCAGAATTAGGGATTGAATCCAGCACCTGCTGGCTCAGAGACAAAAACTCCACCATCACATACAGTAGGCATATTGAGATCACCCTGTTTCTGCAATTTTTCAATTTATTTCCTATTTGTTTCATCCTCCACACTTGTCCAAGATTTTGTACTGCATCTGCCAGCATTCTACCCACTCTGCCAGTTAGGACCTATTGCAATCGCTAATGAAGTTCCCTTAAATTTGTATCATCAAGCCTCTAGCAGTATTGTTAGAAATAATTAAAGGAACAAAATTAATAACTCTTAAGAATTATCACTATACACACACCAACAAATTTCCAAAATAGAGATATCCTCCTGCTTTTTTTAATTCCATCTTTGATCAATTGCTCTCCATGTTTGGCTGCATTCACTTCAATAACATCTGCCTTGTATTTGTTATAACTATCTTATATAGCATCAAATCACTGTTAACAATCCGCAGATGTCTTTGTATTCAATTATTTGATTATTGGTGAGCTTTCTGTTCCTAAATAATGCATTATCCATGGCCAAGCAGGAAGAAAGAAATCTCTTTATCCCTGCCAGTGCCTCTATTTGCTCAGAGCTCAGCAGTGGATGTAAACTAAGCATTCTATCATTCTGGTAGCATTGTAGTTATTGTGCCACCACAGTATACCTTGTAGAACCATACTTACTAAATATAACCTGCATTCTAATCTAATTTTCTGTGTTGCATAGGATTTTAAACTTAAAATTTAAAATAATTTGAATGTAAGATATTTCAAATTGGATGCTTTCACATGCAACTGAGATGACCTGCTGGGAATGCATTGATGTTTTTTTTTGCATTGCCTTACTTTACGTCTAACCAACGGCCAAGTTTTAAAGACAATATTCTCACTTGTTTATTACAATCTCCAAACTGACTATAGAATTTACAGGTGCAAGCTGTGAAAGCCAGGACTTAAGCACTGAAATACATCTAGACTAATGGTAGCCATAAAACATCTTCCTGTGCCGGGATTATCAGTGTAATTACAGCTGCTAACTTGTGCATGAAATGTCTTGATGTGTTGCAGGGCCATTTGGTAACAAGGCAAGAAAAGAATAATGCAAATAATTTGCATATCATACATAAAATCAGACTGATCGGGTACACTGAATGTGTAGTACTGTCACATCTGAGATTATAAACAAGTTACATGAATTAATCAGATCTTAAAATGACTGTTTCCAGGCTTCCTGTCAGAATAATTGAATGCTTTTACATGAAAGAAACACCCAGGGTTCCAGAAATGTAGCAATTAATTTCTTAAAATCCTATTATGCTTCGTTTTCGTCTTCTTTTCCTTTTCCAAGGAGACAATGCAGTGCCGTTAGGGAATTTAGCTAAAAAATTCATACCAGAATGCAAGTCATGTCTCAGAAAACACCACATTTAATATAATTACTTTGAAAGACCAGTAGTTATAGTAATTGTTATAGCCTGTTATACAGCTGTAATAGCTTTAATTTGTAACCTTTATATTAATTGATCTGTTTGAAGGAGTCTTTTAAATGCACCAAGATGGGGCAAGGTAAAAATTAGCCTTGGAGCAGATGGAGAAATGCAAAAATAAGCTAAACAGTGAAGCACCTTGCCCCCTAAATCTGGTTGATCTTGCGGGTCAGGTGCTCCAAAAACAAGTGTCCCTTCTGGAACAAAGCAACTGTAAAGATTTCTTGGCTTATTCTCCCTGCATAGCTGCCTTTCCAAGTATGTATAATATATTAATATAATTGTAATACTTATGTTACAATTATTTGTCCATCAATAAGGCCAACATGTGTGTTGGACAAAAGTAGTCATCTTATGCAGATCAATCTTCGTGGGACTGGAGGAAAAGTCCAGAATTGTCATATTGTGAGGGAGAGACAGGTAAATTAAAGATAGGAAAAATTGAAATGCTGCTATTTGCACTAAGAGTCATACAACATGGAAACAGGCCCTTCGGCCCAACTGGTCCATGCCAACCAACGTTCTCATCTGAGCTAGTTCCATTTGCCTGCGTTTGGCCCATATCCCTCTAAGCCTTTCCTATCCATGTACCTGTCAAGTACCTTTTAAATATTGTTAATGTATCTACCGCAACCACTTGCTCTGGCAGCTCGTTCCATATTCTGACAACCCTTTGGGTGAAAAAGTTGCCCCTCAGGTTCCTATTAAATCTCTCCCCTCTCACCTTAAATCTATGCCCTTTAGTTCTTAATTTCCCAACTCTGGAAAAAAGACTGTGCACATTCACCCTATCTATGCCCCTCTTGATTTTATGCACTTCTGTTAGATCACTCCTCACTCTCCTATGCTCCAATGAAAAATATCCCAACTTGCTCAACTTCTCTCCATAACTCAATCCCTTGAGTCCCAGCAACAATCTTGTAAATCTCTTCACTCTTTTCAGCTTAATGGCATCTTTCCTATAGCAGGGTGACCAAAACTAAAGACAATATTCCAAATGTGGCCTCACCAGCATCCTTTACAACTGCAACATAATATCCCAACTTCTGTACTCAGGGCCCTGACTGATGAATGCCAGTGTGCCAAAAGCCTTCTTCACAACCCTGTCTACTTGCAACGCCACTTTCATGTTACCATGTACTTGCACTCCTAGGTCCCTCTCTTTTACAGCACTCCTCAGGGTCCTGCTATTCATTGTGAACGTCCAACCCTCACTTGTCTTCCCAAAATGCAACACCTCACACTTATCCAAATTAAACTCCATTTGTCATTCCTCGGCTCACTTACCCAGCTGATCAAGATCCCTCTGTCCATCCTGATAACCTCTTCGCTGTCTATGATCATCTGCAAACTTACTATACATGCCTTTAGACATTGAACCAAGACACACATTATCAAAAAAAGTCCATTAGAGCTGTTATTTATAAATGTTAAGACTATTCTCCAATGAAAGGGAAGCACCTGACTTAAATTCTTCAAACTTTCCAATGTAATATCTGTCCTTCATGATATGAAATGCAATTCCAGGAACAGCACTTTGGGCACTAAATTTTATCAACAAATAGAAAAGTCAATTTTTCCACCAAATGTTGGCATTGGTTTATTATTGTCACTTGTACTGAGGTACAGTGAAAAACTTGTCTTGCATACCGTTCATACAGATCAATTCATTACATAGTGCATTGAGGTAGTACAGGGTAAAAACAATAACAGAATACAGAATAAAGTGTCACAGCTACAGAGCAAGTGCAGTGCAGGTAGACAATAACGTGCAAGGTCATAACACGGTAGATTATGAGGTCAACAGTCCATCTCATCGTATAAGGGAACCATTCAATATTCTTATCACTGTGGAATAGAAGTTGTCCTTGAGCCTGGTGGTATGTGCCCTCAGGCTCCTGTATCTCCTGCCTGATGGGAGAGGGGAGAAGAGAGAACGACCCGGCTGGATGGGGTCTTTGATTATGATGGCTGCTTCACCAAGGCAGTGAGAGGTATAGACAGAGTCTATGGAGGAGAGGCTGCTTTCCGTGATGTGCTGGGCTGGGTCCACTACTCTCTGCAGTTTCTTGCAGCCCTGGACCATACCAAGCCGTGATGTATCTGGATAGGATGCTTTCTATGGTACATCAATAAAAGTTGGTGAGTGTCAAAGGGGTCATGCCAAATTTCTTTAGCCTCCTGAGGAAGTAGAGGTGCTGGTGAGCTTTCTTGGCTGTGGCAACTACGTGGTTGGACCAGGACAGGCTATTGGTGATGTTCACCCCTAGGAACTTGAAGCTCTCAATCCTCTCGACCTCAGCACCATTGATGTAGACAGGTGTATGTACACCACCCCCTTTCCTGAAGTCAATGACCAGCTCTTTGTTTTGCTGACATTGAGGGAAAGGTTGTTGTCATGACGCCATGTCAATAAGCTTTCTATCTACTTCCTGTACTCTGACTCAGGAAGGAGATAAAGAGCTCAATGACATGGTGTCATCTGCAAACTTGCAGATGGAGTTAGAGCAGAATCTGCCCACGCAGTCTTGAATACATAGGGAGTAGAGAGAGGGTTGAGGATGCAGCCTTGTGGCCACCAGTGTTGAGAATAATCATGGTGGAGGCGTTGCTGCCTATCCTCACTGATTGCAGTCTGTTGTTCAGAAAGTCAAGGATGCAGTTGCAAAGGGAGGTGTTGAGTCCCAGGTCTCAGAGTTTGGTGACGAGTTTGCTTGGAATTATAGTATTGAAGATGGGGCTGTAGTCAATAAACAATAGTTTACCATAGGTGTTTTTACTGTCCAGATGCTCCAGAGATGACTGTTTCAGCGGTAGGCAAATTGCAGTGGGTCGAGGTTTTCTGGGAGCCTGGAGTTAATGCATGCTATGACCAGCCTCTTGAAGCACTTCACGATGGTGGATGTCAGAGCCACGGGTTGGTAGTCATTAAGGCCTGATACCTTGGTTTATGATGATAGTGGTCTTCTTAAAACAGGTGGAAACCTCAGATTGAAGCAGGAATAAGTTAAATATGTCTCAAATACCCCTGCCAGCTGATCAGCACAATATCTGAGGACGTGGCCAGCGACAACATCTGGGCCAGATGCTTTCCTTGGGTTCACTCTCCAGAAGACTGATCTTAAGTCCTCAATGGGTTCAGTTGCATTGGAGGCTGCCAGGGTGGGTGGTGACAAACCAATCTTCTTCTGTTCAAAACATGCATAGAATGCACTAAGCTCATCAGGAAGGGATGCGCTGTTGTTAACTATGCTGCCTGACTTCATGTCATAGCCTGTTATTTCATGTAAGCCCTGCCACAACTGACGGCTGGTCTGGGACTCTATTTTGAACCGGTATTGTCTCTGATCATCACTTGTTTATTACTTCACTTCCATTAATTATGTTTAGTTTAGTTTTAATGATTATAAATGCTGTTATTTTTAAAGAATGTGCATCCTTCAGAATGGCTAGAGTATTTCAAATCCATCTTGAAGGATGCCCAAAATAAATTGCAATAAATCGTGATAATGCATAAGATGGAACATTTTAGCTGTGAAGCCAGACTGGTTAAGGCTCACTTTGTTTACCTTGGTTTAGGGAAGGCTGAGGGAGGACCTGATAGAAGCATACAAATTCATGAACGGCATAGATTGGGTCGATATTGAGAAACATTTCCTCTTAGCAGAGGTGCCTATAGCCAGAGGGCATAGTTTTAAGGTAATAGATAGCAGATTTAGAGTGGATTTGAAGAGGAATTTTTCACCAATAGTCATAGAGCACAGAAAACAGGCCCTTCGGCCCAACTCATTCCTGCCGATAAGGCTGCCTACCTAAGCTAGTCCCATTTGCCTGCATTTGACCCCTATCCCTCTAAACCTTTCCTATCCATGTACTTGTCCAAATGTCTTTTGAACATTGTAATTGTACCCACCTCTACCACTTCCTCCGGCAGCTTGTTCCATGTTCACAACCTTACTAACCTTGCCAACTACATTCTCATCCAAATCATTAATATAGATGATGAATTACTATGGAGCCAGCACTGATCCTTGCACCACACCACTGGTCACAGGCCTCCAATCTTCAAAATAGTCCTCCACTATCACATGGTTATTCATACCACAAAGTCAATTTTGTATCTATTTAGCTTGCTCACCCTGCATCCCATGTGATTTAATCCTCTGGACCAGCCTACCATGCAGAACCTTGTCAAAGACCTTGCAAAAGTCCCTGTAGACAATGTCTACCGCCCTGCCCTCCTCAATTCTCTTGGTCACCTCTTCAAAAGAAAGCTCAATCAAATTCACAAGACACAATTTCCCACACACAAAGCCATATTGCCTATTCCTAATCTTTCCTAACTTTGTCTTTCCAAAGGGTGGCTGAAATCTTGAATGCACTGCCTGAGGGGCTGGGAGAGGCAAGTGCTCTCACAGTATAGCAAGTATTTAGATGTGCACTTGAAACACCACGGCATAGAAGGCTGTGCGCCTACTGCTGGACATGGGTATTTAATGACTGGCCAGTGGGCCAGAGGACTTGTTTCCCATGTTGTGTGACTCTTTGACTATAACAAACAGAGCACTGTGACTTCCACTGTGAGAGGCTGTGCAAAATGCAATATGGGTGGAGAGTGAACCGTTATAGTGAAATATAGCTTCATAAATATAACATCTGCAAATCAAGGAATTACTATACAATTTATTGATGTCAAATTGGTGAAAATAGAGCAGATATTCTGTTTTTTTACATGGAGGATTAAATTATATTAACGATGTTCTACCTTCTTTCACTTGTCTTCACTGAATGTGATAGCTAAATTGGAAACTTGTCATGTGTGGCCAATTTCTTACTGGTCTGTAGCACTTTCTGCTTCAGCTCAGCTAGATGTATACATTTATCATTTTCTAAACATGTCTGTAATGTTTGCAGTTCCAAATTCCTCTGGCATCCCTCCCAGAGGTCATTAACCTGAAACATTGCCAAGGCTGATCCCTCCACAGATGCTGTCTGACCTATTGAGTATTTCCAGCATTGTCTATTTTATTTCAGATATCCAGCATCTGCTGATTTTTGCTTTTCTATTACCTTTTAATTTAAGTTCTGCTTAAAGGAGTTTAATTAGTTTTGTTTTACAGCAGAACCAAGATAGATATATTGTGATTTTACATTATGGCCATAGAAGTTCAAGGGATCAAACATACAAATGTGCTGGATGGTATTGGTAATAGTTTATTATTGTCACTTGTATCAAGGTACAGGGAAAAACTTGTCTTGCATATCAATCATACAGGTCAATTCATTACACAGTGCAGTTACATTGAGTTAGTACAGAGTCCATTGATGTAGTACAGGTAAAAACAATAACAGTACAGAGTAGTGTCACAGCTACAGAGAAAGTGCAGTGCAATAAGATGCAAGGTCACAACAAGGTAGATCATGAGGTCATAGTCCATCTCATCGTATAAGGGAACCGTTCAATAGTCTTATCACAGTGGGGTAGAAGCTGTCCTTAAGTCTGGTGGTACATGCCCTCAGGCTCCTGTATCTTCTACCCGATGGAGGAGGAGAGAAGAGAGAATGACCCAGGTGGGTGGGGTCTTTGATTATGCTGGCTGCTTCACCAAGACAGCGAGAGGTAAAGACAGAGTCCAAGGAAGAGAGGCTGGTGTCCATGATGCGCTGGGCTGTGTCCACAACTCTCTGCAGTTTCTTGCAGTCCTGGGCAGAGCAATTGCTGTATCAAGCCGTGATACATCCAGGTAGGATGCTTTCTATAGTGCATCGGTAAAAGTTGGTGAGCGTCAAAGGGGACAAACCAAATTTCTCTAGCCTCCTGAGGAAGTAGAGGTGCTGGTGAGCTTTCTTGGTTGTGGCGTCTACGTGGTTGGACCAGGACAGGCTGTTGGTGATGTTTACTCCCAGAAACTTGAAGCTCTCAACCCTCTCAACCTCAGCACCGTTAATGTAGACAGGTGCATGTACACTGCCCCCTCTCCTGAAGTCAATGACCAGCTCTTTTGTTTTGTTGACATTGAGGGAAAGGTTGTTTTCTTGACACCATTCCACTAAGCTCTCTCTCCTTCCTGTACTCCAACTCATCGCTGTTTGAGATACGGCCTACAATGGTGGTATCATCTGCAAACTTCTAGATGGAGTTAGAGCAGAATCTGGCCACACAGTCATGAGTGCATAGGTAGTAGAGTAGAGGGCTGAGGACTCAGCCTTGTGGGGCACCAGTGTTGAGAATAATCATGCCGGAGGTATTGCTGCCTATCCTCACTGATTGTGGTCTGTTGGTTAGAAAGTCAAGGATCCAGTTATAGAGGGAGGTGTTGAGTCCTAGGTCTCGGAGTTTGGTGACAAGCTTGCTGAGGATTATTGTATTGAAGGCAGAACTGTAGTCAATAAAGAATAGTCTAACATAGGTGTCTCTACTGTCCAGATGCTCCAGAGCTGAGTGTAGGGCCAGGGAAATGGAAAACAGGTCCACTGTAGACCTGTTTCAATGTTAGGCAAATTACAGTGGGTCAAGATTGTCTGGGAGGCTGGAGTTGATGCGTGCCATGACCAACCTCTCAAAGCACTTCATGATGGTGGATGTCAGAGCCACTGGTCAGTAGTCATTGAGGCATGTTATCTTGCTTTTCTTCAGTATCGGGATGATAGTGGTCTTCTTAAAACAGGTGGGAACCTGCGATTGAAGCAGGGAGAAGTTAAATATTTCCGCAAATACTTCTGTCAGCTGATCAGCACAAGATCTGAGCACACGGCCAGGGACACCATCTGGGCCAGGTGCTTTCCTCGTGTTCACTCTCTGGAAGACTGATCTTACATCCTCAACTGTGATTACAGGTTCAGTTGCAATGGAGGCTGTCAGGGTGGGTGGTGACAATCCACTTCCCTTCTGTTCAAAATGCGCATAGAATGTGTTAAGTTCATCAGGAAGGGATGCGCTGTTGTTAACTATGCAGCCCGACTTCGTCTTATATCCTTTTACCGCATGTAAGCCCTGCCATAACTGACGGCTGGTCAGGACTCTATTTTGAGTCGGTATTGCCTTTTGGCATCCCTGATAGCTTTCCGAAGGTCATATCTCGATTTCTTGTACAGATCAGGATCACCAGATTTGTGTGCAGCAGTCCTCTCCTTCAGTAGGGAGTGGATCTCCTGGTTCATCCATGGTTTCCTGTTTGGGAACACACGTATTGTCTTCTTTGGTACACAGTCCTCCACACACTTGCTGATAAAGTCTGTGATGGTGGTGACATACTGACATACTCATCAAGGCTGGCAGCTGAGTCTTTGAACATGGACCAGTCCACTGTCTCAAAGCAGTCACCTAGGAGCTCATCTGCTTCCTCAGACCATCACTGCACGACTCTCTGTACCGGATCCTCCTGTTTCAGTTTCTGTTTGTATGCAGGGAGAAGGAGCATGGCCTGGTGGTCTGATTTCCCAAAGTGAGGACGAGAGGTGGCTCAGAAGGCGTCTTTGATGGTTGTATAGCAGTGGTCAAGGGTGTTGGCGCCCCTGGTGGAGCAGTAGATGTGCTGATAGTATTTTGGTAACACACTCTTGAGGTTGGCCTGATTGAAGTCACCTGCGATAATGAAGAGGGCCTCAGTGTATCCTGTCTCAAGGTTGTTGACCACGGAGTATAGCTCATTGAGTGCAGGCTTCATGTCCGTCTGTGGTGGGATGTAGACTGCCATCAGGATAGCTGAAGTGAACTCCCTTGGCAGATAGAATGGTTGACACTTAACCATTAGATATTCTAGGCTGGGTGAGCGGGAGCTCGCCAGGACCGTCACGTCCGAGCACCATAAATTATTGATTAAGAAGCAGACCCCTCTGCCTTTAACTTTGCCTGAGGACACTGTACGGTCCATTCAATGAATTGAGAAGTCCTCAGGCACAGTCAGGTGAGGCAGGTGTAAGCCATGTTTCAGTGAGACATAACACACAACAGTCCCTCAGTTCTCTTTGGTAGGTCAGTCTTGCCCTTAGTTCATCAACTTTGTTCTCAATGGACTGGACGTTAGCTAGTAGTATGCTGGGAGGGGGATGTAGATTGAGATCAATACTATGGGACTACCTTTTGGCTGATTTTATCTGCAACATTTGTTAACTTTCAGAAGCGAGGTATTATTTTGATTTAAAAATAAATGCATGATAAATCTGTTTTTTAAAGGTGGAAAATGGTGGCCCAGTGGCACAATGTTAGCACTGCTCCCTCAGAACTCCAGCAACCTGGGCTTGATCCTCAACTTGGGTACTGTCTGGGAGGAGTTTGCATATTCTCAATGTGGCTGTGTGGGTTTGCGCTGGGTATTCCAAGTTTCCTCCCTCATTTCAAAGACATTCTGGTATGGGCTATTGTAAATTCCCCTAATGTAGGTAAGTGGTAAAAGAATCAAAGAGGAGTTGATGAACATGTGAGAGATAAAACCTTGCACGGTAACGGGGGAATGGGACTGGAGGGAATGCTCTGATGGCCCACATAGCCTTCTTTTGTGTTGAAATGAGTAAATAAGTAAGCTTCCAGGACTTTCATAAGACCATCATCATTTGTATTTTCCATCCATAATTTAGTTTGACTGTTTACATCACCCAATAAATACTTGCAATTATTAAAATAATTTTAATGAACACAAAGGGACAGTTGCTGCTTTTTTTTAGGAATAAGAGGGATGGTGGTCAGTTGACTGTACTCACTGATGACCCTAAAATTATAAAAGTAGGAACCCACGCATACTTATTTGGTCTTCTTGGAATGGGCTGCCAACAAACATGCTACTTGCATAACACTAAGCTCATGTGCACTGCACTGATGCCAACTGTCACTCAAACTCCTAAGTCCAGAGCTTGAGCTCTTTTAGAAGATGGTGCTTGCTGCCTATGTTGTTCTCCAAGACACAAGAAACATTCCCACTTTCCTTCATGGAATAAAATCTATTATCCAATGGGAAGGCAGAGGTCTGCCATGCCGCTAATTTCCAATATAAGAACTAAAGATATAACAAATCTCTTAGGTCATTTAACATCTGTTACTTTACTGATTATTTGAAAAAGTAATTATTATTTTCTTAATTCAATCTGATCTATTTTTATCTTTTTCACATCAAACAGCACCTCTTTCACTTTTACACCAAATTTCCACAAGGACCAAATTCTTAGCCTTCACACTGCATTTAAGATGCACTCCTTATAATATATTACTGTAATATATTTGCTTCCTTTCCAGAATGAAGGCATCCTTTTAAAAGTACATGAATCGATGCTTCAAGTGTCCTTTCAGTTCATCAATCTTTATGACAATGCCGGGTGAAATTTATGAGATTGAACCCAAATATATTTAAAATTTAAAATTTTAAGACATGTCTGTCTTTGTGATAAAATAGCACATGCTCATTTATTTTTCCTACTGCTCAGACTGAAAGGAAGGTTGCTAAACCATTAAGTCTGAAAATCCACTGATTGTAGATGTCTGGATCAACAAGGGGGTGATTTAACTTAAATAGTATAGTATTTTGAGTCCATCTCAGCTGTCCACTTATCCACGGAGACTTGGTGCTGGACCTGGCTTGGCTCTGTCCCTTTCCTTGTGGGTAAATGTCAAGGTGTGCATTGGCCTTCTCTATGATGGGCTATTTCTGGCTATTGAAATTTTTTATTTCATTCAGGGCCAGTTAGGTAGGGACAAGTAGGCACCAAAGAGGAGATATTTTTATCCTGGAGATGAAGGATACAGCTTAGGTACTAAGTGAGTATTTTGGATCAGCCTTCATTGGAGAAAACATTGCCAATAACAATATTGGATTGAATTTAAAATGTAAAGAGGATGCACTGAAATTCAACATGTCCTCACAGTAGAAAAGCCACCCAGGCAATGCAAAAGCACCATAGGTTGCTTGGCAGAGAAGTTGTGAAAGCTCTAAAATAAACACTCAGTAGGTCACACATCTCTCAGAAAGAGAAGATTTTCATTGTGAAAGCTCATGTCAAGATCTTCCAGTCCTCCTTGTAAATGGGGTTGATACTAGAGGACTAGAGAATTATAATTGTTACACCCTTTGTTAAAAAGAGGAAAATGGATAAATCCATCAAGTACAGGCAGCCTACATTTTGAGAGGCACTAATCCTTGCCAGGCTAATTTGGTATTTGGAAATATATGAGCTAATAAATGAAAAACTGTTAAAGCCAAATTCTGTGGACTATATTGAGTTCTTTACTGAAGTAACAGAGAGGATTAATGAGACTTAATGAGAAATGAAAGGGGTATATTTAAGTCCCAGAGTTTATAGTTGCAGTACAATGGTAGAAGAGAAGGGATAATCTGGCAAAATGGAAAAGATTGTGTTGGCCACAGATGTGGTGAATTAAAATGGCCAGTGACATTATCAGTGTAACAGACCTCCTTGTTAGCCATGTGTGAAGGTGGTTTCCTATTTCAAGTATCACGTTATAACCCCTGCTATTCCTTGGTACTTTCAAGTATACTGAAGGCCATGGGTTAATGTGCATCATAAGAGAGTACAGTCAGAATGAGGCTATTCAGTGAAGGATGTTAAGAGGTGACATTATAGAGGTTTATAAAATCATGAGGGGCATGAAGGGATTGTGACAGTCTTTTTCCCAAGGAAGTCTAAACTAGAGAGCACGGGTTTAAATTGAGAGGGGAAAGATTTAAAGGGGGCTTGAGCGGCATGTTTTTCACACAGAGGGTGGTGGGTATATGGATCGAGCTGCTACAGGAAATGATAGAGGCCATTAAATGTTTTAAAAAATGTTTAGAAGACATTTTAACAGGTACATGGATAGAGAAGGTTTAGAGGGATATAGGCCAAATGCAGGCAAATGTGAATAGCTCAGGAAGACACCCAAGTCCAGATGAGAGATCTCAACCTGAAACATTGACTGCCCATTTCCTTCCATACATGCTGCCTGACCATCTGACTCCCTCCAGCCTTTTGTCCATTGGTCAGCATGGATGAATTGGGTTCAGGTCCTATTGCACTTTGTGGTTCTACTTATGAAAACTTAGATCCTACCTGCTTGTTAAACAGTTTGCTAAACTATCCTGCTAACCTCAATTTTTTGCTGCTATCAATAACTGTAACCCCTTCATGAATTAACCTGGTTAATCTCTGGCCTGGTAATTTGGAGATTATTTCCTGTGCTCCAGTCCTGATTCCTGCATTGGTTTTTTGGCATTATTGCAGTAGTCAACTGGAAAAGTCTTTAAGAGTATTTTGCCACCCTTCTTGATTCAACACCTGCTGGTGTGTTCGTATCCTTTCTCCTGTACCAATGAAGTAACTGATGCACATCCAGTTGGAATGAAGGTTCTCCTCATCCAATTTTTGCTTATTGGTTAAATGTGATGCAAATTTTAAACTGAGTTTTTAAGACTACCTCCTATACAAAGAGCACTGGCCCCTTCACCTTCTTGGCTATATTGCAACAGTCGAGTACAGTTTCTAATTGACCCATGTGACATCAGCTCAGCCTATTGGCCCATAGTTTGCTGTCAAAATAATGGAGAGGCCAGTTGTACTCATCATTATTATTGGGAAAATAAGGCAACAATTTAGGGTAAAGATAGATACATTGAGCTGGAATGAGCTAGCCAGCAGTTTTGCAGACAGCCAGTTACAGTGTGCACATCTGTTCATTCCTGACTTCTGCTCCTGCAAAATCCAATGCGGAAATTAGGAATATCCTGGAGGTCAGATGTGCACATATCTGACCACACTCCATCCCTGAACTCACCACTGTGCCCAGGGGCGTTCTGTACCTTAGTGAGCTGAGGAGCTGGGTACACTTCATATCTGGCACCACTGCTTTACACCACATCTTGTGCAGCTTCAGTGGGGTTGCCAATCTTCACTACAATATCCAACTGGCGTTTAATTTTCTTTATTATTTTTCAATTTGTTTTTTGATTTTTAATTTTTTTTCAATTGTTTTCAAATGATTATAATATTTGAAAACAATGAAAGGTCTTCTGACATGAGCTGTTAGTAGGGCTCGGGGAGGCAGTTTCTGGTGCCTGAGATAGTATGCTTTGTTTCACAGAATAGCTGCAGTGGAGACCTCGACATCATTGGGAGCCACATAGCTGCAAAACATTAGTGTGATCTCATGACTAGAAACTGCTTAACTGCATGATGTTGATATAGGCATTTACTTGGCATCTCACTATCTGGTTGCTGCGACAACTGCCTGTATTTACCATCATTTCAAGTCAAAAGACGACTGGTAAAGCTGAATCTCCTGCCTGCACTTTGGCATGCTGCCTCACCTTCCAGCAGTTGAGGTTTGCCAAGACTTTTTGGCACATCTGGATTGCTGAATAATGAGAGGCCTCAAACTGAGTGACACCTCAGGAAGGGATGGGGTCCCTGGCTTAGTACGATACTCAGAGGGGAATGAAACAATTCCAATGTTTCTCTAAGGCATCACCGGCTTGCAAGTAATTTTACAAACCCGTGATTCCCTGAAGGAAAAAGAATCCACATTCCTTATTAAACCTAATTAACCATGCAATCCTGTGTACCCTTAAAACCTACTTACTATTATCTCCTGGGAGAAGAAAAAAAATGTTTGTTCATTTGGAAAAAATGCTGAGAAATTTCTCTCCGACTTCCTCAGGCAATCAAGGAAAGTTCTGAGTTTGCCCATGGCTGATAATCACACAAATCAGCAGGTAAAACCTTATGACTGTAAATGATTTTTTTTCAATAAGCAACCTGAGAAATGTCCTTTCAAGGACCCCAGCAGGTAATTAATCTTAGAAGAGGATAAGTGTATCACAGCATCTACTTGCATCTGTATATTTCATAGAAATTTAGTCCTGTCATTACCACCTACTTGAAATATCCTGGCCGACTCACCACATAATAAGGAGTCTTTATTGAGAAAATAGTTCAATAGTGCTGGATGCAGAATTGTGAAAGGGAGGAAAAGGAAAACCATTTTCGAACTTCAGCCATGTCAGCCCCGGTATGAGCATTGCCAAAGAAAGCATAATTCCGACCTCTCCCAATTTCAAGCCTTAAAACATGGCATTTTTACATCTGCACCATCTGCAGAGCCAAACTGGACCAAACAACTGCTCAAAACCATAATTTGTGCCAGATGGTCTGACCGACTTAAACAACTCTGATTTGCTTTCTATTTTTAAACATGATTAACTAACCTATTTGGTTTACTACTGCTGTATGTTTTTTAAACAATCAACTACTATCCCCAGATTTATTCCCAATCTGTCCTCTTAATGGCTATCACTATGTGATAGAAAGCCAATGAGAATGTCCTCACTAGAATGTTGACATAAGCCACATGCTGTCAAATTCATCTTATTTATCTAAATTAGCCGGAGACTTATTGACAGTGTAAATTACTAAACCAAAGATAACATTCTTGAATTTGAGAATGGTTGCTCTTTGTCACTAATGGGAAATGTTGTGCTGAAATCATCCCACTATAGTGGCCTACAGAATCCTTCCTTAAATCCGAAATGGAATCCGTACTGCAAATCTACAAATCTTACTTATTTGAAGAAAAGTTTCCATCGCTGTCACCTAACAGTGTGTGCTAACCCAAAAGTAAGGAATCCATCCTTCACTGTGAAATTTTTTATTCCTTGGCAAACATTCTCTGTAACTTGAGTGAAATTGCCACTATTAAAGTAATAGCTTTAATCAATAGGAAAATGAATAAGCATTGATGTTCAGATGCAGCCATGGAATGAAATGACTGCCAATATTTTGAAGACAGTTGATTGAATGTCACTGACATATGCTGCTGAAATATATCTATGATGTGGCACAGACTTTCTGGAGACTGTGGCTTTAATGCTAAGGTCATCATGCACAAGGGCTGGTCATGTGACTGCCCCTTCCTCTTAGTGGTTATGATTGACAGATTGAATGGTGTCTGGCATGTGAAAGACTGCACCATTTATTTGGGAGTTCAGCAAAATCATCGATCATTATGGAGCAGATCACCTTGCAACTGTAGCTAGCTGGCGAGTGGCAGATGGACATCAGGTCAAACAATTTGGCCCATTGTGTTTGAATGGCAACATAAAAGCCAAACATGCCGCATCAAGTTAAAAGTTGTTACTTCAATCTGACTTTTCTTTTAACAATATGATCTGTTAATTCCTGCCAGTCAATTTCTCAGGCACTGAAAACAAGCCATTTCAAGTGTAGTAACTCATCTCTGCAGGTTTTAATGGTGCTACAGATTTAACTTAATTTTAATTTTTTATTTACAGCATGGTAACAGGCCCTTCCAGCCCAACGAGTCTGCGCCGCCCATTTTAAACCCCAAATTAACCTACCCTTATGTCTTTAGCATGTGGGAAGAAACCGGAGCACCCAGCGGAAACCCACGCAGACATGGGAGAACGTACAAACTCCTTACAGACAGCGACGGGAATCGAACCCCGATCGCTGGCGCTGTAATAGCATTGCACTGACCGCTACGCTACCTTCCTTCCATCTCTTTTTATTCTCACTTAATATTTTTCTTATGTCTCGTTATTTCGCTCTCTGTGCCTGAGTTGACATTGAATTCATCCACTGTAATTTATGCTTGCTTTTCTACCCTGTGGCCTTGTGTTGTGAATTTCACCAACCTGAATGGTGAGCAGACACACATTTGGTGTTAGCTAACCTGAAAATTACAGCTGTTACATTATTGCAAATACATTTGAACACTACAATGATAGAGCATTGAACCTCAGGAGTATAAGGAATGTAGGAGTACACTTAAGAAGGAAATCAGGAGAGCAAAAAGGAGACATGAGATATCCTTGGCAGATAATATAAAGGAGAATCCTAAGAGATTCTGCAAGTATGTTAAGAGCAGAAGGGTAATTAGCAGTCTCGAGCCACTGGAGATGGGTGGGGTGGGATTTTTTTACAAATATTTCTCCTTAGTGTTTACGGAGGAGAAAAGCATGGGAAACAAGTGGACTTGTTTTGGAGGACATTCATATTACCAGGGAGGAGGTATTTGCATTACGATAAATCCCCAGGGCTTGACTGAGTGCCTCCTCGGAATTTGTGGGAGGCTAGAGAAGAAAATGAGGAGGCCCTTGTGGAGATATTTGCTTCATCATTGGACACTGGTGAAATTCCTGAAGACTCGAAAGTGGCTAATGTTTTTTGTTGTTTAAGAAGGGTAGCAAGGACAAGCTAGAGAACCACAGACCAGTCAACCTGATGTCAGTAGTGGGGAAGTTACTGGAGGGAATTCTGAGGGACAGGATCTACCACCATTTGGATAGACAAAGCCTGATTAGGAGGAGTCAGCATGGCTTTCTGCGTGGGAAGTCATGTTTGATGAATCTTTTAGAGCTTTTTGAAGACGTAACCAAAAAGGTAGATGAGGGTAAGGCAGTGGAGGTTGTCTATTTGGACTTTAACAAGGCCTTCGACAAGTTCCCGAATGGTAGGCTGGTCTGGAAGGTTAGGTCCCATGGAATCCAGGGAGAGCTAGTTAGGTGGATTCAAAATTGGCTCAGAGGTAGGAGACAGAGGGTGGTGGTTGAAGGTTGTTTCTCAGAGTGGTGTGCCGCAGGGGTCAGTGTAGGGACCTTTGTTATTCATTATTTATGTAAATGATTTGGATGCGAATGCACAAGGCTTGATCAGTAAGTTTGCAGATGACATGAAATTAGGAGGTGTTGTTGATAGTGAAGAAGGTTATCGGAGCTTACAGGGGGATCTTGATCAGTTGGGGAAGTGGCCAAGGGGTGACAAATGGATTTCAGTACAGAGAAGTATGAGGTGATGCATTTTGTAAAGTCAAACCAGTGTAGGACTTATACTGTGAATGGTAGAACACTAGGGAGCATAATGGAACAGAGGGATCAAGGAGTACAAATGCATAGTTCATTGAAAGCAGTGTTGCGGGTAGACAGGGTAGTGGAAAAGGCATTTAGCAGGCTGGCCTTCATCAGTCAGTGCATTGAGTTTAGGAGTTGGGACATTATTTTGCAGTTGTATAAGTCGTTGTGTACCATTTTGGTCACCCTGTTATAGGAAAGATGTGGTTAAACTGGAAAGAGTGCAGAAAGGAGGTCGGCCAGTCTAGGTCTTTATTTCTTGGGATGTAGGAGAATGAGGGGCAACCTTATAGAAGTGTTTAAAATTATGAGAGCATAGATAAAGTGGATGGTAACAGTCTTTTCCCCAGTGTAGGGGAGTCCAAAACTTGGGGGCATAGGTTTAGGGTGAGGGGAAAGATTTAAAGGTGGCATGATTAGTAAGTTTGCAGATCACTCCAAAATTGTTGATGTGGTGAACAGTGAAGAAGGTTTTCTAAGATTACAGCAGGATCTAAGTCAACTGGAAAAGTGGACCAAGGAATTTAACTCAGCTAAGTGTGAAGTGATACATTTTGGGAAGTTGAACCAGGGCATGACATACACAGTTACTCGCAGGTCCCTGTGGAGTATTGTAGAACAGAGAGACCTTGTAGTACAAGTATATAGTTCCCTGAAATTGGTGACAAGGTGGTGAAGAAGGCATATGGCACACTTGCCTTCATCAGGCGGGGCATTGAGCACAAGAGTTGGAACATCATGTTACAGCTGTACAAGAGCTTGGTGAGACCACACCTGGAATATTGTGTGCACTTCAAGTTACCATACAATAGGAAGGATGAGGTTATGCTCGAGAGGGTGCAGAAAAGATTTACAAGGATTTCGCTGGGACTGGAGGGCTTGAGTTATAAGGATAGGCTGGGACTGTTTTCCCTGCAGTGAAGGAAGCTGAGGCATATAAAATCTTGAGGAGAATAGGTAAGATCAATTGTCACAGTCTTTTTCCTAGGATACTGAAGTCTAATACTAGAGGGCATAATTTTAAGGTGAAAGGGGAAAGATTTAAAGGGGACCTGAGGGGCAAGTTTTTCCCATACCGAGTGTGGAGGGTATATGGAATCATCTGCCAGAGGTTCAACGTGGCAACATGACTTCCCATCTTTTATATTCAGTGCCCCAAATGATGAAAGTAAGTATGCCATGTGCTTTCTTTACTACCGTATTACCTTGTGTTGCCACTTTCAGGGAGCTATGGACTTGCACCCTAAGATCCCTCTGTACGTCAATACTCCTCAGAGTCCTGCCATTTACTGCAGACTTTCCTGTTACATTTGACCTCCCAAAGTGCAACACCTCACAGTTGTCCGGATTAAACTCTGTCTGTCATTTCTCTGCCCATATTTCCAACTGATCTATATCCTTCGATAACCTTCTTCACTGCCCACAACTCTGCTAATTTGGTATTGGTTTATTATTGTCACTTGTACCGAAGTACAGTGAAAAACTTGTCTTGCATACTGATCATACTGATCAATTCATTACACAGTGCAGTTACAGTACATTGGGTTGGTACAGAGTGCATTGAGGTAGTACAGAGTGCATTGATGTAGTCATCGAAACTTACTAACCTGCCCATCTACATCTTTCACCAAATCATTAATATACATCACACACAACAGAGGTCCCAACACTGATCCTTGTGGTACACCACTAGTCACAGACATAGTCAGCATAACACCCCTCCACCACTACCTTCTGCCTTCTACAGCCAAGCCAATTTTCAAACCAATCTACCAAGTCACCATAGATCCCATGTGCCTTAATCATTGGGATCTGCTTACCACAGGGACCTTGTTGATTGATTCCCTAAACTCCTGGCATACAACATCCACTGCCCAACCCTCATCAATTGTCTTTATCCTTTCCTCAAAAAACAATCAAGTTTGTAAGACATGACCTCCCACACACAAGGCCACACTGACTATCCCTAATATGTCTTGGTTTTTCCAGATCCTAAAGAACCTTCTCCACTAATTTCCCTGCCACTGATGTATCACCAACCTTTAATTTGCTGGATTATCCCTGTTGCCTTTCTTAAACAAAGGAACAAAATTGGCTATTCTCTAGTCCTCTGAGACCACAGCTGCAGCTAAAGGGAATACAAAGATCTCTGTCAAGGCGCCAGCAATCTCCTCTCTTGTCTCTCTCAATAACTTGAATAGATTCCAACAGGCCCTGGGGACTTATCCACCTTATTGTATTTCAAGAGATCCAACACCTCCTCCTCCTTGGATATCAACATGGCCTAGAATATGTATACCCCTCCCTGATCTCGCTATCCTTCATGTCCTCCTCTTTGCTGAATACTCGTTTAGTACCTAGCCCACTTCCTCCGACCCCAGGCACAAGTTCCATCCTTGAGTGGTCCGACCCTTTCCCTGGATACCCTGCTGTTTTTAATGTATGTATACAATGCATAGGAATTTTTCTTTAGAACATAGAACAATTACAGCACAATTCAGGCCCTTCGGCCCACAAAGCTGTGCCGAACATGTCCCTACCCTAGAAATTACTAGGCTTACCCATAGCCCTCTATTTTACTCAGCTCCATATACCGATCTAACAGTCTCTTGAAAGACCCTATCGTATCAGCCTCCACCACCATTTCCGGCAGCCCATTCCACGCACTCACCACTCTCTGAGTAAAGAACTTAGCCCTGACATCTCCTCTATATCTACTCCCCAGCACCTTAAACCTATGTCCTCTTGTGGCCACCAATTCAGCCCTGGGGAAAAGCCTCTGACTATCTACCCTATCAATACCTCTCATTATCTTATACACCTCTATCAGGTCCCCCCTCATCTTCTGTCTCTCCAAGGAGAAAAGGCCGAGTTCCCTCAACCTGCTTTCGTAAGGCATGCTCCGCATCCCAGGCAGCATCCTTGTAAATCTCCTCTGCGCCCTCTCTATGGCTTCCACATCTTTCCTGTAGTGAGGCGACCAGAGCTGAGCACAGTACTCCAAGTGGGGTCTGACCAGGGACCTATATAGCTACAGGGACCTTTATCTGACTTACCAAGGACATTTTATTGCCTCTTTTTGCCCTCCTTATTCCCTGTTTAAATTATTTCCTGCTTTCTTTATATTCCTTGAGGGCTGTGTCTGATTTCAGCTTCCCAAACCTTACATATGCTTCCTTTTCCTTTTTGACTAAATTTGCAACATCTCTCATCATTCAAGCTTCCTGAAGCTTTCCATCTTTGTCTTTCTTTCTCACAGGAACATATTGGTCCTGAATTCTGATCAGCTGGCCTTTAAATGACTATCACATGTCAGATGTGAACTTACTCAATAACATCTGCTCCCAGTCTACTCTCCCCAGCTTCTGCCTAATACTGTTGTAATTAGTTTTTTCCCAATTTAGCACTTTCCGCCAAGGTCCAGTCTTATCCTTATCCATAACTGTCTGAAAACCTTTGGAGTTATGATCACTGTTCCCAAGATGCTTTCCCACTGAAAGTCCGATCACCTGGACGGGCTCATTTTCCAACACAGGCCTCTTTCTTGGTTGCACTGTTCCTCCATCTTCCACTGGCTATTAGGAGGCCCACAGTATAACACCATGATAGATGGCTAACAAAAACTTGTGAGACCTTTTCTCATACAAGCAGTTAGTAAACAGCTGCCTCCTGCAGTTCTTTCAAATGCCTTTCCCTCTTTCTTACAGCACTTCTTTGACAATCTATTATTTTATTTATGACTGCTATAACTCAATTTGGTCAGCAAATCAATTTGTCACCCTTAGATCATCAAGTTTGGCCCTTGTGTACACTTTTAACACTTAAATAATGGAAACAAATTGATGAACATAGATGATTGTGGTATCTTTGACATCAATATCCTTCAGCATTTGGCATCATTGACACCAATTGTCTCTTTGCTGGAAACTTTCCAGAAGCCAGTAAAGTTTAATAAAAACAATTCTGCTTCCTACATATTAGCTTTAAAATGTTTTTATTCTGTGTCAAGAACTTCAGGAGGATCTACTTAACTTACTGATAATGTTGCCATTTATTTTACCCACAGTTCTTCCGTCACCCATTCTGACTTGGTTTCAGTGAAAAGGCTACAAAAGCAAAAGTATATATCCTCTAAACCTTGAATTATGTAATTTCTACAATATTCCTCTTCATTCTGCGTTCTGCTCTTAAAAGGGATAGTCATATTTGTCTGCTTTTGGTCATTTTAATTTTTTGAAAGGTGACTGGCTCCATTCATTTGTTCTGAACAGCAGAACTAGTTTCCTCTCTCCACTTTTAGTGATTATTCTTTCTTGTTTGTCTTATGTGCTTTGGATGTCATTTACTACAATACTGTGGAGGTGTGGTTACCATATCAACTGGTTCTTGTGTACTTTCATACTGAAGGACAAAATTGACATGAACGTCTGTAAAAATGGAACCCATCTGTAACCCGGGGACAGCCTGTACTATGTTTGATGGTTAATCTCTGATTTTTTTTTGTTATTTCTGGCATTGTCTGGACTCTCCTATTCTGTCCTTTCTTCTTTAGTTATCTCCTTTTATTATTCAGCACTATCCATATTTGTGATGATTCTGCTCTTTATTCATCATTTTAGATAAGGTAAGATATCTTTATTAGTCATATGTACATCAAAATACACAGTGAAATGCATCTTTTGCGTAGAGTGTTCTGGGGACAGCCTGCAAGTGTCGCCATGCTTCTAGTGCCAACATAGCATGTCCACAACTTCCTAACCTGTACGTCTTTTGGAATGTGGGAGGAAACCGGAGCACCTGGAGGAAACCCACACAGTCACAGGGAGAATGTACAAACTCCTATCATTCCTAAGTTTACAGAACTTTTATTCCATTTACTGTAAGAATGGGTGAAATTTGCTCCTCTCTGATCTGCACTACAGTAAGGAAAACTTGCTTCTTTTTAGCTCTCCATCTCTACCAAGTTCAAGCAAGAACCCCCATATCTTGCCTTGAATCGCTTAGTTCTTTGAGTTATTCCATCTATTGGCATTTGTGATCTTACTGTCTCCTCAAACCTGATAGAGGAGCCATCCTTCATTTCCAGCCTCCATTCTGTATCATAATCACAAATTCTCCCTCTATCCTCAATTGTCTTTATTCCACATCAGTCAGTGTTCATCTTAATTTCCCTTTGTTGGCCCTTAGAAAGAAAGAAAATGTTTGCATTCTGGAGGTTTTAATCACATTGGTAGAATGTCCCAAGCCACTTTACCATCAGTGGAACACTTTTGAAATGTCTTCTTTTACTTAGACTGTCCCTTTAGGTTTGAGAATGATTTGCTTCCACTCCAGTTTTGTGGGTTCTGAAGTAGCTGATGAGCCATTGTGGAATGGAACAGGTGATGGCCAATGGACTGGCCAAGTTGGTGGGTAATTTGTGAGGTGGTCTGCTCTAGACACTCCAGGAGTCAATGGAAATGTTGCATTTCTTCAAAGAGGATTTGAGCTCATCCCTGAATCTTTTATTTTCTTCTTCAAGCATCAGAACTCAGAATACCGTCTTGTTCAGGAGCGTGTATTGGGCATGCAAATAACATGGCTTTCACAGTGTAGTTGGCTGCATGCATCTCGGGCCTCAATACTGGAGATGTTGGCCTGGGGATCTTGGTTTGTTTGACTTTCCAGTGAATTTTGAGACCATATTGGTGGTATTTATCCAGTGCCTTAATTATCTACAACAGGCGTGCCCTGTACTCAGAAGCATACTGGAGGGCAGGGATCAAAGACGCCTGGTAGACCATGAGTTTTGTGCCAGGTCTGAGATCTTGATCATCAAGTACCCTTTTCCTCAATTGACCAAAGGCTAGGTTGGCACTTTGAAAATATTGGTCACTTTCTTTATTGATGTTTGCTTTTGCCAGGAGGTGGCTGTTAAACACAGGAACTGGTCCATGTTTTCCAAGGTATGAGTGTGAACCTTTATTGTTCAAGGGCAGTGTTTTGCAGCAAAGGCAGGTTGGTAGAGGACCTTTGTCATGGATCTCATTTTCTTGTATACTTCAGTTAAAGCAAGATGGTAGCTTGGACTTTGGCCCCTGAGTGTGGACAAATGCAGGGATGTTCCACATACTACAGTTTGACTACTAAGGTTTGTGTATCTTGTTTCTGGAGTGTCATCAGTTTGAAAGGCTTCCTATTATTTCTGAAGATTAGCTCCATTCCCCTGAGAAGTTTGTTGGAGTTAAGAAAGATTGAGAAAAGTGTTGGGGCAATGATGCAGCCTTGTTTGACACTCGTTAAGGTAGGTTGCCTGAAATATACTCACTGTTCATATATAAACAAAAGATCAAGATATGAAGTTCCTGTAATTCTTATTGTGATGAAATCAAGAATTGTTAATACAATCTCCAATATATTTTTTTCCTCAAGACATCCAAATTATGGTACTTAATAGTTTATTCAATCTTTCTTGTCTCTTGCAATTTTCAGATTTTTAATGCCAAGACTGGCATTTTCTAATAACTCATGGCAAATTTCATTTCACTTTCTGAAAATTTTGGTGGTGTCTTGCATGTGAAAACCCAGTGTTCCTGAAAATAAGAATATAATTTTGCTTGTAATTCTTTATGAGTTCTGTCCTGTGGAAGGAATAATCTGATTTTAAATAGTAATGTTGCTGCCACTGGAAATTAAAAGGTAATTTTAGCTGATTCCTTTGATTTTAAGTGATTTAAATGTATTAACTAAAGATTAAGGAGCATTTTACTTTCACCCCCATTTCTTCTTGAAATATGATTCAGAAGTCAGTTTCCTTCACCATAGGAAGGCAGTTGGTGATGTCCACTGTTATTGATGAAGGTGCTCTTGTAGGCTTTAAAACATATACATGGCAAGTTGCTGAAAAATACAAACTTTATGTCATGGCAGAGGCAATGGTGTTACTAGGACTGGAGTCTAACTCAGTCTGATTGGTTAAATGAAAAAACAAACACCGAGACACAAATGTAAATTAGAGTGAATGAGTTCAATGTCAAATTGGGTCCAGAAAATGAAATAAGTGAAGTTAAAGGAAGATGTCATAATTGTTATGACAAAAATGTCATAATTTAAAATTAGGCATTTTCAAAATCTCCTACATCATATTGTCCCTGAAGGAAAGGGTTTTCACATGCAATAATTACATCTCAGTTCTCATGAGGGTGAATGGCAATAATTCACAAGTATCACATTACTAAAAGGATATCCACACTAAAAAATCATCTGATTGTTTCTGTAACCGACCCAACCCTCATAACTTTTCCCTGTCTCACCTTGCTGATCTCTCCTGCTGATCCATCAAACCCTTCCTGCTTCACATCCCTGACACCCTTGATCATCATACCAGCCTCTCCACCATCACATTACAACAATCCCCCATGATCATTTTTTTGACCAATCCCTAGTTGTCTCCAGAGATAGCTCACCAACCTGATTATCTCCAGAGCAGGCAGCACCCTCTCTCCCATTCTTATGCAGAATCAACTACCCCTATCCCAACCAAATTGTCTTCTCAGCTGATTTACCCCTCTCATCAACTTCAGAACAGGATCCTCTCCTGTCTCCCAAATATTATCCCATGGTCTCTCCCACTGCAATCCTTTCCACAACCTCTGGTATTCTCCACCATCCTGATGCATCCACTTGCATCCAATCACTGGCACATTTCCTGCTTGATCTCCACTACCTGCACTGGTGGTACATTGTAAAGTAACAGCTTTGCATAGGTTTAGCTATGAAAAGCCAGTTCTGCTGTTCATGATGCTTCAGGCCTTGTGGCAGAAAATTGCCATCTTGGAGGGTGGAAGGGTTATGCACAAAACTGGTGCATACCCTGTGCAATGTTGCTTTTATATGTATTTATAAATGCATTACAATTTCTAGGAACATAAGAAATAGGAGCTAGAGTAGGCCATGTGATCTCTTAAACCTGCTGCACCATTCAACAAGATCATGCCGGACCTTCTACTTAAAACACGGTTTTTTTGACCTCTCCTCAGCACCTTGAATCCATTAATACCTGGAAATCTATAGATTAATCATGAAACACATCCAATGACTGTGCCCCACCACCCTGTAGAGTGGAAAATTCCAAAGATTCATCACCGTCTGAATGAAGAAGTTTTTCCTCATTTCAGTCCTAAATAGCTCATTTTCAAACATTCTAGACTCCGCAGCCAGGGGAAGTATCCTCCCAATTTTTTATGTCATCTCTCATTCTTCTAAACTAAGGAGAATAGAGCCCCAGCTACAGTCCCTCCTCATATAACAGACATGGCATCCCAGGAACTAGTCTCTGAATCTTTGCTGCACTCCCTCTAAAACAAGTATAAGATAAAGGGGCTAAAGTTTTCCACAATACTATAGATGTGGTCTCACTGTGGCCCAACATAATTAGCCCAATAACTTCATGTGATTCCATGTATATATCAGGCTAGACAGCAGAGTGACACATTTGCAAGCAGTGTGATACAAACAGCAGCATTTTGATGTTTTCATTAAAATTTCCCTTGCCTGAAGGTGTTGTACCATTTAAGCATAAATAATGAAAATCAGCATTAGCTGCCTCTGTTATTTTGACTCAATCCATCACCAGGTTGAGAGTCTTGATTTGTGGACCTGGACAATGTATTGTTCATCTGCTATAAAGCATCATCAGTTCTCTCAATGTTCATAATTTACAGTCTGCACAGAAGCTACCAGACAGTGATCAGGAGTGAAAACCAAGGATAATTTATTTTACTCTTTCTCAAATGGGATCTTGCAAATGAAGATCTTTTCCTTTCACTGAGATTAATTGAAATCTTCTGGTCTGTAATGTTCAGTAATATGGGTTTCTCCCTTAATCAAGAAAGCCATTGAGAAAACCCTGAAGTTATTGTGCAACTAATTCTACCTAAAAAGTCATATATTATTTTGCCTGGTTACTTTTAGATAAATTATATTAGCATTAATCTTTCAGGCATTAGGAACCGCGACTAACCATAGACGGAGATCTATGTTTCTTTGATGTACTTAAATTATAAATGGTTGAAATATTTTAGTTCTGCTTTAATTATTTAAGTTCATGTAAATGACGTGCAAATACAATATATTTATAGTTTAATATTCAAAGAGCTTGATTGGCAGCTGTTGGTGTCCACTTAGTACCTCAATAAGAGGTTTTGCGGCTTCTGTGGATACAATCCGATGGAAAATCTTGATATCTTGAAATGATTACTGTTGGTTGGATAGAGAATACAGTATAAAATATGGAAAACGTTATGTCTAAATTCACACATATATCTATACCTGTTTCCCTTCACATATGGCAAGAATAACACAAAAGTACTGCCAGAAAACAACCTCTGCTCTTAAAATTCATTGAAGTTCATGTAGGCATTGAGAATTTAGTGATTTTGCTGTTGTACTCTCAATATCAAACTTAAGCCCCAGAGATATCTATCAGTCAACTTTTAATGTATTTTATTGGAAAAAGGTACTCAGGATAATTTGCATCATAGTATCGTGGTGGTTTATGAAATATTACTGTATCAAACAGCTTCTGACTCAATAACACTACTTTTGGTTATAAAGGAATTCAGTTCCTTTGATCCATTGCTTTGATCAATATAGACTGTTAGATTTATTTTGAAGACTTTCATAATTAGATCCAACAAAGACCTTCCATATGTAGTGAAGCAGAATCATGTAAGAATCATTAGGAACAGGGAGGATGCAGAATGATAGATGATTGTGTGACTTGATACTTGGACACAGGAACTCAGTCACCACTGTCTCCCTTGAGCCCAACAAACATTACAGGGTTATATGAAGGTTTCATCTGACCCTTATATCTGAAAATTCTACTGTTAATATTTGTAATTTCATTAATATTTATATGCATCTCTGATATGAGTGAATGCTTGCTTTTTCTGCTCCGTGGCTGATGTATGTCATGTTGTTTGAGAGCTTACAAACAGAAGTGAGAGGTAAAGCTCTGAGGTCATTGAGTGGACCTTCCCTTTTCTCTTGCTTTTCACATGTATATAAAATTCCTTGTTTAAGTTCTTTGCTGCTTCCTTTGTACTCCTCAAGGTCCTTGACCAATTTCAGTTTCCCAAACCTTACATATGCTTTCTTTTTCTTTTTTGTTAAGTTTACAACTCTTGTCATCTGAAGTTCCCAACTTGCCATCTTTATCTTTCATCTTCACAGTAATATGCTGGTCCTGAATTCTAACCAACTAGTTTTTAAGAGGCTACCACATGTCAGATGTGAATTTACCCAATCTACTCTCCCTGGTTCCTGTCTAATACTGTTGTATTTAGCCCTCCCCCAATTTAGTACTTTCCTCTGAGGTTAGGTCTTATTCTTATCCATAATGATCTGAAAACATACTGTTCCCAAAATCCTCTCCCATTGAAATTCTGATTACCTGACCAGGTTCATCTTAACCTCTGCCATAACCTCTACCTTTCCCTCATCCACCAACCCCCCCTCCCCCACTGCCCTCCCTCCCCCATCACTTGCTTGACTGACTGTTCTGAACTGCTTTTACATCGGTAAAACTACCATAGGAACAGAAATAGGCCATATTGAGCACTAAGCCTGTTTTGCCATTCAGTTCATACGCTGTCTTTCCTTCTAGCCTTTAATATACTTAAGAAAAATTTATAATCCAAATTTCAAATTAATAACTGACATTGTATCAAATGTCTTTCTTGACTGTGTTCCTTAAAGGCCTGGCTCTAATTTTTAGATTTTGTCCCTTAATCCCAGGCTATCCAATCAATGGAAATTAATTATTTCTAATTACTCTTTCAGTTTCAATCAATATCTTGAAAACCTCAGATTATACTTAATTTATCTAAATTCTAGATTCAAAAGTTAATGTTTCTGTCCTCTCTTCACAATGCCATTGGAGTGCTTGTATGCTGATAAGACTCAAAATATGCCAAAGGCATTTCCAGCCTAGTCAACTCTGCACAATCCTCATGAACATTGAGGTATTGGTGTATATGTTGGAATGTTGTCCCATAATCTGATCAAGCGTCAGCCTAACTGAATCCTTCTTAAAGAATCACATATTTTTTAGATGATGACTCAGACTCCTCCATCTTGATCTCAGGGTACATCCACCAGCAGGAGAACTCAACAAAATTGGTGGCACCATAATAAGTAGTTAGGAGAAAGTAGCCCTGGGACTTCTCAGTTTTGAACCTGGACCCTATCAAGTCTCATAGCATCAAGTTCAACATGGACAAGGAAGTCATCTGTTTGCAGCCACCTCCCAAGAGGTTAAATATTAAATCCAAGGAAAAAATTAATACTGTTGTCAAATAGAGCAGTAAACCTGAGGGCTGGGAAAATTTCAGAATTCAATAAAGGAGGATGAAATATTGATAAGGAAGAAGAAAGTGGAATTCAGAAATAATCTGCTGAGAAACATGAAAACAGACCGTCAAAGCTTCTATCAGTATCTAACTAGGAATAATGCATAGCAGAAGGTTGTGTGGTTCCTTGCATAGAAATACAGAAGAAATTTTAACTTACAGAAGGAAATAGAGAAACTAAAGAAATGTTTTGTGTCTGTATCCATGAAAGAAGACAAAGAAAACCTCTCAGAAATTGTGGAAGAACAACAGGTTGAGGATGAATGAGGAGCTGAAACAAATTAGCATTAAAGAACTTGAGGAATCATTGGGGCTGACAGTTGATGAAACCTTAGAATCTGATGAACTGCATCCAAAAATTTGTAAAAGATGGCTATGGAGGTGATAGTTGTCATCAAAATTCCATATATTCTAGAATTATTCCCACACATTGGAAGGTAGCAAATATAATCCCATTATTTGAGAAGGGAGGGGAAAAAAAATCAGGAATTGCAGTTCAGTTAGCTTGACATCATTGGTAAGGAGTACTAAAATCTATGATTAAGGAAGTGAGAACAGGATAAAATAATGAGGATTGAGCAGAGTCAATATGGGTTTAAGAACGGGAAAGGACATTTTATGTTTAGCGGTTGTACCTAGAAGAATTGCTGAGGGGTAACCAATGGATATGGTGTCTTTGAACTTTCAGAAGGCTTTGAAAATGTGTCCCTGCCTGAAAAGTCCAGAATTATGGTTCACAATCTCTGAGTAAGGGGTAGGCCTCTTAGGACCGAAATAAAGAAAAGTTTATTCATTCAAATGGTGGTGAAACTTTGGAATTCTCTCCCCCAGAGGGCTGGGACCACTCAGATCTTGATTACACTTGAAAAAAAAGTCAATAGATATCTGGATCTTAAAGGAATTAAGAGATATGGGATTTAGGTAAAAAATTGACCATAACCCTGTTGAGTGGTGGACCAGATTCCAGAAGCTGAATGGTCGACTCCTCCTATTTCTTATCGTAAGTTATGACCATGATTAGAGGCCCCTGTGCCATGGCCACCCAACCAATTGGCCTCACAGTCCCTCTATTGAGAGACTGCATTCATGTCTTCATGTGTATATCAACATCACGTAACAGTGGAAACTCAGCGAGGCTTAAGGCTACAGCATTACTGCGTTACTTATGAAAGGTAACTCCTCCCAAAATGTTGGATTATATCAAACTTTCTTGACCTCAAGTGCCTTGTCTGTCACCGCTGCTGTGACTAAATCATCATTAGAGCACTGTAAGGATTCATCCTCATAGTAGCAGTGTGGTTATGGACACTCTTCACCAAGAAAGGAGCTTCGAGAGAAACTTCAGATGCTGGAATCCAGATGAAAAACGCCATGATGCCAGAGGAACTCAGCAGGCCAGGCAGCATCCATGGAGAAGAGCAGGCAGTCAACGTTTCAGGTTAGGACCCTTCTTCAGTACTGAAGACAGGAAAAGGGGAAGCCCAATATGTAGGAGGGAGAAGCAGAGCAGTGATAGGTGGACAAAAGTAGGCTGGCAGGGTGGGCACAAGGTGGTGATAGGTAGATGCAGGTAAGAGATAGTGATAGGCAGGTGCGGGGGAGGAGGGGAGAGCAGATCCACCGGGGAATGGGTCAAAGGTAAGGAGAGAAAAAAGGGAGGTAAAAAAAAAGAGATCGGCTAGGAAAGGGAAGAAAAGAAAAGGCACGATTGGGGGTGGGTGTTTTGGGGGGTGGGGGGGTGGGTGGGTGGCCAGTGTGGGGATTACTTAAAGTGAAAGAATTCATTGTTCATGCTGTTAGGTTGTAAAGTTCCAAGATGGAAAATGAGGTGCTTTTCCTCCAGTTTGCAGTTGGAATTCTCCTGGCAGTGGAGGAGGCTGAGGACTGACATATCAGTGATAGTGTGGGAGTGGGAGTTGAAGTGATTGGCAATGGGGAGATGCAGATCGCAGTTACGGACAGAGCGCAGGTGTTCTGCGAAACGGTCACCTAGTCTGTGTTTGGTCTCACCAATGTAGAGGAGGCCACACTTGGAGCACCGAATGCAGTAGTTGACATTAAGGGAGGTGCAGGTGAATCTCTGTTTCACCTGAAAGGACTGTTTGGGTCCCTGGATGGAGGTGATGGAGGTGGTGTAGGGGCAGGTGTTGCACCTATGGCGGGGACAATGGAAAGTTCACAGGGTGGGAGCGGGATGGGTCGGTCGGGGGGGAGGAGTGAATGAGGGAGTTGCGAAGAGAGTGGTCCCTGTGAAAAGCAGAAAGGGGTGGGGAGGGAAGGATATGCTTGGTGGTGGGGTCCCGTTGGAAATGGTGGAAGTGGCGGAGAATGATATGTTGGATACGTAGGCTGGTGGGATGAAATGTGAGGACAAAGGGGACCCTATCCCTGTTGGATCTGGGACGTGGGGGGTGGGGGGGGGAAGGTGACAGCAGAGGTACATAAAAGGCAGAGATATGGGTACGAATTGAATTCTCCCACTTTAAGTAATTCCCACACAGCCCCCCAACCATGCCTCTTCTTTCTTCCCTTTCCTAGCTTCTCTCTTTTTTCTGCCTCCCTTTTTTCCTCCTTACCTTTGACCCATCCCCCGGTGGATCTGCTCTCCCCTCTTCCCCCACACCTGCCTATCACTATCTCTTACCTGCATCTACCTATCACCACCTTGTGCCCACCTTGCCTCCCCTCTTTTGTCCACCTATCACTGCTCTGCTTTTCCCCCCTATACTGTATATTGGGCTTCCCTTTTTCCTATCTTCAGTCCTGAAGAAGGGTCCTGACCTGAAATGTTGACCGGCTGCTTCTCTCCATGGATGCTGCCTGGCCTGCTGAGTTCCTCCAGCAAGAAAGCCCAGTACATGAGTGCAAAAAACAAGCTGAAGCCTTTGTAGAAAGTTAGGTATGCAGAGTGGTTGATCCATGTCTGCATCCTCCTGAGGACCCCATCGCCACTGAATCAGCCAGTTGGATTCCCCTTATATGATATAAAGAGAAAGCTGAGAGCACTGGATACAGCAAAGACAATGGGATCAGACAACATTTCAGCAAATGTACTAAAAGACTGTACTCCAGGATTAGCCGTGTCTCCTGACAAACTGCTCCAATGCAATTACACCATCAACCCAACAATGTGGAAAATTGGTCATGTATTTACTGCTCACCAAAGCTGGATCAATCATATCAGGCTAATTAATACCCAATCAGGTTATCCTCAATCATCCAGCAAAGTGAGGGAGAATGTTACTGACAGTCCTATAACTTGGTACCTACTCGCCAATAACCTACCTAAACAGCAGAAATCCAAAGGTGAGCTGAGTGCACCTAACCTTGGAAACAAGGCTGCATTTGACAGAGTATGCCATTAAGAAGCCCTGCTAAAACTGAAACTAATGGTTGTCAGTGTGAAAATATTCCACGAGCTGGAATTGTACCTCACACAAATGAAGATGCCTGTGGCTGTTGGAGGTCAATCATCCTTGCCCCTGAGCATCACTGCAGTAATTCCTTAGGTTAGTGTCCTAGACCCAACTATCTACAGTTGCTTCACGAATGATCTTCCTGCTATCATAAGATTAAACGGCGATATTTGCAAATCCTGTTACAATTCTTCAGATAATGAAGCAACTCAGTGTGTTCTTTTAATTAAAGACATTTTACAAGTAAAGAATATCAATACACTTAGACTGAAACATGCTCTAGTTGATTTCATAATGTTGAAAAACATGCCTCTCCTATTAGGCAGGAAGGGGAAGATGAGATGGGATTTTTAACACAAATGAGTTTGTAGGAATGGATGTGGGTGGAAGGTAAAGGAAAAAAAGTGCCAAGCATGTCAGGAAGTTAATTCCAATCTGGTGACTCTCTGGGATTGGACAGAGGGCACTGCATTGAAAATTAATACTGGAAATGGGTCAAAATAAAATGTCTCAATTTTGTTTTTTGTTTGTTTAAATAGAGTAGTTAGGGAAGAAGCATTTGTGACTACCATTGTTCTCTGGAATCAAAGGAGATAATTTTATGCACGAAGGTTTAGACCTGATATGAAAAGACAATTATTTTGGATTGTTTGAACAGATCATTATGCAGTTTACATCGTAGCCACAGGGATCATTACATTATCTGGACAAAAAGCTCAAAATGTTATATTTCCCAGCAAACTTGTAATTAAACTCTGGACATAACAAATTGACTGCAATGTAAAGTAATGTGCAACGGAATGTAGAAAGCTGCCATTTCACTATCATTAATTTCACATTGTTGCCGAATACAAATGTTGCAAAATTGATTTTTTTATTTTTAGTAGGCTGATGTAATTGGTTTTGGTTGATGATACACCAAGCCGAGCAACTTCTCCCTCCATCCAAAGAATTTTTCAATGTTTCATTCAGCCTGATACCTCCTGATTACTTTCTGAATCTGGATGATTTAGATCTAAATAAGTTGCTTATAATTATTCTGGAAAATTCTGTCCTAATTCACACCTGAATCAATTTGTGTTTTGTGGTCGTTAAAATTTGATTATTTTGTAATGTACTAATGAATAAATGAACATTGTAATAGTTTTATTATGGCATATTTTACCATTGCATTTCTCCATCTCTATATTTCCAGAACCTGCTGTCAATATAACTGATATATATTTACTTATTAATGATGTCTGCAATGTGTCTTTGAGAAATGTGGAAAATGGATTCAACATCAAACTCTATATCCACTATAATGAAGATTTTTATGTATTATCTCAATAATGGTAATGTACATCTGTGCAATTTTGCAGAGTAATAATTCCTTGAACCAATTTGATTTGTCAGTGTGACAAGTAATTCTAAAAAGTAAAAAAATCAATATTGCCTGTACAAGTGGATCACAGATTTTATTTGATTTTCCACGCAGATGTTACAGCACATTCTAACCATCTAAACTGTTTCAATGTTTACTTTTCAGTCCATAAAGTTGAATTCCTTCTGCCCACCAGCTATTCTATTAAGCTTCTTGCATACCCACTGTAAAGCCTTAACATCCTTCCTAAGTTTGATGCCCAGAATGCAAGCAATTAAAAACAGGAAATGCTGGAAACACTGAGCAGGTCAGGCAGCATCTGTGGAAAGAGAAACAGAATTAATGTTTCAGGTCGAAGACCCTTCGTCAGAGCTGGGAAGGAGAGAAAGCAAATTAGTTGTTTTCTCAGGGACAATTAGTGATGGAGAATAAATGCTGGCTTTGCCAGTGACTCGCAGATCCCCAAAAATGAATAAATACATCAAAACCTTCATCCTTCAAGCACCTTCCTCCACCTTAAAATGCACCAAATTCCCTCCACTGCCCCAATATTTCTTAGCCTCTGATCATATAATTGTCTGAATCCTAGTACGTGTTGCTCCTGATTTTCATCCATTTTCTTGGCCCCCAATTACCTGCTCTCCCCTTCTATTGATTCTACCAGTCTTGTTTTGCTCCTCACCCCAACATAATACTGATCTCAATCTTGATCTTCCCTTTCCAGTTAAGGCAGCTTCAAACTCTCCACTTACTTCTCCACAATACTACAAATGCCAGTCACCATTCCATGTTTCCCCACCCACCGTATCGCTCACTCTACCAAGATGCTGAACTCCAAACACATCACCAAAGCCTGGCCACAACACAAGTCCTGTGACAGGTGAGCCCCCAACCCTGCCTTGGAAAGGAGAACTGGCATACTGTGTATTTGGTGCAAAGGCTGTAATATTCAGTCATTTGCATGGCCTCACAAGAAATTCTCAGTGGAGGTCACACAGTCAAAATGCTTGTTGGTATTCTGCTGCACCCACCAGGGTATACAAGAATTTCTAAGCAACAATTATTTGCCTACTGTGCCATAAGTGTAAAATTCCTTTCCAAAGTTCTGCTGAAGGTCTGTAGGTAAATGTATTAACCATTTGTTACTGAGCCATGCAAACCATAAGTGCCTGGTTTAATCCCCATAATGAACTGAGATGGCAATCAGCCTCTTGAATGTAATAGCCTCAGGGTTCATGTGCTCATGATAGGAATAGCTAAATCCTGAGTCTTATCACCATCCAGCAAATGTTATTGTAGCATTTATAACTTTAGATGTTGGCTGAGGACAGAATTGGATTTAGTTTTGACATCTTTGCAGAAAGAATGACAACTAGGTATCTAGAGAGCTGCTGCTATCTGTGTAATGCTACTGAAAAGTAGTGCCTTAAACAAATTAGAAAGAAAGTGGAAAAACATGTACATTTTCTTTTTTAATGGTGATTTTGAAAATTTGCTTTTTACTTTGTTCATATTTTTAGAAATTTAGGAAATTAAGGTTCATTTAAAAAGGGAAAATGATTAGCAAGGATCCACTTTGAAACAGATCTACCACATTTTTCTGTGCAACAAATTTGGCTGTGCTGGATAGGATATATCCCATCTATTATACCTATAGTATGAATGAGCATCCACTCATTTACAACAGCCACCTTTTTGCTGTGACTTTTTAAAATTAGCTTGTCAAAATGGAGTTGAAGATTCAAAGTGATGTGGCAGCAGCCTGTTACTAATCATAAACCAGAGATCCTACACCATTTGTCTGTCCTGGATACTGGCAGTGGGGTGACCTCTAGCGTTGGTGTGAATACTTAGAACTTGCTCAGACTTAAAAATAACCAAAACATTGTACAGATACACATCTTTTACCAACAGGGCCACCCTTCATCCTCTACCCACTCACCTGTCTTTTCAACAGGATGTGTATCCTTGGATGTTTAGCTCCCAGCTCTGATCCTCTTTCATCTCTGTGATGTCCGCAACATCATACCTGCTAATTTCAATCTGCATTGTAAACTCATTTACCTTTTCTTGTATATTGCACGTATTCAAATACAACACCCTCAGTCCTATATTCACCGCCTCTCCTCAAATTCATCCCTGTGTGGCCTGAAGTTAGATTCCTAATCCTTTCTAAACTATTTGTCCTATTTATTTTATTCTGGAGACTTTAATAACCTCTCCTGCACTCTCCTTCCCTTTCACTTTTTCTACAGTTCTCCATGCCATTGAATCCACTCCCCAACTTTCTAGTTTAAAGCACTACCTACAGCCCTAGTTATGCGATTCATCAGGATTCTGGTCCCAGCATGATTCAGGTGGAGCCCATCCCACCAGAACAGCTCCCTCCTTCCCCAGTGGTGCAAACATTCTACGAATTCAAACCCACTTCTCCCACACCAATCTTTGAGCCACACATTTACTTCTATAATCTTGTTGATCCTGTGCCAATTAGCACGTGGCTCTCCCATGGTCAAATACTGGAGGGCATATGAGAGGGGGAAAGTTGAAAGGAGATTTGCAGGCAAGTTTTTCTTCCCACAGAGAGTGGTAGGTGCCTGGAATGTGCTGCTGGGGGAGGTGGTGGAAGCAGATATGATAGCAACAATTAAGGGGCATTTAGACAAGTGCATGAACAGACAGGGAATGGACGGATATAAACCACGTACAGGCAGATGGGATTAGTTTTAATTGGTATCATGGTTGGCACAGACATTGTGGACCAAAGGGCCTGTTCCTGTGCTGTACCACGTTCACATGTATCCACATTATATTGTATCTGCTATGTATTTGTCCTTCTACTCACCAGGTCTGAGTTGCTTTGAAACCTCTTTTCATTCTCCTCACTATTCAAAATTCCATCCAGTTTTATATTTTTGGCAAATTTAGAAATATTATATTTGGTTCCCTTGTCCAAATCAGGGAATAACTGAGTCCAAGTCACTGATTTCTGTGGCATTCAACAAGTTACCACCTGCCACCCAACTAATTTTCAATCTCTTTCAATATATACCCCCAGACTCAACTGCTTCAATTTTGCACTAAGCCTCTTGGATGGGACTTTATTCAAGCCTTTCTGAAAATCAAAGTGTGCCATTTCTACTAATCCATCCTCAATCCATTCTCTTTCATAAATCCATGTTAGATTCATAGGGTCGTAGAGTCCTAAAGCATGTAAACAGGCCATTTAGCCCTCCACATCCACACCGACCAGTGAGCACACATCCATGTTAATTTTGCTTCACCCTATTGACATTTTCTAAATGTCCTATCACATGGCATGTTCCCTACTACTGATGTTTGGCTAGCTGATCTGTAGTTCCTGTTTCCTCTGTCCTTTTTTAAATAGTGGGGTTACATTTACCAAACTCCATCTAATCTGCTGGAGAAGTGAGAAAACAAGTGTGTGTTTAATGTGCAAGAGGAAGGGGTGGAGAAGACAAAGGGAATGCTTGTGATAGGGTGGAGACCAAAGTTGTACCGGTGACAAAACACTTTGAGATCCATCTTGTGAATAGATGAATGAAACTAATTAGAGTGAGAAAATAAAGAGAATATGCTGGAACTCTGAGAGACATAGTTCCAAAGTTGCCAGAGATCCAAAACAAAAGTGAATGATTGAAATTCTCAACCAATTAGTCAGCACTGTGGAGAGAAAAATACTGAGTTAAGTTGAATGACCCTAATATCAGGACTGGTCACTTTTAACAGAAACAGGAGAAGATTGTTATCTGAAGTAGATGAATTCAATATTGAATCTGGAAGGCTGTCATGTGCTTAAATAGAAGAGTACTCTTCCTCCATTTCTTTGTTGGATCAATGTAGGAGATCAAAAACAGAGATCAGAGTGGGAATGGGATGGAAACTCAGGGGTGCTCTTGCTGTCTACAGAGGTGTTCTTCAGAGCGGTCACCCAGTTTACATTTGATTTCTCCAGGCTAGAGAAAACTGTTAGCACTGAGTGGAATACACAAGCTTGGAAAAAGTGTAAGCGAATTGCTGCTTCACTTGGAAGGATTATTTGGGTTGCTGGATGGTGGGAGGGGATCACGTAAGAAAGCAGATAATACACCTCCTGTAGTTGTGTGGGATAGTGCCTTAAGAAAGGGAGTCGTTTGTGGTGTTTGAAGAGCAGACGTGGGAGTTGCAAAGGGGAACAACTTTTCCTGTTTGAGTCAGACCTCTGTTCAAGGAATAAATAAAGGGTTCTTAAGAGGTACCAAGGGACTGGATATTCATGTTAAATGTAAGCTAATTGGGACCAGGAAACTGGAAATATCAAAGTAGCAGAGGGCACCTCAGGTTTTCATCATAAGAAGTGGCTGTCATAAGTGGGAAGGAACTGGCAAGGGGAAAGAGAATAATCAAAGTAGCAAGAAATAATTTCTGTGGATCAAGAGCATTCTGAAACAATCCATGTGTCTAAGTAGTCCTGCTTGTGGAGCTAGAAGCAGGCTGTGTGTGGGTTTGGAACAATGAGGCTGGAGGCTTGGAGGACCACCCAAAGAAATGAAATCTATAACTATCTGGAATGCAATGGCCTGATGTTCAATGACTGGGTCATGGTTTAGTGGGAGGTAAGAGGAGGTGTCTATGAGCTGGTGTTTGGAGGTCAACTTGCAAAATCACAATAACACTGTCCTTGTCAGCAGAATTGATGGAGGTCAATCCTTAGTGAGTGGAGTGTTGCAAATTCAAAGAGGTGTAAGTTAGAGTAAGGGCTTTGGAAAAAATGAAGTGGTCATTGTTGTATTGAACAGATCCAGAGAGTGTAGGAGGCTAAAAGATGGATTGACAATTCTGAAGTCAGAAATCTGGTGTGAAGCCTCCTGGTCAAAGCAATGGGCATGGAGACAAAGGCAGTGGAAGAAAAGCTCAATATCATGTCAGGCTTGGAATTTATTAAGATGGAATATAGGGGGATGAAGCTAAGGCTTCTACTGAGAACTGATCAACCAGAATCAAAGAGCAGAAGATCAGAAGGGACAGTGACAACATGATGAGGGGTGGACCAGAGTAGAAATGTAATCAGTGGAAGGTAAAAAGGGAGAAGAATCTAGACGAATACTAGAATTCAAGAGTTATTGAAGTTTGCAATCTTTGATGACTGAGTAAAAGGAAAAAAGTATTTTGTTGAAATACTAAATGCAATAAAAGATGAGGTTGAACTGCAGACCAGATCAGCTTTGAGATAGAGAGAGTCTGTGCCATTGGCTGTCACCTGGACAACCTTGGTGTCCCTGTTGTAAACCTTCTTTGCTCTCTCCTCCCTTCCTGCCACGTCTGAATAATCTTAACCAATAGGTTCAGAGTCTAAGAGGAATACATAACAGAAAGACACAAATGGAGGGGCTTGTATAACAATGAAGCTGGTGAGCAGCCTGCAGAGTAAAGTTTTAGTAGGCAATCAATAGAAAAATGTAAACTGCAGCAATTCTAAAATGAAAGTGAAAGTTAATGATTGGTTTATTGATTACAGTCGCTACAATTGCTGATTGTTCGATAATGAACATGGATAGGTACATTTAAACTTTCAGCAAAGTGCCATGAGAGAAATACACATTGACTCTAAAGATTTGTTTTGGTGAGTCAACCTTTAACGTATCTGTGCATTTTTCCATAATGGTAAAAAATAAAGTTACCAGTTACAGTGACCATTTCTGTTAGGGAAAGGTTGGCTCAAAAAGCAAATATGGATTGGAAAAATGCATTGACACCAAACCATATCTATATATGCTTCTGGAGCAATATGCATATCTGTTCAAAGATTCATGTATCAACACTAAGGGGAACAAGGTACACATACACATTAAGCTGAATACAAGCCAAACTACTGCAATCTAGATCTAGCATAATACACACTAAAGACTCAGGTAAAGGAAGAATTGAACAAACTTGAACTTCACAGTCAAGCTGCACAAAGTGATGAGTGACATTCTTTGTTTGGAGAATGAACAATACTCTTTTCTCATGACATAGAATCTGTATATTGAACTAGCAAGACCAAAGACTTTATCATTCAACCTGTCCAATTGACGTGAGCCATTAAATCTGGATAAAGAAAGCCACTGTATCTAATATTGAAAACCAGAGAGGCTGTATTGATTTATCAATATGTCTTGTGGCATGAAGTCATCACCCAAAATATTTCAGGGCACCATAGACAAGATAATTAAGAAAGTTCAATATTGGTTGTGGTGTTGTTTTGATTGCAACCAAGTGAGGAGGAAAATCCCCAACTTCATGAAGCATTCAGGAGGCTTCATGAACTTCATATTAAGTCCAAGTGAATAAATGCATCCTTGTTCAGTGAAGTGATTTATTTGGGCCAGAGTCATGGAGTCATAGAGCAATACAGCACGGATACAGGTCCTTCAGCCCAAGAATTCCATGCCGACCACAGTGCCTGCTCATCTAGTCCCAATTTCCTGCATTCGGCCCATATCCCTCTAAGCCCTGCCCCTGCATGTACAGTACCTATCCAAGTGCTTTTGAAATGAAACTATTGTACTTGCCTCAACCATTTCCTTTGGGAACTCATTCCATGTACTCACCACCTTCTGTGTGAAAAAAGTCCCTTTTAAATCTTTCTCCATTCACCCTAAATCTATGCCGTCTAGTTTTGGACTCCCCTACCATCCTATGCCCTTCATGATTTTATAAACTTTAGAAGATCACCCCTCATTCTCCTGCATGCCAAGGAACAAAGATCTAGCCTGGCCAACCTCTCCCTGTAACTCAGGCCCTCTAGTCCTGGCAACATCCTCGTAAATCTTTTCTGCACTCTTTCCAGTTTAACCATGTCCTTCCTATAACAGGGTGTTCAAAACTGTACAGAGTACTCCAAGGTGCGGCCTCGCCAATGACTTATACAACTGCGACATAATGTCCCAACCCCTGTACTCAATATCCTGACTGATGAAGGCCAGCGTGCCTAATGCCCTTTCCACCACCCTGTCTACCTGTGATGCCGCTTTCAATGAACTATGCACTTCTACTCCAAGGTCCCTCTGTTCCATTGTACTCCCTAGTGTCCTACCATTCATAGTATAAGTCCTACACTAGTTTGACTTTCCAAAATGCATCACCTCACACCTATCTCTATTGAAATCCATTTGTCACTCCTTGGCCCATTTCCTTAACTGATCTACAATAACCTTCTTTACTATCAACAACAACTCCTAATTTCATGTCATCCACAAACTTACTGATTAAGCCTTGTGCATTCGCATCCAAGTCATTTATATAAATAACAAATAACAAGGGTCCCAACACTGACCCCTGAGGCACACCACTAGTCACCAGCCTCCATTCTGAGAAACAACCTTCAACCACCACCCTCTGCTTCCTACCTCCAAGCCAATTTTGAATCCAGCTGACCAGTTCTCCCTGGATTCCATGGGACCTAACTTTCCAGACCAGTGTACTATGCAGGATCTTGTCAAAAGCCTTGCTAAAGTCCAAATAGACAACATCCACTACTCTACACTCATCTACCTTTTCGGTTATCTCTTAAAAAAAACTCTAAAAGGTTCATCAAGCATGACTTTCCATGCACAAAGGTATGCTGACTCCAGCTGGTAGATCCTGTCCCTCAGAATTCCCTCCAGTAATTTCCCCACTACTGACATCAGGCTGACCAGCCTGCAGTTCCCTGGCTTGTCCTTGCTACCTTTCTTAAACAACAGAAGAACATTAACCACCTTCCAGTCTTCGGGAACTTCACCAGTGGCTAACAGTGAAGCAAAAATCTCCACAAGGGCCTCTACAATTTCTGATCTAGTATCCCACAAAGTCCTAGGATGCACTCAGTCAGGCCCTGTGGATTTATCCACCTCAATCCGCCTTAAGGCTGCAAATACCTCCTCCCTGGTAATATGAATGTTCTCCAAAACATCTCCACTAGTTTCCCTTATCTCTTGAGCAACCATGATTTTCTTTTCAGTAAACACCAAGGAGAAATATTCATTAAAAATCCAACCCATCTCCTGTAGCTCAAGACACAGCCCTGCTTATCTCTCAGGGGACCTACTCTCTCTCTGGCCACCCTTTTACTCCTAATATAGCTATAGAACCTCTTGGGATTTTCCTTAACCTTACCTGCCAGATCCATCTCATACCCTCTGTTTGCCCTCCTGATTTCCCTCAAGAGTATTATTAATCTTTTTATAGACATCACGGGATTCACTCATCTTTGACCTCCTAAACACACTGCATGCTTCCTTCTTTTTCTTGACCAGAGCCCAATATCTCTTGTCAGCCAGGGTTCCCTCAACTTGCCAGGTTTACCCTTCATCCTAACAGGCACATGCTGCTCCTGGACTCATGATATCACACTCTTAAAAGCCTTCCACTTGCCACCCTTTCCCTTCAAGTAGGCTCACCCAATCGACCTCTGTTAGATCCTGCCTAATTCCCCCAAAGTTAGCCCTGCTCCAGTTTAGGACTCTAACCTGTAGACCTGTCCTATCCTTTAACATCACTATCTTAAAACCAATAGAATTATGGTCACTAGAGCCAAAGTGCTCCCTGACTGCCACTTCAGTTACCTGCCCTACCTCATTCCCTAAGAGGAGGTCCAGTATTGCACCCTCCCGAGTAAGGCCCTTTGTATATTAACTCAGGAAACTTTCCTGGACACATTTCACAAATCCCACTGTGTCCAGGCACTTAATACTGTGGGTAGTCCAGTCAATACCGGGGAAATTAAAATCTCCCACTAATACAACCCTATTATTCTTACAACTGTGAGAAATTTCTCTACACACCTGCTCCTCAAGCCCCCGCTGACTATTAGGGTATCTATAATACAGCCCCACTAGAGTGACCCTCCCCTTCTTGTTTCTTAGTTCTACCCATATGGCCTCACTGGACAATCCACCAATAATGTCATCTCTAAGTCCTGCTGTTATGTCCTCCCTTATCAAAAAGGCAACATCCCCTCCTCATTTACCTGTACCTCTGTCACACCTGCAGCATCTGTATCCTGGAACACTGAGCTGCCAGTCCTGCCCTTCTCTCAGCCATGTTTCTGTTATAACTGTAACAACCCAGTCCTCAGAGCCAATCCACACTCTGAGTTTGTCCGCCTTACCTGTTAAACCTTGTGCATTGAAATAAATGCAGTTTAACTGGGTATTCCTTTCCCTGCTTTTACTGTGCCCCTGGTTATCCTTATTACTAAACTTGCTCTCACTGGCTACTGCTTTATCCCATGACTTGCTCCTGCTCAGAGTCCCAACCCCCTGCTAATCTAGTTTAAAGCTTCCCATGTAGCACTAACAAATTTCCCATATTGGTCCTTCTCTGGTTCAAAAGCAACCCATCTCTCTTGTACAGGTTACATCGACCCCAGAAAAGATCCCAATGGTCCAAGAACTTGCTCCCTGCACCAGCTCCTCAGCCATGAATTCATCTGGCCTATCTTTCTATTTCTGAACTCGCTATCATGTAGCAATCTCTTCCACCAGAGGGAGGAAAAAATTGTATAAAGCTGGTTAAGGAGAGGACAGAAATCAAACTTAATGCTAGAGAACCCAAAAACATCATTAAACTTCCATCATTTTTTGAACAATGCAACATTATGCAAGCTTTCTACTGCATCTTGCAACACTGCTGATGTCACTACATCAACAGTTGAAGACACACAAACCATGATAGTGGAGAAAATAACCATAGAAGGTGTATAACCTCTGCAAGGAAAATCTCAGTAAAGAGTTCTTCCAGGTGCACTGTAACACTGCCTGTGCACTGAAATTCAAGTATGATGCCTTTAATTGTGGAGTTGGGCAGTGGCAAGTGTGCCTTTTCATCACGCATATCAAGAAAGAGTGAAAAGACTTACCTCAGATATAGAAGGCGGCATTGGTAATCATACTTGGGATTGCAAGCCTCCATCAGTTTTTGTTAGTGGACTATTTACTTTGGTCACTGACCACAAATATTTGTTGGCCATTCTTGGATCCATCCACAGTTACCACAAGTGATGACCAGAATTAAGCTCTTTGCCAATTAAGCTATGACATTGAATGTCAAACAACCAAACAGCATGTTACTCTGAGTGCATTATTACAATGCTGAGGGAAAACACAGACACAAAGATAGAAAATGCAATATACACCCAGAGTGAAGGATTGTTTTCCTGTGACATCAGTGGTGATAGTAAGATTGGTGTAGTATCAAAGCAAGTAGTAGAGTATACTTTGAGTGCCTGGACTGATTTGGAGACATACCTGGACGAGAATCTAAAGCCTTTATACTACAAATATAAAAAGCGAGACTGCATCAGATGAGGCCATTGAGAAACCATTCTCAAAGAACCTTGAAGCAGATTAGTAGAAAGACTTCTCTCAATACATGTGGGAATTGTCAACAAGAAGGCAGTAACTTGTAGGTTTGTCTATCGGATCGACACAGACAATGATAAATATCTGAAAGAGCAAATAGCAAGACTGGAGATCACAGTCACTCCATGGAAATGGCCCATGAAGTTATTCCAGCCTATCCACATAGACTAATGTGAGAAAATGTGGACAAAATGGATTGAAATAAAACATGTGGAGTCATACACCACTGCCAAGCACACACAGGAGATCCATTTTTGTGGTTCCTATGGAAATTGTATTGGATAAAGGTTCCACGGTTTCATTTCAATTTGAACACTATCTGAGATGAAACATTGCTTCACATGGAAAAGCTGAGATATCATTATGTACAGTGAAAAAATGCAAAGAAAGCAGGTCAGGGAAGGCATATCATGTATCACTAAGAAGTACCCGTATGTTTTCAGATAGTTATGGATAAGGATAAGACTGGATGTTAGGGGAAAGTGTTAATTGGGGAAAGACTAATTACAATGGTATTAGGCAGGAGCTGGGGAAAGTAGACTGGGAGCACCTGTTATTGGGTAAGTCCATATCTGACATGTAGGAATTGTTTAAAGGTCAGCTGGTCAGAATTCAGGACCAACATGTTCCTGTGAGGAAGAAAGAAAAGGATGGCAAGGTTTGGCAACCATGGATGAAGAGAGATGTCGCAAATTTAGTTAAAAAAGAAAAAGGAAGTATATGTAGGTTGAGGAAGCTGAAGTCGGATAGGACCTTTGAGGAATAATATGGAAGTAGGATCGAACTTAGACAGGGAAACAGGAGGGTTAAAAGGGGCCACTAAATGTCTTCGATGAGTCAGATTAAAGAGAATCCCAAGGCATTTTATATAATACATTAAAATCTAGAGGGTAACTAGGGAGAGGGTAGGACCACTCAAGGACAAAGAGGAAATTCATGCCCGGACCCAGAGGAAGTGGGCAAGTAACTAAATGAGTACTTTACATCAGTATTCACTATGGAGAAGGACCTGGAGGATAGTGAGATCAGGGAAAGGTATTTTCGGGCAAGAAGGAGGAGGTATTGGGGCTCTAGAACATTAAGTTGGATGTCCCCAGGGCCTGATGGGATTATCCCAGTTTATTGTGGGAAGCAAGAGAGGAGATTTCTGGGGCCTTGACAGAGATCTTTAGCCACAGGCGAGGCCTTAGAGGACTGGAGAATAGCTAATGTTGTTCCTCTGTTTAAGAAGGGCACTATAGACAAAATTATAGTCCAGTGAGCTTTTCACCAGTGGTAGGGAAATTATTGGAGAAGGCTCTCTAGGATAGGATCTACTCACATCTGGAAAAACCTAGACATATTAGGGATAGTCAGTGTGGCTTTGTCCAGGGGAGGTCATGTGTTACAAACTTAATTAAGTTTTTTGAGGAGGTGACGAAGATGATTGATGGGGATAGAGCAGTGGACTTTAAAGCTTTTGACAAGGTCCCTCATGGTAGGCTGATGTAGAAGATTAAGGCACATGGGGTCTATGGAACTTGGTAGATTGGATTCAAATTTAGCTTGGCCATAGAAGACAGAGGATAACGGTGAAGGGTGTTACTCTGACTGGAGGTCTGTAACCAGTGGTGTTCTGCAAGGATCAGTGTTGGGGCCTCTGTTGTTTGTGATATACATAAATGAGTTGGACAAAAATATAGGTGGGCAGATTAGTAAGTTTGCAGATGACACAAAAATTTGAGGAGTTGTGGATAATGAGGAAGGTTGTCAAAGGATTCAGCAGGATATAGACCAGTTGGAAATGTGGGCAGAGTAATGGCAAATGTAGTTTAACCTGGACAAGTGTGACATGTTGTTCTTTGGGAGTATACAGTAAATGGCAGGACCCTGAAGTACAGACAGATCTTGGGGTGTGAGTCCATAGTTGTCGAAAGTGGCCAAAAGAGTCTAAACACAAGTGGATAGGTTGGTAAAGAAGGCGTAGGGTATACTTGCCTTCATTGGTTGAGCTGTTGAGTATAAAAGTCAGGAACTCATGTTGCAGTGACATAAAATTTTAGTTCAGCCTCATTTGGTGTATTGTGTACATTTCTGGTTGCTACGTTACAGGAAGGATGTGGCTTTGGAGAGGGTGCGGAAGAGGTTCACCAGGATGTTACCTGGATCAGAGAATATTAGCTATAAGGACAGTGGGACAAACTTGATTGTTTTCATCAGAGGCTGAGGGGCAGGGTAGATAGCCAGAGTCTTTTCCCAGTGTGGAATTGTCAAATACAAGAGGGTATAGCTGTAAGGTGAGAGGGGGAAAGTCGAAAGGAGATTTACAGGGCAAGTTTTTTTTACACAGAGAGTGGTAGGTTCCTGGAACACGCTGCCAGGACAAGTGGTGGAAGAAGATACCACGGCAACATTTAGGAGGCATTTAGACAGGCACATGAACAGGCAGGGAATGGAGCGATATAGACCATGTGAAGACAATTGGGATTAGTTTGGATTGGCATCATGGTCGGCATAGACATCATAGGCCAAAGGTGCTTGTTCCTATGCTGTACAGATGTTCTTTTAAGCCATTTGTTAACAATAAACTCCACTATAGGGTACACTCCTCCAGAAATGCTGATGCTCAGAATTCAAAGTCTGCTTTGATCAAATCTGAAATGGAAGATGGAAGAAAGGATTGAAGCAAACATCATGGCATGTGCTCTAAAGGGAAGAAAAGTTCAGATTATATAATGTTCATGTGCTGAGACTTGTAGGCAATTTGTGGAGTTTGCACCTTCTCCTTGTGACTGTGTGGGTTTCCTTCAGGTGTTCTGGTTTCTTTCCACAATCCAAAGACTTGCTGGTAGATTAAAGGGCTATTGAGAGCAGACAATGTCCTCTTCCTCTGGTGTATGAAAATATAATATAGATATAAGAAGTGAGACATCCAGTTGTTTAGGAAAATTTGGCCTGGAACATAACAGAAAAGAGGCAGTGAGTGACACCTTCAATATTTGAAGACCAGTATCAGTAAACAATGAAAATTTGTAAATATTAAATTAGTTTCAGTCTCTGCTTTTGAAGCAGCAGCAGTGTAGTGTATGTAAATAAGTTTTGATATTGATGCCAATATACAAGATTAAATTATTCTAATGTGCATATGTGGAGTCTAAGAAGAACTTCAAATAAATCAGACACACCTTTTGGAGTTTCCATTTTCCCCCACAACGTTACACTGAATACTTTGCACTATATTGCACTTATAACCCACAATGGTATAAACACCACATCTTCTACATAACCCCTCCCATTCACACCCAGCCTACTCTCAATTTTTCCACTCACCACCTTCCAGTGAAGTTTATCCTTCTGCTTTCAACCATCCCACAGTCAGACAATCCACCATCAGGCCTTCCACCAATGCCAGTGAATGCTGTTAGTTTTCCCTTCATTAATACCACAGATTGTTAGCTATAACCTTTGTATTTCTGACCTGGTAAATAATAGCAATACGTTTTATTCATCACTTATATTAGATTTTTTTTGTTTGGCTTTTGAACTTTGTTTTATATTGTTTCATTTCTATCTATGATAAAGCTAACTGCCTGAGACAGCAAAGCTATCGTCAGTAGTGAAAAGCAAAACATGAAGCTCATCTATAAAGTTAACTATATTAAGATGATAATCAAATGTTTATACAGATGGAGTGGTGTATTCTTTTAGGGTTAACACATAATAAAGTCAATTATATTTTAAACCAAAATGACTGATTGTCATTTCAAATGAATGAGATTTTTATAATTCTGTTAATCAGCAGCACCTTCCTAATATCTTTGCTGTAAACCAATGAAGAAATTCACATTTGTTTACAACATTCACCACAAGGAAGAACCTTGGCCATTGGTCAGACACAGGACCACATATTTGTCTCTATTAAGGTCCACAGAATGTCCTGCGCAAATACATTTAATTTGGTGTTAGGGACTAAAGATGAGTTTGCCATTCTTCAATATAGCAGGGAACAATGCAATTGCAGGATATTTATCTTGAGTATTTATGGAATCTTAATCTTTACGAGAGGATCAAATCAAAGAAATTACCCTGTCATTTGACCATTTTCCTTTTATGGAAATCAAAACTGCATTGGTTCTCATTTCACAAGATTTTGAGATGCCACCCCTGTGATTAGTGAAGTGGAGTTATGCCTCTGACTCAAAATTAACCTATTCTCCTGGGGTGTAAATTGAAGCAACAGAATCAGTGGTCCAGTTACTTCTGTGTTTTTGTCTTTCCATTTCACAAATCTAATAGATAAGTAGCTAACACACACATAATTCAAAGTGATAGGTTAAGTTGTTGTACTGGTGAATCCAAATTTCATGTACTATGGATCCAGTTGATAAGTGGAGTGAGCCATGAGGCATTAAAACACTGATGTGGCACATAAAACATTATGAAGACAGTTGTTTCTTTCATTTTTCGGTGCAATGGATCAATTATTTACTCAATACCAAGCAGAAAACTTTTTCACATACACAGCTTTATTTTACAGCTTGTAAAGGAAAGGAAGATATACACGTTTTGAGAATTAGAAAAAATTTACTAACTTTATTATTACTGCAATTTTCAGAAGGGCTAACCATAAAGTTGATAATAGACAGGAGACGAATCTAAATGTTCTGAGAATGATAGAACACTGGGTTACCAGAGAAGGAACTATTGCAAATATGAAGTAAAATTCCAGAAGTCAGAGTTCATTTCAATACAGACAGTGGTCTCTGACTATATTCCTAGCTGTTAATCATTTAATTTCTTTGAGTAATTTGCTGTTAAATATATTATAAAATTCCTATTCTGAATGAGGCAGGTAGTATAAATACCTAACTGTGGAGGCATTTTGATCTTACATAGAACATTACAGCACAGTATGGGCCCTTCAGCCCACGATGTTGTGCCGACATTTTATCCTGCTCTAAGATCCATCTAACCCTTCCCTCCCACATAGCCCTCCATTTTTTCTATCATTCCTGTGCCTATCTAAGAGTCTCTTAAATGTCCCTAATGTATCTGCCCCCACCACCTCGGCCAGCAGGGTGTTCCACACACCCACCACTAAAAAACTTAGTTCTGACATCCCCCCTATACCTTCCTCCAATTACCTTAAAATCATGCCCCCTCGTGTTAGCCATTTTGCCCTGGGAAAAAGTCTGACTCAATCTATGCCTCTTATCATCTTGTACACCTCTATCAAGTCCCCTCTCATCCTACTTTGCTCCAAAGAGAAACGCCCTAGCTCGTTCAACCTATCCTCATAAGACATGCTCTCCATCCAGGCAGCATCCTGGTAAATCTCCTCTTCATCCTCTCTAAAGCTTCCACATCCTTCTGATAATGAGGTGACCAGAACTGAACAATACTCCAAGTGTAGTCTAACCAGAGTTTTCTAGAGCTGCAACATTACCTTGCAACTCTTGAACTCAGTACCCCAACTAATGAAGGCCCACACACCATATGCCTTCTTAACAACCCTATCAACTTGCGCGACAACCTTGAGGGATCAATGGACGTGGACCCCAAGATTCCTCTGTTCCTCCACAGAGGAACAGCTAGGAGTGTCACAACGTCAAGCGAAGAGCAAGCTTGCGGAGAATCCAAATGCAGCGCACTGGTACAAGACTGGAGTTGGGATACTTCCTCAGAACCAAACACAGATGGCAATCGGAAGGAATCTTGCCTCGGGGCTCTGAGGTGGGGTCCCAGCACGAAAACTGGATATCCTAAGAGGAACAGTGAAACCAGGACTGCTCTAGAGTTGATAACTCTAAGCAGCCAGGAGACAGTATACCCAAAGGTTGACCAAACTCTAGCAACTAGTGCTAGTGAAACCAGGGCTCTTATGCTAGTCTCCTGATGGAGCTCAGGTGTGTGTTGTTATGCAATTAGTAGTGCATGGACTCCATGTGCTGCACAACGAGGCACCATCAACGTAGCCGAATCGAGGGCCAGCACTCGGAACCATGACAGTACCCCCCTCCCCCCCAACGAGAGCCTTCAAGCGACCTACTGGGCTTATCTGGATGGTTCTGATGGAATTCCTGAGTGAGGGGGGATCCAAAATGAAGGAGCAAGGAACGCAGGGATGTTCCTCCGGACTGTATCCCTCCCAATCCACCAAGTACTGTAGGCCCCTACCCCGGCAGCGTACATCCAGTAACCGCTGGACGGTGTATGCTGAGTGGTCGTCAACAATCCAGGGGGGTGGAGGGGGCTTGGCTGAAGGGCACAATGACTGCTAGCCACTGGCTTCACCTGAGACACATGGAAAGTGGGATGTATCCTCAGAGTCGTAGGCAATTTGAGCCAGACCGTTGTGGGATTGACAATCCGCTCAATTTCAAAAGGTACCAAGAAGCGAGGAGCTACTTTCTTGGGCTTGTCCTTGACAGGGATGTCCTTAGCCAAGAGCCAAACCTTCTGCCCAGGCTGGTACATGGGTGCAGGAACCCACAGACAATCAGCGAATCTCCGGTTGCGGTCGGCTGTACAGAGCAGGGCAAGGTCCTCCCAGACCTTGCGGCAATAGCGGAGATGGTCCTGAACTGAGGGCACGGAGATGTCCCCCTCATGGATGGGGGACAGAGGAGGTTGGTAACCGAGTGAGCATTTGAAAGGGGATCTTCCAGTGGCAGTGCAGACCAGAGTTGTGGGCGTGCTCAACCCAAGCGAGGTGGGTGCTCCATGTCGATGGGTCATTCGCTGTTATGCAGCATAGTGCTGTTTCCAAATCTTGATTCGCCTTTTCCGTCTGGCCATTCATCTGTGGATGGAAACCGGACGATAGGCTTACGGATGTTCCGAGGGCCTGATAAAAAGACCTCCATACTACAGAGACAAACTGGGGACCCCGATCGAAGACAATGTCTGCAGGGATTCCGTGGAGGCAGAAGATGTGTTGGACGACCAGGTCGGCTGTCTCCCGAGCTGTAGGAAGTTTAGGAAGGGCCACAAAATGCACTGCTTTGGAAAAGCGGTCCACTATGGTGAGGACAGCAGTGTTCCCGTGAGAAGGGGGTAGTCCTGTGACAAAATCCAGGGTGATATTGGACCACGGACGGCTAGGTACAGGTAAGGAATGTAGCAGTCCAGCAGGTAGTCGGTGGGAAGCTTTTCCACAGGCGCAGACAGTACAGGCAGAAACAAAGGAATGAGTATCAACGTCCATGGAGGGCCACCAGAAGTGTTTCTTCAGGAGGAAAAGCATCCTATCAATCCCCGGGTGGCAGGCGAAACGAGAAGAATGTTCCCACTGAAGAACCTGAGACCGCACAGTCCCTGGTACAAAAAAGACAGTTGGTGGTCTATTACCTGGGTCAGGTTGGGTCTGTTGGGCTTCCTTCACTATGGCCTCGATCTCCCAGGTGAGGGCCACCACCACACAGGACTGGGGAAGGATAGTCTCGGAGTTAGGATGGTCCTCCTCAGTACTGTATTGCCGGGAGAGAGCATTGGGCTTCCCATTCTTGGACCCAGGACGATATGTTAGCGTAAACCGGAACCTGCTAAAGAATAATGCCCACCAGGCTTGACAGGAATTCAGGCATTTTGCTGTTCATATATATTCCAAGTTCTTGTGGTCTGTCCAAACGATAAACAGATGTTCCACTCCCTCTAGCCAGTACCTCCACTCCTCTAACGCCAGCTTGACTGCCAGTAACTCCCAGTTCCCCATGTCATAATTACATTCGGCGGGGGACAACCAGCGAGGAAAAAAAGCACAGGGGTGCAGTTTCTGATCCAAACCAGAGTGTTGAGAGAGGACTGCTCCCTCCCCAGAGTCAGAGGCGTCAACCTCCACAGTGAATTGACCGGAGGGGTCTGGTTAGACCAGTATGGGGGGAGGACATGAAGCATCTCTTCAGCTCTGAGAACGCTGAGTCAGCTTCGGGGTTCCAACGAAAAGGAGTCGTAGGTGAAGTGAGTTGAGTAAGGGGCACTGCCACCTGACCATAGTCTCTAATGAAATGGTGATAGAAATTCACAAACCCCAGAAACTGTTAGAGTTGTTTATGTGTCGTGGGTTGAGGCCACTCCGCCACTGCCCAGATCTTCTCGGGATCCACCCTTACTCGTCAGCTCTCAATGACAGAGGGGACATGGAATTCACTTCTCAGCCTTAATGAAGAGCTTGTTTTCCCAAAGCCTCTGGAGGACCTGCTGGGTGTACTCCTGGAGAAGACCAGGATGTCATCCAGACAGGCAAACACAAATCGATTTATGAAGTTTCATAGGACATCATTGATCAGAGCTTGGAAAACGGCAGGAGCATTGTTGAGGTTGAATGGTATTACTAGGTATTCAAAGTGGCCAAGAGGGGTTTTAAATGCTGTTTTCCCACTCGTCTCCCTCCCTTATCCTGAATAGGTTGTAAGCGCTTTGTAGATCTAGTTTAGAGAATATGGTGGCCCCGTGAAGTAGTTCAAAAGCAGAATTGATGAGAGGCAATGGGTACTTGTTCTTGACAGTTATGTTATTTAGGCCCCAGTAGTCAATGCACGGACACAGCGAGCCATCCTTCTTCCCCACAAAGAAGAACCCTGCACCTACTGGGGAGGATGAGGGACAAATAATGCCTACCGAGAGAGATTCATTGATATACTCCTCCATTGCTTCCCTCTCTGGTCGGGACAAGTTATATAGCCAACTGGTAGGTAGCAGAGCTCAGGGGAGAATGTCGATCGCACAATCGTATGGCCAGTGTGGGGGCAGGGAAAGAGCCCGTTGTTTGCTAAATACTTGCCCCAGGTCGTGATACACTGCTGGATCCCTGGACAAGTCTGGGGTTTTGGCAGCCGACGAACTAGCGGTAGCCTGTACCGGAGAAAGGGACAACTGGAGACAAGTGGAGTGGCAGAATGGACTCCAACTATCCTGCTCGTGGCCCAATCGAGGTGGGGATTGTGGCAGCTCAACCAGGGGTACCCAAGAACCATCTGAGTCTGCGGGGAGGCTCAGGTGAAATTGGGCCTGTTCCCAATGGTTTCCAGAGATCAGCAATGACAGCGGAGGTGTACGGTGCGTGACTCGGGTCAACAGCCTTCCGTCTGGTGCCCGAACTTCTAGAGGGGTACTCAGTGGCTCCCGAGGAATCCCGGCCTGGGAAGCTATGTCTTCGTCCAACAGATTTCCCTCGGCGCCAGAGTCCACCAAGGCGGAAAGGGACAGGGACTGTTGGAGGTGCCTTATGGTAGCTGGGATCAGCATCCGGTTCTGGGAGACAAAAGTTGCCTGGCTCACCAGGACCCCCCTCTCTACTGGTGAGCCCTCTCCTTTTGGCCGAAGGGAACAAGTGGCAATAGAATTGCCAGGCTGGCCACAGTAGAGGCAACTCCCAGCTCTTAACCTCCGACGTCGTTCGGAGGGAGAAAGGCGGTTCCGTCCCAGTTACATTGGTTGCTCGTCCAGAGTGTGCAATCTGCTGGGTCGGAAGCACTTCTAGGGGCAGAAGGAGGAGGAGGAGAAAGGCTCGGGTCAGGAGAGGCTGGGAAGGTGACCCGTGGGCTGAATGGAGATGTTGGACGAACCATCCTTTCTCTCTGCCATTCCCGGAGTTGGTTGTCCAGTCTGGTAGCTTGGGTGATCAATGCATCCAGGCTGGTTGTCTCATCTTGTGCTGCCAACTCATCCTTTATCCTGTTGCAGAGGCCTTGCCAAAAAATCCCCTGGAGAGCCTCCTCATTCCACCCTGAGTCAGTCGCTAACATCCAGAACTCCATGGAGTATTTCACGACACTGCGGGGGCCCTGACGGAGGGTGAGTAGTCGTTTGGCTGCCTCCTTACCCCTGATGGGATGGTCAAAAGATCTTTCCCATTTCCTCGATGAAGGTGTGAAATGAGGAGCAGGTCTCTGGCTGATTGTCCCAGATGGTAGTGGCCTATTCCAGCGCACTTCCTCACAACAACCCCACGATAAATGAGATCTTGGATCTCTCAGTGGTGTACATGGAGGGCCACTGCTCAAATACTAATGAGCATTGTAGTAGGAAGAACATAGAACAATTACAGCACAAATCAGGCCCTTTGGCCCACAAAGCTGTGCCAAACATGTCCCTACCCTAGAAATTACTAGGCTTACCCATAGCCCTCTATTTTACTCAGCTCCATGTACCTATCTAACAGTCTCTTGAAAGACCCTATCGTATCAGCCTCCACCACCATTTCCGGCAGCCCATTCCACGCACTCACCACTCTGAGTAAAAAAACTTACCCCTGACATCTCCTCTATATCTACCTCCCAGCACCTTAAACCTATGTCCTCTTGTGGCCACCAATTCAGCCCTGCGGAAAAGCCTCTGACTATCTACCCTGTCAATACCTCTCATCATCTTATACACCTCTATCAGGTCCCCCCCCCATCCTCCGTCTCTCCAAGGAGAAAAGGCCGAGTTCCCTCAACCTGCTTTCATAAGGCATGCTCTGCATTCCAGGCAGCATTCTTGTAAATCTCCTCTGCACCCTCTCTATGGCTTCCACATCTTTCCTGTAGTAAGGCGACCAGAACTGAGCACAATACTCCAAGTGGGGTCTGATCAGGAACCTATATAGCTGCAACAATACCTCACGGCTCCTAAATTCAATTCCCCGACTGATGAAGGACAATACACCATATGCCTTCTTAACCACAGAGTCAACCTGCGCAGCCACTTTGAGCGTCCTATGGACTTGGACCCCAAGATCCCTCTGATCCTCCACACTGCCAAGAGTCCTACCATTAATACTATATTCCGCCAACATATTTGACCTACCAAAATGAACCACTTCACACTTATCTGGGTTGAACTGCATCTGCCACTTCTCAGCCCAACTTTGCATCCTGTCTATGTCCCTCTGTAACCTCTGACAGCCCTGCAAACTATCCACAACCCCCCCAACCTTCGTGTCATCTGCAAACTTACTAACCCACCCCTCCACTTCCTCATCCAGGTAGTTTATAAAAATCACAAGGAGTAAGGTTTGGTGAGGTTGTATAAGTCATTGGTGAGACCAAATTTAGAATATTGTGTGCAGTTCTGGTCGCCGAACTACAGGAAGGATGTCAGTAAGATTGAAAGAGTGCAGAGGAGATTTACAAAAATGTTGCTGGGTCTTCAGGATATAAGGAAAGATTGAGCATGTTAGGACTTTATTCCTTGGAGCGGAGAAGAATGAGGGGAGATATGATAGAGGTTTATAAATGATGAGGGGCATAGACAGGGTTAATGCAAGTAGGCTCTTTCCACCTAGATTAGGAGAGATAAGTACGAGAGGACATGGCTTTAGGGTGAAAGGGGAAAGGTTTAGGGGGAACATTAGGGAGAACTTCTTCACTCAAAGAGTGGTGGGAGTGTGGAATAGGCTATCATCTGATGTGGTAAATGCAGGCTCGCCCTTAACTTTTAAAAGTAAAGTGGATAGAATACATGGACGAGAGAGGTCTGGAGGGGTAAGGGCTGGGGGCAGGTAAATGGGACTAGCGGAATAATGTTTCGGCACAGACTAGAAGGGCCGAATGGCCTGTTTTCTGTGCTGTAGTTTTTCTATAGTTTCCAAGGGTCCCAGTACAGATCCCTGAGGTACACCACTGGTCACCAACCTCCACTCAGAATACGACCCTTCAACAGTCACTCTTTGCCTTCTGTGGGCCACCCAGTTCTGGATTCACACTGCAATGTCCCCCTGGATCCCATGTCTCCTCACCTTCTCCATAAGCCTTGCATAGGATAACTTATCAAAAGCCTTGCTGAAATCCATATGCACTACATCTACTGCTCTCCGTTCATCGATGTGCTTAGTCACATCCTCGGAAAATTCAGTCAGGCTCGTAAGGCAGGACCTGCCCTTAACAAAGCTATGCTGACTATTCCTAATCATATTATACTTCTCCAAATGTTCATAAATCCTGCCTCTCAGGACCTTTTCCATCAGCTTACCAACCACTTAGGTAAGACTCACCGGTCTATAATTTCCTGGGCTATCCCTACTCCCCTTCTTGAATAAGGGAACAACATCCGCAACCCTCCAGTCTTCCAGAACCTCTCCCATCTCCATCGACGACACAAAGATCATCGTCAGAGGCTCCGCAAACTCCTCTCTTGCCTCCCACAGCAACCTGGGGTACATCTCATCCGGTCCCGATGACTTATCTAACTTGATGCTTTCCAAAAGTTTCAGCAGCACCACCTCTTTTCTAATATCTACATCTCAAGCTTTTCAGGCCGCTGCAAGTCCCCACTTCAATCCCCCAGATCTTTTTACCGTGGTGAATACTGACATAAAGTATTCATTAAGTACCTCCTCTATTTCTTCTGGATCCATACACACTTTCCCACTGCTGCACTTGATAGGCCCTATCCTTTCGCATTTCATCCTCTTACTCTTCACATACTTGTAGAACGCCTTGGGGTTTTCCTTAATCCTGCCTGCCAAGGCCTTCTCATGTCCCCTTCTGGCTCTTCTAATCTCTTTCTTAAGTTCCTTCCTTTTAGCCTTGTACTCCTCCAGATCTCTAACATTACCTAGCACTCTGTACCTTCTGTATGCTTTTCTTTTCCTTTTGACTAGATTTATTATAGCCTTTGTACACCACAGTTCCTGTATCCTGTCATGACTCCCCTGTCTCATCAGAACACGTCTATGCAGAGCTCCACACAAATATCCCCTGAATATTTGCCACATATCTTCCGTACTTTTCCTAGAGAACATCTGTTCCCAATTTAAGCTTCCAATTTCCAGCCTGAGAGCCTCATAATTCCCTTTACTCCAAGTAAACGCCTTTCTAGCCTGTCTGTTCCTATCCCTCTCCAGTGCTAACGTAAAGGAGATAGAATCATGATCACTATCACCAAAATGTTCACCCACTGAGAGATCCAACTCCTGATCAGGTTCATTACCCAATATCAAATCAAGCACAGCCTCTCCTCTTGTAGGTCTATCTACATACTGTGTCAAGAACCCTTCCTGAACACACCTAACAAACTCCACCCCATCTAAACCCCTCACTGTCTGGAGATGCCAATTGATGTTTGGGAAATTAAAATCCCCCATCACAACAACTCTGTTATTCTCACACCTTTCTAGGATCTGCTTCCCTATCTGCTCCTCAATAACCCTGTCACTATTCAGCAGCATTTTCCCAGATCTCCAGTGTAGGGTTCTCATCAGGTACGTGCAGTTCCTTGGGTGGTCAGGTCATCGAACCATAGGGTGATGGTCCTACAGATTGTCCAGGCTGATCAGACAGTTCTCGGAGTGGAGGAGGTAAGAAGAGCAGAGACTCAGCTGATCTGCCCAACATTTACTGCTAGGGTACAGCAGTCTGCCATAACCTCCCAGAGCTGCTGGTCATGCCAGCCCAGAGGTGAGCCCTGGCTGGTGAGGGCTTCATACAGGGGATTCATGTCTGCTGGGTTCATGGAGGCCAGAGTATTCTGTTACAATGTCAAGCAAAGAGCAAGCTCACAGAGAGCCCAAATGCAGCACACTGGTCAAGACTGGAGTCAGGATGCTGCCTCAGAACCAAACACAGGCAGCAGCCAGAAGGAATCTTGCCTTGGGGCTCTGAGGTGGGGTCCCAGCACAAAAACTGGATATCCTAAGAGGAACAGTGAAACCAGGACTGCTCTCGAGTTGAGAGCCCTAAGCAGCCAGAAGACAAAGTATACCCAAAAGTTGACCAATACTCTGGCAACTAATACTAGTGAAACCAGGGCTCTTATGCTAGTCTCCTGATGGGGCTCAGGTGTGTGTTGTTATGTGATTAGTAGTGCATGGACTCCATGTGCTGCACAACGAGGCACCGTCAATGGAGCCGAATCGAGGGCCAGCACTTGGAACCATGACAAAGAGTCCTGCCATTAACCTTGATCTTCTTTGATGTTGTGCTTTGTATTTGGATTTATGAAGTTACAAAGCCCAATCTGACATTCCAGTTGATTCTGATAGTTTCATGTGAACTTTTCTAGACTGCCAAAGAGTTTAGATGCATAGCTCCCTTTATATTGCAAGAAATTAGATTCAGATTCTTGAGTGCTATTTTTGTACGAGATTGATCAACCCACCAACTGAAGCAATGTACAAGTAAATGATTTCCTCTCAGCATTATGTCAAGTGCCATCATAAAATAAAAGATGGTAAGATATTTTCCAGGTGATATTTGGAACAAAAAATCCATCCTTTTAATGAAGTATTATAAGCTCTGAGTACATTCATATAACCTTCATTCATATATAACCTTCATTCTTTGAGTAGATTTCTTCTGTGCCAGGTCTTTATAAAAAGAATCAACACATTGCTTGAATGTTTTAATTAAGTTTCATGATGAAATCATGAAGATGTAGACTGAGTGTATAGATTGAGAAATGTGATTTTTTTAATATATGGACTTACAGAAGGCATTTGATGACATGCCACTGAAAGGTATGTGCTAAAAGGAAACAGGTGCATGGATAGAGGGATTGCTGGAATCAAAGAACAAAGAATAATTGTAATTAGGTGATGATAGGATTGGTTGGAGATGATTGTTCTACAGACCTATGCTTGAACCAATTATGTTTGCTATCTTTGTAACTGGAATGCAAGTACAAGAGCAATAATGTCAACGTTTGCTGGTAACTTATATTAAGGGCTTAGGAAGTGGAGCTGAGTGGGCAGAAGGTAGCAGATAACGCAGGGAGCTGAGAGGGAGGGCTACCAGGGAGGAATAGAAGTAGGAAATATGATAGAAGTGGAACTGAAGTAGGAAGGACATGATTAGGTGGTTGAGGAAGGACGTTTGAGGAGGAGGGTGTGAGCAATATCACATGTTCTTCTCCATGTCTTCATATGTGCTTAGAGTGTGAGAGCTTGTATGTGCATGGGGCAGGAGGATGGGAAGAAAAGTGCAGAAGGAGGACAGTAGCAAGTGGAAAGGGAGAGGGGTGTCCAAGTCAAGGAAGGAAGGTAGGGACAACACAGCAGGGTCTCAGAGAGAGTGTTAGAGTCAGGGAATGAAGGAGATGAGAGTGGTAAACAGTGAAGCAGAACACAGAGATGATCAAAGGTGAGGGACGGATCAAGGGTAAGATTGGTGGGGGTGTGAGGCAGAAGTAGTGAACAAGAACTGTTACGTAGGCAAAAGGGCCTATTACTATAATAAAGTTCAGTCTAATAACCTCTGTGCATGAAGATACCCATACTGTATCTGTATGTGAGTGTGTGCATGTTGACAGGCATCTATGCATGTGCATACCTATAATTATGTGTAATTTATTAACGTGTTAATGTCCTGGTCTTCAGTCATCTTGGACTCACTTAACTCTGGGCTAAAACTTTGCTCTGACAAGCTCATAATATAGCTGGCGTACAGCAGCCATCCGACATTAAAAGAAGTCTCACACAGGCAACTTCCACCTTTACATCTTATGATTCCACCACCAGACACATATTCCCTTCCCTTCCCTATTAGCATTTCAAAGGGATCACTCCCTTTGTGACTCCACTCCCCATCACTCTCCAACTCAAAGCATGTTCCTGTACAGAACAGGAAAACTGTCTGTTCTAATTATTTTATAGAAGGACTAGATGAGAACCTGCCTCTTTGCTATATTTACGTGATAGAAACAACATTTTGTGTAGATGTAAATGTAAGATAAGATAAAGATATCTTAATTAGAAATTTTCAAATAAAATGTACTAAAAAATAAGCAACTAAGGTAAAAGTAAGATGATACTCCATAGTTTCTGTCCTGTGAAAAAAAATCGGACATAAATATTAACTGTTGCTGGAATCTGGCCTCTTAAACAATATTATGGTTATGATATCTGGATGAAGTTCGAGGATTTGTCAACAATCAGACATCTGGAAACTTTTCCCTCCAGATCTGTACATGTTATTAATCTATGTATGTACATCAATATTAGAGTTCTCAGGATACCCATGATGCTCTCCACTCTCTTCACTGTAAATACACTCGCAAAAGATACGTTCAACATGTTTAGAAAGTTTCTGTTAGCTATATGAAATAAAAACAGAAAATGCTGGAGGTATTCAGCAGATCAGACAGCATTTGTGGAAAAACAGTGCACTTTCCAGCTGGTGACCTTTGATCAGAACTAGGAAAGAAAGGAGTTGAAACATGTTTTAGAGAGAGAGTGAAGAGCTGTAAATACACTCACTAAGTCAACATTCAATATGTTCATGATGTTCTTATTTATGTTTACAATAGTACAATTTTCCATTTTAATAAGCTCTGTTTGTTCTTTTTATCTCCCAGTTGCCAGAGTCTGCACAACTTCTTGCCATTTTGTGTGCTTTTTCTTTCAGTTTCAGATTGTTCCTTACATTTTAAGTCAATATTTTGGCAAATCAAGTTCTTGCCTCTGGAGGTATAAACTGGTTCTGCCTCAAATTGAATTCTTTGAACACCACCTTCATCCGTTGGCCTGTTCACTATGTCACAATATAGTGATGTCAACCTTTACCTAAGTTTAAATTCATGTGTTTCTCCATTCTGACCATCACATTAAATCTGATCTTTTTGTTATTTTTACATTTTTGAGGATCTGGGCTTCAATGGCATTTATTACCCATCATATATTGCTAGCATTTATTGCCCATCCCTAATTGCCATTGAACTGATTGGCTTGCTATGACATTTCAGAGGGCGGGTGGGTCAGGAGTCACTCATCGGCCAGATCTAGTAAGGTTGAAATGTGTTTTGTGGCAGCAGTACAGTGCAATTCCATTTCTAATCAAGACAACTAATCCTCCCCTCTACTGTTTTCCAATCCTTCCTATAGAACTTATTATCTTTAATATTTGCTTCCATGTTCTGAGTTACCATGTTTCAGGAATGGCTACCACGTGCATGTTCAATTTGCTCTTGAAACATATTCCATTATTCCATGTTTTCATCTCAAGAGTACTTCTAATAGAATTGTTAAACATTTAAAGTTAAATCCTGATTCTGGGCCATTCTAGAAAATTGCATTAATATAAGTACTCACTTGTTGTTCAAAATTTCAATTTGTTCTCAGAGCGCGTAGACTTTTTTTCATTTTCTGACATTGAAACAGTATACCAGCCTACCTTGAGCTCTTGTGAGTGCTGGATCTTCTGCAAACATCATAACATCAAATGGTAGTTCACTATTACTGCCTGTTTTCAGATTCCGTGCACTTAAGCTTTCTGTCAGTTTTAAAATGTGCCTGAGTTCAGTAAATCTCCCTGGACCCTATTCAATAATTCTGATCAAGACATGTTGATGCCTTTCAGTCTGAAAGAATTTTTAGGCTGGTTTGTGGTGTTCTTAATCTCAACTGTTATTTCACAGAGCAACTTTAACTGGCAAGCATTTCCATGTGAGCTAATGGAAAATTAGTGTAATATGCAAGCATTTCTGAGAAATCTTGTGTTTGCCAGTTTTAAAGTAGCGGTGTGCCTCCATCACCTCTATCAGGTAATAAATATTTCCCATTCAGCCCTTTCTAACTGAGGATGGTAAATGGTGTGAGAAATATTGCAGTTTGGGCTTTCTCCTAACAGCCTTAATATGTGTTTGAAGCAAAATGCAGAATCTAGAGAAAGACCTGATCAAAGCTTTACGTTCTTCTCTGTGTCATGAATGGTATGGCTGTGACATAAGATTAAAAGCATGTTTAACTGAGATATTTTGAAGTAAAATTGTACAAATTGCCAAAAATGTGCCTCTTTACACTCTAAAAGTTGGAAAACAGTGCATTAGCAGGTTGCACTGCATAGCATTTTTATCATGTGTTCTGCTCATATTAATAACTGGATTACTATCATCAGACACCCAAATAATCTGGAATTGAGAACGAGCATTTATGACTACTATGCTTTTCAAGTTTCAAATGCATCAACACTTCAAACACAGCAAAGAATTTCTAGTGCTAGAGATTATCATACTTTAATTCATTTACCCCCTAATCAAAAGCAAATTTCTTTCGGAAAACAGTTGACATAGTTTCATTTTAAAATCATTATCTAAAATTTGATTTACATATTGTTAGTAACTAAAAACTGTTCACGTATTGGTGAAAAATAAAGCTGTATTTCACTGAAAAAGAGTGAAATATACAGGCATAGATGTTCTATTGTACCTAAATGGACTGGCTAATAAATTTGGAGCAGTTTCAGTTGTAGGCTCCTGTTACAAATGTTAGTGGTACCCATGTGCCTCAGGGCTCAGAGCAAGGGAAATGGTCAGTTTTCAAGATGATATCGGGTTGGAGCTTTTTGACAAGGATTGAAATCGGGACAGGGTTCAGGGATCTTCTGTAGGGGTAGGAGCCTGTGTTTGGGGACCTTCAATGAAGATCAGGGAGTGGAAGAATTGGAGAAGTCCACTGAGGCTGTGGTCACACAGTGGGGGTTGGCCACAAGAGTTGGGTTCTGGGCTGGGGGGGAGGAAGAATGGAAGTGGAGATTAGTGGACTAGGGTCTGATTTAATTGGATTGTTGGGGAAGAGAATTGTTGGGGAAGGAATTCATGATCTCTGGTTGATCAAAATGTTAACGCCTAAGCCTTGAGGGTTGGAAACATTGGTGGGGTTGGTACTTTCAGAGTTGAACCTTGAATGTTGTCAGTTGTCAGATCAGACCATTACAAAATTAGAGGGTTATAGGGGTCAAGCCAGGTTCTTCATTCTAAGTGGTAAAATCAGGAGGGTGGATGGTGGTTAATACCATGTGGAGACTGGTGCCTGAAAGGTGAAAGGTAAGTCAGGAATTGTAACCCAGCAATATTGCAATAAAGAAAAATTGTCCCAAGTGATTAACAATGATCACTCTCTGCTCAACGTGCTCTATGTTCTCTCACAATGTTTCTAAAAAAGGGTGTTGCATGGGGACTGACATCATCCCCTGTGCACCTGATGCAGAAAGCACTTCACTAATGCACGAGCGAACTTTTTGGAAAGTGTCCATTAGAAATGGCACAAAACAACCTGGAAATGGTCATGAGTCAACTTTTAATTGCCTTTCACTGAAGAAAACTGCATCGTATGATTGAATTTCTGGGCCATATTTTTAAAATACCAGGGGGAAATTTAAAATATAAATAAATTGAGGCAGAAGCTGAGCAAATTTAAGTGCAAAATGTTTTTTTTAAAGACTTAAGTGGCTCAGTTTCTGAACTAAGCACAACAGAATGGTCTATTCAGGATTCTGGTCAAACTTCGCCCTGAATTTATCACAGGGATCAGATTCCCGTCCAAACTAAGCAAAGCACAGCACAGCAGTCAGCTCAATGCTTTTAGTTCAGAGAATGTAACTGTACAGGATTCCCCAGAGGTCACCAGTTACACTATAACCATTAATATGTTAAAAGTGATATAAAGAACAACACTGATCTCCATGAAGCCTATAAATCTGCTTCAGTCAAAGAAAAAGCATTAGTTATTGTCTAAGCATATTCTGAAATTCATGGTGTAATGGTGCCTTATTAAGAGCAGGAATCAAGGATCTATTCAGAATATTATGCCCTACTGTATTTGTTTTTTGCTACATGAAGTGAAATGAGCAAAGTTTTTAGCTTCTAGAAAATGGTGCACTGCAAACTATTTCATAATGAGTCTGATCATGTGGATCTGTGGGATGTGGAGGATCTACCCTGTAGCTGCATTGCTGCTCTACCTGCTCTCACCACTATGGCCAACGGCTGTCAGTCACCACACGGTAGCCTACCTTACTTCCATTCTCACTCGAGCAGCATCCCACCAGCTCTCACACCCTGTCCATAGGGCCTCACACCCTCCACCCTGCCCACAGGGGCTTCACACCCTCTGCTTTCACCACAAGAGCCTCATGTCCACCTCTAACCATACAGGGGTCTTATTCTCTCAGTTCGCCCACAGGGGTCTCACACCCCTCTACCCCCAGAGCGGCCTTACACACCCCTTTCCCGGACAGGGATGTCAAACCCCTCTCCCACTTCCTGATGTTATTTTTCAAGAGCAGTTTTCCCACTGGAGTCATAATTTCCAGCACTTTTCTACAAGTGATGTCTATAGTTTCCTCTTTTGTTCTCTCTCTCCTTTCTTAATTGATGTGGTTACATTTGTTACTTCCAAACATTTTGAATCTTTGGAAATGTAGAAGACGATAAACCATGGAATCCACAGCTCCTTTAAAACCTCAGGACACAAGTTACCACATTCTCTCAGTCTCATTAATTTCCCCAATAATAATTTTCTTTTACCAATAGTAATTTTGATGAGCTTCTTATTTACACTACACTCATTAACGTTCCACTATTTCCAAGAGCTTTTTTGTGTCTTCTTCCATATTGACAGACATGAAATATTTATTTAATTTCATAGAATCATAGAATGGTACAGCACAGAAATGGCTCTTTTGGCCCACTTCATCCATGCCAACCGTGATGCCTGTCTATGCCAATCTCAGTTGCCGGCATAAGGCCAGTATCACTTTACACCTTTCTTATCTAAGTACCTGTCCAAATGCCTTTTGAACATTGTGATTGTATCTGCCTCCACCACCATCTCTGGCAGCTTGTTCCAGATAACCACCACCCTCTGTGTGAAAAACTGCCCCTCAGATCTGCTTTAACTTTCTCCCCTCTCATCTTAAGCCTGTGCCCTCTAATTCTAGACTCCTCTGCCTTGGGAAAAAGACTCCATTTATTCTGTCTATGCCTCTCATAATTTTATAAAGCTGAATAAGGTCCTACATTTCAGTGAGAATAAACCCAGCCAATCCAACCTCTCCTTATAATTACAGCCCTCCATTTCATGCAACATCCTGGTCAGTACTTTTTGCATCTCTCTGTTGCTACCACATCCTTCCTGCAGTGTGGTGACCAAATGTGGTCTAATTAATGTTTTGAAAAGCTGCAATATGATGTCCCAACTCTTTTTCTTAATGCCTCAGCCTGTGAAGGCAAGCATACCAAATATCGTCTTCATTACTCTATCCACCTGTGTTGCCACTTTCAGACAGCTATGGACATGCACCCCAAGGTCCCCCTGTCATTAACACTCCTAAGGTCCCTACTATTTACTCTATATGTCTTAAGCAAAAATTGACTTCCCAAAGTACATTACCTCTCACTTGTCTAGACTCAATTCCATCTGGCACCACTCTCCTCTATTTTGCAGTGAACCTATGTCATTCTAGCTTTAAACAGCCTTCTTCACAATCTACAACTCCACGAATTTTTGTATCATCTGCAAACTTTTGATCCAGATTGCCAACTTGCCTCGGATCCCTTGTGCCTTAACCTTCCGGACCAGCCTATCAGGTGGGTCCAGAACCTTCATTAAGAAGTCCATGTAACCCACGTCTAACATATTGCCTTCATCAATTTTCTTAGTTACCTCCTCAAAAAACTGAATCAGATTTGTGAAACCTGATCTCCCTTGCACAAAACCATGTTGACTCCTCCTAATCAGTCCCTAGCTTTGCAAGTGAACATAAACCCTGTCCCTCAGAATCTTCTCCAACAATTTCTCTATCACTGATGTAAGGTTGTCTGGCCTGTGGTTTCCACACTTATCCCTACTGCTCTTGTTGAACAAGGGAACAACATTAGCTATCCTCCTTTCTTCTGGTATCTCTCCCATCGCTAATGAAGATGTAAAAATCTTCTCCCGTGTTACCTTAGCATCCTGATATAGATCCCGCCACCTCAATGTCTGCTAATATATGGCTGGCTGTGATTGACAAACTGAGACAAAGCATGTTAAACAGGTCTTAACAAATTTGAAATTCAGGTGTTGCTGGAAATCTGAAATAAAATCAGAAAATGTTCTGAAGAAGGGATTCAGACCTGAAGGGTCTCAGACTTCAAGCATTAACTGTTTCCCTTTGCACAGATACGGCCTGACCTGCTGAGTGTTTCCAGCATGTTCTGTTTTAAGTTCTGAAAGATTTAACTGGGCCTGGAGGAAACTGTTTGCCTGCCTGCATATCCTACCCCCTCCTCAAGTTCTTAATCACTACTTCCATAAAACATTGGCCCAGGAATTGTGAAGAGAGAGAAAGGGAGATGTTAGCAAAAAGCAAAACACTGGAGGAACTCAGGAGGTCAGGCAACATCTGCTGTGACAGAGGAACTCAGAATCAGAACTAACGTTTTGGGTCGAGACCCTATTTGGGGACTGATTTAAGGTGGTAGGGGAATGATTTAAAAGGGAATTAAGGGGAAACTTTTTCACACAGAGGGTGGTGGATATGTGGAAAGGAAGCCAAAGGAAGCTGTAGAGGTGGGGACAATTACAATGTTTAAAAGACATTTGGACAGGTAACATGGATAGGAAAGATTTAGAGGAATATGGGCCAAATGCAGGAAAATGGGGCTAACTTGGATAAAAATTTTGATCGGCATGGATGAGTTGGGCCGAAGGGCCTGTTTCCATGCTGTATAACTCTATGATGATGAGAGATGTTAGGCCTGATTAGTTGTGCAATCTCCTGACCTGTTCTTTTAAATGATCCTAATTCTTGGCAAAGTGCTCTCGATTATCTTATCGGCTTTTTGTTATTTTTCAATAGAAAAATAAAAGGAATGTTAGTCACCTTTTAAGCTAATGTGGAAGGGAAAAGGTAAATGTGTAATGGAAAAAAGATGAAACTATATTTTAAATTTCTTACCATTTGTGTGTTGTTGATGACGAAGAATTCATCTCATTGCATGAAATATTTGAGACCCGATGAATGTAAAATGATTATGTTTCCTTCCCAAGCTGGATAACACATCAAGATAAAAAATAGGGAAATTATTTCCATTTTATTGATTTCTGCCAAAAGCTGATATGCCCAATTGTGTTTCACTATGTATTTTGAGTATTATGCTAAATATAGACATAGTTCTATTTTATTGGCACCATTATGTGTGATTTATGGTAACAGCACATGCAAAAGTGAAATGAAGGAATTTGTGGAAATCAGGAAACTGTAGATACTGGAAGTCTAAAATAAAAATAAAAAAAATGTTGGAAACTTCAACCTGAAATGTTTCTCTTTCCACAGATGCTGCCTGGCCATAACCAATGTTCCCAGCATTTTCTGTTTTTGTTAAAGGAGTTTCTCCTTTATTCTGATCAGTATTTTTATTTGGCTCCTGGTTTTGATTTTCTTTGTTTTTTTTAAACTATCTTTAAACAGTCAAGTTTACTAGCTAGTTGGACTAATAAGTGCCTGCTTTCAGAAAGTGGGAGGTTCATGAAAGCAATATGAATGCCTTTATAATTTAACTCTCCTCCTCAAAGAACAAACAGAAACCACAGTATGTTCTCAAGTACATTTTCCAGCTTCAGAATTTCACTGGAAGCTTTCTCTGATTGTGGCAGCAAAAGACATGAACTCACTTCCAAACAATGTGCCTTTGAAATAGGTGAGGGGCTCTTGACTATACATGTCTCTGAGAGTGAATTAATACCTACTAGTAACTGGAATAGCTTTCTGTTAAGATGGTTGTATCATCCAGGAGACAGAATCACTTTTCATGATTATATAACCATGTGTCTATTTTTCATGTTCTCATATGCTCATAGAAATGACGTGGTGGGGTCCGGGGCAGGTTGGTGGGTGCGGTTTGTGGACAAATGTCGGGTTTTTAACAAAAAATATCTTTATACATTCTTTTTCAGTAAAAAAAAGTAACACTGAGGTGTAACACAGTTAAAACTTTGACTGAGCTGAGATTTGATGTGAAGTCTCTAGTTCTGGATAGCAGCTCTGTACCGTGTGAGAAAAGTGGGCATGCCTGTCTGATAGGCCCAGCAAAACCAGAATCAGAATCAGGTTTATTATCACTGACATATGTCATGAAATTTGTTGCTTTGTGGAAGCAATACAGTGCAAGACATTAAGGCATAAAAATTACGGTAAGTTACAAAAATAAATAGTGCAAAAGGGGAATAATGAGGTTCGTGGACTGCTCAGAAATCTGATGGCAGAGGGGAAAAAGCTGTTCCTGAAATGTTGAGTGTGGGTCTTCAGGCTCCTGTACCTCCTCCTGATAGCAGTAACATGAAGAGGGCATGTCCCGGGTGGTGAGAGTCCTTAATGATGGATTCTGCATTCTTGAGGCACCACCTCTTGAAGATGTCCTCGATGGCGGGGAGGGTTGTACCCGTGATGGAGCTGGCTGAGTCTAGAATCCTTTGCAACCTCTTTCAATCCTGCACATTGGAGCCTCCATACCAGGCGGTGATGCAACTAATCAGAATGCTCTCCACTGTACATCTATAGAAAATTGCAAGCGTCTTTGGTGACATAACAAATCTCTTTAAATTCCTAATGAAGTAGAGCCGCTGGTATGCCTTCTTCATGATTGCATCGTGTGTTGGGCCCAAGATAGATCCTCTGAGATGTTGACGCCCATGAACTTGAAGCTGCTCACCCTTTCCACTGCTGACCCTTCAATGAAGACTGGTGTGTGTTCTCATGACTTTTCCTTTCTGAAGTCCACAGTCAATTCCTTGGTCTTGCTGACGTTGAGTGCAAGGTTGCTGTTGTGACACCACTTAACCAACCGATCTATCTCACTCTTCTACGCCTCCTCATTGCCATCTGAGATTCTGCCAATAACAGTGGTGTTATCGGCAAATTTATAGATGGGGTTTGAGCTGTGCCGAGCCACATAGGGATGAGTATAGAGAAAGTAGAGCAGTGGCCTAAGCACACATCCTTGCGCCTGTGTTGATTGTCAGTGAGGAGGAGATGTTACTGCCGATCTGCACTGACTGTGGTCTCCTGATACGGGAGTTGAGCATCCAGTTGTAGAGGGAGGTACGGAGGCTCAGCTTTTGAAGCTTGTTGATTAATACTGAGGAGATGATGGTGTTGAATGCTGAGCTGTAAACAATAAACAGCAGCCTGATGTATGTTTTGCTGTTGTCTAGAGGTGCTGCAAAGCCAAGTGGAGAGCCAGTGAGATTGCGTCCGCTGTCCACCTGTTGTGGCGGTAGGCAAATTGCAGTGGGTTCTAACCATGACCAACCTCTCAAGGCATTTCATGACAGTAGATATGAGTGCTACTGGGCAATAGATGTTGAGGCAGCTCACCCTGCTCTTCTTGGGCACTGGTATGATTGATGCCCTTTTGAAGCAGGTGGGAAACTCCAACTGCAGCAGTGAGAGTTTGAAGATGTCCTTGAACACTCCAGCCAGTTGGTCGGCACAGATTTAAAGTACCCTGCCAGGTACACTGTTGGGGCCTGACATCTTTTGAGGGTTCACCCTCTTGAAGGATGTTCTGACATTGGCCTCCGAGACAGAGATCACGGGGTCTCGCCAAATGCTATGGGGATTCGCTCAGGTGTAGTGTTATTCTCCTTTTCAAAGCATGCCTAAAAGGTGTTGAGCTTATCAGGGAGTGAAGGATCACTGACATACTTGATGGAAAATCACAATAACAAGCTGCAACCAAGCTCAGAATCATAAAACAGGAAAATAACAATTTTTAAGTCAAGCTAGATACCATACTATTAATTATTCTAACATTATGACACAGGGACAAGTTGTACAGATTGAAGCAATTGAGTACAACCATTACTGTTTGATACATTACATATACTGTCTTCACTTGTTGTAAGATGAAACAGCTTACTGACTCATATTATTGCCGTTGAGATTATGGTAATGAGCCAAATTCTTATCTCAAACATTAGTGAATTTCAAATAAGAATATAACTATCTGAGCATCATTGGGTGGCTGCTGAGAGTCCTTCTTTTGCATTCCTCCTCTAACAACTTGTCATGCCCTGGGAGGGGGCCACTCATTCTCCCAATCATGCTACAGTCCAAAAGCAAAGCCTGCTAGAGCACCACATCTGGGAGCAACTGGTTTGTTCAAACACCACAGAACATAGATGCTGGAATCTGGAGCAATAAACAGTCTGCTGGAGGAACTCAATGGGTCAAGCTGCATCTGTGGGGGCAAAGGAATTCTCAACGTTTCAGGTTGAAACTCTGCATCAGGACTTGTACATCATTCTTTAAGTTATCAAAATGTACTTCAACACCCACCATAGCACTTTTTAAACTTGAAATGGTACAAAAATTGTGCTAACGCGGCACAGCCAGAACAAATAAATTTGAACTTAACTGTAAGTAGTTTATATCCCTTTGAAAAGTACTGGGGGGTGGTCCTTTGTCCTAATTAGTGAAAGCTCAAGATACATGATTAAGGGAGAACATTGGTTGTGTCATTGAGTTCCAATAAGTCAGCACTGACTGCATATTTCTGATGACTATGACATGTGCATGTACTGGACTCAGTACAAAACTTACATCCAATGTGCTTCGTATCAGGTTTGTGCCACTTACCATTGAATACATTTTTAAATCATAAGAGCTGCTTGCAATGCCTTGTGAAAGCAAGGCTAATTTTATCTCCAGTGACTGCTGGCACTGACACAGTCAATAGAGCACAAAGTCCTTTGCACAAAAACATTAGTTTTCCTTTAACTGAAATACTTATACGCAGGAAGTTTATATAAAATTAGAAAAGGTGTTTGAAGAAATTCAATGAATGAAGGGTAAGAAGTTGGCTGGGGTCAATTACCAGAGAGTATGAATTTACAAACTTCCTTGCAAAAATGGACTGCATTGCTTGACTCGGTTGTGGGAGCAGATTTAATATTTTTTTTAAAGGCAACTGGAAGTAAACTTGAAAAGAAAAATTTGCAGGCAATGGGTTGAAAGCAGGAGAGATGAACCAAGAGCCAAAAAGAGAGCAACGGTTGTGCTCTGAATGATATTACATTTCTGGTCAACTTGTCATTCCAATTGATAATGGTATAGTGTACAATTGTTCACCCAGATAATTACAGAATGGAGTCACCAGTGGCTAACATGGCTCTTCCTTCCATGGATGTTCTTACAAATGTGCACCAGCCTAATCTAGTTCAGAGCCTTGTTAGTTATTTTTTTGGTTATAGTATTTCTAGACTGGAGTGCAAGAGCTTGCAGCCCCACCCACCTTCCCATTACCTAGAATGAAGTTTCTCATCTCTTGCTTTTCAATATTTTTGTGGGTGGACTAATCTTAGTTAGAATGGCCACATGGGCCCTGGCTACACCTGTCTTTTCATTGACCACGTGGAGCAGTCTCTGTTTCAACCCTCTTCCACTATCACTCCCCAACTCTTTCTCCATTAAGTCAATGACTACATTGGTGATGTTTCTTGCACCCATGTGGAATTCATTTTATCACCATCGCCACTAACTTCCACCCTGCTCTCAAATTCATATGGACCATTTCTGACACTTCTCTCCATTTTTTTAAACTTTATTTATACAGCACGGTAACAGGCCCTTCTGGCCTAATGAGCCTGCACTGCCCAATTGCACCCATGTTAACCTACTAACCCATATGTCTTTGAATGTGGGAGGAAACTGGAGCACTGAAAGGAAACCTACGCAGTCACAGAGAGAACATACAAGTCCCTTACAGGCAGTGGCGGGAATTGAACCCCGATCGCTGGTGCTATAATAGTGTCATGCTAACCGCTACACTACTGTGCCGCCCTAAATGTTCTTCTTTTTCAGGAAACATGGCTTCTCTTCTACTGTGGTTGTTGGACCCCATTATCACATCTCCTCTCTCTCTCAGACCTGCTGTCATCCCACCTCCCTCCAGAGAGAACAGAGATAGAGTTCTCCTGGTCCTCACCTTTCACCCTATGAGCCTCCACATCCAGCACATCATCCTTTGTCATTTCCGCAAGCTGCAACAAGATTCCACCTCGAGCCACAACTTCTCCATCCTACCCCTTCCCACCTTCCACAGCGACCACTCCCTCCATGACTCTCTGGTCCTCTCATCCTTCCCCCTCTACCCCTCCCTGACCCCTGGCACTGTCCCCTGCAACTGCAGGAAGTGCAACACTTTTTCTTACACCTCTTCCTTCACCACCATCCAGGGACCTAAACAGCCCCTCCAGGTGAGGCAGAGGTTCACATGCACCTCCTCCAACCTGGCCTACTGCATTTGGTGCTCCTGATGTGGCCTCTTCTACACCAACAAGGACTAGCACAGACTGGTTGACCATTTTGCAGAGCATCTACGCTCTGTCCACAATGACCATCAGCTGCATGCCATTCCAGTTTCTCTTCCCAATCCCACAACAAGCTGTCCATCCTCAGCCTTCTCCACTACCAGGGTGAGGCCCAATGGCAGCTAGAGGAACAATACCTCATATTCCGCCTGGGTAGTCTACAACCCAATGGCATGAACATTAAGTTTTCCAATTTCATATAACCCTCTCCTCTCGTGTGTTTCCCTCCCCCTCCCCACTCCCATCTCTCTCGTTCCTTCCAATCCTCTTCAAATTCTTGACACCTATTCCCCGCTTCCCCCTACCTCCCCTATCTAGTTCTGGTTCCATCTCCCATTCACCTTTCCCCTAATGGTTCCCATTATCACCTCCTTTACTGATCAGATTCCAGCACTTGTAGACTGTTTGTTCCTGCTTATCTCCCTCCAGCAACTGTCTCCACCTTCACCCTCCCCTCCCCTTACCTTGCTCCATCCACCTTTCCTCTTTTTCTCTGCCTCCACCCATCATTCACCTTCCTCTTTCTCCCAACTCCACCCCTCCCCTCCACTCTCCAGCTCGACCTGCTCATCATCCTTCATCTCTCCTCGGTCCACCAATTCTGTCTCATCACTCCTCCTCTCTTTGTACTGGCCATCTCCCCTCCCCACTCTCAGTCCTGATGCAGGGTTTCAACCCGAGACAGCTACAATTCCTTTCCCCCCGCAAATGCTGTTGAACCCGCTGAGTTCCTCCTGCAGATCATTTGTTGCTACACATTCCAGCATCTGCAGTCTCTTGTGGCTCCTTAAATGTTTGGATTGTTCCATCTGAACAGCTTATGCTTGTTCCAATGTACCACAATGGTCATTGTCCAATATTGTGACAACTATCCCTGTCCATTTTACCAAGTGCAGGTTATACCTGAATAGTTCCAATCAAAAGCATGGATGTGCAATTTCCATCAATTCCACCCAGTCAACTCACTATCATATTTCTAAGATCTCCAGTGGAGATCCCTGGTTCCTAAACTCTACCAATGTATGCTTTTACTTATTGTTGCACTGTAGTAGACTGAATGAACAGCAGCAGCAACAAGACACATCCTTTCAAGCAGTGCAGACAGCTTTTAATAGTGGAAGCAAGCAATATATAAAACTCTTGCTCATCCATGCAGGTATATTTTGCAATGATGATACACTGCAATCATCATAATGAACAGACAACAAAAAAATTCTCAAAATTCCTGCATTACCCCAACAGGTATGGGCAAATGTGCATTGCAATCCCACTCCACTTCTCAGAGACTATACAAATTAGCTTCTATGATGGCTCTCAAACTGTATTCACAACAAGCCCATAATGGTCTTTACAAGATCCTGAAGCACTCAAGTAGCAGTGGATTTGCATCAAAATATTTCACATGAACATTACACTGGTTAATCCATCAAGAAATGGTGCTATCTGAAGCTACAATTATTTACTTCTGTCATGTTTAGGATCTGATAGTTTTATCAACTTTACCAGACACAAAATAACTCTCTATTTTAATTAATTACGTAGCAATGATTTTGTGTCCAAGGTTCATGCGGTTTGATTGACTTTGAATTACTGCAATCTCATGTTTCATTAAAAAAAATTAACAGTGGTTTCAGCAGTCAGAAAGAGATGTTTTATGTTTGTAAAGGACCATATAACTTGCTACGATGATTATTATTCTCTGTATCACTGGAACAGCTATAATTTATTTTAAAAGCACATTTTCCCATTGTACTTCATTCATGAAGCACTTAGCTGGATAGAATTACATTTTAAAAAGTTAGGACAGATTTTCCAATATAAGTCCAATTTATATTTGAATACTTTGAAATAGATGCACAGGTCATTCAATGTGGCATGTGCTGTTTCCACCCATTTTAATCAATTCATTATCATATCCAGTGGTTAAACTCAGTTGCATATATGGATGTGTGCAGAGCTCTCAATTTAAAGGGATGCAGGCAAGTGCAGGGAAATGGAATTAAGGAACAAACATTTTTTAAATCAATTGAAAAGGGTCAAAGCCATTTCAACGTAATGGCAGCTTTGGCAAACCTGTGCAGAAAGAATGAGCACAAAAATATGTGAAAAGAAACCCAAGATATAGGCTTGAACCTTTGAAATTCCTTGAGTAAATTGAATTTTGTTTCTTTTGTACAGCAGATATAAATCAAAGTTAGGCCTGGACTGAAGTGGTAAAAGAAGCCTTCTTCTGGAGTTTTTAAGGCTCATCTGCATTTAATTAAGCCTGGATGAGGTGTCAGATATTCTTTTAACCCTGTGCTAAATTAAACAAAGTAAGACTGTTATAACTAAAGCTCTGTTCTGTTCCATACCCTACAATAAATTATTGAAATTTGCCCTTGGTCACATTAACCAACTACAAAACATGGTCATGTCTGCCAGATCTCCTCTGCTTAAAGTTAGTGCCATTTATGTCAATGGAACCAAATTCCAAAAGTATGATATAATAGGCATACACTACAATGCTACATATTAAGTTGGTACAACTGAAGACAATTGTATCTTTCTGAGGTTTCAGGCAGTCTGATGCCAGATTTCTCAGTCAAGAGAATCCTCTGGGAAAATTATTTTTAAAATATATGAAGAAAACTGGAGTCAAGTGGGTAATATTATACAGCAGTGTGCAAGTTAACAGTAGAAACCCTCAAAAATTATCTGAGGGTCAATATTCAAACATTACTTTGGAAAGTCACAAACAATATGCAAAATTCATCAAAGGAACTACCGAGAGAGATGCACTCGATATCTGTGAGAATCCTGAGTTATGTACAAATTTTATTTACGAGTCATAAAAGTGATATACATAATTTATCCAAGAAACTGATAATTAGTTAGTAAATCACTTTTAATCAGAATTGTCAAGAGACTGGTTGGATTTACTGTTTCTGAGGACAATTTCCTTGTGTAGAGGACCATCACAAGACACTTGGAATATTCCACATCTTTCAACTGTGTGCCATAAATGGAGATGGCTATTGCAAGGGTATTGAAATGTAGTTCAGGTTGAAATAAGACCTCCCGGTAAGGTCAAACAGCAGAAAATCCAACAACGATCTGAAGTTTGTTATGTCTGTGGGCCATTGGCACATAGTAGTCTGGGAAGTGTGCCTCAGCTATGTATCTTCAAAAGTAAAAGAGAGAACCATTGAGTTTGCAATGAATGCATATCCCCTGATTCAAGTTTGGGATTTCTGATAATGAGGGCAAATAAACAAGTTGAACAACATTGGAGCAAGTGTGCAAACTTAGTCCACTCTTTCCAACATGTCATATTAGTTAGAAAATTCACCATTAGAGAACATTTTCCCAATCATGTAGTTATTGACCAGATAGGTGACTTCATTCTGTACCTGTTTCTATGAGGTGGAACTAAAGTTGTTCTAGCATTGAACAAATAGATGTTTGGAGGTATTCTCATTGTTCCCATCAAACCAATGCTGATGTGGCTTTTCCTTTGGCCCCAGCACTGTTCTAACCATTTTAATGACCATATCTTTCAACTGCTGCAACTATCTTGTTGGGCTTCCAGTGAGAAAAATGTGACTGACCATGTGCTTAAACTTTGCTTTGCCAAAAGCTCTTCCGGAGAACTGTGGAATATGAATACTGAGCCCTGTCCTTACCAAGCTGTGTCTGTGCAGCATTTTACATCATTCAGGTGATACTAAACATAAAGAATATAATAACTAGCAGTAGGAGCAGGCCATTCAGTCCTTTGAGACTGTTCCACCATTTATGAAGATCATGACTGAACTTTGACCTCATCTGAATTTTCCTGTCAATCAAGTTTGTCCTTTTCTGGTGTTGGTAGAGAGGAAAGGGATTCTCCACATTCACGCAAGAGAAATCTCTTCTTAAACGTTCCCATCCATTTTGTTAGATTACACCATTGCAGTCAGTGTTGTTGCTACAAAGTCTATTGCTGAAGTCGTGCAGCAGCATGAGTTTGTAAGCAGCAGGTCTGAGGATGCAGCCCAGCTCAGAGTAGAATTCCTCCATGGCTTGGTACATGACTGGATAACATGAACTCAGTCACAATGACCTCTGGTTCCTCCACCATCTCTGTGGTCCTGCTTTCACTCTGCCTTGTACCTTGATTCAGTGGACACTTCCTCTTTTCTAATTTCCTTTTAAAAATCACCAAATCACCTCCTCTGACTTTCCCTTTCTGGATCAAAGTTTTCAATTCCGCAGTGAATTTTCAGTCTGTCTTGTTACTCTTTGGCTGGGCTGTGTTATGTTGTCATTAGTAAGTACACATAAATTATGGACTCTTCTACCATCGAGGTTTGTGAATATTCCCATTGTTCTGGGAAAATTAATTCACATTCCAAGTGTGTCTTTCCCTTGCTCCAGACTCAAAACGTGCCTCCCTCTGGGAAACCACAACCAGTAGAATCATAGATCATAGAGTTGCAGAGTGCAAAAGTTAGCCCTTCAGCTCAGCTTGTCTGTGCCAACTGTGATGCCTATTTGTGCTAGTCCCATTTGCCTGCATTAAGCCCATATCCCTCATTTCCTTTCCTATCCAATTAGCAGTCCATATGCCTTTTAAATACTGCAATTGTATCTGGCTCTTCCTCCGGCAACACATGGCATATCCAGGCCATCCACGGGTTACGAGCGACCAACCTATGGACACCTCTACATACGAGCAAGCTCCCATAGTATTATTAAAATCAGAAGACCATTGTTTGTACATATGTTTGTTCCTATGAATGGCAGAACTAGTTTACTCTTGCTCTCCACTTTAAGTAGTTGTTCTTTCTTACCAGTCTTATGTGCATTTAATGCCATTTATTACAATACTATGGAGATATGGTTACCCTATCAAGTGATTTTTGTGTATATTCCAACTTACGGACAAAATCAACTTATGGACATCTGTAAAAATGGAACCCATTCATTACCTGGGGACCGCTTGTAACCACCACCTTCAGAGTGAAAAACTTGCTGCTCAGATCTCCTTTAAATTTCTCCCCACTCACCTCAAACCTACATCCTCTAGTTTTAGACTCCCTCACCTTAGGAAAAAGACTGTCCATCTACCCTATCCGTGCCCCTCATGATTTTATAAATCTTACACTCCTCCACTTCCTACATTCCAGTGAGAATAAATCTCTCCTTATAACTACAGCCCTCCATTCCAGGCAACATCCTGGCGAATCTCTTCTGCACTTGTTCTAATGCTACCACATCCTTCATCCTTCCAGGAGTGTGGCAACCAGAAGTGTGGTCTAACCATTGTTCTGTACATGACACCCCAATTCTTATACTCAATGTTTCAGCTTATGAAGGCAAGACTCAAGCCTCAGCCCATGAAAGGAAGCATGCTGAATGTCTTCTTCACTGCACTATCCATCTCTATCGCCATTTTCATGGAGCTATGAACTTGCACTCTAAAATTCCTCTGTACATCAACACTCCTGAGGTCCCTGCCATTTACTTTTAGTACTTGACATCCCAAAATGCATTAACGCACACTTGTCTGGGTTAAATTCCATATGCAACTGCTCTGCCCAACTTTCCATGTGATCTATCTCCCTCTGTATCCATTCACAACCTTCTTCAATATCTATCCACCAATTTTTGTGTCATCAGCAGACGTGCTAATTAGTCCTTCTACACAATCATCCAATGTCATATGACAAGCAACAATGATTTGACAATTGTCCCCACGCAGATCCCTGTGGTACACTACTGGTTACAGACTACCAGTCAGAATAACACCCCTTGACCTCTACTTTCTGCCTCCTATCATAAAGCCAATTTTGGATCCAGTTTGCCAACACACCTCAGGTCCCAACCTTCTGGACCTGCCCACTGTGAAGGACTTTGTCAAAAGCACAACTGATCAAATCCTCTGCTCAGCTTGTTACTTTGCTTTACAGGTCTGTTTCTCAAACTTGTGGTGGGCTCGTCAGGTCATCTTCTGCTCAAGTATCTCATTGCCATCACAGTGCAGTTCCTGCTTCACTTACTCGCTTGTGGCAAAACAGACAGATGCCCAGCCTATGACTGTAAATGATCAGCACTGTAAATCTATAAATCTTCTGAAGTGCTCTTCTGAAGCTTCTCTGTCTTTCATGGATTTCTTTTTATGTCCTCCTCACTGACAATCAACACAGGCACACCTCAAGGATGCATGCTTAGCCTACTGCTCTTCTCTCGCTACACTCATCACTGTGTGGCTAAGCACAGCTCAAACCCCATCTATAAATTCGCTGATAACACCACTGTTGTTGGCAGAATCTCAGATGGCAATGAGGAGACGTACAGGAGTGAGAGAGATCGGCTGGTTGAGTGGTGTCACAACAACAACCTCACACTCAATGTCAGCAAGACCAAAGAATTGATTGTGGACTTCAGGAAGGGGAAGTCGGGAGAACACACACCAGTCCTCAATGAGGGGTCAGCCGTGGAAAAGGTGAGCAGCTTCAAGTTCCTGGGTGTCAACATCTCAGAGGATCTATCTTGGGCCCAACACATTGAAGCAATCATGAAGAAAGCATGCCAGTGGCTCTACTTCATTAGGAATTTGAGGAGATTTGGTATGTCACCAAGGAGTCTTGCAAATTTCTATACAGTAGATGTACGGTGGAGAACATTCTGACTGGTTGCATCAGGGCCTGGTATGGAGGATCCAATGTGCAGGATTGAAAGAGACTGCAGAGGATTGTAGACTCAGCCAGCTCCATCACGCATACAACCCTCCCCACCATTGAGAACATCTTCAAGAGGCGGTGCCTCAAGAAGGCGGCATCCATAATTAAGGACGCTAACTGCCCGGGACATGCCCTCTTCGCATTACTACCATCGGCGAGGAGGTATTAGAGCCTGAAGATCCACACTCAACATTTCAGGAACAGCTTCTTCCCCTCTGCCATCAGACTTCTGAACCCTGCCTCATTATTCCTCTTTTGCATTATTTATTTATTTTTGTGACTTATAGTAATTTTTATGTCTTAATGTCTTGCACTGTACTGCTGCCACAAAACAACAAATTTCACGACATAGGTCAGTGATTATAAACCTGATTCTGAGTTTTTAAGATGCAGGCACCATTGCAGTCCTTCTGGTGATGATACTCCTACAGTGTTGTTGGGCAGTTCTGGAATTTAGAACTGGCGATATATTTCCAAGTGTGATTTGGAAGGAGCTGCCTAATTCACTGCATTATTACTCCGGGTTGTAACTTCTCTCACTGTTTCATTTTAGCCATCAAACTTAACATTTTCCATAACTATTTTTTTGGAACTGCAGCCTTTATCTCTGGTTTGACATTGTGCTGCTAGTTTCTGTTACACCATTCTCTGAATTTAGCCTAAACCAGTTTGGGTGGGGAAACTTGTCAAGGCTCATACAGCAGCATGACCCAGAACTCTTTTAAAATGTTCATTAAAGCCAATCAAATGCTACTGAAAACATAAATACAAAACACTTCAAATAATATGACGTAAGTTGTTACACGTAATTGCCAGAGGTATGATGTAAAATACAACTAACTGTCATACTCTAATACAATTTCAGTATTCTGACCCTTACATGGCTTTAATGCTAAACTATAACCTACTGCATAGCATACATATTCACACACACCCTTCACTCTACAAGTCGATTTGTAGTTTCCTTTAAATATTACTTACTACTTAACACTAGATAATCTTAAGCAGAGCTCATCCTGACGAATGTAGAACAGTCCTGCCTAAAGCTTCTTGCAAGTTGCTCCCATTTTTTTTTGTTTTCCTTTTTTATCCAAAAATCACACCCATGACAATTTGATTAACCCAAACTTTCCTTTTGATTGTACCATCCTCATCCTGTTTGCCTGCTGCAAGATGATGATAAAGTTTGAGTTTATTTGCATTTCAGAAGTCATTAACATTTTTTCCCTGATATTTGCAACCAAAGTCCTGTTTGTGATTGGCCCAGCCACCCCAGAGCTATCTTGTTATCTATGAGATGACATAACTTTGCTGATATTGTCACATAGCAGGGTCCAGACAAAAAAGATTACCTATATATTACCAAATTCTTCAGGACTTCCTTTCCATCTCACAGCCTGTTTGGAATTTTCAGCACTGACAGGGTTTCCCACAACCCTTTGGGATTGGAATTCCTGTCAATTTTTGCTCAGTTTTTATCCATGCTGAAGGTTGGCTGCAAGCATCTGTGAACTTTGACCTTTTGGCACTTCTCAAGCCTGGATCCTGTTTGGGCGAGGCCGGTACTGCCCACAGCTTGAACGGTTCTTGAACCTCTTTTCTGACCAATGCTGTTCTTTCAGAAAACCAAGTAACCAAACCATTTCTGTACCTGTGAACACAGGTGCTTACTGCTGACCCAGAATTATGACAGCCAAATGGGCGCATCTGTCTCCATTGGAACTGAACAGTTCACTCAAATGTAATAATGTTCCCCCTGCATAAGTACCCAACACTGTTTTGTACCATTTCAGTGGAGAGTGGTTGGGGTGTTTTAAACACACATCCTGGCCTATAACAAATTGACTTGTCATTATATCAATGCAAATGCTTAAAGTTGCTTCCTCCATTAATAAAGTGGCCTTAAATGTGCTGCCCTTATCATCCTCCTCAGGTGTGCAATAGATTTTCAGCATTCCCATTTCCAGATTTCTATTATCTCATTCTGCCATGCGTGCAGCACCACAGCTGTTCCATCCCCCTGCCTTCTTGCTGCAGATGAGGATTACCATCTTTGCTCACAGTTATTTTCTTCAGGGGCTTGCACCTCTGTGTAACATGTCCTACCCTATAGTAATAGTACCACTGTGCCATTGTAAATAGGCATTCTTAGGCTGGGTGGCTCCCATAAAATTCACACCAAAGCATTTGCAGCCACATTGCTTGCAGCCTTCCATGTCTTTTGCACTGATATGATCCACTGATTCCCTGTCCAAACTATTTGTAGCATCCATGTGACCTGACCTTAAAGAAAAAGACCATACTACCACTCCAATTTCTCAGGACTTTTTAACCATTGGAATTGTACCTGAATGAAACTCTCTCACACTCTTCACTGCCATCTTCATACTCATGGTATTTTGTACACCCCTTTGAATGTTACGTCCAGCATGTCAAATGATTTCAGCTGGACTTATTAACAATCCAGAAACCTGTGTTATAAAATCCCACCATGACTGCTTCGGAATTTAAATTCAGTTGATGATCAAGAATTTAAAAAATACAGGCAGTGGTATAGACAGCTATAAAATTAGATGTTCACAAAATCCTACCTGCACCACCAATGTCTTTTAATGCCATTTAATAGCCTTGCACACCACAAGGTGCTGCAAAAAGGCAGCAGTAGTTGAAGGAGGTGGCCCTTCATCAGCTACTTCAAAGTAATTGGGGATGGGCAGGAAGTACTGGACCTGTCAGGGATGCTCAAATCCTAAAACAACACTTTCTCTTTGAGGTCCTGCAACATGAGTCGAGGGAGCAAGGGTCCTGATGAACAGTCTCGGCCTGAAACGTCAACTGTTCATTTCCCTCCATAGATGCTGCCTGACCTGCTGAGTTCCTCCAGCATTTTGTGTGTGTTGCTTTAGGGAGCAAGGTAATTGTTTAAAGAACAGAACCTCGAAAGTTGTAATCTCTGGATTGCTTCTGCTGCCACAAGCTAGTGAGTATTGGCATAGAAAGATAGGTCATGTGAATGTGTGGATGAAGGGTTGGTGCAGGGACCATTTTAGGGGAAGGAGGGACCTGTACAAGCGAGACAAGTTGCACCTAAACTGAAATGGGACCAACACCGTTGCAGGAAGGCTAGCTAGTGCTGCTGGGGAAGGTTTAAACTGAGTTGGCAGGGGGTTGGAGCTCAGACTAAATGTTCAGATGGGGAAGTGCAGTCACTCAGAAGAAACATCCTCCTTCCCAGCTTCCCCACAGCTTAACAAGCTTCTTTTGTCTCCTGCCCAGTTCTGACAAAGGATCTTCAACCTGAAACGTTAGCTCTGTTTCTCTTCCCACAGATGCAGCCTGACCTGCTGAGTATTTCCAGCGTTTTCTGTTTTAGATTTTCAGATTTGCAGCTTTTGATTTTCACAGCTAATGGCAGTGTCTGGTACAAGAATGTCATGGAGTCATACAGCATAAAAACAGGCCAGTCGGCCACCAAGTCTGTGCCAACCCACCTACACCAATCCCCACAATCTCCCCACGTTCCCATTGTTCCCCACCCCCTCAGGTTCTACCTTTACTCACCCATGTATTCAGGGCAATTTACATTGGCCATTGGGATGTGGGAGGAAGCTGGAGCACCCAGAGGAAACACACACTGTCTCAGGGAGGACGTGCAAACTTTGCACAGACAGCACCAAAGGTCAGGATTGAACCCAGGTTGTTGGAGATGTGAGCCAGCATCTCTACTGACTGCACCATTGTATCAAAGGTCATGCTACATGGTGCACTCTGTTCTTAAAAGTCCACATATTTATGTACATTCAGACCCTATCTTGTTCATAACAGAGTATTTTCAGTCTCATTTGTTTCCACTTGTCTTTTTTCATGAAATCTTTTCTCAATGTTGTGCATGGCATACAAGCATCACCATGCATGAAATATAGGCTACATGGTACAACTGTTTTCATTATTTGTTAAACCATGCTAATTGTATTATTTGTTTTGAGTTTAACTTTTTTTTCCTTGATTGATAATTCACAGAATAGTTAAGCTGGGCTAATAATATATTCTGTCTTTGATGTACCATTTTATATCCATTTGAAAACCAAAAGGTTTGGATTATATGCCAATGACAAACATAGATTTTTGATTTTAAGCATGATCTCCCTGTTCTTCATTTGTATGCTGAAATACGCACGGAGGGTTATTGCCTCTTCTGTTACCTAGTTTTAGAAGAAAATCAAAGAGGTTGTACATGAGTTTGGAATTGTCTTTCTGCTTATGTGCAAAGAAGATTTTTTAACAAATATCTGATTGTGGAGAATTATTAACAGCATATGATAGAAAATCAACATGTTCTTCTTTTATTAACCTGAAAATACTCTCACTTAGACATGGTAAATGTATCATTTAATGTTTCCCATTTTATAGTTTGTCTTCCAATCTCAGTCCTAAACTTCAGCAGTCAGCATTGAGATCTGAGATACCCATTTCTGTTACTGACATTTTCTGAAGTTTTACTTAAACTTAACCTGTCATTTTTTTATAGATGCTATGCTGCTGGTAGCAGAAAGGTTGGAAGGGCCTTTCAACATTGAAGCAGTAATGGATCCAATTGATGTGAAGATTTCTGAAGCCATCATGAATATGCAAGAGAATAGCTTGCATGTGTCAGCTAAGGTGAAGTCCTTGAATTTGCTTTGTATATTAATATTCTGTGAGAATTGCCTTTCTGCCATTTACCTCTGCAAAAGAGTCTCAGTAGAAAATCCAGTATAAACATAAGCTGCAGAATTCTTTGGCTATTAATTCTTCATAGGTTCTCAATTGAAATGCAGATGTTTGCACTGAAAAGACATAGAGGTGGAAGTATGTTCCTAGACTAAATGCAGAATATATTGTTACATGTGTCTATTACTCTATTTCTGAAGCTCAGCTCCATTGAAGATGATGATACCAAATTTCAAAAGCACGTGACCAAGAATGAATTTATAATTCACAGTATCAAGACTTTTTTGACTGGTTTTCTGACTTGGGCGGCACGGCAGCATAGCGGTTAGCGCGACGCTATTACAGCACCAGCGATCGGGGTTTGATTCCCATCGCTATCTGTAAGGAGTTTGTATGTACGTTCTCCCGTGTCTGCGTGGGTTTCCTCTGGGTGCTCTGGTTTCCTCCCACATTCCAAAGATGTACGGGTAGGTTGATTTGGGTTTAAAATGGGCAGCGCGGACTCGTTGGGCCGGAAGGGCCTGTTACCACGCTGTAAATAAAATTTTTTAAAAAATTTATCAACCTTCTTTTCATTAACATTTTTTTTGAAAGAAGAGTGGGAGGTTTTCAGAGTTCTTGAACTACTTTGCAATATTATGTTGAGTGATGGAAAGAAGCAGTTAACTATAGCCAAGATGGAAAAGTGCTGGAGAGAAAAGAAGCAGCTTTTGAGGGTGTTTCCTGCTGGCTTGAAAAGCATTAGGAAGGGCAGAAAGTCCAGAGCACCAGGTCAGAAAGTGGAGGGATTGAGAGGAAGGTAGATGTCATGACCAGTAAGTCTGTAAGGAAGGACAGGCAGGAGCAAGGTAATAGACACAATGGGACGGACAAGTTGAAGTGTGTTTATTTTAATGCAAGAAGTACTGAGGATAAGGAAGATGAACTTAGAGGATGGATCAAAACATGGAACAATGATGTTGTGGCCATTACAGCGACTTGGTTGAGCGAGGGACAAGGTTAACTGCTTAATGTTCCAGGGTTTCGATGTTCCAGAAGAAATAGGGAGGGAGGTAAAAGAGAAGGAGGAGTTGCACGACTAATCAGAGACAATATGACAGGGGCAGGGACATTTAGATGATAATGTGGTAAACTGGATCAGCAAATTTGCGGATGACACCAAGATTGGGGGCGTAGTAGACAGCAAGGAAGGCTATCAAAACTTGCAAGGTGATCTGGACCAACTGGGAAAATAGGCTGAAAAATGGCAGGTGGAATTTAATGCATACAAGTGTGAGGCACTTTGAGAGGACAAGCTAGGCTTACACAGTGAATGGTCTGGGTGCAGGTAGATGGGCACTGAAGTGTGCGGTAGAACACAGATCCATAATTCTTTGAAAGTGCCATCACAGGTAGATAGGGTCATAAAGAGAGCTTTTGGCACGTTGGCCATAAATCAGGGCATTGAGTACAGGAGTTGGGATGTTATGTTGAAGTTGTATAAGACATTGGTGAGGCCAAACTTAGTGTTTTGTCTGCAGTTCTGGTCACCTACCTACAGGAAAGATATCAATAAACTTGAAAGAATGCAGAGAAAATTTACACAGATGTTGCTGGGACTTGAGGACTTGAGTTATAGGGAAAGGTTGAATAGGTCAGGACTTTATTCCCTGGAGAACAGGAGAATGAGTGGAGATCTTATAGAGGTATACAAAATTATGAGGTGTATAGATGGGGTGAGACTGGGTGAGGCTGGGTGAGACTAGAACTAGAGGTCATAGGTTTAGGGTGAAAGGTGAAATATTTAAGGGGAATCTGAGGGGGAACTACTTCACTCAGAGGGTGGTGTGAGTGTAGAACGAGCTGCCAGTGGAAGTGGTGGATGCAGGTTCAATTGTAACATTTAAGAGAAGTTTGGATAGGTACATGGATGAGAAAGGTATGGAGGGCTATGGTCCGGGTGCAGGTAGATGGGACTAGGCAGAAAACCAGGCTGGAATGGACTATAAGGGCTGAAAGCCCTGTTTCTGTGCTATAGTGCTCTTTGACTCTATATCACAGCTGCACTCAGAGGGGATACAAGGTAGGACTCATCCTCTGAGTCTGTATGAGTAGAGCTCAAAAATAAGGAAGGTGCAATCATTCTGATGGGATTATACTACAGAACCCCCCCAATAGCCACTGGGAAATTGAGGAACAGATATGCAGGCAGATGAAGGAAAGGTGTAAAAACAACACGGTTGTCCTAGTGAGTGACTTCAACTTCCCCAGTATAGACTGGGACCTCCTTAGTATAAGAGGGTTAGGTGGGACAGAATTTGTTAGTACATCTAGGAGAGCCTCTTAAAACAGTATGTGGATAGTCCAACTGGAGGATAGTTTGTACTGGACCTTGTATTGGGAAATTAGCCTAGCCAGATGACTGACCTTTCATTGGGGGAACATTTAGGAAACTGTGATCACAACTCCCTAAGTTTTAAGATAGCTATGAATAAGGATAAGAATAGACCTTATGGGAAAATATTAAATTGGGGGAGGGCAGATAACAACACCATTAGGCAGGAGCTAAGGAGAGTCAATTGGGAACAGCTGTTTTTGGGCAAGTCCACATCTGACATGTGGAGGTTGTTTAAAGAACAGCTGCAGAGTTCAGGACCAGTATGTGCCAGTAAGGAGGAAGGACAAGGATGGCAAGGTAAAGAAACCTTGGATGACAAGAGACATTGTGAATTTAGTCCAGAAAAAAAGGGAAACATATGTAATGTTTAGGAAGCTGAAATCGAACAGGGCCCTTGAGGAACTCAAGAAGGAAATTAGGAGAGCCAGGTGGGTCCATGCAAAGTCTTCAGCAAGTAGGACTAAAGAGAATCACAAGGCATTCTATACATACATCAAGGGCAAGAGGATAACTGGGGAGAGGGTAGGACCACTCAAGGATAAAGGAGAGAACATGTGCTTGGAGGCTGAGGATGTGGGCAAGGTCATCAATGAGTACTTTGTGTCAGTATTCACCAAGTAGATGGAGGATAGTGAGATCAGTGTGGAGCATGACAATATGCTAGATAAAGAAAGAGCTAGTGTTGGGTCCCTTGAAGAACATTAAGGTTTCTGATGTGATATACCCCAGGTGATATACCCCATTGAGAGAGGCAAGAGGTGAGATTGCTGGGGCCTTGACCAAGATCTTTGTGTCCTCTCTAGCCACAGGCGAGGTCCAGGAGGACTGGCAAGTACCTAATGTTGTTCCATTATTCAGGAAGGGAAATAGGGATAATCCAGGAAATTATAGACCAGTGAGTCTAACGTCAGTGGGGGGAAGCTATTGGAGAGGATTCTTAGGGATAGGATTTATGAGTATTTGGAAAAGCATGGCCTAATTAGGGACAGTCAGCATGGCTTTGTGTGGGGCTGGTCATGTCTTACTAATTTGATTGACTTTTTCGAGGAGGTGATGACCAATGGAGGTAGAGCAGTGGATGTTGTCTACATGGATTTTAGTAAGGCATTCAACAAGGTTCGCATGGTAGGCTCATCCAGAAGATGCATGTAATCCACAGGGACTTGACCATTTGGATTCAGAATTGGCTTGCCCCTAGACAGAGGGTAGTGGTCAATGGGACTTATTATGGCTGGAGGTCCATGTACTGGGACCTCTGCTGTTTGTGATAAATATAAATGACACAAATGAACATGTGGATGAGTGGGTTAGTAAGTTTGCAGTTGACACAAAGATTGGTGATGTTGTCAATAGTGTAGAAGGTTGCTAAAGTGGAGTATAGATCAGTTGCAGATGTGGGTAGAGAAATGGCAGATGGAGTTTAATCCGGGCAAGTGTAAGGTGTTGCATATTGGGAGATCAAAAGTAAAGGGAAAGTACACAGTTAATGGCAGGACACCTAATGGCGTTGATGTACAGAGGGATCTTGGGGGCCAAGTCCATAGCTCCCTGAAAGTGGCCGCACTAGTCAATAGGTTGGTTATGAAGGCGTATAGCATGCTTGCCTTTATTAGTCGAGGCACTGAGTTCAAGAGTCAAGAAGTTATGTTGCAGCTTTATAAGACTCTGGTTCGGCCACGTCCAGAGTATTGCATTCAATTCTGGTTGTCCCTTTGTAGGAATGATGTGGAGACTTTGCAGAGGGTGCAGAAGAGGTTTACCAGGATGCTGCCTGGATTAGAGGCTATGTGCTATAGGGACAGGTTGGACAAACTAGGGTTGTTTTCTCTGGAGTGGTAGAAACCAAGGGGAGACCTGATAAAATTGATAAAATTATGAGGCGTAGATAAAGTAGATAGCAGGTATCTTTTTCCCAGGGTAGAAATGTCTAATACAAGAGGGCATGCATTTGAGGTGAGGGGGGAAAGTTCAAAGGAGATGTACAAGGGAGTTTTTGTACACAGAAGTTTGGTGGGAGTCTGAAATACACTGCTGAGGTGGTGATGAAGGCCGATACAATTGATGCATTTAAGAGGCTCTTAGATAGGCACATGAATTTGCAGAAAATGGAGGGATATGGACCATGTAACTGGATCCTTGACTTTCTAACAAACCGACCGCAATCAGTGAGTATAGGCAGCAATACCTCCAGCACGATTATTCTCAACACTGGTGACCCACAAGGCTGCGTCCTCAGCCCTCTACTCTACTCCCTATACACTCACGACTGTGTGGCCAGATTCTGCTCTAACTCCATCTATAAGTTTGCAGATGATACCACCGTTGTAGGCTGTATCTCAAACAGTGATGAGTCGGAGTACAGGAAGGAGATAGAGAGCTTAGTGGAATGGTGTCATGACAACAACCTTTCCCTCAATGTCAACAAAACAAAAGAGCTGGTCATTGACTTCAGGAAAGGGGGCGGTGTACATGCACCTGTCTACATCAATGGTGCTGAGGTCGAGAGAGTTGAGAGCTTCAAGTTCCTGAGTGTGAACATCAGCAACAGCCTGTCCTGGTCAAATCACATAGATGCTACAGCCAAGAAAGCTCACCAGCGCCTCTACTTCCTCAGGAGGCTAAAGAAATTTGGTTTGTCCCCTTTGACTCTCACCAACTTTTACCAATGCATCATAGAAAGCATCCTATCTGGATGTATCACGGCTTGCTACGGCAACTGCTCTGCCCGGGATCGCAAGAAGCTGCAGAGAGTTGTGGACACAGCCCAGTGCATCATGGACACCAACCTCCCTTCCTTGGACTCTGTCTTTACCTCTCGTTGTCTTGGTGTAGCAGCCAGCATAATCAAAGACCCCACCCACATTCTCTCTTCTCTTCCATCAGGTAGAAGTTACAGGTGCCTGAGGGCACATATCACCAGACTTAAGGACAGCTTCTACCCCACTGTGATAAGACTATTGAATGGTTCCCTTATACAATGAGATGGACTATGACCTCACGATCTACCTTGTTGTGACCTTGCACCTTATTGCACTGTACTTTCTCTGTAGCTGTGACACTTTACTCTGTACTGTTACTGTTTTTACCTGTACTGCATCAACGCACTTTGTACTAACTCAATGTAATTGCACTGGGTAATGAATTGACCTGTACGATCGGTTTGTAAGACAAGCTTTTCACTGTACCTCGGTACAAGTGACAATAATAAACCAATACCAACCAATATCAATACCAATGTGCAGGCAGAAGGGATTAGGTATCACTAGTGTAAGTAGTTCAGCACAACATCATGGGCTGAAGGGCCTGTTCATGTGCTGCAATGTTCTATGTTCTATTAAAGGAAGAAATGACAATGTTTAAGCTTAGGTGGTGTCCCTGACAGGCTACATAGAAAGTATCAGACATATGATGGTGAGTCAATGTTAACTGCCTTGGTGAGATCCTTGAATTTTTGCAGTACTGCAGCTAGAGCCATGCAACAATATTGATGTGGTTATATTGTTCTGGATCTGATAATGTACCTTAAAAATCTTTCACATTTTACCACCATCTTTCTGTTGTACTCTTGCCCTTCCGGTATCTCCATAGATGCTGTGAAAATGTCAGGGCCCTATTGAAATCCAAGCCATCCTTCGACATATTTCTACACAATGTAATTGTACACAAATTTGCTTACAACATAGCCCCTTTCTTGTAAACTGCTGCAAGTTTTATAGATCCTGAGAACCAATCAGGAAACTAACATGGAGGCTCCATTAAATCTTACAGATAACTAATAGAGTCATAGAGTTATACAGCACAGAAGCAGGTCCTTAGGCCCAACTCAACCATGCTGACCAAGTTGCCTATCTGAGCAGGTTCCATTTGGCTGCATTTGACCCACATCCCTTTGAAGCTTTTCCTATCCATGTACCTGTCTAAATGTTTAAACATTGTAATTGTGCTCACCTGTGGATACGCCTGATACTCATTTAGTTTCTGATCCCTTGGCATTACAAGGTGAATGATTACTTACTTAAGCTTCACCATTAGGTGAATGGTCAAACCCAGGCTTGATGGAAATAAACCTGTTCCTTCCTGTTCCTTGCTTGGCATTGTGGAAATTCTGTCAATAACCTATACTTAGAAGCTCAACAATCAGCTAGTCAAAAAGCTTCAGCAAAACAAATATTGCTGCAAAGTTTCCCTTTTATCTTGGTGAGACAAGGTTTGACATTTCAGGACTGTCTACTGGGGCCTATCTCACACTGATGTTAGAATAGATACAATCACAGGAAAAGCAAACAAAGGCTTAACAGTTAAGGGAAGGCACTACTTTAAAAAATTGCAATTCTGGTAGAGCTTAAAAAATGACAAGACATTTACAAGATGTAATTTGGGAATAAATTTGAGGCTGAGGTTGTTACAACCCATCACTCCTGTGTTGCTGATTTACATTGGTTCCAAGTAAAGCAGATCCTCACTTTTAATGTTTTTAGTCCTGTTACAGTCTCAGAAATCTCCTTCACACTTACAGTTCTTTGAGTCTGCTGCTTTTCTAGAATATAAAGCTTTGCTTCATTGAAGATAATATACAAACATGAGTAGCTGTAGTTGTAATTACAGCAGTATTGACAGCATTAAATTACATTATCAATGTACCTGAATTTACTGACATTTTGTTTCCATCATTAATTAATTAAAATGGAGGCTGGTTAAATACTGAAAATTTTGAAAGGTTTTTACTGCAGAAATTATAGAATCAAAGGGTCACACAGCATGGGAACAAGCCATTCAGGCCCACCACGTCCATGCCAACTAGTGGGCACCCTTCTGTATTCATCCCATCTTCGAGCACTTGGCCCATAGCCTTTAATGCCAAGGCAATTCAAGTGCTCATCCAGACACCTCTTCACTGCTGTTAGTGATGCTGCTTCCACCACTCTCTCCCGCAGTGCATTCCAAGTACTCACCACTAATTGTTCTCTTTGTTCAAAAGAGAGGAAAAACAGCGACACCGTCATGCAACTTGTCATCTGGCAACTGACTGCCTTCATATCTTTCTGTGTTGCAGCGATTTTTAATAATTATTTAGCCTTAGTGCAAATCCCAGTTACTAATGATCTGGCAGTGACAGTCAATTGGATTTGGTGGTAGGTATGTTCGGCTAAGTCATTGAAATTGCTCAAATCTAAGGAAATTTTGAGTGTGCTTTTGGAACTTAAGAGAATTCAAATTTGAAACTTTAGAATCAGAATCACGTTTATTATCACTCTTATATGACAATGAAATGTATTGTTTTGCAGAAGCAGTACAGTGCAAAGACATAAAATTGCTATAAATTACAAAATAAATAGTGCAGAAGAAAAGAATAATGAGGTAGTGTTCATGAGTTCATGGACCATTCAGATATCTGATGATGGAGGGGAAGAAGCTGTTCTTGAATTATTGAGTGTGGGCCTTCAGGCTCCTGTACCTCCTCCCTGATGGTAGTAACAAGAAGAGGGTACGTCCCAGATGGTGAGGGTCCTTAGTGGTGGATGCCGCCTTCTTGAGGAATCATCTCTTGAAGATGTCCTCGATGGTGGGGGAGGGTTGTGCCCGTGATGGAGCTAGCTGAGCCTACAACCTTATGCAGCGTCTTGCAATCCTGTACATTGGAGCCTCCATACCAAGCTGTCATGCAACCAGTCAGAATGCTTTCCACCGTACATCTGTAGAAATTTGTAACAGTCTTTGGTGATGTACCAAATCTCCTCAAACTCCTAACAAAGTAGAGCTGCTGGCATGCCATCAATATGTTGAGCCCAGGACAGTTCCTTGGAGATGTTGACACCCAGAAACTTAAAGCTGCTCATCCTTTCCACTGCTGACCCCTGAACAAGACTGGTGCGTGTTCTCCCGACTTCCCCTTCCTGAAATCCACAATCAATTCCTTGATCTTGCTTACATTGAGTTGTTGTTGTGACACCCCTCAACCAGCCGATCTCTCTCACTCATGTATACCTCCTTGTTGCCATTAGAGATTTTACTAACAGTGGTGTCATCTGTGAATTTATAGATGGCGTTTGAGCTGTGCTTTGCCACAGTTTGAAGGTGTACTGTCATTGTGTTAAGGTACTTTATTGATATGCTGTGTGAGTATATTTCTTCTTTTAGAAAACTCTGAGTATTTCCTCTATAAAACTGTACATTTGTGAGCACATCCAGTTTCTTTGGTATTGCAGTTAATAAAGTAGCCATTGTTTTCCATCTTCCTCGGCAGTTCTGCATAATGGATCACAGATGCAGGATCACTGCGTCTGCTGGTGATCAGCATGATGGACCTGGAATGTAGTTGCTTTCAGCTTAAACATACTCTGTGTGTGAGCAGCACTTAAAATGGACTTCTGTTGTCGATTTTTGATCAAGTCGATATGATTTTTTTCAGCTGTGACTGTAACTGAATCAGCCATTTAAACCTGCAGTCACTGAAGAAACATGACTTTCTCATTCTTGGTATAATTTATCCAAAGCTGCACAAACCAGCCAATGATGAAAATATATATTTAAATACTGTTAAGGCTAATGCTCAGTACCTTCCATATGCTAAAGCTGTATTTGCATACTATTAAGCGATGAATGCAGAATGACCTAGTCTCACCAATTGTTATGCATTCAAAGCCATCCTTGGTCTATCCCACTGGAAAAAAGGTGACTTTACAGGTCTGATGGACAATGAAAGGATAGCATTAGAATAAAAAAAAATTCTGTCGCACCATGGCAATGAAGTGGTAAAGAATATTTGCAAAATATTAGTGTCTAATGATAACTACATAAGATCAAAAGCTTCACTGACTGAATATTTTACACATTAGCAGGAGGTCAGGAAATATGTAGTTTCACCGATTTCCAGATCTGTACCTTTTTTATTTGTATTCATAATTTAGCAACATCATTAGTTCCCCTCTGCCTTCTAACCAATGCATCGATAAAATGGAATGAAACTCACAAATCAGCAGTACACTTGATCAAACCGTGTTTAACTAATATCTCCAATATTGCTTGCCATTACATAGAGAAAGCTGTGACTCATTTGATTGTATATGACATTTCCAATATCTGCAGTTTTTTGATTTTCAGCTTTGAAGTTATGACAGACTATAAACCACTAATGGTCTCTTTAACAATTGTAGCAGCAAGCTGTTCACTCACATAAAGCACTGGATACTTAAACTCCAAGGGTGATTATCATGTCACATATCAGTCAGGGAAGTTAGAGGATAACATATCGTCAAGTGAATGTGAACACACTGCTCAAAACAATCAAATTATTAAAATCAAAGCTGCAACAAAGCAAGCTACTTCTCTATCATTGTGAATGACAGAAAATCAGATACATAAACAGAAACCTATTGTGGAAATCACACAAGCACCACAAAACCAACAACCAATCTGCTGGAGGAACTCAGCATCTGTGGAGGGGGGAAAGGAATTGTCAATGTTTTGGGTCAAAACCCTGCATCAGGACTGAGTGTGGAGAGAGGAGGTGGCTCGTATAAAGAGGAGAGGGGCGTGGTTAGACAGGAGCCCGAGGTGATTGGTGGACTGAGGAGGGATGAAGGATGATAGGTAGAATGTGCCTAGTAGGGGATGGGAGAGGGGCTGGAGTTGGGAGACAGTGGCAGGTGAATGATAGATGGAGGCAGACAAAGAAGCCACATCGGGAGCACCGAATGCATGTGATGTCCTCTCTGTCGGTGAGACCAAGCACAGACTGGGCAAACATTTTGCAGAGCACCTGTGATCTGTCCGCAATGGTCATCCCGTGCTCCCAGTTGCAAGCCAGTTCAATTCCCCTTCCCATTCCCACACCAACCTGTCCATCCTTGGCCTTCTCCACTGCCAGGATGAGGCCCAATGCATACTGGAGGAACAACACCTGGGTGGGCTTCAACCCAATGGCATGAATGTTGAGTTTTCCTATTGGTGTTGGTATTGGCTTATTATTGTCCCATGTACCGAAATACAGTGAAAAACTTGGTTTTGCAAGCCATCCATACAAATAATTTCAAAACAAGTTCTTTGAGGTAGTACAAGGGAAAAGTAATGACAGAATGCAGAATATAGTGTTACAGTTACAGAAAAAGCACAGTGCAGGTAGACAATAAGGTGCAAGGGCCATGATGAGGTCAAGAGTTCATATTCAATGTTCAAGATCCATTCAAGAGTCGTATAACAGTGGGATAAAAGCTGTCCCTCAGCCTGGTCGTGTGTGTTTTCAAGTTTTTGTATCTTCTGCCCGATGGAAAGGGGGGGGGGGGCGCGGAGGGGAAGAGAGATTGTCTCAGGTGGGAGGGTTCTTTGATTATGCTGGCAGCTTTTCCAAGGCAGTGAAAAGTGTAGACCATGGAGGGGAGGCTGGTTTTTGTCCACAACTCCCTGCAGTTTCTTGCAGTCTCGGGCAGAGCAGTTGCCATACCAAAGCTGGGATGTATCCAGATAGGATGCTTTCTATGGTGCATCTACAAAAATTGGTGAGGGTCAATGGGGATGTGCTGAATTTCCTTAGCCTTCTGAGGAAGTAGGGACTTTGTTGAGCTTTCTTGGCTGTGGCATCTACGTGGTTGGACCAGGACAGGCATTGGTGATGTTAACACCTTGGAACCTGAAGCTCTCAACCCTCTCCACCCCAGCACCATTGATACATTCAGTGGTTTTACATAACCCTCCCCTCTGGTGGTGTTCTTCCCGTTCCTCCACCCCTCTCTTTCCTTCTGGTTCTCCTCCAGTCCTCCCATTTTTGTCCCCTTTCCCATCTCCCTCTTTGGCCCCCCCCCCATCACCCATATTCATCCCCCTCCCTGTCCTGGTCCCATCCACCCACTGCACACACAGTCCACCCACAAGTGTTCTCCCTACCCCCTCGCCTATCAAGTTTTGGTTCCATCTGCCAGTCACCTCTCCCCCTAACAGTTCCCATTATCACCTCCTTTACTTATCAGAGATGAGCAGTGGTAGCCCTTTATGTTCCTGCTTTATCTCCCTCCAGCAGCTGTGTCCCAACCCCCACCCCCACCACTCTCAGTCCTGATGTAGAGTTTTGACCTGAAACATTGACAATTCCTTTCCCCCACAGATGGCTGAGCTCCCCCAGCAGATTGTTTATTGCTCTGGATTCCAGCATCTGTAGACTCTTATGTTTCTAAGCACCACATTTGCATAAACTTTTTAAGGAATTGACGATTGCACCTATCTCAGGTTTTGTGTTGTCAGATGACTGTATTGTCATTCCATAGTCACTAATGGAAAACGTTATAGACATCGCTCATGAAGATTATCAAGGAATCATGAAATATAAGTATTTGTTAATGACATATTTATGATTCCCAGAAGTCGATTGTTTGGTTGAACACAATAGAAACACCATCTAGTGTGTCCAGCAATACAAATATCAGAACCACCCAAAGGACCCTGGATTGGTATTGACTTTGCAGATCTACAATCTTCTGATCACATCCTTGTAACTGTTGATGACTATAGTAAATCCCCAGTGTAGAAATTGTTAGTTCAACATCTCTGAAAGCTGTCATTGAAAGGTTTGATCACAATTTTTACACTGTTTAATGTTCTGTATTATATATTAAATATTATCTTACCCATTACAAAACAAATGGAGGCCATTTTGGCAATGGGATCCAAGCCAGCTTCCAACAATTCCATTCGCCCTCATTATTTCCTTGCACCTTTGCAACTCGTTCTTCTTCACACACACCTGTTATCTCTCCTCTGATTCTTTGTGCTTATACAAAGGGTAATTTACAGCAGCCAATTAGCCTATTGGAATGTCCTTGGCTTGTGGGAGGAAACCCGAGCACCTGGCAGAAACTTATGCGGTCATGGAATCAACAACTCAGGGTTGTACAGCACAGAAACAGGCCCTTTGACCCACTGGATCCTGCTGATCTTTTGGCCCATCTACACTCATGGTCAGGGAGAGAACATGCCTTCATGGCACCCAAAGTCAGGATTGAACCTAGGACCCTGAAGTTGTGGGTTAGCAGCACCAACTGCTGTAAAACCATGCCACCCTGATGATGGATAGCAGGCCACCATTCAATTCAGGAAGCTTACACCTACTAAGGTTTCACCCATCATAAGATCATGCCTCACTCATGTACAAGTAATGAAGTTGACAGATTTCAGTGCTAACAAAAAACAGCTGCACCACTTGCTCAAACTGAAGGGAAATCATACAAGAAAGAACATTGTTATTTCTTATGAATATTCTACAGATTTGTGCCCATTTACACTCATCTTGCAGAACCTATGTGAAAAGCATTAGGTAAGCGAATAACTCCAAATGGCATGCAGCATTTTGAAGTGACTGCTACAAAGGGTACATTGATCACAGCATTGCGTGGTTTGCAAGCCATTACACAAAACACAAAACAGACAGCAAGTTTGAATTTGATAATCTCGAGGCCAAAGAAGAAATTGAGCAATCCCAGTTGATGCAACAGTCATCTGGAAATCACTAAGCATTATTCATTGCATAAGTGTAAACCTCCTTCATGTCTGAAAGATTATAAAAAATGAGTTCAAGACTAAGAAAGTAAGAATGTTTTAATTAACATAAGAAGGGATGTAATGTTAATGTGTTGAGAAACAAAGGGCTGTGGATGCTGGAATCTAGAAGAAAAACACGATGATGCTGGAGGAACTCAGCAGGCCAGACAGCATCTGTGGAGAAAAGCAGGCAGTCAACGTTTTGGGTCAGGACCTTTCTCGATTGGTCCTGACCTGAAACGTTGACCGCCTGCTTTTCTCCACGGATGCTGCCTGGCCTGCTGAGTTCCTCCACAGCATCATTGTGTTCTTCAATGTTGATGTGTTGTTTTGTTTTTATGTGTTAGTAGATTTACTGTGCATGTAGATTGTTGTTTGTGATATATATAAATGACTTGGATGAAAAGGTAGATGGGTGGGTTAGTAAGTTTGCAGATGACACAAAAATTGGTGGAATTGTGGACAGTGAAGGAAGTCGTCCAAGGATACAGCAGGATATCGATCAGTTACAGTTATGGATGGAGATATGGGAGATGGAGTTTAATCCGGACAAATGTTGCACTTTGGGAGGTCAAATATAAGGTGAAAGTTTACGCTTGATGGCAGGACCCTTAACAGCATTGATGTACAAAGGGGTCTTGGGGTCCAAGTCCATACCACCCTGAAAGTGGCAATGCATATGGATAGAGTGGTAAAGAGGCATATGGCATGCTTACCTTCATCACTAGAGACAGAGTCAGGAAGTCATGATACAGTTGTATAAAACTCTGGAGTATTGTGTGCACTTCTGGTCGCCCCATCACGGGAAGGATGTGGAGGTTTAGGAGAGAGTTCAGAAGAGGTTTACCAGGAAGATTCCAGGATTAGAGGGTATTAGCTATAAGGAAAGATTGGACAAACTTGGGTTATTTACTCTGGAGCATTGGAGGCTGAGGGGAGACCTCATAGAAGTTAGAGAGGCATAGATAGAGTAGACAGCCAGAATCTTTTACCCAGGATAGAAATGTCAAATACCAGAGACATAGTTTTGAAGTGAGAGGGGGAAAGTTTAAAGGGGATGTGCAGGTCAAGTTTTTTACACAGAGAGTGATAGATGCCTAAAACATGCTACCAAGGGTAGTAGTTGAAGCAGATACGATAGTGTCATTCAAGATGCTTTTAGATAGGCACTTGAATATGCTGGGAATGGAAGGATATGGATCATGTGCAAGCAGAGTTGTTTAGTTTAATTTGGCATCATGCTCAGCACAGACATCATGGGCTGAAGGGCCTGTTCTTGTGCTGTACTCTTCTATGTTCTATGTACATAAATGCTTCACTGGCCATGTGCAAATAGTGAAGTTGACAGATATAAGTGCTAACAAAAATCATCTGTACTGCTTGCTCAAGCTGAAGGGAAATGATGCATGCAAGAACATTGTTATTTCTTATGAACACAATGCGCCCAGTTACACTGATTTTGGAGAAATTATACATGCATACCTTCCAGAGGTATCCCACAAGCTAGATAATCAACATCTGCAGGCAGTGACAAACTAAGAAAAATAGCATGATGCCAAATGCAGAGATGCTCATGGAAACTGATTAAACATGGTTGGAAAGCTGCAGGGGCAATTAGCTACATGGGATGATGCCACATGGAATTGTGAAGAAAGGACACAATACGAATTAGTTCTGGATACAGATCATCAAGAAAGATGGGGAAGGACAAGATGACACATGGACAATTTGGCAGATAGGATTCAAAACTGGCTTGGGGTTAGGAGTAGGGGCTGATGGTCGTGTGTTGTTTCTGTGATTGGAAACCTGTGATCAGCGATGCACCACAGGGATCAATGCTGGGACCTTTTCTCTTATATACATTAATGATCTGGATGCAAATGTAGGAGACATGTTTAGTAAGCTTGCAAATCATATGAAAGTTGGTGCAACACACAAAATGCTGGAGGAACTCAGCGGGTCAGGCAGCATCTATGGTGGGAAATGGACAGTCAACATTTTGGGTCGATACCCTTCATCAGGACTGGAAAGGAAGAGGGGAGAAAGCCAGTATAAAAAGGTTGGTGGTGGTATTACTTGAGAGGAGGATAGTCTTTGGCAACAAAACAACAGTGATCAGAACATAGAACAGTACAGCATGGGACAGGCCATTCAGCCCACGATGTTGTGCCGATCTTGATGCCAATTTATACTAAATGTCCTCCTCCTGTGCATCATCCCTATCCCTCCATTCCCTTCATATTCATGTGTCTGTAATGTGGCTGTAAACCAATTTCCCACATGGCAGTAGATGCCTGCAGCAGCCAGCAAATGTTCATTCTTATGTACGGGCTGTGCATAAGTCCATTCATCAGCTGGGGAGAACCTATATGCAAAGTAATGAGGGCATAGATAGGGCAGATTTTTTACCCCATATCAGATTGTCTAAAACCAGAGGGCATAGGTTTAAGGCAAGGGGTAGGTGATTTAAAGTGGATTCAAGGAAGAACTTTTCTCACCTAGGGGTGATTGAAATCTGGACTGCATTGCCTGAATAGGTGGTGGAGGCAGGTATTCTCACAACATTTGAGAAGTATTTTCATGAGCATGTGAAATGCCGTGGCATAGAATGCTATAGACCCCATGCTAGAAAATGGAATTAGTGTAGATAGGTATTTGATGGCCAATATGGACATTGTAGGCCTAAGGGTTTGTTTCCTACTCTAAAATTGGAATCAAAAAATGACAGGCAAAACTGTAATTAAACAGTGAGAATGAGAGGATTCAGTTACACTCTTTGTACCTTTCCACTAGGGAGAAAAGACAATTAAAGCTTGAACTCCCTGAGGACCAAAATGGTAGAGAGCAAAATAAAGCAGGAAAACTGGCATAAGACAGATGTCAGCTTGATGACAGAAGTGATAACTGGGCTGATTATAGTACATTCAGACGGAAAGTTAAAAAGGAATTGAGAAGGGCAAAGCGAGAGCATGAGAAAATACGTGAAACAGGATCCAAAAATCCTTGTAGGATTGTAAACTCACCCTACTTTTCCTCTCAAAACTAGTTTATAATCAGGAACCAAGAAGGAGATTTATTAATGGAGGCAGAGGACTTGGCCAAGACATTAAATAAATATGTTTTGTTGGGTTTTGCCTAGAAAGCAGATGCCATTGGAGTCTAAATAAAACAGGTGCAGCTTTAGTTAATAATTGACAAAGAAGAGGTACAAGAAACGTTGGCTAGACTTAAAGTGGAAACGTCAAGCCAATCCAATAGGATGTACCTAAGGTTCCTGAGGGAAATTAGGGTGTAAATTGAAGAGGTATTGGCCATACGTCCAAACATTTGCAGATATGACGACTGGAGGATCAGAAACTGCACAGCTTTGTTGAAAAACTGTGTTCAATTAATTCAGGTCACTTATTTGAAATTTGATGGTAGGGCTGGGTATGAATGGAAGGGGGAGCTTTTAGAACTGATAATTAGGGACAGAATTAGCAGTCACTCGGACAAGTGTGGATTGATTTGGGAATGCCAGCATGGATTTATTAATAGCAAATTGTATTTGACTACTTGATAGAATTTTTTGATGAGGTGATAGCAAGGTTTAAGGAGTGAATTGCAATTGGTTTGGAGTATATGTGTGAGAGAAGAAGGAAAGGCTATTTCTCAGACTGGAAGAAAGTATAAAGTGGTGTTCCCCAAGGTTAGTACTAGTACCACCGTGTTTCTTAATTGACTTCATGCTTCTGTCTACATCAATAGTGCTGTGGTTGAGAGGGTTGAGAGCTTCAAGTTCCGAGGAGTGAACATCACCAATGGGCTGTCTTGGTCCAACCACGTAGACACCACAACCAAGAAAGCTCACCAGCGCCTCTACTTCCTCAGGAGGCTAAAGTAATTTGGTATGTCCCCTTTGACACTCACCTATCTGGATGCATCACAACTTGGTATGGCAACTGCTCTGCCCGGGACTGCAAGAAACTGTGAACACAGCTCAGCACATCACGGAAACCAGCCTCCCCTCCATGGACTCTGTCTATACCTCTCACTGCCTTGGTGAAGCAGCCAGCATAATCAAAGACACCCATCCACCCAGGTCATTTCCCTTCTCCCCTCTCCCATCAGTCAGAAGATACAGAAGCCTGAGGGCACATACCACCAGGCTCAAGGACAGCTTCTATACCACTGTGATAAGACTATTGAACGGTTCCCTTATACGATGAGATGGACTCTTGACCTCACAATCTACGTTGCTATGACTGTGCACCTTATTGTCTACCTGCAATGCACTTTCCTGTAGCTGTGACACTTTACTCTGTACTCTGTTATTGTTTTTACTCTGTACTACCTTAATACACCGTGTAATGAATTGATCTGTACGAATGGTATGCAAGACAAGTTTTTCCACTGTACCTCAGTACAAGTGACAATAATAAACTAATACCAATATGTACAAGGAACAACATCCAATTTTGTAGATGATACAAAACTTAGAAGTGTAGAAGCTGTGAGAAAGATTATTAATAAACCACTTGGTGGAATGGACAGTCATAAGGGAGGTGAAACTTAACACACGTTATTGTGAAGTGTTAATTTTTGGTAAGGAGAATGGGGAGATGGAATACAATTTGGAAGGGAGAACTCTAAATGGGATAAAGAAACAGTGACTATCTCTCATAAGTGTTGAAAGCAGCAGAGCAGGTTGTCAAACCTTTTTAAAAGTTGAAACATGGAGTAGAAGGGCAAGGAAATTATGATTAATCTTTCATAAACAGGAATATTGTGTTCAGTTCTGGTTGCCAAACTTTAGGAAAGCTGTGAAGGACTAAGAAAGAGTGCAAAAGGTATTTACTAAAATGGTTCCAGGAATTAGGGATTTTTGTTTGTGAATAGCTTAGAACTGAGAAAGCTGAATGAGGAAAGGTATTTAAAATCATGAGGGGTCCAGACAAAGTAAGTATAGATAAATTGTTTCCATTGGTGGAAGGGTCAAGAACTGAGGACATAGAATGAAGGTGATTGGCAAAAGAAACTAATGGTTAGCTTCTGGAATGAACCACCACAGCCAAATTAAGCCAGGGTATTTTAAAAGTGAACTGAATGAAGATCTGAAGGGGAAAAATGTTGCAGGGCTGTGGGAGAAAAGCAGGGGACTTGTGCCAGTTGGATTGTTCTTGCTAAGAGCCAGTATAAACTAAGCAAGTCAAGTGCCCTCTTTCTGTGCTGTAACCTTGATCTGATTCTGTTTGTACATTTTCTCTTTAACTGTGTACTCCTCCTTAAGACTGTATGATTCTGAGCATGCTCAGTATCCAGGGTGTCTTTGTAATAAAAAACAGCTGTTGTCCTATATTGTGGTCTGCAGTGAGCTTGACTGATTAATAACAGATGCAAGGGCTGCACTGTCATTGGTTATGTGAATTAAAATTCAAAGTTAAGATTTTAGTTCCAGATTTTAAAAAATGATGAATTAACGTCTCCACCTTTCCTCAATCATTTCATTTATGAAAGCAAAAATAATTTACTTTTCAAGATATGTTTAATGAGAACAGAAGCAAGTCACTGAAGATGTGCCACTCACCTGAGGTTCTGTGTTTGGGTGAACTTAATTAGTTTAAATAAGTTTAGCAGTTTCAAACATTTTGCTCTGTTTAATATTGCAGGTTTTTCAAGGATGTGGGCAGCCTAAGCCAATGCCAGCTGGACGTTTGACCCGTTCTGTTTCAGATAATTTTAACGTAAGGTTCAGGCCCTACAGCCCAGAGGAACGTCCGACCACAGCAGCTGGCACAAGCTTGGACAGACTGGTGAGTATTCACACATCTTTACCAACTGCTCCCCCATGTTTCTTGCATTGACTGAAATAAGCATGTATAATCTTATAACTTATTTAACAGCAGGTCCATCAAATATCTAATTTTAACATGTGCAAGAAATGAAGTGTGAAAATAGACAACATAGAAGGTGTCATTTCCACACGCTCAATATAAATTTGAACATTAAAACAGTGTAACAGCAAGGATTAAAATGGAACAACACAATGAAATGATGTCTGGTTTTCACTTTTCCCATTTGCAGGTAGATCTCAATTTAGTTGTTGGAACTCCTGCCAAAAAATGATGTCTCATTTACAGGTATATGTGTTACTCAAATGATGTAATCACTTTTGCTGGAGCCCAGATTACCATAGATTATTGCTCTTAGCAACAAATTTGGTTGAAGAACTTCAGCTGTAGTCGTGGAAAATGGATGTTGTATTTCACACAACTTTTTTCCAAATACTTGTGAATCTTGAAACTTACAAATGTCTTCTTCAAAACTAACGCTTCCATTCACCCTGGCTATTCCACACTGGACTGCCACCATGACACCTGTTTTTGATGTTGCTAAGAGCACTATTTAAGGTAATGCTGCAGGTTTTGCAAAATCCACCACACTATAAGGAACATCCTTTGCATTAGCAATTCATAAGTAAACTACAGGCCCAAAAAATGAGTCTCAAAGAGGACCCTATTCCCAAGAAGTGGCCTTGTTAGTTATGCAGTTGGGGGAAAATATCAACTGCAGAACACAGTTCTTCATGACCAATGTGCTTCCTCTGGAAACAGCTCAAAGATCTGTAAGTATTACTCTTGTCATTTATAATGTAAAATATTTTGAATTTCTTAAAAATGTATAGTCTCAAAAGGACAGTTGGTGATATAAGCATACTCCCTACTTAGCAAATTTACAAAATTCACTTCCTCATTATTTTCACACAGGCATTAACTCATCCTTTTTGATTCTCTTAATGCTGCTTTTAAAATAACAGAAGAAGAATGTGATGTTAAATGTCTCCCATATATTAATCACCAACATATTAATCAAACTGACAACTGAGGCAGTCCCTGCAAGAACTCAGTTGCCACATATGATATCCAATACGTTCTGTACATGATATCTTTGCTAGATTTTGTTTAATAGCTATGTGACCTAATTTAAGGCAGTTTTGTGCTGCAGATAGCTTCTGTCTTATTTATGGGCCCATGAGACTACATTGTAACATTATTATCCAGTGGGATCAGTAGAACTGAACCTGGCCAAATTGTGCAAACAAATTTTGTTCATAATGCATATTAGAGCACCATTTCTTTTAACAAAGTTATGGTGATTATAAAATGGTACAAGGATTATTGATTAAAAGAAAATCATTGATGGCATTGATTTCTGGTTATACTTTGGGCTGAAATAATTAGATGATGATAATCCATCAGTGTGTACCGTGTGATCTCAAGTGTTCATTATCAACTTTGGACAATGCTAGGTACTTTATTGAAGCTGTTTGGTGTGATTATTACCTCATGATGATCTTTGAGTATTTTAGTAGCACAGTGTATTCACATATATTCATATATTTGCTTAAGAATTGGATTGAGCTGTTTTTGGTGCACTAAACCACTGCATAAGCTTTTCTGTCATTTACAAGGCACAACTGAGAAGTGTGATGGAACACTCTCCACTTTGTGTGAATGAGTACACCACCAGCTGCTTTCAAGAAGTTCACCATCCCAGCCAGAAGAACCATCCTAAACATTCATTCCCCCCAGCAACCGTACACTATTTCTGCAGGGTGAACCATGCACAAACTGCACTGCAGTGTTGGTATTGGTTAATTATTGCCACGTATACCAACATACAGTGAAAAGCTTTGTGTGCCATCCAGGCAGATCAAGCCATATTTAAGTATATCAAGGTAGTGAAAAGAAAACAGAATGCAGAATATAGTGTTGCAGCTATAGAGGAAGTGCAGTGCAGGTAAACAAATAAAGTGTGAGGGCTACAATGAGGTAGCTTGGGAGAATTCATCTTCAGAATCAGAATCAGGTTTATTATCACTGACTTGTATGACGTGAAATTTGTTGTTTTGCAGCAGCATGGATGCTGCCTCTTGAAGATGTCCTTGATGGTGGGGTATAGAGGTCCATTCAAGAATCTGATAACAGCGGGTTAAAAGTGGGTTAAGTCCTTGAGTCTGGTGGTACGTGCTTTCAAGTTCTTGTATTTTCTGTCCGACAGGAGAGGGGAGGAATGAGAATGACCAGGATGGGAGGGGTCCTTGATTATGTTGGCTGCTTTCCTGAGGCAGCTGGAAGTGTAGACAGAGTCAATGGAGGGGAGGCTGGTTTGCGCGGTGACTGGGCTGCATTCACAACTCCCTGCAATTTCTTGTGGTCTTGGGCAGAGCAGTTGCTGTACCAGCTATGATGCATCGGATAGAATGCTTTCTATGGTGCATCTGTAAAAAATGGTACTTACCTAGGTCTGGGCTACTCTAATAGCACCTCTTAAATCTGTGACCGCTACCATCAAGAAAGAGAAGGGCATCATCCAAAGGTTCCCCAGGAAGTTGCACACCATCTTGATTTGGACACATTGTTCTTCATTGTTGCTGGGTGTATTCTTGCAACCCACTTATGCAATAGTTAGCATGCATCCGTGCAAAGTGTTAGCATGTTTTCCACCTCAAAAATACATTGAATCGTGATCTGCACAAATCCCTATGGGAGCCATATCATCGTAACACAACTTCTGCCTTTTTGCTGAGAAGCATTCATAAAAGATCGACAGCCATCAAAGGCATGGTCCCAATGGCAGCCAGATAACAATTATCACACTGTCTTTCATCGGAGAGCAAGAGGCTGCGGAGAGAGGGTCTTCACAATTGTGCATTTCTGTGCTGCCAGGATCAGCTGCCTTCCTAAAATCACCCTGCCACACCTAGTCCCATGCTTATGATACTTGTGTGGTAATTATTGAGCCAAATGTAACTTAACTTTCCTACCAGTTACTTGCTCCAAACAGCATTTGTTAAATTAAGCCCTATTGTGTCTGAACAGTCTCCAGTGAGTTCTGGAACTGCTTTGTGAAGTATCCCACATGAACTTTTAGATGGCATGTAAATGAAAACCACAGTACATTTTTGTTTTTTTTTTGAGTGAGTGTGCAGCATCATTCATTTTCTGGACCTGGGAACATTGATTTATTTTGTAAAGTATTCAAGCATGTGTTGCATGACAATTAATGTCATGGGAAAACTTCAGATGGACTAACATGGATTGCAACTGGAAGTGCCTTGGCCGATTTCATGATTAGCATAATTTTACCCAGAAATGATAACTAATAAAATTTACTTGGAATAAAATCAATTTTGGATCATGTAGTACTGAGAAAAATCAGTGCTATGTGATCCAATTTCTAAACATTTATATCTTGGCAAGAAAAAGAGATCTATTTTTTGACACTATTATAGTCACTGCATTAACACCTAAAATTGGCATGGTGGGGACCATTTAGGTTGACAGGACTTAGGTTGGGACATTCTCTCTATTATCCTGATTTTAATTGTGTTTTATTGTTCAGCTCCTCTAAAGGTCAATGTATAAAACATCTTTGGATTTTTGTCATGTCAGCCTATATTGTATCTTTGTTTACTTGATAGCACAATGACTTCTACTGGCGTAGAATGAAACCTAAAATTAGAGATTGAGGTAACACTGCCAATAACCGATATACCTGGAGTATGCCACGATATGTCAAATGGAGGTAAAAGGGCTGCCAAGGTACTTGGTTTCAGTTCTAACATTTTTCATTACTTGGGTGAGACTGCCAAGGCCAATAATTATTGCCCATCCTGAAATGCCCTTGAGAAAATGGTAATGAGCTGCAGTCCTTAGGGTGAAGGCACTGCTAGAACACTGATGGGAAGGGAGTCCCAGGATTGTGACCTAGTGAGGATAAGGAGTGGTGATAAATTTCCAAGTCAGGATAGTGTAGGATTTGGAGGGAAATCTGCAGGTGGTGATATTCCCATTTGCCTGAAGCTGTTGTTGTTCTTTGTGGCAGAAGTTGTGGTTTGTGAGATGTTTTTGGAATAATCTAGGCTCATAACTGTAGAGCATTTTGTGAGGGGAAGATGGTACACACTGCAGCCATGATACTCCAAGGGTGGGGGCATTGGGTGGCGGAGAGGATACTGTTACGGACTCAGTGAAAGTCCCTTTAAGATAGGGAGTGTGTGTGTATGTGTGTGGGGCGTGTTTACGTCAATAGAAGATAAAGGACGTAATGACGTGGTTGAAGAAGGCAGAAGAAGAAGAAGAAGAAGAAGGAGAGAAGGGAGAGAGACACCAGCCTGCTTGTTTTCTCTATCAATGGATGAGAAACAATAACTGTGTTTGCCACTGAAATCCATGTATGGAAGTTGGAAGTAATCCGGTGGAGTTCACTTTGTTGCTGACCTGTAGAAGGAAACAGGTACTTGTTTGTGGACAACCACGGTTCGGATGCTTTCGGGGTGAGGAAGTCACTACCGAGTAAACACTGAAGTGTCGTTTGGGTTCCATCGTGGAACATTTGGATTTCGTATGTACTCTCTCTATGTTTTTCTACATCTACATCTTATCTTCAGACAACGGTGGTTGTTGAAGAAGCCCTTGCTCATGTTTCACCTTATGGCTTGCGGAACTGAACTTTAAGAACCATTCCGGAACTGGGAGTTTTGGACTTTGTCACACACACACACACGACGAGTTTAGTTTTGGGGTTAACGTTCGAGGTTTAACATTTTTGAATTCTAACATACTAACATTTTTACTTTTATTTTACGTATTATCATAAGTAGTGATTAATAAAATAGTTTTTAACACTGAATCATGCTCAGTGTGTTTCTTTTGTTGCTGGTTTGTGACAAAATTGGGGGATTCGTCCGGGATAGTTCCCAAGGTTAACGAGTGTCATCTGGGATCGTTCCCCAGATTGACAAGATTTGTTCGGGATTCAATCCAAATTCTTTTTAATTGGCTTGTGTGTGTGGAAACCAGCAGCAATGGATATTAAGGCATTTTTGGAGTCACCAACCCAAAAGGGATTGGAGGTGGCGAAAAAGGATGATTTGATAAAGATTGCTACAAGGCTAAACCTTACAGAAGTAAAGCAGTCTATGAGAAAGGCAGATATTCAGAGATTGATAGCTGGCCATTATGTGGAAAAGAAGGTGTTTGAGAAGGAAGTGTTAAAACAGTTTCCTGGCAGTGAAATAGCAATTTCTGAGGCACAGGTGCAGCTGGCAAAGATAGAGGCTGAACGAGAGCAAAATAAATTAGAAGCTGAACGAGAACAGAAGAAATTAGAGGCCGAACAAGAGGAAAAGAGATTAGACGCTGAACGAGATCAAACCCAGTTAAAATTAGAGGCCGAACAAAAGCTAACTCAGATGAAGTTAGAGGCTGAACGGGAACGGGAACTAATTCGGTTAAAGTTTGAGGCAGAGGAAAAGGAGAAACAGAGGCAGCATGAGTTACAAATGAAGCGTAGGAGTTCGGAATCTGATTCTGATGATGGTTTTTCAGCCAGCAGGGAGGTTCGATTAGTCCCTCCGTTTGAAGAAGATCAGGTTGATCAGTATTTCCAACATTTTGAAAAGGTTGCTGTGAGTTCAAACTGGCCAAGGAAAGGATGGGCTCTTATGGTACAGAGTGTGATTAAAGGTAAAGCTCAAAAAGCTTATTCTGCTTTGTCTGCTGAGGATGCAGCTGATTATACCAAGGTAAAACAAGCTATTTTGAAGGCCTATGAATTGGTCCCTGAGGCTTATAGACAAAAATTCAGAGACTTGAGGAAATCTGCAGATCAGACTTATATGGAATTTGCCAATGGAAAGAGAATATGTTTTGAACGATGGTGCCTGGCTAAAAATGTAGATGGGGATTATGATAAATTGACAGAATTGATACTAGTGGAAGACTTTAAAAGATGTGTTCCAGCTGAATTAACAACATATTTAAATGAAAAGGCAGTGGAAACTTTACAAGAAACTGCTAGGTTGGCAGATGATTATGCTTTAACCCATAAATCCAAATGGGGACAACCTAAAACCTTTCAAAAGAGTTACAAAGACAATCCAGGTAAACCGGAGATTAAATTGGGAGGTAATCAAAAAGGAAAGGATGAAAAGAAGCCAGGGCTGGAGAAACCTGTTGAGCGTACTTGTTATTACTGTAGGAAACCTGGCCACGTGATATCTAATTGTGCCCTTTTGAAGAAAAAGAAGGAAGCTGGGCCCAATGCTTGCTTTCAGGCAATTAAAAATCAAAAAGGTTTAGGAGATGCTGTTAAAGATCAGTCCTTGCAAGAGGTAAAAGTGGAAAAGTTGGAGGAGGTGAGAAAAGAATTCCGTTCGTATGTATCAGAGGGTTTTGTTTCACTGAATGATGAGTCACCCCAGGTGCCAGTGAAAATTCTTAGAGATACTGGGGCTAGTCAATCTCTCTTGCTGGACAGTGTTTTAAATTTTGGTGAAGAAAGTGACACTGGTGAAGTAAATCTAGTACGAGGCGTTACAGGTGAGACCATGTCTGTCCCTTTTCACAGGGTGATTTTAAAGTCAAAGTTCGTAGAAGGACCAGTCGAGATAGGGATAAGACCTAGTTTGCCAGTGGAAGGAGTTTCTTTGTTATTGGGAAATGACCTTGCAGATGGAGAAATTGTTCCTGTGGTACGGTTAACAACCAAACCAAGGATTGATGAGTCTGAGAATGATCCAGATGTTTACCCATCATGTGCGGTGACTCGAGCTAGAGCTAGAGAATTAGCCAAGACAGACAGTCCGATGCAGTCTGATGTGGTTCCTTGTGACAGTCCTAAACAGGAAGAAAATTATGATGCCTTATCTGAGACTTTTCTGTCTTCACTGGAGGATCAACATCCTTATAGTGAGCCTGAATTTAAAGATTTGTCTTTGTCAAGGAAGGATTTTATGGTGGAACAGACAAAGGACCCTGAGTTGACAGAATTGAAAGAAAAAGCACTCTCATGTGAGGAGATTGAAAAAGTGCCAATTGGATACTATGTCAAAAATGGAGTGTTAATGAGGAAATGGAGATCTCCCCATGTCCAAAAATTTAAAACTCGGTTTGAGAGAGTCTGCCAGCTAGCGAGAGAGAATTTGAAAACCAGCCAGATAAGAATGAAGACATATTTTGATAGACGTGCTCAGCCTAGGACATTTGCAGTGAGACAAAAGGTGTTGGTATTTTTCTCTAGCCAAAATAATCCATTGCAATCTCGTTTTTCTGGACCCTATGTTATTGAATCTCGAGTGACTGATCTAACATATATAATCAAAACACCAGATAGACGCAAGAAAACACAACTCTGTCATGTAAACATGCTAAAACCTTATTATGAGAGGGATTCAGTTGTGGCCTTGGTGGATGGTGTAAAGGTTGTTTCTAGAATGCCTGATGTTGATGTTGAGGAAGGCCAATTTAGACCAAATATTGTTCCATCGAAACTAAAAAACCAAAATATCCTGGAGAACCTTGAAACGAAGTTGGACCATTTACAAGTTTCACAAAAACAACAGATGAGAGAATTAATTTTAAAATTTAAAAATTTATTCCCAGATGTTCCAAACAGAACATCGATAATTACCCATGATGTTGATGTTGGGGATGCAAAACCAATCAAACAACACCCATATCGAATGAATGTGGAAAAAAGTAAACTTGTTGATCAGGAAATAAAATACATGTTGGAAAATGATATTATTAGACATTCTACTTCAAATTGGAGTTCGCCCTGTGTTATTGTACCTAAACCTGATGGAACTGTTAGATTTTGCACAGATTACAGGAAAGTGAATGCTGTAACAAAGTCAGATGCTTACCCTATTCCTAGGGTGGATGATTGCATAGACAGAGTGGGAAAGGCAAAATTTCTTACAAAGATTGACCTATTAAAAGGGTACTGGTGTGTTCCATTAACAGATAGAGGAAGGGAAATTTCAGCCTTTGTAACCCCTTCTGGATTGTATGAATACAATGTTTTGCCATTTGGAATGAAAAATGCTCCGGCAACATTTCAAAGAATGATTAATTCAGTGATTCATGGGTTAAAACATACAGATGCCTACATTGACGACTTAGTGACTGGGAATGATACTTGGGAAGATCACATCTCTGCGTTAGAAAGGTTGTTTGAAAGACTTTCCAAGGCTAACCTTACAGTTAACTTGGCTAAAAGTGAATTTGGCCATGCCACTGTGACATATCTTGGTTATGTTGTAGGTCAAGGCAAGCAAGCTCCTGTTCAGGCAAAAGTTCAAGCAATATCTGAGTTCCCTATTCCCACAGGTACGAGGACTGTTAGAAGATTTTTGGGAATGGTTGGATATTACCGAAAATTTTGTAAAAATTTTGCTGATATTGCTCTTCCCCTAACTAATCTTCTGAAGAAGGGAGTAAAGTTTGTTTGGACAGATTCTTGTCAAGAAGCATTTGAGAAACTGAAAGCCATTTTATGCTACCATCCTGTGCTCAAAACACCTGACTTTGAAAAGCCATTTTCATTAGCAGTAGATGCCAGTGATGAAGCTGCAGGAGCTGTGTTGTTGCAGAAGGGTGACCTTGATGATATTGACCATTCTGTAGCTTACTTTTCAAAGAAATTTAATGAGCATCAAAAGAATTATTCCACCATAGAGAAAGAATTACTGTCGCTTATTTTAGCCTTGCAACATTTCAGTGTATATGTTTGCACCGCTCAGAAACCATTGACTGTGTATACAGATCATAACCCATTGGTGTTTCCGAGCCGAGTCAAAAACAAGAACAGAAGGCTGTTAAACTGGAGTTTAATTTTGCAAGAGTTTGATCTCATGATAACTCACATTAAAGGCAAAGATAATGTGATTGCTGATTGTCTTTCTCGATGTTAAATGGGAAACATGTATCTGTACTAATCTGATAGTCTGTAGTTGTGTAGCATGATAATTATTAACATTACTAACTGTATGCGCGGTTAAAATTTTCTTGGGAAAATTTTTTTTTAGGTGGGAGGTGTTACGGACTCAGTGAAAGTCCCTTTAAGATAGAGAGTGTGTGTGTATGTGTGTGGGGCGTGTTTACGTCAATAGAAGATAAAGGACGTAATGACGTGGTTGAAGAAGGCAGAAGAAGAAGAAGAAGAAGAAGGAGAGAAGGGAGAGAGACACCAGCCTGCTTGTTTTCTCTATCAATGGATGAGAAACAATAACTGTGTTTGCCACTGAAATCCATGTATGGAAGTTGGAAGTAATCCGGTGGAGTTCACTTTGTTGCTGACCTGTAGAAGGAAACAGGTACTTGTTTGTGGACGACCACGGTTCGGATGCTTTCGGGGTGAGGAAGTCACTACCGAGTAAACACTGAAGTGTCGTTTGGGTTCCATCGTGGAACATTTGGATTTCGTATGTACTCTCTCTATGTTTTTCTACATCTACATCTTATCTTCAGACAACGGTGGTTGTTGAAGAAGCCCTTGCTCATGTTTCACCTTATGGCTTGCGGAACTGAACTTTAAGAACCATTCCGGAACTGGGAGTTTTGGACTTTGTCACACACACACACACGACGAGTTTAGTTTTGGGGTTAACGTTCGAGGTTTAACATTTTTGAATTCTAACATACTAACATTTTTACTTTTATTTTACGTATTATCATAAGTAGTGATTAATAAAATAGTTTTTAACACTGAATCATGCTCAGTGTGTTTCTTTTGTTGCTGGTTTGTGACAAAATCAAACAGGCACAACAAGATTTTGGTGGGCCTTGACAGGATGGGTATGGGGAGGAACATTCCTCATGTGGAGGAATCTAAAACATAGGGTGCGAGTGATAGAGTCCCTGTTTTTAAAAAAAAAATAAGGGGTCACCCATTTATGATAGAAATGAAGCATTTTTTTCTTTCTCTAATGAGTCTTTGGAACTCCCTTCCTCAAAGGGCTGTGGAGATGGAGTTTTTGAATATTTTTAAGGCAAAGGTAAATAAATTCTTGACGAGCAAGGGGGGTGGGGGTAATAGATTACCAGGGATATTGAGAATCCAGATTTGACGTTACAGTCACAATTTTATTGATTGGTGGAAAAGGTTTGAGAATTTCTAGGCCTAGTACTGCTCTTAATTAACATAGTTCACGTTATCCTGGATGATATTGAATTCCTTAAATGTTCTTGGAGCTGAGCTCATCCAGGCAAATAAAGAGCATTCCAGTATGCTCCTGACTTGTGCCCTGTGGACTGTGCAAAGGTTTTGGGATATCAGGAAATGAATTATTCAACCTCTGACCAGCTCTTCTGGACACCTGGGCCAGATGTGTTTTGCTTAATAGTGACCCCAGGGTGTTGATAAGGGGTGAAGGGGTGCCAGTGAATGTCAAGGGACTCAGATGCTGACTGGGAAATTCTGACACAGTCAGAGAGCAAATGAGTATATTTTTGTGGGATCCAAACATATTAAGGCCTGATGAGATGTATCTCAGACTGCTATAGGAGGAAAGGGAAGAAATTTCTGGAGCCCTGACAGATTTTTGCACCTTTGCTAGCCTCATGCAAGGTACCAAAAGACTGGGATAGCAAATGTAGTTCTTCTATTCAGGAAAGGCAGCAGGGATAAGCCAGGTAACTATGGACCAGTGAGTATTACATCACTGGTGGGGAAATTATTGGAAACATTTCTTAGGGACAGCATTTATTTACACTTGGAAAGGCAGGGATTGATTAGGGATGGTCCACGTGGCTTTGTTCTCATGAACTTGAACTATTTTTTGAGGAGGCAAATAAGCCTATTGATATGAGGAGTGCAGTCGATGTTGTGTACATGGACTTTAGTAAGGCCTTTAACAAGGTCTTTCATGGTAGACTGGTCCAAAAGGTTAGTGTCCATTAGATCAAAAGCAAGCTGGCAAATTGGATCCAAAATTGGCTCGTTATTTGGAGATAGAGGGTTGCTTTTCTAATTGGAAGTCTGTGACCAGGGTATACCACAAGGATAGGGCTGGGATTCTTGATATTTGTGATATACATCAATGCCTTGCATGTGAATGTAGGAGATGTGATTAGTATATTTGCAAATGACACAAAAATCTGTGATGTTATAGCAAGGAGGTTTGTCTTAAGTGATATCATGATTTAGGTCAGCTGGAATGTTGGGTGCACAATGGCAGATGGAAATTAATCCTGACAAGTGCAAAGTGATGCATTTTGGAAGGTCAAGTAAGGAAGGGACATACACAGTGCCCTAAGGGGTGTTGATGGACAGAGGGATCAGGGCCCAAATTCATAAATCCCTAAAAGTGGCAACACATGGAGACAGGGTAGCAAAGCAGGCATCTGGGATGCTTGCCTTCATCAGCCCTGGCATGGAATAATATTGTACAGTAGTGCGTGCAGTTCTGGTTGCTACAGTATGGGAAGGATGTGACTGCCCTGGAGAGGGTGCAGAGGACATTCCTGGGTGTTGCCTGGGTTGGAGCACTTCAGCTATATGGAGAGATTGGATAAGTTGGGTTTATTTTTCTTGGAGTGGAGGAGGCTGAAGGGTGACCAGGTAGAGATATATAAAATGAGGAGGGGAGACGGGATACATGGTAAGAATCTTTTACCCTTGGTGGGGGTGTCTAAAACAAGACAAAGATATAAGATGAGATATAGAAGGTTTAGAGGGGATCTGAGGGAGAATTTTTTTCATGCAGAGTGGTTAGAATCTGGAATGCACAACCTGAGGAAGTAGTGGCACCTGGACAAGCAGTAGAATTGCCAAGGCATAGAAGGTTATAGACCAGATGTGAGTAAATGGAACTTATATAGCTAAGTGCAATAGTCACCATGAACGTTGTGGGCCAAAGGGCCTCTTCCTCTGCTGCACAACTCTATGACTCTACACTTCTTCAAGATCTTGGTAATTTCAAATATCTAAGATGCCATTTGTATATTGAAATTTAAGTCCCTGATGAGTCTGCACAGGAAGATTTATTTAATCCCTAACATTAAGTTCTATCATTTGTGAAGTGCATTCCATTTTAATGCCACATTGCAACTAATTTGAAATAACTAGTTTTATGAACTATTTTTCAGAATTGTTGCCTGTTTAATGCCAGAAATTCAGGTTTATGTCCTATTCATCAGCTTAACTCAGTTGTAATCCTAGACTAAATAAAAAATCATATGGACACGTGGGTTTGGGAGCACATGGAGAGAAGATTTAAATCAATGACATTGGGCATTAGGATGCCATCTCTAATCCGTTAATTTCCACAATTCACTGTAGTGTGTTAGACAGCATGATATAAACTCCCCTGGAAAGTTGTCTTAACTTTTAACATATTATAATTGGAGTGAACTTGTGGTAACAGCGGGTCATGTCAAGGAAATATTCCTGTTGGATATGCATCAACAGTGGCTGTCAAAGATCTTACTGACAGCTTTTTTGCATCTACATCCTTTTGAGGTTGTTGCATTTGGTGGCAGACAAATGCATAAGAAAAAAACAAACTACGAGAGGAACACAGTAGGTATTTACCGCTCCAGATCCCAGCATCTGCAGTCTCTTGTGTCTCCAAATGCATAAGAAAGTTGGCTGATGGTTTCTTTGCCAGAACTTACAATTATGTCAGCTTTGTTTGCAATGATGGCAGTCAAGAGGAATTGAGACTTGGGTTTCCGGCTCTGGCTGGCTTACTGCGAGTGTAGGATGTGATTAACTGTGAACTTGTGGCCAAGAATACTCATCACACACAAAGACTTCCACACCATTGCTATGTAGCCAGTGTGCAGCCATAAAAAAAGATCTTTGTATTGCTCTTCTTAAGAATTCTACACAGCTGCCACGATGCATTAATTCTGCAGCAGTGCACCCTCGCAAGTATTTTGCTCCTGGGAACACAGTTAGCAGCAGGCTACTTAGAGACAAAGAGTGCACACTTAACATGCAGCCAACGATACCTCTCAGAAACCCAAAGAATGACTCTCTGGTCCAAACAATGAATACAGAAATGAACAGTAGACTATTAAACGATGAAATATAAAATAAATTAAGCATGCTTAACATACATTTGAAGCCTTTGTAATAGTTTCAGTGCACATCAGTCAGGATGTTTTACGTTGTGTTCTGCACAGCTCATCCTAACAGTGAGACTGGACCAGCAGGAGGGTCATAGTCAAAGAGTCATAGGGCATGGAAACAAACTATTTGACCCACCATGTCAATACTGAGCAGTGGGGATCCATCCACAATTAATTCCATCCTCTGGCACTTGGCCCATAGCCTTCTATGCCCAGATGATTCAAGTGCTCGTCTAGGTACTTACTAATTGCTGTCAGCAACACTCTCTCAGGCTGTCCATTCCAGGTATTCACCACTCTCTAGGTGGAAAAGGTCCCTCTCAGATCGCATTTTAACCTCTTACCCCTTCCCTAAATCTTTGTCCTCTAGTTTTATCTACCTCTGATATGGGGAATTGTTTCTTGCGGTCTACCCCATCTATCCCTAGCCATCATAAGTTTATGTACCTCAATCATATTCCCCCCCCACCACCCCACAACCTAGTCCACTCCAAGGAAAACAGACCCAGCATCTTCAATCTCTCCTCATAACTGAAACGCTCCATCCCACACAACATCATGGTGAATCTCCTCTGCACTCTCTCCAGTACTCTTATGGAAATTCTGAGGAGGGAGAAGAGGAGGACAAAGTGGAAACTGATGTAGATAGTTCACTGCAGGAGTGCTTATTGTTGCTTGGATGCTTTAATTATTGCAGAGGTTTCTAAGGCTACATTGGTGCACCAATCTACTAATCACATAAGAAACAGTTTGCCAATTATCAACATCTCAAATAAGCCACTTGGCAGCTAGGAGCCAAGAGTGGGCAGGACAGTGTACAAATGAAAAGGATTTTGGTGCAGTAGGATTGGTACACTGATCCTCAACTTCACAGCTGCAGTATTGGCTCAAGGTCAAAGTCAGATTTTATTGTCATCTGCACAAGTACATGTATGCTCAGGTGCAATGAGAAACTTATTTGCAGCAGCATTACAGGCACTTAGCATCATATAAGCAGCATTCACAAGAAAAACATAAATTAAACATAAATTATACACAATTTTTACAAGAAAGAACACAATTAGAACAAAAAAAAGACAAATTGCATTTTAGTGCAATGTGATCAAAGTGTCATAGTGTTGCTAAATTGTAGTGATTAGGGTTTTGCCGGTTTGTTCAAAAAACCAGATGGTTGAAAGGAAGTAGCTGTTCTTGAATCTGGTGTTGTGGGACTTCAGGCTTCTGTACCTCCTGCTGGACTAAAGCCTTTGCACATCCAGTGTATTCAATTACTTCTTGGTATTGCATCAAGGGAGCCAGATTGCTTGGATTTAAACAGAATGTAAGAGACCTCAGGGAAGGATTGAGTTGGTTCATTTACTCTGTATTTCAGCTAGTCATTGCAAATCATTTTCTTTCATTGGTTTGAGTTCACATTGGATTTGCAACTGATTGAGGAAAGAGGTGTTCATGCAGCATCCTACTCTGAATAGTTGCTGTATTACTTACATTGGGAGGTAAATGTGGAGTACTGAGCAATTTTCCACCCATTTTTGTAATCATTTAGATTGTGTTACTGCAACTATCTCATGTGATAAAGATCTTTTGAGCCTTAAAATGTTTCACAGTATTGAGTCAGATTTGAGAAGATTTTACTCTTTTAAAAGTAAATCAATCTGATAGTTCTTGATGTTGATGGATATTATTCATTCTTGAGATTTTCCAGCATGGCAATATTGGCTTATACTGTCCATTCAAAATAGTTCTTTTCATCATGTAAAACCCCTCACTTATTGGGGGAAAATAACTTATCCCAGGACCAGGCAATTCAAATAGGACACAGTGCACAGATGAGAGTGCTTAGTAAGCTCATTTCTGTTTGCAAAAAAATAGAAAACACCTCCACTATGTCTGCACCATAAAATTGTGCACATCGGCAGGCAAGACCATGTTCAGAAGTATCTGCAGCATATTCAATACAAGAGGTATCCCATCATTATATAAATTTGGTGATAATGATTCAAAGAGCAGTATTGCTTATCATGCTTGCTGATATTTTGAAGTGTTTAGTAATGGAAGCTGAGTAGCGTGCAAAGCATTTATAATGAAAACTTTGATCATCACTGAATTCTTTCTATTTTTCGGGGCAGATGAAAAAGATTTATCTTAAAAGAAAAAAAATCATATGGTTAATATTTCAGGAGAGGTTATTAGTACTTAATCTCATTTTTTTTATTTGTTTGGATTATTTCTGGAAGTTGATTTGATCTGTGGCACTAAGTGGATTATGTAAATACACTGTTAATAGCAAGGCTTTGGGACATGCCGGTACAAACAGAAAGAAAAAAACTCAGCCAAAATGATGACAGGCAGAAATGGCCAATTCTGATACAGACAGAAAGAAAGAGCAAGTTACCTGAAGTTGGAGAATTTGATATTGAGTTCTGGAGGCTGCAACATGGCCACATGGGTGTTGTTCCTCAAGCTTGCATTGGGCCATAATGTAACAATGCAGAAGGTCATAGACAGGAAGGTCAAACTGAGAGTGGGATGGTGAATTAAAGCGGCAGACAAATGGAAACTCAGGTCATTTTGAGGATTGAACACAATCTATGTTTGGTGTCTCCATTGTAGAGGAAGCCACACTGTGAACACCAAATGCAGTACACTAGATTGGAAAAAGTGCAAGTGAATCGCTGCTTCGCCTGGAAGGATTGTTTGGGTTACTGGACTGTGGGAAGGGAAGAAGTGAAAGGCAGGTGTTATATCTCCTGCAGTTGCATGGGAAGGTGCCATAAGAGAAGTGGGAGGTGGGCACAGCAGAGTGGACCAGAGAATCTGAGAGAATAATCTCTTTGAAATGCTGAAATGGGAGGAGAGTGGAAGATGTGTCTGGTAGGGGAACCTTAATGGAGCTGGCAGCACTGTTTCAATGAATACTTGTCTGTCCCCTCCTGAAATACCTCCAGTGAGTTCACTTCCATAATTCTCCAGGGTGGAGAATTTCAGATAAATTCCTGTAAACTTCTGTTCTAAATAACTGCCTCTTATCTTGTAACAGTGTCCTCTTGTTCAAGACCCTCCCAATAATAAAAATGTAGAAGATAATTTTAATGCCTGACTGCATAAGATTTGGGAGCAGATGAAAGTTTAAATTTGAATTTCACTGAGGCTAGAAAAGGAGCAGACAAGTAATTGTTCCCAGAAATTGGGTTGGCACGTTAAATATGCTAAAATGTCCAAAAGCCTCTGATTTAATCTGCATTGCAGATTTTAGTGGGAGCAGAAGAGTTTCCAAGGCCTTGAAACAATCTGCATTGAATGCAGTGTAAGAACAACTTCAGAGAGTTGGTAAGTGCTTTCACAGTGTTCCTCATAGATGAGGAAGAGTGGGAGGGTCTTCCCATGCCTCCCCAGACTTCCCCACCACCAGCATATTCCCCACATTTGCTACATATATTGCCTGTCTTACCACCCTTGCCCCGCCCACTCCCTGGTTTAAGCCTCCACCATCCTGGAATTAGGCTTCTCATCATTTGGGGTTGGAAAGAAGGTTATCATGCCCTTTGAGGTCAGAGGTCAGTATTAGATCTACCTGATCCTCTGTTCTCTTTGATTAGAGGGAAGTAAAGACAAATTATGCTTTATTCCAGACAAGGAACTTGGCAGGTCTCAAGACACATGCAGTAAATTAAGAGAAAACTCCATATCCTTTGAGGTAAACCATCTTAAGGGTTTCCTGCCTGAATCTCCGGCTGCCCCTCTGCTTCACCCCACCTCTCATCCCAGTAGAAATCGCAGCCATTGTCTCTGGAAAATGAAAACTGATTACTGTAATGTTTTCGTTTGAGTTTTCATTTTTCATTTGGATCATTCAAGTGGTGGGTGATTTTTATTAGAGGATTGTGTATAGAAATCAGACTTCCTGATTAACTCAGGCACAGATTGTCATTATGCAAACTCAATCCATCAGCAGGATGCAAACTTGAATGAGTGTTGTCCAGCTTCCTTCCATCAGGGGTAGTGATTTGAATCTAATTCCTGATTGTGTGTGTTGTTACATCACATTTATACCTGACCTCCAGCAGGAGAGTAAGTCAGACAACTCAAGTACTGAGATTGTAAATGAATATCTTCTGTTTCCTTGCTGCATCACAATATACAATGATTTTGTTTTTTATCCAGAATGACAGTGAGATTGGTGGCATGAACTCAAACTAATAATAATGTGTTGCAAAAATCATGAATATATGGGAATAACAATATGTCAGAAGTATAACTTTGTTAGGACTCTAGATGGAAATACCGAAGGAGCTTTTTTCCACTAAAATCTCTTTTTCTTTCTGTTCCATGCATCTCCTTCCTCTGGCTCTCCAGAGGACTGTCTGGAAGGCAATGCAACATGGCGTAAGCTTCAATGTTCCAATTCATCATTGTCATCTGCATTTGTCTTTGAATGTTGGTGCCAATATGTCAATTATAGAAATTCCACCAACTCCTCCATGTTCAAGAATCATGCATTGAGTCCGTTTTAAAGCAATGTTGTTCATATATATTCATTGCAGATATTTGATACTGTTGTAGCGAGGTGCTACGCACTGAGCTAAGAATGAAACACGCAGTCGGAAGTCTGAGCTCGAGACTGATTTATTTTTCAACTACTCGCGCTAGCTTTTAAACCCGATTCAGATCCCGCCCTCTCCGGGCGGAAGTGACGCCCACAGTATGTCACCGAACTCTTCCCGCACACGGGCTTTCTCTCCTCTCTGTCGAAGAAGAAGGCCTGGCGCCATTTTGCTGCCAGCCTTCCTGCTGACGTGTGCTCCATTCTTGGAGCTGGTTCGTTTGCTTCGGAGGTAGGTCGCTACATGACCCCCCCCCCAGAACCGGCGATACCCCTCCCAAAGTCCACAGTTTGGGACAGTCGCTGCTTGGGCCGTCTGCCTCTGTGCCATGGAGCCTGAGCCTCGACAGTCTGCGACAAGTCCACATGGGCCAGTTTGAGCCGGTCTACCGTGAAATCCTCCTCTTTCCCCCCAATGTCCAGAGCGTATGTGGACTCGTTGTTCCTCAGTACTTTGAATGGTTCCTCATATGGCCGCTGTAGGGGTGTCCGGTGCACGCCCCTTTGAACAAAAACGAACTTACAGTTGTGCAGGTCCTTGGGTATACAGGTCGGGGTTTGTCCGTGTCGTGAAGTCGGTACGGGGGCCAGGTTGCCAAGCTTCTCGCGTAGCCTGTCCAGGACTGCTGCTGGTTCTTCTTCCTGCCCCCTTGGGGCTAGTATGAACTCTCCTGGGATGACCAGGGGTGTGCTGTACACCAGCTCGGCCGACGAGGTGTGCAGATCCTCTTTGGGTGCTGTGCGGATTCCCAGCAGGACCCAGGGGAGCTCGTCCACCCAGTTAGGCCCTTTCAGGCAGGCCATGAGAGCTGACTTCAAGTGGCGGTGGAAGCATTCCACCAACCTGTTCGACTGTGGATGGTAGGCGGTTCTGTAGTGCAAACGTGCTCCCAACAGGCTGGCCACGGCCGACCGCAGGCTGGAGGTGAACTGGGCACCTCTGTTGGAGGTAATGTGGGCCGGTACCCCGAAGCGTGCTACCCAGGTTGCGATCAGTGCTCAGGCGCAGGAATCGGCGGTAGTGTCGGTAAGCGGGGCCGCCTCTGGCCATCTTGTGAATCGGTCGACTATAGTTAGGAGGTACCTCGCTCCTCTCGACACAAGCAGGGGCCCCACAACATCCACATGAATGTGGTCGAACCTCCAGTGGGTGGGCTCGAACTGCTGCAGCGGTGCTTTGGTGTGCCGCTGCACCTGGGTTGTTTGGCACTGCACGCACGCTTTGGCCCACTCGCTGACCTGCTTGCGGAGCCCGTGCCACACGAACCTGCTGGAGACCATTGGGACGGTTGTCCTGATTGATGGGTGCGCCAAACCGTGTACGGAGTTGAAAACCCGCCCTCGCTAGGCTGCCGGGATGATGGGGCGAGGTTGGCCGGTAGCTATGTCGCATAGGAGGGTCCTCCCAGCTGGGCCTACTAGGAACTCTCGCAGCTGCAAACCCGAGACTGTGGTCCTGTAGCTGGGCAACTCATCATCTGCCTGCTGTGCCTCCGCTAGCACTACGTAGTCCACTCCCTGGGACAGGGTCTGGATAGCTGGCCTGGAGAGTGCGTCCGCCATGACATTGTCCTTTCCCAAGACATGCTGGATCTCCATCGTGTACTCGGAGATGTAAGACAGATGTCGCTGCTGACAGGCCGACCAGGGATCGGACGCCTTCGTGAACGTGAAGGTCAATGGTTTGTGGTCCGTGAATGCGGTGAACGGCCTGCCCTCTAAAAAGTACGTGAATTGCCGGATTGCCAGGTAAAGTGCTAACAGCTCCCGGACGAAAGCACTATAGTTGAGTTCAGGTTGCCACAGGTGCTTGCTGACTAACACTAGGGGTTGCCAGCGCCCCTCGATTAGTTGTTCCAGAACCCCACCAACTGCCGTGTTGGACGTGTCCACTGTGAGGGTGGTTGGAATGTCCGTTCTGGGGTGCACCAGCATCGCGGCGTTTGCCAAGGCTTCTTTGGCTTTAACGAAAGCGGCCGCGGCCTCTTCGTCCCAAATGATGTCCTCGCCTTTACCCGACATCAGGGTGAAAAAAGGGTGCATGACTTGCGCTGCCGAGGGGAGGAAACGGCGGTAGAAGTTGACCATACCGATGAACTCCTGCAAGCCTTTGACTGTGTTGGGGCAGGCGAAGTGGCAGACCGCATCTACCTTGGCGGGCAGGGGAGTTGCCCTGTCTTTGGTAATTCTGTGGCCCAGGAAGTCGATGGTGTCGAGCCCGAAATGGCATTTGGCTGGGTTGATGGTGAGGCCGAAGTCACTCAAGTGGGAGTAGAGCAGGTGGAGATGGCTCAGGTGGAGATGACTCAGGTGTTCCTGGCGATTGCGGCTGGCTATGATGATGTCGTCTAAATAGATGAACAGTAAGTCTAGGTCGCGCCTGACGGCATCCATCAGCCGCTGGAATGTCTGTGCAGCATTCTTCAGGCCGAAAGGCATCCAGAGGAACTCGAACAGGCCGAACGGGGCAATGAGCCCTGTCTTGGGGATGTCTTCGTGGTGTACCGGGATTTGATGGTATCCCTGGATGAGGTCCACCTTGGAAAAGATGCTCGCCCCATGCAGGTTTGCTGCAAAGTCCTGTATGTGGGGTATGGGGTAGCGGTCTGGGGTTGCGGCCTCATTCAACCGACGGTAGTCGCCTCACGATCTCCAGCCCCCGGCTGCTTTGGGCACCATGTGCAGGGGGGAAGCCCATGGGCTGTTGGACCTCCGTACAATCCCCAATTCCTCCATCCACTTGAACTCCTCCTTCGCCAGGCGGAGCTTGTCCGGAGGAAGCCATCGTGCATGGGCGTGGAGGGGTGGTCCCTTGTTCGGGATGTGGTGCTGTACTCTGTGTCTGGGTATGGCTGCCGTGAACTGCGGTGCCAGAACCGATGGGAAATCCGCCAGGATTCTAGTGAATTCGTTGTCCAACAGCATGACGGAGTCCAGGTGTGGGGCCGGCAACTTGGCTTTGCCCAAGGAGAACATTTGAAAAGCCTTGGCATGTACCAGTCTTTTCCCACATAAGTTAACCAGTAGGCTGTGGGCCCACAAGAAGTCTGCCCCTAGGAGTGGCTGGGCCACAGCGGCCAGTGTGAAGTCCCACGTGAACCGGCTGGCGCCGAAATGCAGCTGCACTGTGCGGGTGCTGTAGGTTCGTATTGTGCTGCCATTCATGGCCCTGAGGGTGGGCCCTGGCTCCCTGTTCCAGGTGCCATGCCCCGTCGGGGGTAAAACACTGATTTCCGCTCCAGTGTCGACCAAGAAGTGGCATCCCGATTGTTTGTCCCAGATGAACAAAAGGCTGTCTTGGTGGCCAGCCGCCATAGCCATCAGTGGTGGCTGGCCTCGGCGTTTCCCCAGAACTCACAGGGCGGGCGACACCGGTGGGCTTCTGCGCCCCACCGCTGGTGGTAGAAACACTACTGAACATTGGATCCCTCATTCCTACCTCTAGGTTGTGTGCACTCTGTTGTCAGGCCTGGTCTGGTCTGCCGTTGGGCATGTGGCCTGTTGATCTGTGCAACGGACACCTCGCTTTCCCTCTTGGCCTTCCACAGCACGTCTGTGCAGGCTGCCACCTTCCCGGGATCACTGAAATCCGCATCGGCGAGCCGCAGGTGTATGTCGTCGGGCAGCTGCTCTAGAACCGCCTGCTCAAACATGAGGCAGGGCTTGTGTCCATCAGCCAGGGCCAGCATTTCGTTCATTAGCGCAGACGTTGGTCTGTCCCCTAAGCCATCCAGGTGCAGCAAGTGGGTGCCACGCTCCCGCCGTGAGAGGCCGAAGGTCCTTATGAGCAGCGCTTTGAATACTGCGTACTTGCATTCCTTCGGGGGCGACTGAATGAAGTCCGCGACCTGGGCGGCCGTCTCCTGGTCGAGGAAGCTCACCACGTAATAGTAGCGCATGAAGTCGGAAGATATCTGTCGAATCTGGAACTGGGCCTCTGCTTGATCAAACCACAGTTGGGGCCGCAGCGTCCAGAAAGTTGGCAGTTTAAGTGAAACTGCGTGAACAGCTGAAGGGTCGCTCATCTTTGGTCCAAATCCCGTTTGGACAATCAGGGTCACCAATGTAGTGAGGTGCTACACACTGAGCTAAGAATGAAACACGCAGTCGGAGGTCTGAACTCAAGACTGATTTATTTTTCAACTACCCGTGCTAGCTTTTAAACCCAATACAGATCCCGCCCTCTCCGGGAGAAAGTGACGCCTGCGGTACGTCGCCAAACTCTTCCCGTGCGTGGGCTTTCTCTCCTCTCTGTCGAAGAAGAAGGCCCGGCGCCATTTTGCTGCCGGCCTTCCTGCTCCGTTCTCGGAGCCGGTTCGTTCGCTTCGGAGGTAGGTCGCTACACTGTTATATTTTATCCCTTTCATTATTTTGGGTTTTGGATAAATGATTTTAATATCCCATACTCTTGCATCATTTTCATATAATTCATTCACTGGTAAGATGGACTAATGACAGATCTAGAGATCTACACCTTGTTTTAATCAACCTTCACTTTGTGAAAAAGGAGATGGAGAACACCAGAATGAGTTGAGAACATTTTCTTCAACAGATTTAGGGGTATAATTTAGGGTGTCAGGAAATGCAAACAACCCATACAACATTGTCCAAAGAGGACTTACTGAGGAAGCTAGAATAGACGATAAGTGGCAGTAAAATTCATGCAGGAAATTTGAAATTGTTAAATTACACTTTTGCAGCAATTTCTAGAAGATTCAATAATCTTATATACTGTGAGACAGAATAGAAAGTGCTTATAAAGTCAGGGGAACTTTAGGGGCACCATTTCACCAAACCAGTTTCTGCCTTTTGTGGACTCTTGTTGCTGTGGACTGTTGTTGGTTGTTTTGCCAGTCAGTGAATTCTGTACAAATAGCCTCAGGCAACATTAACACCACTGACTCACTTTAACATCAGCACGTTGCCAAAAACACTGTGAAAATATCATGTGCTAAGGATCAATATAAAATTACTAACCGTTTCAAGCAATTTCAGGGAAGATGTATCTTCAAGAACAATTAAGGCAAGGCTGTAAAATTTATTTTGTGAGTAAATATAAATGCGAATATGTAACTGGCTGAATTGTTTTGGAATTCCCTGCAACAGCACCAAACCTATTCACTTAGACTTCATTATTTTAAAGTATTTCACACAGAGGGTATTGGTTATAGTGAACTAGCTGCCAGAGGTAGTGGTAGGAAGATACAATTACAGCTTTTAAAAACATTTAGACAGGTACTTGGATGGGAAAGGAACAGAAGGTACAGGCCTAATACAGGCTAATGGGATCAGAATAGATAGGCATCATGGTCATCATGGACAAGTTGGGCCAAAGAACCCGTTTCTATGCTGTACAACTCAGGAAATAGGCCCTTCGGCCCAACTCACCCTACCTGAGCAAGCCCCATTTGCCTGCATTTGGTCCATAACCATGTACCTGTCTAAATGTCTTTTAAATGTTGTCATTGTACCCTCCACCACTTCCCCTGGCAACTTGTTCCATATACCCATCACATTTTGTGTGAAAACCTTGCCCATCTGGCCCCCTTTATATCTTTCCCATCTCATCTTAAACCTATGTCCTCTAGTTATAGACTCCCCTACCGTGTGACCATTCACCTTACCTATGCCCCTCATGATTTTATATACTTCCATAAGGTTACCCCTCTGCCTCCAATGCTCCAGGGAAAAAAGCCCCACCCTAACCAGTTTCTCCTTATAACGCAAACCCTCCAGTCCCAGTAACATCCTTGTGAATCTTTACTGCTCTCTTTTCAGCTTAATGACATCCTTCCTATAGCTAGGCAGCCAGAACTGCCACAATACTCCAAGTTCCATCTCACCAATGTCTTGTACAGCTGTAACGTGATGTCACAACTCTTGTACTCAACGCCCTGACCAATGAAGCAAGCATGCCAAACATCTTCTTCACCACCCTGTCTACCTCTTTCGCCACTTTCAGGGAACTATGTACTCATACCCCAAGGTGTCTCTGTTATACAACACTCTCCAGGGCCCTGGTTTACTCTAGTTGGTTTACTATGTAAGTGCTGCCATGGTTTAACTTACCAAAATACAACAATTCACTGTTGTCCAAGTTAAATTCTATCCTCCGTTCTGTGGCCCACTTTCCTGGTTGAACTCAGATCACATTTTTCACTGTCTACTATACTACCAATTTTGGTGTCATCTTCAAACAACCATGCCACCCACATACTCATCCAAATTGTTAATATAAATGACAAACAAGAGGGGACGCAGCATGGATCCCAACAGCACACCACTGGTCACATACCTCCAACCTGAACTTTCTCTGTAACTGTAACACTTTATTCTGGAGTCTGTTATTGCTTTACCTTGTACTACCTCAATGCACTGTGTAATGAATTGATCTGTATGAATGGTATGCAAGACTAGTTCTTCACTGTACTTCAGTACATGTGACAATAATAAACCAATTTACCAACCCTCCACTACCACCCTCTGACTCCCACCACCAAGCCAATTTTGTATCCAATTGGCTAGCTCACACTGAATCCCACGTAATCTAACTTTCCAGACAAACCTACCTTGCCAGCCCTTGTCAAAGACCTTGCTGAAGTCCATGACGATTTAATAAACACACTATTTAAACAATACATTTTTTCAAATTTTCCAGCATTAATTTTTCTGCATTATGCTCTCTTTTTGGAAACTTCACACATAATTCTTTGATCAAAGTAGTTAATATAAATTGTAATTAACTCAGGCTCCAATAATGATTACGGAGACACCCCACTGGTTATAATAAAATGACCAATTCATCTTTTGTTTTCAGTCTATTAATAAAACTTATATCTATAATATGTACCCACTCTCCCTCATCTCTGCTCATGAGGGAGATTGTGCAGTGTTCCCTTGTGTAGTCATCTTTAATGCAGTACCTGATCGAATGCCTTTTTGTAATCCAAATGACTTCCATTAGTTCCCTTTTCTGTTCTCTGCTAGTTGCATGCTCAAACATGATTTTTATATAAAACAATTCTTGACTCTGCTTAATAATGTTATATTTTTCTAAGTGCTTTGATGTTAGTCCCCTCAGGGATTCCAGCATTTTTGTGACAGCTGATGTGAGGCTAACCGGCCAACAGTTCCCTTTTACTCTGTTTACTCTCTTACTTCATGATTAAGTAGAGGCATTACATGAGCCATTTTCAATCCACTGGATTCAGAACCTAGGGAATTTCAAAAGATGACAATGAATGCACTATCATTATCTGAAAACAAAATACTGTAGATTCTGGAAATCTGAAATGAGAAAGGAAATGTTGGGAGTATTCAACGGATCAGATAGCGTCTGCGGAAAGAGCAATGAAGTTAACATTTATGATCAATAACCTCTTGTCAGAATTATTCAGGAGCCACCTCTTTTGGGTATGGGACATGGAATATTAGTATCTAATCAGAATAATATATTATAATTTTAATAGCTTATTAGTTGGCTTGGTATTTTTTTCTCTTTGAATTTAATAGTTCTATGCTCTTTGCTCTATTTGCTCCTGATTACCTACTGCTTCTGTTATGCTTTAGATCTGTATGAAGACAAATACAAAGTATTTAATGTCTCCAACTATTTCCTACCGCATTATTTGGCATCAAAGTGACTAACATGACTTTCGCTGTCCTTCTCCCCTTAATTTACTTGCAGAATCTCCTATGATCTCTGTTGTATTTTCTGCCTCTATCAATATTTTTAATTATCCTTGGCTTGTTTCTAAAATTCTTTCAATCCTTAGACCTCTTTGCAAATATTTACAATTTTATAAGCTTTTCCTTTCAATCTTGTTCCATCCTTAACTCGTATAGTTAACCAGAGTTGGATCACTTGTCCCATAGTCATTACTTCTTGATTGAAAAATAATAACTTTGTGGGATATGTGATCTCAGTGTCATAGAGAGACACAGCACAGAAACAGGTCCTTCAGCCCATCTAGTCCACGCTGACTGTTAAGAACTCATTTATTTTGCGTGAATCCTACCCTAACCCATTTTATTCTCCTTACATTCATATCAATTCCCTCAAAATTCTACCACTCACATACTGGCTATGGGCAATTTACAGTGGCCAATTAATCTACCAACCTGCATATTTTTGGGATGTGAAAGAAAACCAGACTACCTGGAGAACTCCACACAGAATGTGCAAACTTCACACAGACCACACCGGAGGTCAGGCCTGGTTGCTGGAGCTGTGAGGCAACAACTTTATTAGCTATGCCACTGTGCCTCCTTTCTTTAAAGGCCTGCTGCTGCTGCTTATCTACCATCATACCTTTTAATCCAATTTGCCAAACAATCATAGCCAACTAGTCCCTCATATCTTAGTATTTAAGACCCCAGTTTCAAATTTAAATTTGTTGTTCTCAAACTGAATGTGAAATTCTATCAAATTTGTACCCTCACTTAGTGCTGCCTCCACTAAATCCTCCATCTCCATTGGCAGGATAGATGAACCCATGTCAGCGTCCTTACTCAGGCCAGCATCTCCAGCATTAAGACCCTATCACACAGCTTTGTTAGGTCAGTAATGTTACCCACATGCCTGACACCAGACCCTGACACTACTGGACTTACTGTTGTGATGTAGAGTTATTGACCTAACATTATTTCTTTCTCTTCTCAAGAGATGCTGCCTAACTGGCTGAGTATTTCCAACTTTTTCTGTTCTTATTTCAGATTTCCAGCAACTGCATTTTTTAAATTTTCAACTAGTGGGATGCCATCTGGCAAGAGGTGAGGGAACACTAAAGGTTAGGCCTTCTGGAGGTGTCTCCACATGCAAGCATTGCCCAGAGGGCACAGATGAGGAATGACAATAGGAAAGCATGGAGAAGGCTAGCGCAGATGGCTGGTGAACTGTCTGGCCTGTCAAACAGAATGATCAATATGGTTAGGATGTGGGGAAGTCTATATCCATCTTCAAGCCAATCCAGGGGAGCAACATTTCCTCTCTGCAGGAGGTCTGCATTTCTGTGGCAGCCAGCTTCAAAAACTTCTTGTTATAGGAGCAGATAGATCAGTTTTCAGCTTTCATGGAGTCACAAGCAGAAGCCATTCAAAATCTACATGTTTCTGTGGAAACTCAGCCGGATGTCAAACAGAATTGCTAGAAATACTCAGCAGGTTAGCCAGCACCTGTAGAGAGTGAAACAAAATTAACATTTCATTTTGGTGATCAGAATTGAGTGCAGTTAGAAATATTTTTCAAAAGAAAAGGAGGGGAAAAGAGAACAATGAAAAGCTGTGTTAATTGAAATGTCTTTTAACAAAAATAAAGTATCTGCGGGTACACTGCCGATTTTCTACTGAAGGTCCAAGCATGTCATGTAATCATCCAATTTCTGTTGCCTTTATTATTTCTGGCATTCTTGTTTCAGGTTTCCGGTACTGACTCCAAAATCCTCTATCATTTTTTTCCTATTACCAACCCTTTTGAAATTGAATCTTTTAATCTTTAATAATAATTTAATCTTTTCTGTGTTTGGGCCTTGCCCAGACTCATCTCTTTTGTTCTCTTTCCTCTCCATTTCTCCACATCTTTCAACATTTTAGATCCACCTCTTCTGGATGTTCTTCCACCTTCCCCATTTCTCCCTCCTGCTTCATCCTTTTCCTTTTCTGGTTCTTCCTGTTCTTCCTTTTGCTGGAGGACTCAGGCAAGGGCCCCGTTTGTCATTTAAGTAAGTTGCTTAGGATGCCACAGACATAACTGAAATATGAAATCCCTGAAGTACGTTTGGGAGTTAAGAATGCTTATGAATGAACAAGTCATGTGAGCTTCTTAGACACTTAACGTTGGTCATTGTCCTGCCATGATCAACCAAGACTTCAATATTGAGGCAATGGTACCCTTGCAATTCATGAAGACCTTTGGTTTCTAAAGAAGAACCTAAAATACTGTATAAGTTAATCTGTCACCAGCTGAACCTTGGCAAAGCCCCATCGTGCTGACAATATGCACTGGTACTGCTTAAGGAACACAGAAGAAAGACCCTTTTCCTTGAATATAGAGCGTTAGGAGCATCCTTAATTATGTGAGGAGCAGAAAGTTGTAAGAATGGATGTTGATCAGTAAATGGTGACTGGCATGATCTGATATAGGGGAAGAGGGGGTTGTGAAGTTGACTTTGATGGGCAGTGGTCCAGGTACAGGTGCAGAGCTGAAAGTTTACTCACAGAAGTAACCTACCCACTTTGTGGAATGAAGCGTGCAAATGACTTGGAAGCTATTTTTATCATGTTGTACTCCAGGAAACTGCAATTTTCCCGTGCACAGCATTGAAAAAACAGCACAATGTAGTGTAATTTATAGGCCAATGCTTTTATGTATTGGGTAAAGGAAAAATATGTTTGCTGAGTACAACCTTAAGTAAGAATTTCTTTTTTACTCTGTAGAGCTAAACAATGAAGAAACTGTAAAGGATAACACTTTGTGTGGATCATAGTACCCTCTGTGCAAGAAACTCAGATATGAATCTTAGTTCATGGTCTTTTCTCATTCAGAAACTCCTGATTCTGACAGTGTAAATTTCCTTGTGATTAAATTGCCTTGCCCTCAGTAGGTTTGGAGAATTTAAAACATGAATAGCTTCCCACAGGGTATACTTTTTAATAAAAGTGAGAAGTTCAGGGTGAGGTACTCAGATTTCTTCCATCTGCAGTATTCTTGAATTCTGTGTATAAATTGCTGCGTCAACAGGTCATGATACATACTGTGTAAAGTGAGTGAGAGCAAAAGATTACGGTCAGGAGTCCATAACCGCTAAACAATGAACTTTGGCAATTGAGCTGGGATTGGTAAAGCATGAGAAGTCCAGGGTAAAGAAAGCATAAGTCTGCCCAAGGAAGCTCTTGTTGCTTCTCCTGTCTCATTCACAGGACTAAACTTTCAGTTCAATTCCTTGTAATGTTATTGGGAGCATTCTTGAGGGTGTCCTACTCACCAGTATAAAAGGTAGATTAATTTGGAAGGCTTTAGGACTAAAGGGCTTAAAAAAAATAACATCCCACATTTTAACTTTGCTCTTGGCTTGTTTTTGCCAGGCAGAGAGAGTTAATATCAGACTGAGAGCTGAAAGATAAAATGCAGTAAATTTAGTAGTTGTAGTTCAACAGTTGGAAGGAGAAATAACTTTAAACAGTTAGGCAACAAAACAATACAGTTAAATACAAATACGACATGAGGGGACTAATTATTTTTAAGAAAGGTTATAAAATTTGGAAGTAAAATTTGCCAAAGTCTTTAGGCACTTTAATAGGTCCACAAGAGCCACGACTGTCATACACCTCTTCTGTACTTCCTGCTTATACTTCGTCCAGTGCCTGGACATTACACATACAACTCCAATAATCCAGCACATTCGGGACTCTGATGCTGCCAACCTGGCAGATTTTCATGACTATTGCATATTACTCCTATTAGTATCTCAACATATTTTAAATGCACCTTTTTATAGATGTTATACAGTATTTTATTAAATTTTCCGATGAACCAGGTGAATATAAAGGGAGTGTGGGAAACAGCACCCTGTGAGTCCAAGTACTGAACTATCGGGATCTCCAAACAATTGGTTAGCAGATTAACAGAGTTTTCTGTGTATGGAAATGCTTAATAATCAATTATTTGAATCCAAGCAAAGATGGATTTCTAATGCATTTAAATTCATGGAATATCAGACATCGATCATCAGCTGGACCTATGTCAACATGACAATGATTCAGTATTATCTTACTGCCATACAGGTGACTCGTGCAGTTCTGTTGATTCTTCTGTATGCTCTGAATCCCTCACTTCCCTTTGTCCCACTGCCTCAAATGCTCACCTGAGCACTGCTTCTTTCACCAAGGGATATGCCGGAACCAGCTGTTTCACTCTCTCTTCAGAAAGTGATAACTTGATGCCAGAGGTCAATTCAGAGCATGGATGAGACAAAATCATGGTGAAAATGTGTTGCATCACTCTCGTATTACTCAGCTAATTAGCTGCTAATATCTGTTAAACAAAATTAAATTATTCTTGCACTTTACAGAAATAAATAGCTAACTGTCAAAGTATGTTGTCAGAATATAGCAATTTCTCCTATGCTGGTGTAATGAAGGTACAGGAATTAAAACAAGTCCTTTTAAAGCATCTTCAACGCCATCAAAGGCTTTTGTAAAGTCATCAGTGACATCCTGTGTGATTATCAATCCGTCTATAGCTTTTGACACGTTTGCCATACCATCGACCTAGTGCCTCTCCACCATCAACATCTTGCTGGAACCAGTGTTCCCACTTCCATTTGTTTCTCTCCAGTCATAGCCAGAGAATTATCTACAACTGCTTTGCCTCCCACTCCTCACTGTTACTCTGATTTTCCCAAATGATCTAGACTTCACCTCTCCTATTTTTCATCTATGTTCTGCAATCCAGCATCATTCATAAACAGTTTCTGGATGAATACCAACAATTCTTAACTCTACCTGATCACATGTCTCTTCACCTCTGCAATGTCTCTGATCTGTCAGACTGCTTATCCAACAGTCAGTACTGAATCAGTGGCAATTTTCTCCAACTAAGTATTGTGGAGATTGAATCTTTTGGCTGTGTTCTGACTCCCAGAAATGACAGAGGTCAAACCTAAAATAAGAACCAAGAGGAAATAGAATAGAACAAGGAGCAGACAACCAATCTGCTAGTGGGAAGTGAATTTATAAATTCATTTTAACAGGCATTCTATTTTTAGCCCAAGGTGATTGGGATTCCCTCTGGAATGGTGTTGCTCCATTGAGGAATAGATTCAGCATTTAGCAATATGTTTGAAAAAAAAGTATTGTTTCTTGGTGAAAATGATGGCTTGGTGTCACTCTTATACCGGTAACAAATTATTGCTATTGATTGTAAAAACAAAGTAGTAATATATAATTAAATATTGTTTGGCTGAATTATTAAGTTCCTAAAATAGCACACAAATTGGCTTTTTTTTAGAGCTTTGTTCATGTGCTGCTTAGTTATTTGTTGATGTGGGAACTAATTGGCCTGGATGGATGGTTGCTGTAATGGAGAGGTAGCATGGTTTTCACATTGCAGAGCTTAGAAGGACTGCTTACAGTTGTCCATGTGTCAAAGGGATTAATATAGACTGATTTTGATATTTCTATCCAGACAATTGTCTTCAAACTTTTAATTTTAGGTACCATAGATTTCAGAATAGGTTTGGAAGATATTTACATGATTGGGTACATTTGGACAAGACTGTGTATTAGTGCATTGAATAATAAGAGGTTACAGTCACATTAATATATATTCATAAGTCTTCTGTAAAATTGGAGAGATTAGTATTATCAGCATTTGAAAATATTCTATATAGTAAGATAAGGGGATAATATCTGAAGTGGAGTTTCGGTTTATTTATTTGTCATATACTTAAATAAAGATGGAGCTTCTAAACATACAAGGGAATTTGAGGATCAAGACCTCAGATGTGACACCAAACTGCTATATTATCTACTATCTCAGTGATCTGCAGTGATCCCTGCCCTCCTTTATGCTTCTGAGACCTGAACCACCTATAGGAGGTATCTAAAAGTACTGGGAACGTACCACTGACTGTCTCCACAAAATCCTCCAAATTCACAGTAAGGATAAGTGAGCCAATGTCAGTTTCCTCTCCCAGGCTAGCATCGCCTGGTAATTCTGAGTTGACTACGTTGGGCTGACCATATCGTTTGCATGCTGACACCAGACCCCTGAAACATGCATTCTATTCTGAGCTCTATCATAGAGGAGATTACCAGGCAGACAGGAAAACAATAATGAGGTGCTCAAAGCCTTCTTGAAAAAATGAACATCCTCTCTCATCCCTCTGACCTCTGGCCCTGGACCTGGACCTGGACCACTCAAAATAGAGAAGGAATATTCAGAATGGCATTGGGAATGTTGAAGGCATGTATCAGAAGCACACAGAAGCCCTGATTATGATGTGGAGTGCGTGCATCATGTCACAAATTATTCAGCAGTCTGCCATCTCCCCATCTATGGAAAAGATTGCAATTCTCATCTTGGTTTCATAAACCATGTCAATCCCACAAAACCACAATGCAAGCAAGTCATCTTCGATCCCCAGGGAGTGTCTGAGAAGAAGAAGAAGAAGAAGAAAAAGGTACCTACTTTTATTATCATGAAACTCGGAGGCAATGAAATCAACATTGCCACACTGAGTGTGACACCGCAGGCAGGAGGCAGCCAGTTTAAAGGGGCAAAAAGGAAGAGGATTACTGTCTTTATGGTGTGAACTTTACCAATAAGAATGAGCTAGATGAGCATCTCAGCGACTCACCCTGCAAAAATAGTGTGTCTGACAACCCTTCAGCTCATTCTAAAACAGAACCAACATGCTATGGTCATCAGTGCACATACTGGAACTACAGAATAGAGCAAGGAGGACTTCAACCACAACCTTAAAATAAATCCTGGTCCACATCCCAAAGATAGATAAACTGATCCTCCTGCATGGAATGAGACACTACCATCTGGCAAGGCAGGATTGACAAGGAGGGGGTAGGGAAGGCTAACTCCAATGGGGTCGTTCTCTTGACAGCTCGGAAAATAGCTTCATCTGAGTGACAAGCACAGGAACACCCCCAGTCCAAGAACTAGCACCTGTTGGATTATATCACTCGATCAAGAAACCTGAAAGATTACCTGCAGCATGACAGGCACCAATAACTGCTGGATTGACTACCACCTAATCCCCTCCATTATCTCCATCAACTTGGCCCCAAACAGAAACATTGTCACAAGAGGATGAATTTGAGGCTCTCAAGCACCCCACAAAGCTGCTCTTCTCAGTCGACATCTCAAACAACCATTCAATACCCAGCCTACAGGAGCCACACAGCTCATGGGTTTTTTGAAGTCTGCCATCACTGGAGCCTGTGAAAAGACTCCTGGCTTCTCTACCAACAAGATCTGGTTTGAGCAGAAGGACCAGGTGATCAAGGAGCTAATTAACTTCAAACAGGTGTTCTCAGATTAGAAGCTCCACCTTTCCTCGACAGTTGCACAGACACCTGAAGGCAGAGATCCAGTAGAAAATCCCCACCTAAAGAACAGATCGTGGATGGAGGGAGTACAGGAGGCTTAATAACATGTGCAAGTTCTTCCATGCTATAAAACTCATCCATGGCTCCAACAGCTAGGATCCCATCCCATTGAGGACCAGAAGTGGGACAGTGAGCAGCCAATAACCCACTAGAAGGAACACCTTGAAGACACATTTATCTGCAGTTCTGTTCTCCATCCCACAGCAAACCAACCCGGCCAGACTTGCCTCCATTTCTGACCAACAGGAATTCAACTCATCATCTGGAGAAACAGTTAACAGAATGTTCACTGCATGACAAAAATTGCAGGGAGCAGCGTCAGCCACCCTACATGGCTTTTTCCCACCTCACAAAAGCCTTTGATTCCACCCAACAGAAGGGACTGTGAGACATTCTCCTCAAATTTTGCTGTACACAGAAATTTGTCTCCTCCTTACACTTGCTCTACAGTGGCATGCAAGCCATGAAACTAACCAACACATCCACAGCAGAACCATTCACAGAGAAGTCTAATGTCAAATGAGGCAGCATCATTGCCCCAAAACTTTTCTCATTCTTTCTTAGAACATAGAACATAGAACAATCACAGCACAATTCTGGCCCTTCGGCCCACAAAGCTGTGCCGAACATGTCCTTATCCTAGAAATTACTAGGCTTACCCATAGCCCTCTATTTTACTCAGCTCCATGTACCTATCTAACAGTCTCTTGAAAGACGCTATCGTATCAGCCTTCACCACCATTTCCGGCAGCACATTCCACACACTCACCACTCTCTGAGTAAAAAACTTACCCCTGACATCTCCTCGATATCTACTCCACTGCACCTTAAACCTATGTCCTCTTGTGGCCACTAATTCAGCCCTGGGGAAAAGCCTCTGACTATCTACCCTATCAATACCTCTTATACACCTCAATCAGGTCCCCCCTCATCCTCTGTCTCTCCAAGGAGAAAAGACCGAGTTCCCTCAACCTGCTTTCATAAGGCATGCTCTGCATTCCAGGCAGCATCCTTGTAAATCTCCTCTGCACCCTCTCTATGGCTTCCACATCTTTCCTGTAGCGAGGCGACCAGAACTGAGCACAATACTCCAAGTGGGGTCTGACCAGGGACCTATATAGCTGCAACAATACCTCACGGCTCCTAAATTCAATTCCCTGATTGATGAAGGACAATACACCAGATGCCTTCTTAACCACAGAGTCAACCTGCGCAGCTGCTTTGAGCGTCCTATGGACTTGGACCCCAAGATCCCTCTGATCCTCCACACTGCCAAGAGTCCTACCATTAAGACTATATTCCGCCAACATATTTGACCTACCAAAATGAACCACTTCACACTTATCTGGGTTGAACTGCATCTGCCACTTCTCAGCCCAACTCTGCATCCTAACTATGTCCCTCTGTAACCTCTGACAGCCCTCCAAACTATCCACAACACCCCCAACCTTCATGTCATCTGCAAACTTACTAACCCACCCCTCCACTTCCTCATCCAGGTCGTGTATAAAAATCACAAATAGTAAGGGTCCCAGTACAGATCCCTGAGGTACACCACTGGTCACCGATCTCCACGCAGAATACAACCCTTCAACAACCACTCTTTGCCTTCTGTGGGCCAGCCAGTTCTGGATCCACACTGCAATGTCCCCTTGGATCCCATGTCTCCTCACCTTCTCCATAAGCCTCGCATGGGGTACCTTATCAAATGCCTTGCTGAAATCCATATGCACTACATCTACTACTCTCCCTTCATTGATGTGCTTAGTCACATCCTCAAAAAATTCAATCAGGCTCGTAAGGCAGGACCTGCGCTTAGCAAAGCCATGCTGACTATTCCTAATCATATTATACCTCTCCAAATGTTCATAAATCCTGCCCCTCAGGATCTTCTCTATCAGCTTACCAACCACTGAGGTAAGACTCACCGGTCTATAATTTCCTGGGCTATCCCTACTCCCCTTCTTGAATAAGGGAACAACATCTGCAACCCTCCAATCTTCCGGAACCTCTCCCGTCTCCAGGGACGATGCAAAGATCATCGTCAGAGGCTCCGCAATCTCCTCCCTCGCCTCCCACAGCAACCTGGGGTACATCTCATCCAGTCCCGGCGACTTATCTAACTTGATGCTTTCCAAAAGTTTCAGCACCACCCCTTTTCTAATATCTACATGCTCAAGCTTTTCAGGCCGCTGCAAGTCCCCACTGCAATCCCCCAGATCTTTCCCATGGTGAATACTGACGTAAAGTATTCATTAAGTACCTCCGCTATTTCTTCCGGATCCATACACACTTTCCCACTGCTGCACTTGATAGGCCCTATCCTTTCGCATTTCATCCTCTTACTCTTCACATACTTGTCGAACGCCTTGGGGTTTTCCTTAATCCTGCCTGCCAAGGCCTTCTCATGTCCCCTTCTGGCTCTTCTAATCTCTTTCTTAAGTTCCTTCCTTTTAGCCTTGTACTCCTCCAGATCTCTAACATTACCTAGCACTCTGTACCTTTTGTATGCTTTTCTTTTCCTTTTGACTAGATTTATTATAGCCTTCGTACACCATGGTTCCTGTATCCTGTCATGACTCCCCTGTCTCATCAGAACATGTCTATGCAGAGCTCCACACAAATATCCCCTGGATATTTGCCACATATCTTCCGTACTTTTCCCAGAGAACATCTGTTCCCAATTTAAGCTTCCAATTTCCTGCCTGAGAGCCTCATAATTCCCTTTACTCCAAGTAAACACCTTTCTAGCCTGTCTGTTCCTATCCCTCTCCAGTGATAACGTAAAGGAGATAGAATTATGATCACTATCACCAAAATGTTCACCCACTGAGAGATCTGACACCTGACCACATTCATTACCCAATATCAAATCAAGCACAGCCTCTCCTCTTGTAGGTCTATCTACATACTGTGTCAGGAACCCTTCCTGAACACACCTAACAAACTCCACCCCATCTAAACCCCTCACTGTCTGGAGATGCCAATCGATGTTTGGGAAATTAATATCTCCCATCACAACAACTCTGTTATTCTCACACCTTTCTAGGATCTGCTTCCCTATCTGCTCCTCAATAACCCTGTCACTATCGGGCAGCCTGTAAAAAACACCCAGCACCGTTATCGACCCCTTCCTGTTCCTGACCTCCACCCACAGGGACTCCGTAGACAATCCCTCCACAACGTCCACCTTTTTCACAGCCGTGACACTATCTCTGATCAACAGTGCCACTCCCCCACCTCTCGCCTCCCTTGCTGTCCTTCCTAAAACATCTAAAACCCGGCATGTGAATCAACCATTCCAGCCCCGGAGCCATCCAAGTCTCCGTAATGGCCACCACATCATAGCTCCAAGTATCGATCCAAGCTCTAAGCTCATCCGCCTTGTTCACAACACTCCTTGCGTTAAAATTGACACATCTCAAGCCTGTCTGAACACGTCCCTTCTCTATCACCTGCCTATGGTACTCAATCCTAGCTTCCTCTATTTGAGAGCCAAACACCTCTTCCCCAGTCTCTCCAGTTCGGATCCCACCCCCCAACAATTCTAGTTTAAACTCTCCCCAGTAGTCTTAGCAAACCTCCCCGCCAGTATGTTGGTCCCCCTGGGATTCAAGAGCAACCCGTCCTCTTTGAACAGGTCATACCCGCCCCAAAAGAGGCCCCAATGATCCAGAAAACTGAATCCCTGCTCCTTACTTCAATCCCTCAACCACGCATTTAACCTCCTCCTCATTCTGTTCCTATACCCACTGTCGCTTAGCACAGGCAGTAATCTGGAAATTACTACCTTTGAGGTCCTGCTTCTCAACTTCCGTCCTAATTCTCTATAGTCTCTTTTCAGGACCTCATTCCTTTCCCTACCTATGTCGTTGGTACCAATATGTACCATGACCTCTGGCTGTTCTCCCTCCCCCTTCAGGATATCTTGGACACGATTAGAAACATCCCGGACCCTGGCACCTGGGAGGCAAACTACCTTCCGAGTTTCTTTCCTGCGTCCACAGAATCGCTTGTCTGCCCACTAACTATAGAGTCCCCTATCACTAATGCCCTCCTCACTCCTTCCCTACCCTTCTGACCCACAGGGCCAGGCTCTGTGCCAGAGACACTGCCACTGTTGCTTCCCCTAGATAGGCTGTCTCCCCCAACAGTACTCAATCAGGAGTACTTATTGTCAAGGGGTACAGCCACAGGGGTACTCACTAGTACCTGCCTCTTCCCCTTCCTCTTCCCGCTCCTGACTGTGACCCAATTGCTTGATTCCGATGTTCCCGGCTTGACCACCTGCCTATAACTCCTCTCTATCACCTCCTCACTCTCCCTGACCAGACGTAGGTCATCGAGCTGCATCTCCAGTTCCCTAACACGGTCCCTCAGGAGCTGCAGCTCGACACACTGGGCGCAGATGTAGCCTTCCCGGAGGCAGGGAGACTCCGGAAACTCCCACATCTGACACTGAGTACAGGAAACTGCACTCATACTCCTTCCTTAACTCAAGTCACCTACCTTCCCTCGCCCCTTTACGCCTAAGCCCCTTGAGCCAAAGCCCAGAACACTCTGCTACCTCTCACTCTGCTGCCCGCTCCGACGCTGCCGCTGGATATGGCGGTTGGCTTTTTAAACACAATATTGTATTGCACCTCCAACAAACTTCTTACTGGAGTGGATCTAACCTTCAGAACCAATGGGAAGTTGTTTGACCTACAGCAACTACACTGTAGAGCCAGGGTTACCCAGTCCTCAATAGTTGATCTGCAGTACTCAGATGAAGCTTACATTGCGTATGCTTGGAGGCCAAGCTCTCAACCATCATCAATGCATTTACTGAAGCATTCACGAGGATGGGCCTTACACTCAACATCCACTGGATCAGAGCCCTCTACCAACCTGACCACACCACGCTCTAACAGTAAATGTTCAGTGTGAGACTCTGGAAACCATATGGACCACCTCCCATATGTTGGAAAACAAACATTAGTGATGAAATTCTTCACTGATTTCAATGCGTCAGTACAGACATTGATCGTTGAGAAAAAAGATATTAAAAGATCAAGACCTCAGACCTGGCACAAAATGCATGGTCTACCAGGCAGCAGTTATCACAGCCCTCCTCTGTGCCCCGACACCAGACTATCTCAGCAGGTAACTTTTAAGGCACAGGAAGAATACCTCTAACACTGTCTTCACAACTCCTCCAAATTTTATTTCTAGGACAAGCTTTCAGATAAATGTACCCAGTATTGAGGCTCGAGTTACACTATCAGCTACATTGTGCAGATCAGGTCATTTGCATGCACAATACCGAACTCCCAAAACACAGATCTGTCTCGAAGGAGATTACGAAGCAGACAGAAGAAATGATTCAAGGATGTGCTCAAAGCTTCCTTGAAGAAATGCAACATCTCTGCTGAATCCTGGGAATCTGTGGTCTATCACAGTTCAAAGTGGTGAAAGGACATTTGGAATCCTACTCAAGGTCATGAATCGGGAGCACAGAGGCCCTGTGTAGGCATCGGAAGGAGTGTACCACCTCACAAGCAAGCCTACTTCATCTGCATTTCCACAATCCGTACACTAGAGTGGAACTAAATCATAATCTATCCCAGGTGACTGTCCAAGGAGGGGTTATGATGGGAGAGACGAAATGAATTCAAACACTGGTAGTTCTTGTGGACAGTTGGGAGGAATGGGGGAAAGCAAGGTATTGGTCGTAGTGAACAGGTGTTAAAGATTGGGTAATGCTGCCCCCTAGTGATTAAATCATAAAGCTCTCTTAGCAACTAAAAACTGAATAAAAAGCTAAAGTCATCAAAGTCTTCTTCTGCACTGTTATATAGATTTAATTTATAGAGTAGCAGTCTTTGTAAAGGTTTCTTAAAATGTTTCCTTAGAGAGATAAATTGCTGTAATTACCAAAGCAAATTAGAAGAAAATTATACCTGAAGGAAGAATGTGAACATATCATTCAGTTACACTTTAGGCAAGTTTTAGAATCTGCTGTGTACGAGGTACGAGGCCAGATTGTAGTCAAGGGAAATCTTTGGAGTTCTTGATATGTGCCGTGTTGAATGGAATTAATTAAGTACTGCATTAGACCCGCATTGAGCTGCTGTTGTAGATGGAGACTCCAAGACACAATGATCGGGAACGCAACTTACAAATTTACCAAAGCATTTTAATGTAAAATAGATATTTAAATAATGTATTGTTTGTTGCTATTAACTCGTATGAAGTCCATTTCAAGATGTTTTATTCTGCTTATAAGTACCCCATTCCCTCAAGGCAGCTCATGCATTCAGCTGTTCAGTTCCATGGCAGCTGTCACATTGTTCTCACATGTTACCCATTCAGCCTCATGACACACAAGGTAACGACAATTCATGGGTGAAAACATTTCCGGAAGGGTCAAGATCTTGACAATTCTGGATATTCCTGATAAACTTGATCTTCAGAGTTAAATTAATTGACCTTCTGGGAGAATTTACTTCTGTAGAGTTCCCTCAGAAATCTATTCTTTTAAAAATGGAAAACTTTGGGGGTGGGGCAGGTTAGGCACATGACCACATTGCTGCTGAGTGCTGTCATAGCTTGAGTCTCTGCACTAAGGTTATGTTAAACATTTAGCCAGCAATGATTGCTGAGGAATTCCAATATATGAGGAATTCTCACTACTTTATACATTTTCAGCTCACACACTGCCACTAAGTTGTAATATTAGAGAAACGAAGTTACTCTGAATGAAGGTGGTGAAGAAGGCATTTGATCACAAGCCTTCATCAGTCAGGACACTGAGTATAGAAGTTGGGAAGTTATGTTGCAATTGTACAAGATGTTGGCGAGGCAGCACCCTGAGTAGTGTTTCAGCTTTCGTCACCCTGCTGTCAGAAAGATGTAAATAAACTGGATAGAGTGCAGAAATCATTTACAAGGATGTTGCCAGGGCAAGGGACTGAGTTATAGGGAGAGGTTGGACAAGCTAGGACTTTTTCCTTGGAGCGTAGGAGATTGAGGTGATCTTATAAAGGTGTATAACATCATGAGGGGCATAGATAGGGTGAATACAGTCAGTCTTTTTCCCAGGATTGGGGAATCAAGAACTAGAGGGCATAGGTTTAAGGTGAGAGGAGAAAGGAACTTGAGCGACAACTTTTCACACAGAGGGTGGTATGTGTATAGAATGAGCTGCCAGAGGAAGTGATTGATGCAGGTGCAATAACATCTTTGTTTAGAAGGAAATGGGCCAAGTGCAGGTAACTGGATCCTACTTGGATGGGCATTTTGGTCGGCATGGACCAGTTGGGTTGAAGGGCATGTTTCTATGCTGTGTGACTCTAATTAAATCAGTAGCATGATTACTGTACCTGTGATTTGACCAGAAACATGGGAAGGTATTTCCTTTTGCCTTACTCCTGTTCTCGCTTTTTCTGATCATGCTATTTTTGGTACTTTATAATTTGTTGGTTTAGAAATAGAATAACTTGAGAAATAAAAGTAAAATAAAAATGACTTTTTCTTCCCAATATTGGGGAGTCAAATGAATGGGAATTCTGATCCAGCATTGGAGTTCAGTAACAGATGGCCTACACCTGTTATTCAGCTTGTGCAATTAGCCCAACTCAGCCAAACATCTATTGTCTGTTACTAACAGAAAATAATAATATTTGGTAATTTAGCAGTGTTCCAAAAGATCCTCAAGCATAATGGCAATTTTCTTTAAATTTAAAACAAATCAATTACAAAAAAATTCATTCATATCAGGTCTTTTATATAAAAAAGCAACCATGCACACTCTATAAGAGTCACATTGAAAATGGACAGCAAACCAGGCAGGAAAACAAAGGTTAAAATGGTAGACAAAAACTTAATTGAAATGATGGGCTTTGAGAAAGATTTTAAAGAAGTGAAGATTAAAAATTATTGCATTCTACTTGGACTGTTATTTTAGAGGGATTTTTTGAATTGGGTGATAGTGCAAAATGGGTGAGAATTAATCTATAAACCATTTGCATTGTGCATAATTTTCATATCCGTTTACCTCAATATAGAATCGTAAGAGAAGCAAAAAAAAATCACCTAGAGTCAGAATTAATCCTTATTACTTCATTATTGAACTTCAGGCATTTTTGGTCTGCTGAATGAAGTCATATAAAAATCATGATATTGGAATATTCTTTTTGGAGGAATTTTTATTGTGGTTTTCTCCGCTTTAATAGTGTTGAAGCCTGATCTTTAACTTTCACAAACTCTAGTTGCTTGTTCAAAGGCAGCTGCTTTGCCATTGGTGTACTGACCCGCAGGAAGTGACTTAGAGGTTTCAGAAGAAACTCTCCATGCCAGCATGTGGCTATGATGGAGATATGGGAGAAAGGGGATGGGTAATGGTACATGGTGTTTCAGGAACAGACCTCCCACCCCTCCCCCAGACCATTGAGCATTGGCCATCAACGATCAGCAGCAGCGGTCACTGGGTCCAGGGAAACTGTACTTAACAGTTCACAGAAGCCTCGATCTTTACAGAGTCCTACTGGCACCAGCTTTTATTTCTAGTAAAGAAATTTAATGGGAGGACTTCAGAACATAATATCCCAGAGGAACACTTTAATTTGCACACAGTTCACTACTTTCACCATGATGTACTCCATGTTCTACCGAAAGTTTACAAAGATTATGACCTTTTGTTCCAATTACTGTCATTAATTAACCAAAAACTAAAATCATCTGCGCACATTGATGATGTGCAGGAAGTATGATGGGCAAACGGAAACTGCTTTCATATGAATGAAGGCATGGTGCCATTTTTGTGATGGGCAAGACTTCCAACAAGAATGGGCACAAGCAGCTCTAAACAGGTACATTGTAGTAAAACAGAGCATAGAGCTTGGAAGATTTCAAAATGTTTTCAGCATTATTTCAGTGCTTTCTCAAAGTGGCAGATGGACAATGTAAAACAAATGACAATGTTTTTCAGGGATAGTTGAGGTGTACTCTTATCCATGAAGATGCTCAGCACTGCCTATATTAATAAAGGGAGCCCACCCCCCCCCCCCCACCTCACTGTTCCCCCTCCATGCATATTCTGACATATCTAAGTTCCCACCAGATTAATTTGTTCTTGTGTGTGCCACCTCCATCCCTCCACACTCACCAATAGATTTTTGAATTGGGAAGCAAAGGGAAAAGTCTTTCAGTAATGACTGAGTAACGAAGTGCACAAACACAATTCCACTGTTCTCCCTTACACTGCCAATGTGTGCAAGACTAAAGATACCTTTAAGAAGTGAGTGCACCATGATACATTGGTGTAGAAGGTACTGCTATCTGTTGAGTTAATTACCTTCAACAAGGGAGGAAGACAATGCACCTACCTCTTTTATTTGCCTTCATCAGTCGCAACATCTGAGGGCCTACAGATACTATATCGGCAATAAGAATGTGATGTTGCGGGTCGAGGGTGTAACACATGAATTAGTTGACAACAGCGTTCTTTAGGTTAAGTAGTGATGATGGCAGATGATGCACATGGTGGATGTGTTCGTGAGCTCAAGAAACTTGGGTGGAGTGAGACATCTGTCCTGTATATGGACTGTTCCTGAGGGAAAGCAGTGTCATCAAGGTCTAAGGGCAATTCGCAGAGCAGCACAACATGGTAATCACAAGAGGAGGAAGGCGATATTGTTGTTGAAAGCGTAAAGACTTCGGTGAGTCAACCAGCACCACCAACTACAGACAAGGTCTCATATCATGACATCGTGAAAACCTTGAAGGGACAATTTAATTGGCACCACCAGAGATTTCCAAGAACGTTAGTGTAGGCACTATAGTGTAGTGGTTAGCGTAATGCTTTACAGCACCAGCGACCCGGGTTCAATTCCGGCCGCTGTCTGTAAGGAGTTTGTACATTCTCCCCGTGTCTGTGTGGGTTTCCTCCAGGTTCTCTGGTTTCCTCCCACATTCTAAAGACATACAGGTTAGGAAGTTGTGGGCAATGCTATGTTGGCGCCAGAAGCATGATGATACTTGCAGGCTGCCCCCAGAACACTCTATTCAAAAGATGTATTTCACTGTGTGTTTCAATGTACATGTGACTAATAAAGATATTGTATTTTATCTTAAGAAGAAGCACAAACTTAGCACGTGCAATCAGGGACCACAGGAAACAGCTGATAGGCTGAGGAAATTAGCAAAGAGGCACAATTTTCTGACCTTTCTTGATCAGGTTTTGTGGGATTGTTTAGTGTGTGGACTGATAGATGAAAGAATTCAGGGAAATGTTTTTGATACACTGGACTTAATATTCCAGATTGTGTGCAGTATAGCCATCGAAGTGCTCGCTCATGGGTGAGTGCTTTAATTGTGGAGTGCAAATCCTTGAAAGAAATAACTGCCAGTAAAGACAATAGACTCTTATGCAAGGAGATAAAAGTATGGAACAAACATCAGGGTACTGCACACATAGTAGAATCAGATAACAAGGAGCTGGAAACGGGAATGCTCAATTGATTGCACGCCTGAGGAGGGTGATGAGGAAAGTACGTTTAAGGCCACTGTATTGATTGAAGAAGCAACAATTAGCATGGATATTGCTTCTAGTTGGTCTGTCATAAGCCAAGACTTGTATCTGAAATACCTCAATTAGTTTCTGTTGAAGCTGTGCGAAAATACATTGGGCACATACTCAGGGAGAGTCCTCCAAGTTATGAGGGAAGTGAATTGTAGGGTTTCTGATGGAGATAGATGGGTCCAGTTGCATGTCATATTTAAGGGTCAGGGGTATGCACAGGTGATCATGGGCATAGATTGGATTGAGCATTCACATTAAGAGATTATGTATTGGGGAGGATCATAGCACTGGGTTGTGAAGAAATCCAGGAGTCACTCATGCATCAGAGTGCAGTGGCTCCACTCAAACAGACCACAGGTCAGGTGGGTTTGAGAGGTGTCAAGAGGTTTCCAGCATGCAGGCACTGGCAGACCAGAATTAGGCTGCATGAAATAGTTATAAAAACTTATAGTCGATTGCTATATAGAACAATCAGAGAAAATGCAACCTTGGATTCCAGAGCAGCCAATATAGACTGCACGGTCCATGAGGATGGATGTAGTCATCAAGATCTGAGTAGCAGTGCACTGGCAGTATTGCAAATGCATCTGGTGAGATATGTGAAATTCAGGTCCAAAGAAGCAGTTGAATGTTAGACTTTTTGAAGTGCATGCTGCAAAGATCAAGAAACTGTTGTATGATAAGGAGCCAAGTACATGGTGTAGCCACATGGCAGCGAATAAGAATGTGACATTCTCAGAAGTAGGTAATATAAACAAAACAAAATACTTTCCATGGTATAATGATAACACTGAGGACATTCTTTGAGAGTCGTAGATTCACAGTGTTGTCAGTAAGGGCTGGGTATTTTACTGTTTCCCTGTGGGTCAGTTCTGCATTCAAATCCTTTTGGATTAAAGGCTAACCTACTATTTACCTTCTTAATTCACAATTCATGACCCATTTTGAATAAACGTATTCTGCAGTGGTGGGAGGAAGGTAGGAGGGTTCCCCTCGGGAATCTGAGGGACTTGGATTGGCTGATGAAGAATGGAGGCAGCAGGTGGCACTCTTTACAAAAGGGGAGCCTCAGAAACCTTCCAGGGTTACAGCCAGGCATTCCGGCAAGAAATAAAAACCAAAGAACTGCAGAAATATGAAATAAAAGATTTGTGTCAGGCAACATCTGTAGAGAGAGAAAAACAGTGAAGGTCATTGACCTGATACATTAACTCTATTTCTCTCTCACATAAGCTTCCCAACTTTCTGAGCTTTTCCAGCACTTTCTGGTTTTACTCCTGGTAAGAGGTTGCATGGAAGATCTCTGAGAGGATAGACTGCAGTCTCCGAATGCCTGCTCTTTGAAAAAGCATGCATTGCGAGTATACCTGCCCACTCTGCCTCCTGCTGTGGGCTGAGGGAAAAGTACATAAGTCTCTTTCCGATTATGGTGACTTTCTTTATATAACAATCAACAGCAAACTGTGAGAGGTGGCATGGATCAGCAAGTGCAGACTGAACTAATCCTAAATTTAGACAGACGTGATGGACTGTTTAATCTGACCTCCTAGGGCAAAGCAATCAATTGTCCAAGGAGGTCAGATTCACAGTTCCTCATATCTTTCTAAATTGTCCCAGATCGTGGTGAAGGCAAAGGATGAAGTCCGAGTGTTATCCCTCTAAGTAGTTGGCTTCAGGAGAAATTGGGTTAGTTAAGGTTGGCTGTTCCATGACTAAATAAGAAATGCCTTTTTTTAACACCAGTGAGATTTAAAACCTTACTGCAGATTAATTTTAGTGTGCTGCACTATTCCTGATATCATTTGGGGGTGGGGGGGTGGTATTGTTCCTGAGGGAACAGAAATCCTATCATGTGGCTGCTCAGGCACCTGAAAGTGTGCACAAAATTGCTCTGTTCCAGGTTAACCTGTTTTTCAAAAGCACAATGCCATTTTTTTTGGAGCTGTGTGGAAGAATATTTAAACCTTTTGAGGGCAATTGGTTCTCTGATACATATGTTTTTATCCCAAACCTTGGTTGCACATGGTGAACAGTAAATGTATGAAAAAGCAGAATAGTACTGGTACTCAAAGATAGGTACTTAATTTTGCACTCAGTGCTTTCGCAGAACACTGCTCCGCTGTCTAGTTATTGATGTTGCATTCAAGCAGACTGTTACTGATCTTTCATGAAACTGGAGTCTTATTTTAAATTGAATTGCATTTGATATATTTAATGCTGCACCCCTGAGATTTTGGGGTTTTTTACAGTCACATGTAAAGTAAACTTCGAAGTGAGAGAAGTTTATTCAGGCTATAGCTGTGAAAAAGGATCTGTAGATCAGTTTACCCCTCAGGAATTGCAGAATTCCAGCACATGGCAGATGGTCATTAAAGGTGACAATTGGAAAAATACTTCAGCCTGAACCTTAACCTCCCAGATGGATGGTTTTGGTCAGGTCAAAAATTACTTTACAAAATACCTGGATCAAAAAAAACAAATTTGACTTGAACAACTCCATCATGGTTTAATGGAAGTAGGTTCAGAGGGCAGGAAACCAATCTACTCACAGGAAGTAGAGTAATGATTTAAATATTATATTAAGGCTGCCACCTTCATTTGACAGTCATTAGCCAAGCAGTTAAAAGGTGCCAGTTTAAGAACGTTTGGAAATAGGAATAGGGCCTGTCAACCCCTTGACCCTCTTCATCATTCAGTGAGATTGTGGTGAATCCAATCTTGGCCTCAACAGCACTTTCCTGCTCTCTCTCCAGATTTAAAGATTTAATAGCTGCCATCCTCTGCCTCCGCATCCACAGCTCTATGAACCAGAGAGTAACAAAGTTTCACGACTCTTGGAGAAGAAATTTCTCTTCATCTTCACTTGAAATGGGTGACCTTTATTCTGAAACTGTGTTAAACTAGCAGTTTGAGGGTCTTATTAGTGCCTGAACCCAAGTTGGTATAGGAAAGGTGGTCATTGAGCAAGGATTGGAAGGTCACTGAGACAAAAAGGGAAAGGCTGACATCAGAAGATGGCTTGGAGGGTCAGAGAGCAGAAAAACTACTGAGGGTTGGAAGTTTGTATTTGTTTAGGAGAATGGGTTTATAGTAGTCGGGTAGGGGTTCATTCAGCAAACTAGTGGTCAAGGAGGGTGTGGCGGGCAGATCAGCGTCAGGATATTTCTGGGGCAAGAGATGTAAGCCTGAGATGGTGGAGACTGGTATTGAGGTAGTGGTGGGGCCCAAGGGATTGCTGGCTAATGACATTATTTGAAAGCTGAACCAAGTTTCTAGGCCCAGATTCCACAGCAGGAACATCTTCAGCCAGGTCTCCTTTAATGCTATTAGGAGCTGGTTCTACACAAGTGGCCCTCAGATGGACACCACTCCGTGTGTCCTGGCTCTCCCATTTGACAATACTTTAGATGGACAGAAGGCACAGAGGTAAATCATACATTCAGCAGTTGGTGGCCAATTTTCCAAAGGTTTTAATGTGCATTGACATTGAATCTTCACCCTGCACTTTCTAGGGAACTTTAACCACAGGCAATCAGCTGACAGGAGGTAAGATGGTCTGCATCCATGATCCATGGGGTAGGCGCCTTTACAGCACCGAACATGTTTTACCTGCTGGCCCTACGAGCTGAGCAGTAAAATATAGCCCTGCACCATCTCTTTCCCCTCCACTGACAACTACTTGACCCTCCCCCTACCACACCCAACGTTATGATCCCCAAATACAATCAGGACCTCTCACTCAGACAGAATGTGCTGACTCACACCACTGGAATGAGCAGAACCCTCTTTCAATTGTGATCAGAAGCACCCCTTAATGCTGAGTTCCCAGCAAGCTCTCTCAGTACTACATAATCAGGCTATGAGTAAGAATTCCAATTAAGGGAGCCCTGCAGTTAAATTTTCTCAATCTTACAACATCCCTCATGCTGACCTCGCTTCCTGGTTAAAGTACAATCCTACATGTTCATTTGTTACATTTCTGCATTCACTGGGAAGATTGAATTGGTAATTGGTTTATTATTGTCACATGTACCGAAATACAGTGAAAAGCTTTGTTTACTTGTCATTCAGGCAGATCATTCCGTACATAAGTACATCAAGGTAGAACAAAACAAAAAGATTAAGATTTCTTTATCAGTCACATGTATATTGAAACACACAGTGAAATGTATTTTTGCGTAGAGTGTTCTGTGGGTAGCCTGCAAGTGTCACCACGTTTCCAGCGCCAACATAGCATGCCCACAACTTCCTAACCTGTACTTCTTTGGAATGTGGGAGGAAACCGGAGCACCCAAAGGAAACCCACGCAGATATGGGGAGAACATACAAACTCCTTACAGACAGCAGCTGAAATTGAACCTGGGTCGCTAACCACTACACTAATGCAAAATATAGTGTTACAGTTACGGAGAAAGTGCAGTACAATATCAGGCTAAAATAATCATAGATTGGCAGCAAGATGATGAATCATATCTTGTTAACAGTCACCTCAACATTTTCTGAAACCCACCATTGCTTGGTCCAATGACTGTGTGGCATTGTGGAGTTTGTGTAAGTCACATGTTTCATGGAAACTGGTCCCAATGAATGCAAATTCTTTCTCCTCTTCCCTTTCAATTTTTGAAGTCATCTGGTGTTAGTGAAAGTATGAATATTTAGTGGTTTTAGATCAATTGAAACAATTCACTATGACATACTTATTCTGATTGATATGGGTAGATGCACACATTCATGAGGCAAGTAGGATTAGTATAGATAGGCAGGATGGTCAGCATAGACACTGAGGGCCAAAGGGCCTATTTCTATGACAACTCTATGACTTGGCAAATGAAGATGATATTTGCAATGACTTTAATGGGATGTATTTTCAACTTGCATAATCTTTGTATGATAGCTTTGTTCTTAGAGTCAAAATCTCCAGATGATCAGAGATGTAGAACTGATGTTAAGTTTTCACAGACCTACTGGTTTCACAGTTCATTAAAAAGGCTGATAGACTCACCTGATTGTCTACTCCAGGAGAAGTATGAGTTGAAATGTAATGGGAGTAAATTATTAATGCCTGTTAGTGGGTAAAATACACTCCTTCAGATTCCTTTAAAAATGCTGGAACCACTTAGGCTGGTTAGGCAGAATCTGTGGAAGGAGAATGCATTTTGAGAACTTAAACCAGGCCAGGACACACACTGTGAATGGCAGGGCCCTAGGGAGTGTTATTGAACAGTGAGATCTTGGGGTGCTGCTACATTATTCCCTGAAAGTGGTGACACACTTAGGCAGAGTGGTGAAGAAGACACATGGTATGCTTGCCTTTATTAGCCAAGGCATTTTGACGTGCTAGGTTACAGTTATACAAATCATTGGTTAGGCCACAGTTGGAGTATTGTGTGCGGTTCTGGTCACCACACTATAGGAATGACATGACTAAGCTCACATGGGTGCAGAAAAGATTCAGTGTAATGTTGCCTGGACTCGAAGGCTTGAGTTATAAGGAAAAATTGGATAAGCTTGTTCCCTGGAGCATAAGAGACTGAGGAATGATCATACAGTGGTTTATAAAATGATCACAGGCATGGACAGAGTCCATAGTGACAGTCTATTTCCCATGGTAGGGGAGTCTAAAGCTAGAGGGTATGGGTTTGTGAGAGGGGAAAGATGTAATGGGGATCTGATGGGCAAGTTTTTCACACAGAGAGTGTTTGGTATATGGAACAAACTGTCAGAGGAGGTTGTGGAGGCAGATAAAATTACAATGTTTAAAAGACATTTGGACCTGTACATGGATAGGAAAAGTTTTGAGGGATATGGGCCAAATGCAGGCAAATGGGATTGGAGTTGATAGGTGTCTTGGTTGGCATGGATAAGTTAGGCTGAAGGGCTTCTTTCCATGCTGTGTAACTATATGAATCCATGAACTCTAGAGTTAACGTTTCAGATCTGAGACCCTTCATTAGAATTGGGAAAGAGAGGTTACAAGTTAGTTTGAGGGTGGGGGTGGGGGTGGGTGTGTGAATTGGACAAAGGGAATATCTCTGACAGGATGAGGCAGCATTGCCATGGGAAAAAGCTGTTGATTCAACCATCTGATTGGTGGATTCATGAGGAAAGTCAGTGAGTGACAATACCAAAAAAGAAAATGAAAATGCAAAGGATGAATGTGCAGGCTGGAGGGGTGGAAGGTGGTTTAGGGCCTTGCCAGTTATGGTAGATGGGAAAACATTTCAGACACAGCTGTGTGGAAAGTTTCATCATTGGAGCAGATACGGCAGAGATGGAGGAACAGGGAGAATAGAATAAGAGTCCTTACAGAATGGGAGGAAGTGTAGTTGAGATAGCTGTGGGAGCCTGTGGACTTGCAATGGGTGTTTATTATTCTTTCTGAAATAACATTGTCATCATCAAGCATTTTCAAGGTGAGCTGCCGCTCATCTTGAGACAGAGAGATGAAGGGCCTCTGACCTCATATATTAACTCTGTCTCTCTTTCCACAGATACTGACTGACCTGCTAAGTGTTTCCAATACTTTTTGTTCTTATTTCTGATTTCCAGCATCTGCATTTTATTTTAATTTTCATTCTAGTGGATGCTTTGTTACAATTTCCAAAAAGTATTGGGTAAACTGCATTATGAGATGAGTGATTGTTTCCCTGAACAATGTCATATCTGTAAAATATTCCCCTGTCTGTAAAGGGAGCTGAATCTTTCACTGAATGTCATGATTAAGGCCTAATACAAACAGAAAGGTAAAACTGCATAAAATTATCGTAATAAAGTTAACTGGAAAGGATACTTCAAACGTATTTTCCTGCATTACTTTCAAATGATTTGAATCATTTAATGCATTGCCAAAGGGAATGATTAGCTTTTAAGATAAAAAAGCAAAGGTTGTTCAAAGCTTATATGTGTAAAATTCTTGATTAATTGATGGTCATTGTAACTTTACCTCTAAAATTCCTGTTTTCTTTTGTTGACATTGATGATTAAAATGTCCTTTACTCTCATTACGTCTAAGGTCACTGACATTAAGGAGAAACTGAAGCTGGCTAAGAAGTTCTGGTCTACACTGCCTTACACAATCTGCAATGATGATAAAGTGACAGCTGGTGTGTCTGATGAAGAAGAATGTTGGAATGGACACACCAAAGGCAGGTGAGATACTGTGGAGGACACATTCCCATCTTATTAGCATTAAGAATCAGCATCTGGCATACGATTCTGCTAATTCACTAACAGTTGGCCATACTGGGTGTTGGCAGCTGCTGAACATTGCTGGTGTAAAGATGGAGTTGGGAATTGTCAAATGTGTAATGTCACCACAATAAATCTTCAATGAGCCAATTAGTTTCACCTTGAAAATGCTTGATGATGACAATGTTATTTCAGGAAGAATAATAAGATTCAACTCACATCTCTTTGTAGTGCTAAGTAAAGCCAGGACTTTTGCACTGTTTTTTCAACCATTTATTCCCCATTTTAACAAGGTGATATAGCCAAAATAAACTCCATAGAACCATAGAACCATAGTACAATACAGCACAATTACAGGTCTTTTGGCCCACCATGTTGTGCCGACCTTCAAGCCACTCCAGAGACTATCTAACCCCTTCCTCCCACATATCCCTCTATCTTAAATTCCTCCATATGCTTATCTAACAATCTCTTGAACTTGACCGACGTATCAGCCTCCACCACCACCCTAGGCAGCGCATTCCATGCACCAACCACTCTCTGGGTGAAAAACCTCCCTCTGACGTCTCCCTTGAACTTTCCACCTGTTACATTAAAGCCATGCCCTCTTGTATTGAGCATTGGTGCCCTGGGAAAGAGGCGCTGGCTGTCCATGCTATCTGTTCCTCTCAATATTTTGTATACCTCGATCATGTCTCCCCTCATCCTCCTTCTCTCCAATGAGTAAAGCCCTAGCTCCTTTAGTCTCTCCTCATAATCCAGACTCTCCAAACCAGGCAGCATCCTGGTAAATCTCCTCTGCACCCTTTCCAATGCTTCCACATCCTTCCTATAATGAGGCAACCAGAACTGGACACAGTACTCTAAGTGTAGTCTAACCAGAGTTTTATAAAGTTGCATCATTACTTTGCGGCTCTTAAACTCGATCCCACAATTTATGAAAGCTAACATCCCATAAGCTTTCTTAACTACCCTATCCACCTGTGTGGCAACTTTCAGTGATCTGTGGATATGAACCCACAGATCCCTCTGCTCCTCTACACTGCCCAGAATCCCGCCATTTACCTTGTATTCCACCTTGGAGTTTGTCCTTCCAAAGTGTACCAACTCACACTTCTCCGGATTGAACTCCATCTGCCACTTCTCAGCCCAACTCTACATCCTATCAATATCCCTCTATAAGCTTCGACAGCCTTCCACACTACCCACAACACCACCGATCTTTGTGTCATCTGCAAACTTGCTAACCCACCCTTCCACCCCCTCATCTAAGTCATTAATAAATATCACAAAAAGTAGAGGTCCCAGAACCGATCCCTGTGGGACACCACGAGTCACAGCCTTCCAATCCGAATGCACTCCCTCCACCACAACCCTCTGCTTTCTACAGGCAAGCCAATTCTGAATCCACATGGCCAAGCCTCCCTGGATACCTTGGCCTCTGACCTTCTGAAGCCTACCACATCTACTGCACTATCCTCATCAATCTTCCTGGTCACCTCCTCAAAGAACCCTATCGGGCTAGTGAGGAAAGATCTTCCCTTCACAAATCCATGCTGGCTGTCCCTAATCAGTCCATGATTCTCTAAATGATCATAGATCCTATCTCTTAGAATCCTTTCTAGCAGCTTACCCACCACAGACGTAGTCTCATTGGTCTGTAATTCCCTGGACTATCCCTACTACCTTTTTTGAATAAGGGGACAACATTTGTCACCCTCCAATCCTCTGGTACCATCCCCGTGGACAACGAGAACTCAAAGATCCGAGCCAACAGTTCAGCAATCTCCTCCCTCGCCTCACGAAGCAGCCTGGGGAATATTCTGTCAGGCCCTGGGGACTTATCTGTCCTAATATTTTCTAACAGCTCCAACACATCCTCTCTCTTGATATCTACATACTCTAGAACATTACCCTTACCAACACTGTCCTCAGCGTCATCAAGACCCATCTCCTTTGTGAATACTGAAGAGAAGTATTCATTGAGAACCTCACCCACTTCCACAGCTTCCAGGCACATCTTCCCACCTTTGTCTTTAATCGGACCTACCTTTACTCTAGCCATCCTTCTGCTCTTCACATATGAGTAAAAGGCCTTGGGATTCTCCTTAACCCTATTCGACAAAGCCTTTTCATGTCCCCTTCTTGCTCTCCTCAGCCCCTTCTTAAGTTGCCTCCTTGCCACTCTATGTTCCTCACGAGCCCTGTCTGATCCTTGCTGCTTACACCTTATGTATGCTGCCTTCTTCTTCCTAACTAGTTGTTCCGCCTCTCGTCACCCATGGTTCCTTCACCCTGCGATTCCTTCTCTGCCTCACCAGGATAAATTCACCCCTAACCTCCTGCAAGAGATCCCTGAACATCGACCACATCTCTATAGTAGATTTCCCTTCAAAGATGTCATCCCAATTTACACTCTCAAGTTCTCGCCTAATAGCTTCATAATTTGCCTTTCCCCAATTAAATATCTTCCCCTCCTCTTTGCTCCTATCCCTGTCCATGACAATTCTAAAGGTTATGGAGCAGTGGTCACTGTCCCCCAAATGCTCACCCACCGATAGGTCTGTCACCTGACCCGGTTCATTACCTAAAACTAGATCTAATATGGCACTTCCTCTTGTCAGCCTGTCAACATACTATGACAGGAATCCGTCCTGGACACACTTAACAAACTCTGCCCCAGGTTTCTGGGGCAACTTTGCCCCAGAAACTCCAGGTTCGTTTGCATTTCACATGGACCTACCACAAAGTTGATATTTTGCTATGCAGGTTTTTCTAACATTGTCCCACATTCAGTAGTGACATCAATGTCCAAGAGCTGAATGGTTCCCAACCTGTGTACTCATTTAGATTCCATTAAAGGCAATAATCAGCGTTAGTGCTGCTCAGCTTCAATGTATGAGGGAATCCTCTGCCTGCACTGCCTTCCCTTGATTTTAACCTTTTAGCAAAACTAGTTTTGCACAGTTTCTCTTTCTCAATTCACATCTGGCTTTTAAAAGTACCTTAACCCTATAATGAACAAAATCTGCAAACTCTGATTAATGAAAGAATGAACAAAACTTCTGGATTAACTCAGAGAATAAATGAGTGATATGCTACTGAACCATGTTTTATAACAGATCTTTTCTGATGTTGCTGGTCTCGTCAGGGTAGAGTTCCACCTCCACTTTTGAAGAAAATTAGTGGGGACGTTAGACAAGGCCCCCTACTGACAATCTATTGGTTCCTTTCTGAAAAGCCATTGTCTGTGGAGGTCACATTGGGATAAAATTTTAGTTTTTAGGCATCAGATTTTAGGATCAAATTTTAGGCATACATCATGATCAACATTAATGGTCTTCTGCTTCAGCATAATATTATGCAGTTGGGAGGTCTTGAGTTTTTATGCTCCTCTATGAATCTTACTCTTCATGTACTTGTAGTTTCTATTTCAAAATTGATTGCATTCCATTTAAAGTTTAGACTTTCAAAACTATATGATCAGATCAGGGCAGTTTTGTGATGACACTGAGGGAGTAGTTCAAACTCACTCTGTCTCTTCTGGACACTACTAAATGTAAACCAGCTATATCTGAGTGATTTTTGATTTGATTGCATTTTAGTTGGTTTACCATTAGAACCTTCCTTTTGTCTTGCAGTGTCACCAGTTTTATAAAACAGTTAAAAGGAACTGAGCTAGAGTAAAACATTGGAAGTGATTTCATGGCACTTGGTTGTTATAACTTGTCCTTAATCTACTTCAAACAGCTCTTTAATTATAATCTTCTTAATGTGCATTGACATGGTGATGAATGCAGACGTGAAAAGCATTTGCTATTTTATCTTTTAATTAGATTCCTGTTTTACAGAGTATTTAAATGTGTGTTTAATTACATTTGTTTAAGTATATTATATTAGCAATAATTTGAGGTGCCAACTTTCTGCAAACGTTACCATTTTCTTTATTTAATATAATGGGTCCATTGAAGAAGCTGTAGATATATGTCATCGTAGCACATTTGGTTAAGTCAATGGTGTATGAAATAATTTGTTATACCATTCCAAATTGCAATATTCAGTCTAAATTATCTGATAACAGTAGAGAGGTAGAAACTTATCTGACAAAATATCCACATATTTTAGGATTTGACTTTTACAGAGAGTAAGTTGTATTTTTAAATTAAATAAAATTATACCATTGGTTTATTGGTATTGGTTTAGTCTTCACTATAAGCAACTGATGACCTCTCCATTTATTTACAAAAGAATATTTAAATGATATTTTCATTATAAAATGGAGAAATCAGCTTTTGAACTATTGTGGTTGGTCATTAATCACTGTGCTCTGTAATCCTGAGTTATATATTACATAATTTAAATCTGCAGGTACCTGCCTGAAATTATGAATGATGGTCTGACTAATCAGATTAACAACCCAGAAGTAGATGTGGACATCACTAGACCAGACACAATGATTCGTCAGCAAATCATGGCACTTCGAGTAATGACAAACAAACTGAGAAATGCCTATAATGGAAATGATGTAAACTTCCAAGATTCAAGTAAGCATAATCTTCACTCACAGACAAGAGTAAATGGGAGGGTATGTAGGGAACTGCTCATATTTCTGCTGGCAACAATTTGCTCATTTCTTGTTTCCCAAAAACTATGTAATGTGCAAATCAAATCAATGGAGCTGGCCATCATAGTCACAACTTAGTCGGATTTGAATGGGGCTGCATATTGTGAGGAGGAAGTCTTTTGAGATCAGCCTTATGCTCAGAAGGGATCTGAATCCAAGTGGCAGAGGAATGCAAAGAAGTAGAAATCAGGAATTCACAGGGGAAGTAGGATGTGGAAAATGTACTGTTATGAACTGCAAAATAAGCAAATATAGTACTTCCATGTACCAGCAAACTAGGTGCTGACACAGACTTTTGCCAGGTGAAAAGAATAAGCTGAACTGGTCTGGAATAGAAGAAAGATGGCACTTGCTCATTTCCTTCCAATATTTGTAACTTTAGTTGGGAGTTTCTTCTTCTACTTTACAGATCATGTTCTGACACCTGTTCTAATCTGCCCCATTTGTTCACTGCTCTTATCATTTCAGTGACGTAAACCAAATGTTTTATTAGACAAAATATACTTCAAAATTCCAATTTATGACAAAATCAGAATTTATGAAAAGGTTTTCCTTAGCTTCCAAATAAACAAGAGCTTGAGCACAATGTGTGGAGAGAAATGGATTGTGCTTGAGCATAATCCATTTCTATTATAACTACACTCACACTGAAAAATAAAACAGTCCTACATTCAGTAACTGAAAAGCTTTAGATAATTGCTGGTCATATTTTTCCAGCATTAATACTGATAGGTGCCTAAGTTTCTGTTACACAATGCCTTTGGGTAATGTTTCCTACTAGCAGTGGAGGTGGATAAAATGAATCCTCATCATAATTTCCCCACATCAAGTGTGCACAGCCTTCATCTTACAAGGTAATCTTGTTTAAAGTGTGACTGTAGAATCTCATTGTCACAAATATGAATGATATTTTTGAATAGCATGTATCCTTTCAGCATGATCAAGATCACCACTTTTAATAAGAGCCGGTTTTGAACATAAATGTTAAAAATACGTCTTTTGAAGTATTGAAAATTGGCACGGCGTTCAAGTACCATGAGTTGGGAGGAAATAGTGAAGGCAGTAGGTGTAATTTTCTAAAGGCTTAATTGTACCCCAAAACTGAAGAGGTTGAGAAATATTTGGATCCATATTCAAGAAAGAAGGCAGAAAGGACAAGCAGAGCAAACTAATCAATCTTAAGCTCTATTGGAGGATTCATCATGGGTTAATTTACTGTGCACATGGGGGTTTCTGGCCATTATTTGCATTCATTAAAGTTAAAAAGCAGCAAGTCTAGAATTTCCTAATCAGATGAAGGTTCCTGCTGTGTTGATTTGTGCAATGTCTTTCACAACCTCAGAGCATCCTAAAGTACTTCACACATCATAAAGTACTTTATTGCTGTTGTAGCTGTCATAATGTAGAAAATACTGCGGCCACTTTGCGCACAGCAAGCTCCCACAAACAGTATTGTGATAATGACCACGTAATCAATTCTTGTGATATTGGTTAAGGAATAAATATTAGATAGGTCACCAAGGATAGCTCTCTTTCTCTACTTCAAAATAATGCTTTGGGAACTTTAAATGAACCTGACTGTGCAGATGTAGCCTTGGTTAACTTCTGATCTGAAAGATAGCACCCTTACCTACTTACCCTTTGGATAGGAGGGGTTTAGAGAGATATGGCCAAATGCGGGCAAATGGGACAAGCTTGGTGGGCACCATGGATTGGCATGGATGAGTTGGGCCGAAGGGACTGTTTCCATGCTGTATTACTCTATGACTCTTAGTAGAATTATCTTCCCTCAGAACTGCACTGCAATAGCAGCCTTGATGTTACGCTCAGGTATTAGTGGGAGGGCAAATTCTCACGACCCTTTGATTTGGTGATGAGAGTGCTTCTGTCTGAGCTATGGCTGATACTGCTACGACACCACACATTCACATGGTGTGATTTAATTGGTTAAATCATATGCATCACTGGTGTTAAAATCAGACTGAAGATCAGTTCTCCAGATTGGTATGCCAATAAAGTTCTGGGAGTTGGCTAGGGAGTACTGGAAAAGTGAAGGGATAAGACCACAACACCCCTTCTATAAAAAGAAAGATCATACCTTGTTTTTAATAAAAAATCTCTCCCTAATTTTACAAGTCCATACTCTGGCTCCAATCCCAACTACCATTGCTATTGTGGTCAAATGACTTGGTGCTTTTCTTAGTATCTGGCATTGATGACTATCAGGAGAACAGCAAACGCTCAATGGAATTTCAGCCTGAGCTCTTTAGGAAGTTGCTCTGATTGAATAGTCAATTTTCACTGGAATCATTTTTTCTTTTCAGTTGACGAGGCAAGTGGCTCAGGCAGTGGTAGTGGCTGCACCGATGAAATGTGTCCTCCAGAATTTGACTTTTCAACCACTGAAGCTCCACCAGGGCCCAAGAAGAATGAGCCAACAGGTTCCACAGCAGTCAGACCCTGCCTGCATTGGCTGACCACATTTATCATCTCTCTACTCCTGGTACTACAAAGACAGTGGAGATAATCAGTGACATCCAATAGAGACACTAAAGGACAAACACCATTTTCCTTTTGGATATATCATCAAACACACAGCTCCATCTTGGAACGGTACCAGTTTTCAAGCAGAAAGAGATACTGCAGCCTGCTGCCATTTTACCCAAAGACCACCAGGTGCCATTCAGGTACATTGCTTAATCCTCACTCAGACCTCACATAAAAAGAAAAACTCACTGAAGGTGACTTGCCTGCAGTTGGGATTGTTTCCAGATTCATCATCCTTTCTGCTTATTTTATGCACCGAACAAAAATGACATTCAATAAAAACTTTTGATTTATACACTAAGTAAGATTTTAATATCTAAGTTCTACTTTTACAGTTACCACAACGTGAAAAGAATGCTGCAAAATGTTCTGGATAATATGGTCTAACTATTGTATCTCTACAGTGACATCAATGAACAATGAAGTTCAGTTACAGCAGTAGTTAAATGATTGAAGAATGCTGGTAGTTTAATAACACAGTTTGCCTCATCCATCCAACAACTTTATTCGGGTTGTCCTTTAGAAAATATGAAAAAAAAATTTGTGGGCAGGTGCATTTTAAAATAGCTATAAACGATGGAAATATTTGGACTATTATAGAGCCTAGAGAACAAGTGATTAAACAAACGTTTGAGTACAGTTGAGTACAGGTGAAAAATACATGATTTCTGATAGAGACCAATGGAATTTATTAATGTACAAGTAATAAAAATATGAGTCATTTTGCCAATCACAACAGAAGAAAGATCCAGGAAGATTGAGCTCTGACCTTCATGTTGAAGTGTATGATTAGCTTCCATTACCTGGATTTTTGCTGCTGGTTTTGATTGAGTGAGAAAGATCATACTAGTGTGCCTGATTTTCACTAATGCTCCTCCATTTGCTTGTTGCTTCATGTCTTCTTAATAAGTTTCATAAAAAGTTAGAGCTCTGCAAAGTGCTACTGTAAGCCATTTGAGAAACTCCAAAAAGTGAAATTCTAATTTTATTTTCAAATTTTCATTCCAGCACTAGTCATCCGTCGCTACATTAAAATATAGATAATTCGAAGTATTAGCTCAGGGTTTAAATGTAATTACATTACCTGCATGTTATTGTATCTCCAATGCTCAGCGCAAAGACAGCCCTGGAACATTTACACTGTTGAAACACCAGTTTTCAATGCAATTGGTGAATGGTTATTGTCTGCACCACTCACATCTAAAGAGAGTGTCTGACACTTGTATGGGTTTTTCCTTTTTACTACATTCTGTGATAGAGGTAAATCTGTAATAGTGAACAGACAGCTTCTGTTCCTAACATGTAGCCTAGGTGAAAATCCCAGAGTTTTGCAGTCACAGCTTGTACTATTAAAGATAAAATAAAAATCCATGCCCTTCAGCACTTTGAACACATTATGGAGCTTTCAAAATGTGTACATGTTCCTGATATAAAGTTGATAACATAGCTTTGAACCATGGGAAAATGTGCTGAACCAAAGATTATTTCTAATGTCAGATTATTCTGAATCTAACTGCATTTTACTTACTCCAAAAAAATTATTTCAAAGATGATATGGTGCAATTAAGTGTTATTTTTGTGGGTAAACTTTGATCATTAATTTATTCATCACTTTTATGCTGGACACACTGGGAGTCATTCTCCTAGAACAATTCTGAACATCTTTGATAGAGCTCCATTATTGTGTTATAGAATTAAAGAATAAAGCAGAACAGGAAAGCACTGGCTCATTATACCTGTGCTATATATTGAAAGCTTGCCATTATTTCCACTCCTTTGTTCTTTCCCAATTGTCCTGCACATGTTTCTTTTTCAAGTCGAATCCCTTCCGGAAGTTACTATTGAAGCTACTTCCACCACCCATTTGGACAGTACGTTCCGAGTCAATAAGACAAATTTTCATCAGCATTGTCAATTACGTGAAATGTTTGTTCCCTTGATACTGACCCTCTTGCAAGTGGCAACGGTAAATAAAAATTACATTGAAATTAATGGAACCAAATTTCAAAAGCAGAAAATACCATATATAACCTACTGTAACATGAATAATGCAACCAGAACATGCATTTAGCACATGGGACCAAGGGTAAATTTCTACTCTAGTTTTGTCATATTTACTCTGTCAGAATATCTCACAATATCAAATTTCTTTTAATAGGTATTTTTTCAGCCAAAGAGCTAACACATTTAAACTTTGTGATGCAAATACTGCTTCTATTCAGAAATATTAAATGATTCCACTGGCTAAGATACTCAAATACTGTAAATCACTCTTGCAATCTAAATATGGATGGCACAGTAGTTGTGTACTGTTTAATCATGGGTGGATGAGGCCCAGAATATAATTGGTGCAATAGCCAATTACGTATCAATTTACTTAGTTACTAAATTCTATCATTAAAATGTAGCTGAAAAAAGGGAATGAAGCAGAAAATTCCACAGTAAATCCTGTGAGACAGATATTTTGGGGTATGGATTTCCTTCTGTGCACTGGATGCAGGAATAGAATAGAATTTATTTAAAACGATTAAATTCCACAGTTGACAAGTATTTGCTCAATAGAATGATTTAGACATGCCCATCTGCATGTAGAACTTGCAGTTTTTAAAATTTTCAAATGCTGGGTGAAAAATGGAATTCAAATTGACATTTCATATGACAAGTTGAAGACCTTCAATCACAGTTAAGGTTATAAAGATTAGTTGTTCCATTTTTATAAAATGGTTTGTGGATTTTGGGATAAAGAATCATCCATTCTTTAAGATAGCTAACTAGAACATTGAAAACAAAGCCAGAAAAACTATAGGTAAAATGTTTCATAAACTATTTTTCCTGTGCTCTTGGAAATGTAGAATGGCAGCTGGGCTAAGATGCATTATGTGGGATGTAAGATTGACCAGGGTGCTGGGGATAGACATTTGTCTGCAATCACTTGCACAAAATGTACAATATAGGAGTGAATGCTTGTTGTATTCCATTGCTGAAATTAAATTCCTTTGTTACTTAGCAACAAGCAAATGAGGACAAAATTCTACATCCTGGTGTTTTTTTATATAAGAAAATAATAATCTGCAAACCTGATTTATCTAAAAATGACATGGAATTACTGAAACACTGACCTTCTTCATGTTTCTTGCATTCTCCTGAGATCCATGGGAACATCTATCCATGGTATCTCCATTTAGATTCGTTTTTCTAAATACCGTTTTTATATTTTCATGAGCACAGAATACTTTAAAATAGTTTTTAAGAACATGCTGAATTGTGATTTGCATGGAAGAGAAGTTTGATGATTCTCTTGTTCTTGTGACTACACATGAAAACTGCTGGGCACATCCACTTCACTATTATTAACGTATTTTTCTATTTATTTTAAGGGCAAAGAATTGTGTTAATGTATCTTTGTGTATGGATACAAAAAGAAAGATTATTTCTATAACTTGTAGCAAAATCAGAAACACAAATTTGAGCATGTCTTTGATTTTCAACAAAAAGCAATGACACAGAATCCTTACTACAAATTGTTGCCATTCGACATCCAATTTAAAGTTTATTGATAGTTCTTCATCCAGATAAGGGAAATTGGCTGTCCTTTGTTCAGACGTGTGGAATGTCCAAGACTAGGGTGAAAATGAGTCCAAATTATATATTGAAAAATTAGCTTGGATTTGAACCTAAATATTTACAACATTGAAAAGCTAACAGAAGGACAGGTAAAGCAAACAGTCCTGAAGGGATTTGAGATGTAAGGTGGAACTGTAGCATTTTTACTGTACAAGTTATTACTTAGGTAACACCTGTTTTGAGAATCCATTATCTACACTAGCTACTCATTTTTTCATTACTTTGGTTAAAAGTCTATCAAAGCATTAGTTGTGAAGGATGTGGTCCAGTACTTCATATGAAGACAGTAATGGTAAACATAATTTTCCTCAACTTGCAACAAATTAGTGGAATGTGATGGTTTCAGAGGCAACACGGGTTGATTGGGCTGATGAAGGCTAGGCTATCCTTTTGGATTTATAAAGCTTTCTGCAAGAATAAAATTCAATGTTGAGACACCAAAGCCTTTGAAGCTTCATCCTACAGTATATCAGGCTCTGGATATAATGTCAAATATGTATGTCTTTACTCTCTATGCAGGTAGTGGTATAGTCTGAGAACATAGTGCAATTTTTAGTGATTTCACATTGTCATTAGCGGTGAAATACCTCTCTTCACTTTTCTCATTGATAAAGCTGATATGAGTAGGAAGCTCTTTTCACAGCATTATACTCAAATCAACTTTTTCAGTGATTTTGTTTTTAACTAATAAAGTTCTGCCGTATTACTAAATGCAAATGTTTGACATAAACTTACTTGTAATCTCCATTTGGTCACATATTAGCCTTAATTTTCTAAATACTTCCTTGAACACTCAGGAAGAATGATATTTATCAAGATCTGTAATATTTCTAAAATTAAAGTTTAGTATGCATTGTATTACATCATCATCAACTAATCATGATGCAGAAACTAGATCATATGATCTAAAGTTATTTTATGATGGTGAGTGAACAGCCTTAGGTTGATGATTTTTTTTATTTGTTTACAGTGCACAAACTGTCATACGACCATTTAACATTATGTGATATGATATGTTATTTTCTGGTATCAAATAGTCAAATAAAGGTTCCTATCATTTCAATTTGTGTCATGTAGTCAATGTGCAATTTCATTTTACCACTCAATCATGCAGCAGTGTTTAAGCTTTTTGTATATATTATAGAGAGGAAGAATGACTGACAGTTCCATTATCATTAGGATTGAGACCATCCATTCAGTTATTTCTGCCACAACTCTTGCTACCACCCCCCCATCACAGTTTTGTTCATAGATCATGCTGTCTTCAAGTTTATTCCATTCAAGAGATTCACCACCTCCTCTCTTGACCCCATTCCCAACTGCAGGTAAGTCATAATCTTATCGGAGTGTGGGACAGGTTGTCATCGTAAATTCCACTTCGTATAACTCATCCTCAACCACTCCATGGAGGAGAAGGTAACTGCACTCAGTAGAGGAGAAGAAGGTAAAATTGGTAAATTTAAGGTGGTAAATTGGTTTATTATTGTCCATGTACTGAGGTACAGTGAAAAACTTATCTTGCATACTGTTCATACAGATCAATTCATTACATAGTGCATTGAAGTAGTACAAGGTAAAACAAGAACGGAATGTGGAATAAAGTGTTACAGTTACAGAGAAAGTACAGGTAGACAATAAAGTGCAGGGTCATAAGAGGTAGATTGCGAGGTCAAGAGTCCATCTTATTGTACTAGGGAACCTTCAATTGATTTATAACAGTGGGATAGAAGTTGTCCTTGACCCTGGTGGTACATGCTTTCAGGCTTTTGTATCTTCTGCCTGATGGGAGGGGGAGGAGAGATAATGTCCGGGGTGGGTGGGGTCTTTGATTGTTCTGGCTGCTTTACCAAGGCAGCGAGAGGTACAGACAGAGTCCAGAGGTTGATTTCCGTGATGTGCTGAGCTGTGTCCACAACTCTCTGCAGTTTCTTCTGGTCAGAGACAGAGCAGTTGCCATGCCAAGCCTTGATGCATCCGAATAGGATGCTTTCTATGGTGCATCACCAAAATTTGGTGAGGGTCAACAGGGACATGCCAAGGGTCAACAGGGACATGCCAAATTTCTTTAGCCTTCTGAGGAAGTAGAGGCGCTGGTGAGCTTTCTTGGCCATGGCTTCTACGTGATTTGACCAGGACAGGCTGTTGGTGATGTTCACTCCCAGGAACTTGAAGCTCTCAACCCTTTCAACCTCAGCACCATTGATGTAGACAGGAGCATATGCACCACTCCTCTTCCTGAAGTCAATGACCAGCTCTTTTGCTGACATTGAGGGAAAGGTTGTTGTCATGACACCATGTCACTAGGCTCTCTATCTACTTCTTGTGCTCTGAAGGAGAGTAGAGGAAGGAGATAGAGAGCTTAGTGACATGGTGTCATCTGCAAACTTGTAGATGGAGTTAGAGCAGAATCTGGCCATGGAGTCATGAGTGTATAGGGAGTAGAGTAGGGGGCTGAGGATGCAGCCTTGCGGGGCACCAGTGTTGAGAATAATTGTGGTGGAGGTGTTGCTGCCTATCCTGGTTGTGGTCTGTTGATCAGGAGGTCAAGGCTCCAGTTGCAAAGGGAGGTGTTGAGTCCCAGGTCATGGAGCTTGGTGATGAGTTTGCTTGGAATTATAGTATTGAAGGCGGAGCTGTAATCAATAAACAATAGTCTAACGTAGATTTCTTTACTTTCCAGAGATGAGTGTAGGGCCAGGGAGATGGCGTCCACTGTAGACCTGCTTCAGTGGTAGGCAAATTTCAGTGGGTCAAGGTTGTGTGAGAGGCTGGATTTAGTGCGTGCCATGACCAGGGGTCTTGCGCTTCTGGGTGCACCATATCCATGTCCTCCTGATGGATAAACAATACAGCTAATAGGTAAGATTTCAAGGGAAGTGGCCACCAAAGTAATGAATTTGCCCAGAAAGCAGGGAGAGCTCTGGGAGAGAAACCTCTACCCTTGTAGCAATATGAGCTCCATGAGGGAGCACTACCTGTTCTGCAACAGAAAGGTCTATCATTTCCTGAGTATACAATTTGTTTGTGACCACAGGCAGAAAACTATTGTAGTTAGTGGCATCTCACAATTCAGTCTGCAGTGGCTGACATATTTTAGCAGTTACACTAGACTAATGGATGGCTCTCAGAAAACAAGAACTTTGACAGCTTTGATAGTTCCAACTAAGCCAAAGATGTTGGCCGAAAAAATCATAACACATTGTGTAGAAGGTTAAAGTTTAGCACTACCTTTCATCCACCCCTGGATCCACTACTCGCCAGTTCTTTTCTGGTAGTTACAGCCACGGTGTATACTATTTGACAAAGTCTCATTGACACTCTGGTGATTCCTGTGCCATAGAACCATAGAACACTACAGCACAGAAAACAGGCCATTCGGCCCTTCTAGTCTGTGCCAAAACTTCATTCCGCTAGTCCCATTGACCTGCACCCAGTCCATAACTCTCCAGACCTCTCCCATCCATGTATCCATCCAATTTATTCTTAAAACATAAGAGTGAGCCCACATTTACCACGTCAGATGGAAGCTCGTTCCACACTCCCACCACTCTCTGAGTGAAGAAGTTCCCTCTAATGTTCCCCCTAAACCTTTCCCCTTTCACCCTAAAGCCACGTCCTCTTGTAATTATCTCTCCTAATCTAGGTGGAAAGAGCCTACTCGCAATTACTCTGTCTATACCCCTCATAATTTTGTAAACCTCTATCAAATCTCCCCTCATTGTTCTGCGCTCCAAGGAATAAAGTCCTAACCTGTTCAATCTTTCCCTGTAACTCAACTCCTGAAGACCTGGCAACGTTCTAGTAAATCTTTCTCTACACTCTTTCAATCTTACTGATATCCTTCCTACAATTAGGTGACCAGAACTGCACACAATACTCCAAATTTGGCCTCACCAATGTCTTACACAACCTCACCATAACATCCCAACTCCTATACTCAATACTTTGATTTATGAATGCCAGGATGACAAAAACCTTCTTTACAACCCTGTCTACCTGTGACGTCACTTTCAGGGAATTATGTATCTGAGCTCCCAGATCCCTTTGTTCCTCCACACTCCTCAGAGCCCTACCATTTACTGTGTATGTCCTACCTTGATTTGTCCTTCCAAAATGCAACACCTCACACTTGTCTGCATTAAATTCCATCTGCCATTTTCTGGCCCATTTTTCCAGTTGGTCCAGATCCCTCTGCAAGCTTTGAAAATCTTCCTCGCTGCCCACAACACCTCCAATCTTAGTGTCATCAGCAAACTTGCTGATCCAATTTACCACATTATCATCTAGATCATTTAGATCACTGGCACGTTGGTTTAGTTGGCACAGGAGAGTGGTCACATGCCATTACACCCACAATGATGCCATCAATAAGGGCATCCCTTACCCCTCAAAAAAAATTAGTTTTTCAATTTGAACACCTGAATTTCACTTAAGAGCTGTTAAGGAATATGGGAATACAACTGACCTCACTGTAAGTGCCACCATTGTGCAGTTCTGAACAGAACAAGATTTGTAATAAACTACATAAATGTAAAAGACCCAATTACTTGTCTGATGATGCCTTAATTCTTCATGTGTAATCAAATCCTTCTTATTGAGATCATAATATAGTTTTGTTAGAGCAAAGTTTTCAATTGTGGATCTTGTTCATCACATTAATCTATTCAGTCTTTTATGGGAATTCATGGTCCTGTGTTTTTTTATATCTAGAACATGGCAAAGATATATTTCTGTGTACACCAGCGCCTCTGCAGATTTAAAATCCCAAGTGAGTATTATGACAAAATCAATCCTACAAATAAAAATATTGCCAACTCAGTGATGATAGAAAGCAAAGAGAAAATGCATTGTTTTGCTCAATAAATCTACATTTGATCGTGTCAGCATTTGTAATGGTAAGGTTGTTTGTTGCACTATGTTTCTATGTGTGAGAGTTAGGTGAACTAAGGGCAGTGCTGGCAATGGTGATGGAGAAGAATGGGCAAAGCGTAGTACTCATCCTGTCATTGCTCGATTCAGAGACATAGGATCATTCGCTGCATAAAACTGCATCAGTAATCAGAGAATCGTAGCCATTTACTGATTGAACAAGCAAGTGGACTTTTTCGTTTCAAAAATATCTTTCACATCCATCAGCAGCTTTTAGATAAACAGTTTTCTCAAGCTGTAGCTACTTCCATACTCTTCTAAGTCCCAGACTGAGCCAGAGACCCTGTTCACTCCTGGCGTCTCACACAGCCAAAGTCCTTCTAACTCTAACCCACCATCATCTGCCTGGCCAGTGATTTGGCTGACCCCACACACCCCTTTGAACAGTTGTCCTAACACCTACCTTGATTCACTCTCTGAACCACTTGCTCCTCTGAAGTTCTGTCTATGATTCCCTTCTCACTCTCTGTCTCTGCCACACAGTAAGTAAGCACTTCCCCTCTTATAAGGTGTATAGCTCCTGGAATAACAGGCATGTTATGAAGTGACCACAAAACACTTGGTTTTTTTCCTGCGCTTTTCATGTTGGCTCCCCTGAGTGGACACACTCAATCAACCCATCCGCATTTAATATGTCGTGAGTGTAAATGGTGAATCCAATACGTGGACCAGAGACTAAAACATTTTCTGCTGACCCATCTTCTCCCTTTGAAGACTTGTTTTTATACATAAATCAAGGTCCTTTGAAAACTAATTGCTCTTTGTTTTTTGATTAGTTTATAGCCAGCATGAAAATACTGTCTTGAAAAATGATTGGGTGATGAAAGTCACAAGAAAGCAGAAGGAAGCATAAGCTTCTGTGGGAGAGATCGAGAATCCCGGATGGTCTGTTGCCTCCCTGGTGCCAGGATCCACGATATCTCAGATCGAGTTCTCGATATTCTCATGAGGGAGGGTGAGCAGCCAGATGTTGTGGTCCACGTAGGGACCAATGACGTGGATAGGAAGGAAGGGGAGGTCCTGCAAAGAGAGGTTAGAGAATTAGGTGCAAAGTTGAAGGACAGGACCTCCAAGGTTGCAATCTCAGGATTGCTACCTGTGCCACGAGCTAGTGAGGCTAGAAATAGGAGGATCATGCAGCTAAATATGTGGCTAAGGAAATGGTGCAGGAGGGAGGGCTTCATGTTTCTAGACAATTGGGCTTTGTTCCAGGGAAGGTGGGACCTGTTCCAACGGGATGGTTTGCACCTGAACTGGAGGGGGACTAACATACTTGCGGGTAGGTTTGCTACTGCTGCTCCGGTGGGTTTAAACTAGATTTGCAGGGGGAGGGGAACCAGAGTGTTAGAGCAGATAGTGAGGTGGAGGAGGAAAAAGGTCATGCGAGGACTGCAGGTATAGACAGAAATCAAAGGTTTGTATGTGATAGAAATGTTCTCAGGTGCATTTATTTCAATGCAAGAAATATTGTAGGTAAGGCAGATGAGCTTAGGGCATGGATTGGCATATAGGATTACAACATTATTGTTACTAGTGAGACTTGGATGCAGGAGGGGCAGGACTGGCAGCTTAATGTTCCGGGGTTCCGTTGTTTCAGACGTGATGGGGGGAGGGATGAAAGGGGGAGGAGTAGCATTACTAGTCAGGGAAAATATCACAGCTGTGCGTAGACAGGATAGCCCGGAGGGCTCGTCTACAGAGGCCATATGGGTGGAGCTGAGGAACAGGAAAGGTACACTAATAAGGTTGTATTATAGACCGCCCAATAGTCAGAGAAGATTGGAGGAACAAATCTGTAGTGAGATAGCAGACCGATGTAAGAAACAGAAAGTTGTGATAGTAGGGGATTTTAACTTTCCACAAATTGACTGGGACTTCCACACTGTGAAAGGGCTGGATGGCTTGGAATTTGTCAAATGTGTTCAGGAAAGTTTTCTAAATATAGAGGTACCAATGAGAGAGAATGCAATACTTGATCTCCTATTAGGGAAACAGACAGGTCAGGTGACACAAGTATGTGTAGTTGAGCATTTTGGGTCCAGTGACCATAATGTCATTAGTTTCAAGTTAATTATGAATAAGGATAGGTCTGGTCCTCGAGTTGAGGTTCTAAATTGGAGAAAGGCCAATTTTGTGGAAATGAGAAAGGATCTCGGGAGAGTGGATTGGGATAAGTTGTTTTCTGGCAAGGATGTGTTCAGTAAGTGGAAGGCCTTCAAAGGCAAAATTTTGAGAGTGCAGAGTGTGCATGTTCCTGCCAGGATTAAAGGCAAAGTTAACAAGCATAGGGAATCTTGGTTTTCAAGGGATATTGGCGATCTGGTTAAGAAAAAGAGAGGTGTATAGCAGGTATAGGCAACTAGGAACAAATGAGGTACTTGAAGAGTATGGAAAAAGTAAGAAACTACCAAAAAAGGAAATCAGGAAGGCAAAAAGAAGACATGAGGTTGCTTTGGCAGATAATGTGAAGGTAAACCCGAAGGGTTTCTACAAGTATATTAAGAGTAAAAAGATCGTAAGGGACAAAATTGGTCCCCTAGAAGATCAGAGTGGTTGTCTATGTGTGGAGCCTCAGGAGATGGGGGAGAACTTAAACAGTTTTTTTGCATCAGTATTTACTCAGGAAACTGGCGTAGTGGATATGGAACGAAGAGAAACAAGCAATGGTGTCATGGAACATATAGAGATTAAAGAGGAGGAGGTGCTTGCTGCCTTACAGCGAATAAAGGTAGATAAATCCCCTGGGCCTGATAGGATATTTCCTCAGACATTGAGAGAGACTAGTGTAGAAATTGTAGGGGCCCTGGCAGATATATTTAAAATGTCCTTAGCCATGGGTACAGTGCCAGAGGACTGGAGGGTAGCTCATGTTGTTCCGTTGTTTAAAAAAGGATCTAAAAGTAAACCAGGTAATTACAGGCCGGTGAGCCTGACATCAGTAGTAGGTAAATTATTGGAAGGCGTTCTGAGAGATCGGATGTACAAGTATTTGGACAACCAAGGGCTGATTAAGGATAGTCAGCATGGCTTTGGACGTGGTAGATCGTGTTTAATGAATCTTGTACAGTTTTTTGAGGAGGTTACCAAGAAAGTAGATGAAGGAAAGGTTGTGGATGTTGTCTGCATGGACTTTAGTAAGGCCTTTGACAAGGTCCCACTGGGGAGGTTAGTTCAGAGGGTTCAGACACTCAGTATCCATGGAAAGGTTGTAAATCTTTCTGCCTTCAATACAATAATTCCAAGCAAGCTTGTCACCAAACTCCAAGACCTAGGACTCAACACCTCCCTCTGTAACTGGATCCTTGACTTTCTAACAAACAGACCGCAATCAGTGAGGATAGGCAGCAATACCTCCAGCACGATTATTCTCAACACTGGTGCCCCACAAGGCTGCATCCTCAGCCCTCTACTCTATTCCCTATACACTCATGACTGTGTGGCCAGATTCTGCTCTAACTCCATCTACAAGTTTGCAGATGATACCACTGTTGTAGGCCGTATCTCAAACAGCGATGAGTCCGAGTACAGGAAGGAGATAGCTTAGTGAAATGGTGTCATGACAACAACCTTTCCCTCAATGTCAATAAAACAAAAGGGCTGGTCATTGACTTCAGGAAAGGGGGCGGTGTACATGCACCTGTCTACATCAATGGTGCTGAGGTCGAGAGGGTTGAGAGCTTCAAGTTCCTGGGAGTGAACATCACCAACAGCCTGTCCTGGTCAAATCACGTAGAAGCCACGGCCAAGAAAGCTCAGCAGCGCCTCTACTTCCTCAGGAGGCTAAAGAAATTTGGTTTGTCCCCTTTGACTCTCACCAACTTTTACCGATGCACCATAGAAAGCACCCTATCTGGATGTATCACGGCTTGGTACAGCAACTGCTCTGCCCAGGAATGCAAACTGCAGAGAGTTGTGGACACAGCCCAATGCATCACGGACACCAGCCTTCCCCCCTTGGGCCCTGTCTTTACCTCTCGTTGTCTTGGTGAAGGAGCCAGCATAATCAAAGACCCCACCCACCCGGGACTTTCTCTCTTTTCTCCTCTTCCATCAGATCGAAGATACAGGTGCCTGAGGGCACGTACCTCAAGACTTAAGGACAGCTTCTACCCCACTGTGATAAGACTATTGAACGGTTCCTTTATACAATGAGATGGACTATGACCTCACAATCTACCTTGTTGTGACCTTGCACCTTATTGCATTGTACTTTCTCTGTAGCTGTGACACTTTACTCTGTACTGTTACTGTTTTTACCTGTACTACATCAATGCACTTTGTACTAACTCAATGTAACTGCACTGTGTAATGAATTGACCTGTACGATCAGTTTGTAAGACAAGTTTTTCACCTGTACGATCAGTTTGTAAGACAAGCTTTTCACTGTACCTCAGTACAAGTGACAATAATAAACCAATACCAATACCAATAAACTGGATTTGAAATTGGCTGTGTGGGAGAAGACAGAGTGGTAGTGGATGATTGTTTCTCAGACTGGAGGCCTGTGACTAGTGGTGTGCCTCAGGGATCTGTGCTGGGGCCATTGTTGTTGTCTATATCAATGATCTAGATGATAATGTGATAAATTGGATCAGCAAGTTTGCTGATGACACTAAGATTGGAGGCATTGTGGACAGCGAGGAAGGCTTTCAAAGCTTGCAGAGGGATCTGAATCAACTGGAAGAATGGGCCAGAAAATGGCAGATGGAATTTAATGCAGACAAGTGTAAGGTGTTGCATTTTGGAAGGACAAATCAAGGTAGGACATACACAGTAAATGGTAGGGCACCAAGGAGTGCAGAGGAACTAAGAGATCTGGGAGTTCAGATACATAATTCCCTGAAAGAGGCGTCACAGGTAGACAGGGTTGTAAAGAAGGCTTTTGACATCCTGGCGTTCATAAATCAAAGTACTGAGTATAGGAGTTGGGATGTTATGGTGAGGTTGTATAAGACATTGGTGAGGCCAAATTTGGAATATTGTGTGCAGTGCTGGTCACCTAACTATAGTAAGGATATTTGTAAGGTTGAAAGAGTGCAGAGGAGATTTACTAGAATGTTGCCGGGTCTTCAGGAGTTGAGTTACAGAGAAAGATTGAACAGGTTAGGACTTTATTCCTTGGAGCACAGAAGAATGAGGGGAGATTTGATAGAGGTTTACAAAATTATGAGTGTTAATGCGAGTAGGCTCTTTCCACCTAGATTAGGAGAGATAAGTATGAGAGGAAAAGGCTTTTCGGGTGAAAGGGGAAAGGTTTAGGGGGAACATTAGTGGGAACTTCTTCACTCAAAGAGTGGTGGGAGTCTGGAACGGGCTGCCATCTGATGTAGTAAATGTGGGCTCACTCTTGAGTTTTAAGAATAAATTGGATAGATACATGGACGGGAGAGGTCTGGAGGGTTATGGACCAGGTGCAGGTAAACAGGACTAGCGGAATAACATTTCGGCACAGACTAGAAGGGCCGAATGGCCTGTTTTTCTGTGCTGTAGTGTTCTATGGTTCTAATTTTTCAATATGTGATATTTATTGTTAGGTTTCCTACCATGTAAATTATTATACCTCAGCATAGTATATAATTCTCTACCATCCACCATCACATATCCCCACAAGTACCTCTCAAACCCATGACCCATCTGCCCCCAAGCCCTTCGCCTACCCACTCCTCCATAGTCCCCCCAGTTTTGAGCCCCAGACTGAGACAAGGACCCCTTCCTTTCCAGGGTTTCACAGCCAGAGAATAATGGCCACTAAGCAATCCAGCTGCCCAAAAAGGTCTTGCAAGAGCCTGTGGAGATCATCCATGCAACACTAATACCACACGATCTCTTGTTCCCAGCAGCCCTGGTCCCTATCTCAGCATGAGGTGGGTGATAATACCAGCCCAGCTACCTCCAAACCTGAAAAAGAGGTAAATGCAGGCAGTTACAGTAGTAACTGCTGCTCAGCAGGTTGGATGATCCACTCCCATGTAATCATGAGCTGATAGACATAAAGATATTCCGGCTCTCTGATCCATGGATAACTCTTGCTGAATAACATGTCCCCCTAGACTTTCATTATTTCAATTTTGCTATTTCATGCCCTCCCTCACATTTAATTTCAGTGGAACTGACAAAACGTCATCAAATTAAAATGTTACTTCTCTCCCTCTACAATGTAGTCTCATCCTCTAAATTTTTTTGTATTTTCTGTTTTCAGTTCACTCTTCCACATTTCCCATTGGTTACTCTTCCAGCTCTCTGGTAAACCCTTTCTTCTCATTTCTGGTGCTCATTTCTGAGGCCTAGTAATTAGGAAGTATTTTGACCTTCTACCTCAAACAACTGAGAATGAAGTGCAGAATGAAGATGACAATTTTCCACACATTATTATTACATTATTTATGGGTTTCATATCTCTTGCATTGGATGCTGATTGGACATTCAGAATCCTGAACATCAAAGAAAAACCTGCAGGTGCTGGAAATCTGAAATAAAAAGAGGTCAATATCATCCTGTAACCTACCACTATTCTCCTCACTATAACAATGTCACCAATTTGGGTATGATCTGCAAACTAACTAATCATACCTCCTACGTTCATAGTCAAACCATCAATGTATGGAACAAACAGTAAGGGCCCCAGCACTGATCCCGATAGTACACCACTGGTCACAGACTTCCAATGACAAAAACAAACTTACACCATCATCCTTTGTCTACTCTTGCCAAGCTAATTTTGGAAACGACTTTCAGAATACGTGCATTTATGGCTAAGGCATAGAATTTAAGAAGAGGGAGGTCACATTAGAACAGGATAAAAAACAAGTTAGACCACAGCTTGAGTACTGCATACAATTTTGGTTGCTACAGGATGGAAGTGACATCATTAGGGAGGTTTAGGAGAGATTTCTGAGGATGTTACCAGAGCTGAAGAATGAGGGATATGAGAGCTGGATATGAAGGAAACTGGCTAGGTTGAGATCATTTTCCTTGGAATGGTGGATATTAGAGGCATATTAGTTGAGACATATAAAATTATGAGGAGCCCAGTTCAAGTGATCAGGATTGTTGATAACTGGAGAGTTCATCTAAGTTAATTCATGAAATAATTACTCTATTATTTTCAGCCAAAGAGTGGTAAGGGTCTGGTGGAGGCAAAAGCCCTCATCACATTTAAGAGATATCTGAATGCATACTTTGAACACCTATAACCTGCAAGGCTATTGTAGGAGCAAAGTTAAAGAAAAAATTAGGAAGGCAAAGAGGATGGATGAAAATATTGACAAATAAAATTAAGGAAAACCCTTAGTTATTTATAATTAAGGGCTTTCCTTAATTATTTTATAAATATAATTATTTATAAAGCACACTCCATAAGGATGTTTTATAAATTTGTGAAGGTAAATTGGACAAAACAGAGAAAAAATGATCTTCTATTAGAAAATAATACAGGATATAAGGATTTAAGAAATAGACCTTGTAGTAATATGACATGGCTGTAAATTATACACTCTGTACTCATTTGCCTGAAATCATGGTGTTACAACACTTTTATTAAAATAATGGACAGAAGAATTTCATTAAATAGGACAGTGCCTTTTGTGATTAATGTCTCAGTTGTCAGAACATGCAACATGGGCAATGTTAAATGATGGATCAATTACAGACTCACAAGTACCTAATAGCTTTTCTCCAAGAATACTATCAACCATTCTCAATCTAAATTATTAAGCTTTTCTCGTACTAAATGGCTGCGAAGAAAAGTGAAACCACATTAGACCACAGGATTCAATCTAAGCTTTTAGAGTTAACCTATAAAACCTATTGTAAATCTGAGAAGCAGAGAAAAATTAAAGCAGGCAAATGGGTTGAATCCAGTCATCATTAAAACAATGAGAGCTCTGCCTTCTTTCAGTATTTCTGCAGTGTCATTAGAAATACTGCTGGGGTGAGATGGACATTCTTCTAAATGTGAGAATGTCTATTAAAACATCAATAAGCAGGAGACCTGCATCAACTTTCATATAAGGCTGGAGGGGAGTGACATTATGCAATGTGCAATGCATCGTGTGTAGGAAGTTCACAAATCCTGGCCTTTGATGGCACATGAAACAAGCGATAGCACTAAAATTTTCCATGAAGCATGGCAGAAGCTCTTCAACAAGTCGTGCCACTTTAGCATAAATTTTCTCTTGTCTCAGTGTTAAAGTGAGTCACCATATGCCTATGGCAATAAGTGGAAGACTGTGCCATTGGAAACAAGCACCCAGGGCAGGGATCAGGAAGGTCAAGGCCGTCTATCTGAAGATTGATGTACATACCTTCAAATCAGCAAAGGCAGGAATATCCAACTTGATTGAAGGTGTCACTGTTTCATCTGGGACATTGGCAAGAACCTTGGACAGGTAAGGATGCACAGGACTGGATCCAGTGAAGGCTTGTGAAGTGATCAAGGTTTGAACCTGTAGAACTTGTGTAGACAGTAGAAAAATCACTAACATGATTCCTGTTATGCATTGCCTTTAGTGTGCTTGCCCAGTAGCTTCCACACAGAATTTCTCCAGTATCATATATAAGCCAAGCTAATCAATCACATTTACTGACTGGGGTTTAGATAGAATTTTACCACTTCTCACCTTTAGAGTGTGACCATGCCTTTGAGTGAGCAGGTAGCTGAGCTATCTTTTCTCCTGTGCACCTTTGCCCAGTCTGTGAAATCAAATAGCAATGTTCCTTTACCTTCACTTCCTTCTGTCTCTTCCTCCACTACCTAGGCAGATTCCAGAACCTGAAAATCTGACTGAAAAAACAGTCATGTGAATTGGTGTGCTGAGAGGAGAACAGAAGCTAAGAGGTGAACCATTTGCAACTTGTAAATTGGAAGGGGGATGGATTCAGTGGTACCACCAACCATAGCCTAAGCAAATGCTATTCCCATAACGTCTGGCACCCTCTCATTCATAAGGATTAGAACTAAAACCTAATTTGTCCCCATCTATATAGTTGTATATGAGTGTGTAGTGAATCTTTAAAACTGAGTGTATGATGTGGTATGACCTTTGATATTGTATTGTACCCTGCTGTTAGTTGGGACATGACAGCCTTCAATAAAGGATGTTTTGTTGGTAACTTTGTCTTTGCTATTTGTCCTAGTAAGCAACAACACAAAGGAGGGCACACATGTTACATTGGTTAGTTCCCAGTACTTCTCGTTGTTTCTCATCCTTTCCTGTAGGAGGTGTGTCAGTTAGGGTCATATAAACTGCATAGATGATATGGGTATCATTGTTGAATGGCTGCTATTGTATGCAAGCTGTGGTATGTTATTTTTCATCACAAAGTCCTACAGATTTTAAAGATAAGAGAAAATTACAGCAGAAACCAGTAATTTCAAATAATAACAGTAAGCGTTGGAAACACTCAAGTTAGATGCCATCTGTGGACAGAGAAGCAGAGCTAATATGCTGTATTTTCCTGAGAAATACCAGCTTTTTCATGAAGCTGATGGCATTTCCCTGCACAATGGCCAGGAGGTTCTGGAAACTTCTTGAGAGACATTTGCTGTGGTTGTGTGAGCTGCTCCCTGTTGTGGTTCTTTGGGAAATGGGAGGAAACCAGAGCATTGGGGGAACCCACACTGTTGCAGGGAGAACATACTGGTCTATTTCATCCTGTAATCAAACAATGATAGAGATGCACTTTAATATTTAAGTCATTATCGATCTTCTTATATATATTTTCTTAATATTCTCATAGAACTTTATAGACCATTCATTATCTTTGTGTGTGGCAACCTTGAAATGTTGGTTCAGACTGAAAACATTGTCCATTCTTCTGTTCTTGGATAAGTTATTTTTAATCCTCTGATTACCACATATGAGCAAGCTAACCCAGGCGTCCGTGCTAGGCCTATTGCTATTTGTCATCTGTATCAATGATTTGGATGAGAATGTATAAAGCATAGTTAGTAAGTTTGCAGACAGCACTAAAATAGGTGGTGTGGTTGACAGTGAAGATGGTTATCAGGATTTACAAAGGGATTTTGATCAGCTGGGGAAGTGGACCGAGGAATGACAAATGGAGTTTAAAGTGGATAAGTGTGAGATGTTGCATTTTGGGAAGTCAAATCAGGATAGAACTTTCACGGGGCCCTGGGGAATGTTGTAAAACAGAGGAATCTAGGAGTATAAGTACATGGTTCCCTGAAAGTGGCATCGCAGGTAGACAGGATGGTGAACAAGGCTTTTGGCATGCTGGCCTTCATCAACTAGGGCACTGAGTATAAAAGTTGGGATGTTATGTTGCAATTGTACAAGATGTTGGTGAGGCCACATTTGGAATATTGTGTTCAGTTTTTGTCACCCTGCTATAGAAAAGATGCCATTAAGCTGGAAAGAGTGCAGAGGAGATTTACAAGGCTGTTGCCAGCACTCAAGGGACTGAGTTACGGAGAGAGATTGAGCAGGTCAGAACTGTTTTCATTGGAGCATAAGAGAAATCATGAGGGGAATAGATAGGGTCAATGCGCACAGTCCTTTTCCCAGGGTTGGGGAATCAAGAACTAGAGGGCATAGGTTTAAGGTGAGAGAGGAAAGATTTAATAGGAACCTGAGCGGCAACTTTTTCACACAGAGAATGGTCAGTATATTGGAATGAGCTGTCAGAGGAAGTGGTTGCGGCAGGTACATTGACAACATTTAAAAGGTACTTGAATGGGTACATGTATAGGAAAGGTTTACAGGGTTAATGGCCAAATGGGGTCAAATGGGACTACTTTAGATGGGAATCTTGGTCGACAAGGACCAGTTGGGCCGCAGGGCCCTTCTCCATGTTGTATGACTCGGGAGAGGGTGAGAACATGGCAGGTGCAACATAAATTGATAAAATGTGTGGTCACCTACTTTGGAGAAATATTTGTTAAATGATTAGGTAATGTTGTTGTTCAAAAGGATCTAAGTGTGCTTACCCACAAGTCAATGTACAGATGAGTGGGTTAATAGGAGGGAAAATGATATGTTAGTCTTTATAAAGAGAGGTTTTGATTCTAGAAATAAGGAAGTCTTATTGCAAATGTATGGAACCTTGATGAGACAACACCTGAAGCATTGTGTACAGTTCTGATCTTCTTACATAAGAGATTTATTGAGGGAGTGCAGGAAAGATTCACCCAAGGAGAGGTTGAGTGGCCTGGGACTGTACTATTTAGAGTTTAGAAGAGCAACGAGAGGACATCTCATTGAAACTTTCAATATAGTTAAAGGGTAAATGTTCACCCGTGTTCAAAGAAGAAGAGAGGGATAAACCTGGCAATAAGCCCAACCTTGATGGTAAAAATGCTTTGAAAGGCAACAATCCAGAGCAATATTAATTAACACTTTGAAAAAGTTAGCCCGTGAAAGATGGAATAAGGGAAAAGGCTGGAGAAGGCTAGAAAAGGCTAATGAAAAAAAAAGGGCTTCAAATTTCTGGGGAAAATGGGACCAGTTCTCGGACAAGGCAGACCTACTCAAGATGAATGAGTTGCAGTGAAATAGGATTGGGACCAAGGTCCTCATGGTGAGATTCACAAATGTGGTTGGGTGGTGGGGTATATAAATGAAGCTGGCAGTCAGTTTGGTATGATCACGTGGCAGGAAAGACAGAGTGCATGAGAAGTACATGGGGAAGCAGTACTGATGGAGGAAGTTCTGGGGAAAAATGGTTTTTTTTTTATTTACAGCGTGGTAACAGGCCCTTCCGGCCCAACGAGTCCGCGCCGCCCATTTTAAACCCAAATTAACCTACCCATACGTCTTTTTGCTCCTGAAAGGTCAAAGATTGAATCATCTGGTTTGAGTTAAGAAGCAGTGGGATGCCATTACTTGACTGATGATATTCTCCAGGCCACCAAAATGGGGGAGCAGATCCATGGGGGAATTTCAGAAACATGCAAGAATATAGAGTGGTGATAAGGATGGGGAGCTTCAGTATTGATTTACTCCAATACTATCCCAAAATGCAAGATGGGGGAGGGGTTTCTGAATTATGTTCGATCAAGAGAACCTTTCCTGCCTCAAAGAGGAAGGTGAAAAAAGTTGGATCTGTTAGTGAGGAATGAAGTAGATCACATTGACCAAATGTCAATGGGGAAGCAAATATTATTTCATAACAGGCCAAATCATGCTGATGGATAGCAAATGGTTCTGTTGAGAACGACTTGCTATGTGCAGCTCAGTGCATTCTGGACTTCCACCTGAGTCATTAATTTCAGTAAGGTCTGTGACTTGCTGAACAGTGAGGTAGGATATATGTTACACCTCCCCTGTCTGCCTCTTGGCAGGCATAGTTGGCATTTGAAGTGGGGTGGGGCTAAGAAAAAAGGAAAATACCCATCAATCACCTACCCACTCTCCTGTGATGTCACACTCTGGGAATCATAATGAGGAACAAACTGTGAGCAGGTTAGTATCTCCCACACTTTTTAACTTCTTTGCTACTCCAAAATCTTGGCCACCCACTCCTTTTTTAACTTTTTCTTCGCTCCCTCAAGAGGGAGAGAAATCATAACCAGACCAGCAGCAGTCATTGTATGTCAGGTATGGGTTCCAGTGAACCGCATTGACTGCCACCTTCTGAGCTAATTTATCTGTGTTCCTCCCATCTTGGCTTCTTCTTGGAATGGTCATGCACCTATGGATATATCGCTCACCCCCCTGCTGTACCAGCTCCAGATTAGTCTCTACATTGAGCAAATGCAGGGTGGAGAATGGCAAGCACTTTCAGGAAGAAGTGTAAGAGCAAACCTGACAATTGTAGTGCAGAAACTTTTAGAAATTATTTAATAAATCAAGTCACATCATTTAAATGAAATCTGAATTAATAAAGGTGAGACAACACAGAATTGTTAAATAAATGATCAGGAGGCTGAAGAAATTCAGCATGTCTCCGTTGACCCTCACCAAGTTTTATAGATGCACTATGGAAAGCATCCTATCCAGATGCATTACGGCTTGGTATGGCAACTGATCTACTCAAGAATGCAAGAAACTGCAGAGAGTTGTGGACACATCTCAGCACCTCACGGAAACCAGCCTACTCTCTCTACACTTCTCGCTGGCTTGGTAAAGCAGCCAACATAATCAAAGACCCTACCCACCCTGGATGTCCTGTTTTTTATCTTCTCTCTCATTGGGCATAAGATAAAAAACCTGAAAGCTTGTACCACCAGGCTCAAGGACAGCTTCTATCCCGCTGTCATGACTATTATAACAGACCTCTTGTGCATTAAGATCCTCTTGACCTCACAATATACCTCATCATGGCCTTGAACCTTACTATCTGCTTGCACTGCATTTTATCCGCAACTGATCTGTATGGATGGCATACAAAACAAAGTTTTTCACTGTACCTTGGTACATGTGACAATAATGAACCAATTTACCTATTTATCATTGAGATGCCTTGGGAAGTCTCACTAACTTGTTTAAATATATGATAATTATTGGTTTTAAGAGACTATTATTGCTTCTTTAATATATTTACCAAAAAGTAAACCTCTCTAGATGCTTAATAAAGAAGGATTAATGATGACTATTTCATATCTTAAAAATACGCATGTTAAATCTGTATTGGTCACAAAATGCATGAAATAATTTTTCAGTGGCCATTTGAAAAAAATTATTCAAGTCAATATTAGGACATGTTAAAATATGTTAAAAATAAAATTTAAAGTGATTTGGTAAGCTTGCATTCCTGACACCATACTTCAGCAATTGGACGAGGTGTTAAGAACACAGATTGCACATCGGTTCACAAAACCATCCATTATCACTTTGCATTTATGCTTAGATATTGTGATACAGTTTGCTGCACAATTAATCTTTAATATGTTTGTGCACATTTGCATACTTTTTATAAAATTACTCTATTATAAATGCCATGGCACAGCTTTTACATAGAACATAGAACATTACAGCACAGTACAGGCCCTTCGGCCCACAATGTTGTGCCAACACTTTATCCTGCTCTAAGATCGATCTAACCCTTCCCTCCCACATAGCCCTCCATTTTTCTATCATTCATGTGGTTATCTAAGGGTCTCTTAAATGTCCCTCATGTATCTGCCCCCACCACCTCTGCCAGCAGTGCATTCCACACACCCACCACTCTCTGTGTAAAAAACACTCTTTGTGTAAAAAAAAAACTTGCCTCTTACATCACCCCTATACTTTCCTCCAATGACCTTAAAATTATGCCCCCTCGTGTTAGCCATTTTCGCTCTGGGAAAAAGTATGCCTCTTATCATCTTGTACATCTCTATCAAGTCACCTCTCATCCTCCTTCACTCCAAAGAGTAAAGCCCTAGCTTGCTCAACCTATATTCATAAGACATGGTCTCCAATCCAGGCAGCATCCTGGTAGATCTCCTTTGTACCCTCTCTAAAGCTTCCATATCCTTCCTATAATGAGGTGACCAGAACTGAACACAATACTCCAAATGTGGACTAACCAGAGTTTTATAGAACTGCAACATTACCTGGCAGCTCTTGAACTCAATATCCTGACTAATGAAGGCCAACACACCATACGCCTTCTTAACAATCCTATCAACCTACACGGTAACCTTGAGGGATCCATGGACATGGACCCCAAAGTCACTCTGTTCCTCCACACTGCTAAGAGTCCTGCCATTAACCTTGTATTCTGCCTTCAAATTCAATCTTCCAAAGTGTATCACTTCACACTTCTCCAGGTTGAACTCCATCTGCCACTTCTCAGCCCAGCTCTGCATCCTATCAATGTCCTGTTGTAACCTACAGCAACCTACTACACTATCCACAACACCACCAACCTTTGTATCATCAGCAAACTTACTAACCCACCCTTCCACATCCTCATCCAAATCATTTATAAAAATCAAAAAGAGCAGGAGTCCAAGAACAGATCCCTGCAGAACACCACTGGTCACCGACCTCCAGTCAGAATATGCTCTGTCTACAACCACCCTCTGTCTTCTATGGGTGAGCCAATTCTGAATCCACACAGCCAAGTTTCCCTGGATCCCATGCCTCCTGACTTTCGAAGTAAACAATCTTCAATGTATTTAAGAATGCAACTAAAGTGAAAAAATGAAGGAATACTTTGACCTAGTGGCCAAGTGAATATATGTGCTACTTGATACGCAGTCTATTCAGATGGAGGTTTGATTCCTATCCTGTGTTGAGTTACCTGTTGTTGGCTAGCAAGTGATTAGAGTGATTTTGTACCCATTGATAAGAAAGAGAAAAAAATCAGTTCGGTTTCCTGCTTCTGATTTTACTTACTGGGGACAAATGTCAACTTCATCACTTGAGGGAGGAGATTGCCGCCTGTTACAAAACTAATCTGATTTTCCTCCCACTGAATTTGGTGAGATAAAACTTAGATAATTTTTCAAATGGGGACAAAATCCTTTCAGTCATATCACCACCAAATATTTTCACATGAACCTGCTTTCTGCTTTCTGTTAGATTTGTGTATTAGTTGAAATTTAGAGGAGAATTTAATTTTATTTGGTTGTTGCCTTCCAGATATACTTGTCTCTTAGAACAGTGCTGAGGCTCATCCATAAACAATAACAAATGAAGAAAAGCATTACTGGGCTGCTGAAAACAATTCATAAACCAGGGACTAATCAGATGCGGCACCTGGATTGCAAAGCTTTATGCTGCCTGCTAATTTGCATGGTTGCTGTATTGGTGAGCGCAAACTATATTGTTGAGAAGCTATATGTCTCAGTAGGGAGTCAATATCACGAATAGCTAATACAATTTATATCTAGGCTACATTCCTTAAAGGGGAGGTGTATTGTGGCTACAGCAGATGGTGGAAATCGTTGTTGAATTCATCATGACATGGGAAATTATGTTAAAACAGAATGCAGGCTCTAAAATGTTCTGAAGCTATGGTGAAAGTCTTAGAGCTGGAGGTAGAAAGGACAAAATGTATAATCTATCCTTTGGGTGCTGGCATGCTCTCCACCAAACATTCAGTCTCAAGGATAGCTGATTTACCTTGGGGCTGTAGCTGAAAAGATTCTCAAAGTAGCTCTGGGGATGGAGTGAGCTAGCTACAATCAGAAAGCTGCTGCTCTGTGCTGGGTCTCACTATTCAACTTAGAACCAACTTCCCAGAAGGCAGCAGCTGGAAATGCTGGCAAATGCATGTGCTCATGGTGCCACATCTTATCTTTGAAAGCAAAATGAACAGAAGTCCTTTCTTGTGTATACAACATTATGAACCTCTCTATTGCAGCAAACCAAGACATATGTTAACCACAGCCAACTGCCTAGGAAGTTGAGAGAATGAAAATGACTTTGAGCAGATTAGTCCAGACATATGTGTGTGGTTAGAGGTCTCCCAACAAAGTGTCACATTCTATGAGATAATAGTCTTGGTTACCATGAATATGCAGAGACGTTGCTCTTGGTGAGGTCAAGATCAGAGTGTAACTAGGTAGCCTCTTGTGGAAATAAAGTCTTAAACCTTGTGCACTTCTGTGTCCCTGTGTGGTGCCTGTGATATCTGGCATGAGGCTCTCATTCATAAAACACTGTCAGCAGAATCACTCATTTCAAGTAGTTTCCAAGTACCGATTTTTAAGCTCAGTCAGAGTGCCTAAGGTGATTAGAGAAACTTCTCAGCATATGAGAGCTCTGTGCAGTATGCAAAGGTTTACCATTTTAATGTGAATGGTCCTTTATATATCACTGCAATATATGCTAAACAGTCCATCTGTCGAGGTAACTGGTCCTTGTCACACTTGGAAATTTAATCATTTTTAGAGATGTAGCCGTCATTAATATGGTTAGCATTTATCGTCTATCTCTATTTGCCCCTGAAAAGGTAGTGGTGAGCCACATTCTTGAATTGCTGCAGTTCTTAGATTGAAGATACACCTACAATGCTGCTGGATAGGAAGAGCTAGGGTTAAATCCAATAACAATGACAGAATGGTGATATACTTTCAAGTTGGGAATCCATAAAAATTAGGGGAACCTGCGGGTATTCTCATGTGATTTGTCCTCTTCTTGGTGGTGGAGGTCACCAGTTTGGAAGATGCTGTTGGAGTAGCCGAGGTGAGTAACTAGATAATCCATTGACAGTATATTTTAGGCAAGGTCTGTGAGATCTGGTGAGATGTTTTGTAGCTATTTCATTTCTGTTAAATTTATCATTTTGGAACTAAAATTCAGCTTCAGCTACTGGACAGGTAATTGGAATGAAATGGTCTGTTACACTTTCTTTTCCAATAACCTATTTGGTAACATATTTCTGCTGGCACCTGTTTCTGCCCCTTACCCAAACTGAATGTCACCCCCACCGTCATCAATTGATTTAAATTTATAATATTATATTTTGAGCTTTATTTAACATGGCTGAGCCCTATGAATAAGGGCTGTAAGTTGTCATGTTCTGCTTTATTGTTGGAAGCTTTCTGTTGTAAGAAACCAATTTGTTCCCTTTTGTTATGGAGTGTAACAAGTTTGCTTCTGGAAGATGTTGAATGAATTCCAACATTGGAGATTAAATGGTCACTACTGCAGAAATAAAAATAGAAAATACTGGAAAAACTCAGCAGGTCAGGCAGCATCTGTGGAAAGAGAAACAGTCAACAATTTTGTGTCCCTTTGTCAGAACTGGGAAAGGAAGAGATGCAAGTTAGTTTTCAGTAGGAAAGAAGATGGCAGAGGGTTATGTAAAGCAAAGAGAGTGTCTGTGATAGAAATGAGTCGAAATGGCTTAATGGGATAGTTATCAGCACATTAAGCTTCTTGGTCTGTGTAATGGTAATTTGGTGGGACCTACCCAGTAGGCTTGAGTTAAGCACATAGGATAAGAAAAATTGAACCAACATGATATAAAAACAGAGAATGGAAAATGCTGGTAAAACTAAGCAGATGAGGTGAAATGTGAGTGAAACCAAGGGAATTTCTCTGACAGAAAGAACAATTGTGGCAGATGGGAGAATGAACTATGCTGATGTACTGATGTGTTTCTGACATATTGGGACATGTTTAATGGGCCAGACGATATACAAAGAAGAAAAAGAAAAAGGCGGAAATTTTTCATATATGTCAGGAAAAAGAGCATATTGTCTAGAATTCTGCATCATGCCCAGTCAAAAGTTGAGGTGTTGTTCCTCCAGCCTGCAGAAGGCCACAAACAGAAAGATCAGAGTGAGAGTGGGATGGTGAATTAAAATGGCAGGTGACAGGAAGCTCAGGGTCATTCCTGTGGACTGAGCACAGGTGTTCCACAAAGCAATCATCTAATCTGCATTTGGTTTCTCCAATGTAGAGAAGGCCACGTTGTGAACACCAAATGCAGGATGCTGGAAAAAATGTAATTGATTCACTGCATCACCTGTTTTAACTGTTTGGATCCTTGCATGGTCAAAGAGAAGAGGTAAAAGGAAGTGTGTTGCACCTCCTGCAGTTGTACAAGGAAGTGCTATACAACAGGGGGTGATAGGTGGGAATGAAAGAACAGACAAAGGATTCGCAACGAGAGTGATCCCTATGAAATGCTGAAAGGGGACAGGAAGGAAATATGTGTTTGGTGGTGGAATCTTGTTGCAACTGGTGAAAACTGCAAGAAATGATATGTTGAATGCTGGTGGAGTGGAAGGGCCAGGGGAACTTTTGTCCACCTATCACTGCTCTGCTTTTCCCTCCTATATATTGGGCTTCCCCTTTTCCTATCTTCAGTCCTGAAGAAGGGTCCTGACCTGAAACGTTGACCGCCTGCTTTTCTCCATGGATGCTGCCTGGCCTGCTGAGTTCCTCCAGCATCATAGTGTTTTTCATCTAGATTCCAGCATTTGCAGTCCTTTCTTTCTCTAGGGGAACTCTGTTCTTGTTCTGTCCAGGGGGAGAAGGGGTGAGAGCAGAGGTATGGAAAATAGATAACTGCACTGCATGAATGTACTGCAGAAGTTCCATTCTACTTATTGTTATTTCTGAATTCTGTCACTGGGATAAGCTTTCATGTTAAGAGTAAACTCTGTGGAGTGGGTGTACAGTGACAAAGGTCATAGCTGTCATGTGACAGTGACAACACTGACCCCCTCTGGTCAGATGACAGCATTGCTCATTGGGTCGGAAGTGACACCACTGTCAATCAAGGTTTGGCTCCAGCCGACCCATCAAGTATACACCTGAACAATTGGCTCGTTTAAGCACCTTTGTCCTTGCTGGCACCGAGCCATTGGACCTTTTAAATTACCTGGGCTGGACCACCCCACAGCCCTCCAGCAGTATAAAAAGTGCTGCTTGTTGGCTTGCTGTCTCTTTGTCTCTCATGGACGTAAGATGTGCACTACTTAAGGGTATTTAGTTAAGGATTCCTGGGACCAAAGAGCCAATGCTTGCACTGATTCAAGGAGAGTGGCAGGGGTTGTATTGTTTCTTCCTTGATTTGTTTGTACCCAGTTTGTTGTGTGTGTGTGTGTGTGCGTGCGCGCATCTCACCCCCGTTGTGATTTCCCCCACGTTTCGCAATCATCCATTCATTCTGTTCCTGCATTTGTCTTTGTGAATAAACTATTTTTAAACACCAAGGATTGTATCCAGAGTCCTTGTTCTTTAAGACCCCAAAGAACCGTTTCTCACAACAGCGGGGAATATTAAAACAGCTTTCAGTGATTGATGACTTTTTTTCGACTAACATGTAGACTTTTGTATGAGAAAAGATAATCAAATGCATGGGGACAGGTACCTGTCTTGAAGGAAGAACACCTGTCCAGTCCTTAGAACCATAGAACACTACAGCACAGAAAACAGGCCATTCGGCCCTTCTAGTCTGTGCCGAAACTTTATTCTGCTAGTCCCATTGACCTGCACCCAGTCCATTACTCTCCAGACCTCTCCCATCCATGTATCTATCCAATTTATTCTTAAAACTTAACAGTGAGCCCGCATTTACCACGTCAGATAGCAGCTCGTTCCACACTCCCACCACTCTCTGAGTGAAGACATTCCCCCTAATGTTCCCCCAAACCTTTCCCCTTTCACCCTAAAGCCATGTCCTCTTGTACTTATCTCTCCTAATCTAGGTGAAAAGAGCCTACTCGCAATTACTCTGTCTATACCCCTCATAATTTTGTAAACCTCTATCAAATCTCCCCTCATTGTTCTGCGCTCCAAGGAATAAAGTCCTAACCTGTTCAATCTTTCTCTGTAACTCAACTCTTGAAGACACGGCAAAATACTAGTAAATCTTCACTGCACTCTTTCAATCTTACTGATATCCTTACTACAGTTAGGTGACCAGAACTGCACACAATACTCCAAATTTGGCCTCACCAATGTCTTATACAACCTCACCATAACATCCCAACTCCTATACTCAATACTTTGATTTATGAATGCCAGGATGCCAAAAGCCTCCTTTACAACCCTGTCTACCTGTGACGCCACTTTCAGGGAATTATGTATCTGAGCTCCCAGATCCCTTTGTTCCTCCACACTCCTCAGTGCCCTACCATTTACTGTGTATGTCCTACCTTGATTTGTCCTTCCAAAATGCAACACCTCACACTTGTCTGCATTAAATTCCATCTGCCATTTTCTGGCCCATTTTTCCAGTTGGTCCAGATCCCTCTGGAAGCTTTGAAAGCCTTCCTTGCTGTCCACAATGCCTCTAATCTTAGTTTCATCAGCAACTAGTTCCAAGCCAATTCCGGGACCTGTCCATCCCCCCCAACTCTTTCTTTGGCACATCAGCGACTACATCAGTGCTGCTTCCTGTACTCGTGTGGAACAACTTCATGACCTTTGCTACCAACTTGACCTTTGCCACCAACTTCCATCCTGCCCTCAAATTGACCTGGACTATCTCTGACACTTCTCTTCCTTTGCTGGATCTCTCGGTCTCTACCTTGTGAGACAGATTCCCACTGACGTCTTTGAAGAACCCACTGACTCCCACAGTGCCCTCCTCTATACCTCTTCCCATCTTTCCTCCTGTAAGGATGTATCCCTTTTTCTCGATTTCTCTGTCTCTGCCACAGTTGTTCTCAAGACGAAGCCTTCTGTTCTAGAACTTCTGAAATATCCTCCTCCTTCTGGAAACCTGGCTTCCCCTCTGCTGTGGTTGATGGAGTTCTCACATGTATTTCCTCCTTTTCCCGTATGTCTATTCTAAGCCCCCTCTCCACAGACAGAACAGCAGTAGACTTCCCTTGTTCCTCACCTTTCACCCCACCAGCCTCTGCATCAAGCACATCATTCTTTGACATTTCCGACAGCTATGATGTGATCCCACTCCTCAGCCATTCCTCTCTCTCCCCTTTTCTGCTTTCAGCAGGGATCACTCTCTATGTGACTCCCTGTCCACTCATCCCTCCCCACCCACCACTCCCCTGCAACCAAAGAAGGTGAAACACCTGTCCCTTCACCTCCTCACCACCATTCAGGGTCTTAAACAGCCCTTCCCAGTCAGGCAGAGATTCACACGCACCTCTTCCAACTTCGTCTACTGCATTCAGTGTTCATGATGTGACCTCGCCTACATTGGTGAATCCAAGTGTGGACTAGGTGACTATTCTGCTCTGTCTGCAATGGCCATCTCAAGCTTCCTGGTGCATGTCACTTTAACTCTCCTTCCCACTCCAAAACCTACCTATCTGTCCTCAGCCTTCTCCATTGATTCAGAGAGAACAAATGCAAATTGGAAGAACAACATCTCATGTTCCACTTGGATAACCAACAACCCAATGGTATGATCATTGAATTTTCCAATTTCAGTCAACCAGCAACCCCAGTGCTCACCTCCCACACACACTCGCTGTTCACCTAGTTCTCTTCTCCCTTTGTTCACCTTTTCCATCCCATCCCTCCCCAGGTTTCACCTGCACTTCATCCCCTCCCTATCTGGTTCCACTTATCACCAGCTTCTATCTTCATCCCTCCCTCCCCCTCCCTGGCAAGAGATGCAGGGTCTTGACCCCAAAACGTCAAGTTACAGTTTTTGCCTCCACAGATCCTGATTGACCTGCTGAGTTCTTCCAGCATTCTGTTTTTTAACATCCTGGTGAATTTCTTCTGCACTGTCTATTGCTACCACATCCTTTGTTTAGTGACCAGAACTGCACACCATATTCCAAGTGCAGTCCAACCAATGTTTTATACGCCTGCAACATGATGTCCCAACTCTAATACTCAATGCTTCTATCTATGAAGGCAAGCATGCCAAATGCCCTTATCGCTACCTTATCCACTTGTGTTGCCACTTTCAGCAAACTATGACTTGCATTCCATGTCCCTCTGTACATCATTACTCCTGAGGTCCCTGCCAATTACTTTATATGTCCCACCAGAATTTGATTTCCTGAGGTGCATTACCTCACACTTGTCTGCATTAGATTCCATCTGCCACTGCTCCAACCAACTTTCCAGCTGATCCATGTCCTGCTGTATCCTTGGACAACTTTCTTTTGCTATCTACAGCTCCACCAATTTTCGAATCATCTACAAACTAAATATTCAGACCACCTACATTCTCATCCAAGCCATCTATTTATTTATTTATATATATTATAATACATATATTATGTATGTGTGTGTGTGTATATATATATATATATATAATATCTATATCTATCTATCTATCTATATATCTATATCTATATCTATATCTATCTATATCTATATATATATATATATATATATATATATAAGGTCCCAGCATCGATTGTGCAGTACACCACTTGTTAATGACCTCTAGTCAGCAAAACACCCATCCACCACTATCCTTTGCCTCCTGTCACCAAGCCAATTTTGGATCAAGCTTTCCAACACTCCTCAGTTCCCTTGCACCTTAACCTTCTAGACCAGCCTACCATCCTCAGAGAAACAATCATCATTCAAATTAAAGATTCTCAAAACTTAGCAGGAAGAAAGGTTAAGATTTTGAACCCATTTACATTGGATAGAAGCTTATCAACTGAAGCCACTAACACTAAAAATAGAAAGAGAGATAATTATCTGAATGGTGATGGATTGGGAAAAGGAAAAGTGCAATGAGACCTGGCTGTCTTTGCTCACCAATCATTGAAAGCTAGCGTTCAGGTGCAGTCAATGGTTGTTATGCAAATGGTGCATTGGCCTTCATAGCAAGACGATGACTACAGGAGCAAACAAGTCTTGCTGCGGCTGTACAGGGCCTTGGTAAGACCCCATCTGGAGTTGTGTGTGTAGTTTTGCTCTCCTTTTCTGAAAAATGATGTTCTTGCCATGAAGGGAGAAACAAAGGTTCATGAGACAGATTCCTGGTGTGGCAGGAATGATATATAGTAACATAGGAAATAGGAGCAGTAGGAGGTTGGTTTGTCCTTACAGTCTGCCTTGGCATTCAGTATGATACTGGCTGATCATCCAAATCAGAATTATTTTGGTGCAAGAGAACATTTTTACTTACTGTACAAAATTGCCTCTTCCCATGAGAATTAACTTTTCATCTGATGATAGTAATTCTCATGGGAAGAGACCAGATATTTCTGGTTCCGTATGGTATTGAGTTGGGGAGCAACTATATGAGGTGCAGTTATTTTTCCAGTTCTACTTCATGAGTAAAATTTGACTCAGGATGTCATTTGAAATCAACATTCCCATTCCTCTCACTGGGTCCATTCATTATTGGGTTAAAGCCAAAAATATCCTTGCTCACTCTGTTCCATTGTCTCAAAACTCCTGTTTCTCCCAAATCCCACCCCTTCCCTCAACTTTCGACTGTAGACCCTGGAGAGGGACTGAGTGCATTGCAGCCATATTCACTGGAGCAATAAAGGACAAGAGGGAATCACGTAGAAACCGACAAAATACTGAAATGACTAGACAAACTAGTTACAGGGTAGATGTTCCCGATGGTGGATCCTCACCAGGGATTTCAGCCTCTAGATTTGCCAGTTGGAATTGAGATAAGGAGGGTTCTGAACCAGTGGAATTCTCTTTTGCATATGTAGTGGACGCTATCATTAAGTATATTCAAGAAGGAGGTAGATATATTTTTTAATACTAAAAAGATTGAGGGATTTGGGGCGATGGCAAGAACAAGGTACTGAAGTAAATTAATAGTTATAATTGTATGGCTATTGAATGGCCCACTCCTGCTCTTGTTTCCATCACATTTCTGTAGAGGTCTGCCTCCACACATCTGTAATATCTTGATTGAAAAGTGAGAGAAAGTAGGACATGATTTAATTAATCAACCAATTCCTTTGCTGTAGTATGGTAACACTATTGTTAATTGAGAGTAATAACATGAGTTACTGGTAACTCCAACTGCAGTCTGTGCCAAATACCACGGCTAGTAGACAGATGCCTAAGCACCAGTGACCTGGTTCACTCTTGACCTCCAATGCTATCTGTGTGGTGTTATCATCTTCTCCCTGTGACTGCATGAATTTCCTTACATGTCCCAAAGATGTACGGTTTAGAAGATTAATTGGTTGCTGTAAATTGTCCCTGGTGTAGAATCTGGAATTAGTTGATGAGAATGTTGGGAAAATAGGTTACAGGGGAAAACTAATGTGGAAATGGGATTGCTTTGTGAGCCTGCACAGTCTTGGTGGGCCTTCTTTTATTCTATTAGGAAATATAGTAATATGGTAAGTTAAAGGCAATAGAAGTTAGAATTTAGACCATGTAACAAACATGCAAGGAAGCATTTACAAATTATCCCAGAACAGTTTCTTAGATAAAACATCAACAGAGTAGTTAAGAGATAGTATCTCCTATAGATATTTAATTTTAAAATACAGATCGTGAATTGGCAATGAAAAGGTAACGTTACAATTTCCTTCATACTGAAGCAACATTTTGATTTTGAAAGTGCTTTAAAAATGAAAGGTCCAACCCATTTACAGATCAGTAAGTAAAAGACAAATCATCCTCTAAATAGCAACAGAAATATCCAGAGTTTCTAAGAATATATCATCATTGAGAGCAGATTATATCAATCAAGAACATGTAGAATATGAATAGTATTGCAGTAATAGACATGAGACAATTTCATGTGACCATTTTTGAACTTTTTCTCATAACTTTAGATCATATTAGTTGAATCAATTTTTAACTTTAGACTACACAGACAATACACAGCTAAGTTGTGAGTAGTTAATTAATAGTTCATTCTACCAGCAGAATATAAGCTGAATTTTTAAAAATATTCTTGGTAATGATTTGATGCAATACTTTTATATCACGGTAGAGGGTAACAGAATAATGGCAATAATAGTTATATCAAGCATGAACTAAACTTCTTCGGTATACATTTTGTTAGAAATCTTTGAACTTAGCAGGTATTCAAAACCTTGATTTCTTCTTTGGTATGGAATTATCACCAACACTACAGTTGAAAGGACAAGACCCACAAAGATTCCACTGAAGGTCACACCAAGTATGGTACCCAACGCAATTTGAGGTTCTGTGGAATGCATGAAATAAGTTAATGCTTATTTTAATTGTAAAATTGCTGGATTATTCACCATTGAATGTAATCATTCCTTGGACAGTCAGACCTAAAAATTAGGTTTCGCACTCATGTTTTTCCATATGCTGAATGGCCAAAAGTTTAGGCAATTAAGGTGACTAGTGTCTGCTTCAGATTTCCCCGTATGACACAGGTTGCACTGGCTACATTCAAGGAAACCAATCCTAAAGGTTGCCTGCAAAAAATGAGAAGTACCGATCCAAATTTCTGATCTCCCAGCCCCAGGAGCTTGCTCTCTTCCTAACTTGACCTCCAATCGACCCCAGCCTCTTCCCCATCTCTAGGTTACAGCCCCTGAACAACAAGCACCCTTCCTCCTTGCAGGCACAAATCACCTGGCAGTAGACCTCCCTACAGATCAGCTGCTATGCTGACCATCCGATGTCCTTTGCTCCAATGATTGCCTTCAAACAGTAGTCAACAATTGCATTCTCAAGACTCACAGTGAAACACCATTATCAAACACCCATCTGCATCCCACCCACCTTCCCCCCTCCCTCACCACCACCACTTTTGCTTAATGCTTGGAAATCCAATATCCCAAGAAAACATGTAGGGTGGCACAATGGTGCAGGTAGTAGAGTTGCTCCCTCACTGCCCCACTGGTCTGACTTCAATCCTGACCTCCAATGCTATCCATGCAGACGTTTGCAAGTGCTCTCTGTGAACATGTGAGTTTCCTCTGGGTACTCCGGTTTCCTCCCACATCCTAAAGATATGTAGGTTGTTAAATGATCACCGAATTGACCCGAATGTGTAGGTGAGTGGTAGCATTGGCGTGAGGTTGATGGGAATGTGAGCAGAATACAATGAGATTAGAATAGAATTAGTGCAACTGGGTGATTGATGGTCAGTGTGCCGAATGGCCTGTTTCGGTGCTGTATGATTCAGTGGGTCTTCTGCTGGTTTCCAAGACTACAGCCAGTACTGCTGTATTTCTGCACAGATGGCCTGGGCTCAGCTAAAAATTGCAACTCCTTTCTCTTTGGTCTTTGCAGGAAGAGCCCCCCCCCATGTTTAACTTCCATCAAAACACCAGGATACAAATTAAAGGGAACTGGAGGAGTGGGCTGTGGGCTGAAGTGCATTCCAGACAGCTGGGACAGCATTTTAACCTGCAATTGTCATGAATACAGTAAACTTGCAATGAAGCTATTAACTGTAGGGGCTCCATGGGGAAGGGCCATGCCTCAGGGACTGCATAGCACACAAATCAGTTAAAATTTGTATTAAAACTCCATGAACTATTTAAGTTCGTAAGTGGATGTTAACTGACAATGTGTTAATGTTAAGCAATAGAATGACACTGTTTGTTATGAACATATTGATGTGAACTTTCTGTATTAATATATTTTAGGATTTTTATGTTTCTCTAAGTCAGGAGATAACAAGGGACATGGAGGAGTCTGTTGCCTTGCCCCTGCAAGAAGCTGCACAGAGCCAGGAGAGGATGATGTCCACTCTGGAAGTAATATTATGGGTGGACCAGCAAACCAGCATGTGAGGGTAAATGATGTCTCATTTCAGACCACTTGGGAGAAGGAGAGTCAATGGTCATGCTGAGTCTTCAGGAGAAACTCTTCTTGATTAAGGAATCCCAAACAGCACATCCAGACATTGCCTCCTTATTGTGCTGAGCAAGATGATCCAGCTCATGTGATCGCAACGCAACCTCCCTCTTGGAGTAGCCTTCCCCACCCTCCTTCTGGTCATCATCACTATCTCGTACACAGTGATTGGTTGATATCTGGAACGCACTGCCAGAGGAGGTGGTGGAATCAGATACAATTACTACGTTTAAGAGGCATTTAGACAGATACTTAAATAGGCAAGGCATGGAAGAATAAGATTCTAATGCAGGCAAATGGGATTGGTGTACATGGGCATAAAGGTCAGCACAGACGTGGTGGATTGAATGGTCCGTATCTGCACTGTATGATTCTGTACTCCATGACTCCATGATTTGCGCCCTCAGGCATGGGTTGTTTCCTCCTGTTAGTCAAGTTATGGAGCATGAAAGAGATGCCTACAAGTATCTGCACTGGCTGGGTTTATCCTTTGGGCATCCACAGACCGAGGTAGACAGTGGAAGCTCATCTTTATGAGGCCAATGGTATTTGGCCAAGCTGATCCTTACATGGATCTGGCTGTAGTGATACTCAGTTGGAGTGGTTAAAGTGAGCGGAAGTGTTGGAAGTCATGGAGGAATTCCTCAAGGATGTGTTATTTGCTAAAGATGTCACACAAAACAAAAATGAATGAGTTCTGCAATTTCCCAGAAAGCATGCATTGATCATGAGAAAATATTGTTATGATCAAACATTATTCGAATATTGAGGGAGTAGAAGCCCTTTTTGTTGATGAAGACCTCAGGGTTTTTGAGGGGAGCTCAAATGGGCATGTGAATGCAGCCTAGACCTTGGGAAAAGTGGCAATGCTGCAAGTCCCAAGGTTATCTCCTCCTCACTGAAATTAAAATACGTGAAGTAGCTCTTCCATGAGTAAAGAGATTAAATGACTCTTCTAATGCTGCTGTGAACGACAAATTGTGATATAATGCAGGATTACCGGTGGTTGCCTGGGATGATTTTGAGGTCAGGAAGCTGATGCTACTCTGACCTTATTCTCCACAGTGAGAGGATGGAGAATATGGTTGGAGGTCACATTCTCAATGTCACATCTTCAAAACCTGAACCTGCTTAGGCATTGCTCTTTAGAGATGTTGAGGAAGGATCCTTGTGCCGTGGAGTCGTTGATTCATACAGCATGGAAACAGCTCCTTCAGCCCAGCTGGTCAATGTCGACCAAGATGCCCATCTAAGCTAGTCCCATTTGCCTGCATTTGGCCCATATCCATCTAAAACTTCCCTATCTATGTACCTGTCCAAGTGTATTTTAAATGTTGCTGATGCACTTGCCTGGCAACTTCTCTGGCAACTCGTTCCATATACAAACCACTTCTGCATGAAGAAGTTGCCCCTCAGGTCCCTATTAAATCTTTCCCCTCTCATCTTAAACCTATGCCCTCTCGTTCTTGATTCCCCAACCCTGGGAAAAAGACTGTGTGCATTTACCCTATCTATGCCCCTCATGATTTTATGCATCTGTATGCAAGACAAGTTTTTCACTGTACCTTGGTACAAGTGAAAATAATAAACCCTTATCAATACTAATACACCTCTAAAAGATCACTCCTCATTCTTCCAAACTCGAATGAATAAAGTCCTAGCCTGCTCAACCTCTCTCTATAATTCAGTCCCTCGACTCCTGGCAACGTCCTCATAAAGCCCTTCTTGGTTGGCAAAAGAATCAAGAAATAATGGAAGAAAATACCTTTTACACCTACCTGATAATTCAATGTCATATAAATAGCCAAGCTCACTGGAAGATACAAACAGCTCTTCATTGGTCACAGGTGGGTAAAATGGCACCATGTTAAATTGCCTGTTGTGTCCAATAGGTGCCATCTCCTCTGGCCACACGTTGATTAAGGGACTGTTTCGTTTCATCCACTCATCAAAAATAGCATCAGTAAAGGTATGTAGCACCTGGTACAATGTAACACATTGATGTTAGTAAATATATTTTCTCAATTGTAGGCTGCCTTCACTGCACCTGTTAACCACCTTTGATTATCAGGCAAGTGGGCCAAAAGTTCAAGAACATATGGGAAAAAAAAACATGGATGTTGTAGCTTCCTTCATACATTAGCAATGAATTTAAGATAGCATTGTGCAGCCACATCAGACATTTCAGCCTGCAGCTCTGCTGCTCTGCCATTGCTGAAAAAAGTAGTCAATACACCAAACATATTTTGTTTATTTGAAAATAGAAAGTGCCAGAAACACTCAGCAGCTCAATCACCATCTATGGAAAGTGAAACAGAGTAACATTTCAAGTCCAAGATGTTTTGTGGGAAAAAGAAACACAAGCTGGTTTGAAGTACTTGTTCACTAACTTGTTTTCTCTTTTTTCCCAGTTCTGATGAAAGATCTTTGACCTGAAACGTTAACTGTTTCTCCTTCCACAGATGTCAACTGACTTGCAGAGTGATTCCAGAATCTTCTGTTTTTATTTCAGATTTCCAACATCAGCAGGCTTTTGATTTTGCTTTATATTTGATAATGTCTAAGCTTTGTTGTGGCAATCCAACTACAACTTGCACTGTGATGTTTAGAACGTAGGGACAGTTTGTACCAATGTTTCAGTATCCTTGTCTTATTCACTCATTAAGATGCTGGAGGAAACCTTTTTTTTGAACTAACAAAACAAAGTTTTGTATTTATGAAAGAACTTACATTGTATAAAGTAGTATTTCTCTAATGTGCAGCACACAGGCAAGCAGCTCCTCCTAAGGGGAAGGGAGAATCCCTGAAATGTTCTACCCTAAGTGTTTTGCCAATGCACATAGGGAACAAGTAGTAAAATCCCTGAAGTGGTACCAATCCAATATTTCACATGTATTGTGCACATCATACGCTGTTTGCCAGTTGCTCTGCAGCACTTCTCCAACTTACGTGCTTGTGCCTATGTGTTGAAAAGGAGGAGCGGAAGATAACACTGAAATCATGCCCTGCTGCTGGATGCACAACAGAGGTTCTGGTGGAGCACTGACTCTGGAGCATGGGGCAGGTGTCTCACCTTTATGCTAGGAGTGGCGAGTGTAAGCAGCCCATTTTTTTGAATGGTAGTGCTGACCTTGAGGAGAAGTATGAGCAATCTTACTGATCTTAATATTTTTAATTAATCTCCAGTTCCTCCAAAGTCTTAATTAAATATTTTTGTTTATTGTTTTAAGTAAATTTGAGCAGTTTTTAAATCTCTCTGACAATAGACCAGTTTAGAAATAGTTCACAGGCCTTTGACAGCAGTGAAGTGTCAAAGGTCACAAAGGAGTTCTGGGGGTGGACATCAGAATATGCCGTCTGAGGCCTTGTAGCCCCTCACAGCCTGTTCCTCTTCACAGGTAGACTCTCTGACACAAAGGATCAGCTCAGCTCACTCTGCATACCAGGGAAAGGTTGGTGCAGACAGTTGGGTACAAGATGCACAGAGGGCCAGCTCCACTGTGATCCTGTCTATTATTAAATTCCGAAGTTACATCAGGCCCTCTGACAATGCTCAAGCCTTGCACTGAATTTCATGTAATCAGTGTTCAGAAGCAACATCCCTGCTTCTTCAGACAGAGGATTTACTCCATTCAAGGCCAACTGGGATTTCCAAAATATCTGTCCATATCTCAGTTTCTATTTTTGGGCATTTTTGCTGGCGTGGGTTACAGCAGGAGTCGAACTGAGCTGCTGAAAAATCCAGTGGAGTGTTCATTACCAGCACGCAGGCTGTAGAGTGGTTCTGCTGCCACATCAGTCTGTACTAAAACCATTTGTTTTAAACTGCGACAATCTACTTCAATTGCCTCCAAAAGTGGGAAAACAGATAATTCTGTAGTAAACTTGATTCAAAATCAGAGTTTTGGGTTGTTACCCATGCCAGCTGTCACTCACAGAAGATGCAAAATCACAATACAAGAGGTGCAAAAGTAGAAATAGTATGTCTAATAATATACCAATAATATGCCAAATAATAGTTCTAATTTTACCCATTGTCATTGGAGCTGCCTTTAAAGTATTCAGATCCTGCTTGTCTTCAATAATTAGTAACCCTGAATCCCATGTCATTCCCTCATTATGAAAAAAATGGCAGCAATTATGACTAAAGCACTTCTTATAAATTGCAATGTAATGTGGTCACTTATACCAGATAAAACAGAATCAGTTTAGATGGGACACATGCTTTCCAAGTTCAAGCCACCATTGCAGTTGGAAATCATTGGGTTTTAGGAAGGTGCTGTCAATGTGCAAGGTTCCTACATAAATCTCTGAAAATAACTGCTAGCCCAGTGAAAGGACATATCATCAAAGAATGCCTGAGCATTGCTCCACTTTCATAACACCCATTATCTAAGGGTTAAATAGTATTACCTGCCTGTTTGTACAGGAATCATCATGTTACTACAATCTCAATCTCTTAACCGGCAAATTTAAATTTAACTGCAAACTTCACTGGGGCATAAATAGCAGCATCCCATGAAATGGGGTAGACTTCACTGCAAGTGGCATTGGCAGCTAGGCTGGGAACATAGAACATTTTGTGAGCTGACCATCATTATACACTGGTGGTAGACTGTGCACAAAATGTTCCCTAATGTAGTCTATAAAGAGTTCTTCCCATGGGCAGATGTGGTGATCAAGGCACCAGCGTCACAACAGAGTGAATTTGATGACAACCATCTGAAGAAGAGAATGAAGCTGGAGATGAGATGAGTGCCAAGCAATTGAATTCAACACCTTTCAGGAAGGAGTTAAGCCAGTAATTTGGCCAAAGCAGGAGGAGAATGGAAATGGAATATCCCAGAAGGGGTAAATTAATTGGCCACTGTAAATTATCCCTAGTGTGGAGCTGAGTGGTAGAATCTGAGGGGCAGTGAATAAAATAAAAGATAGGATTGGTGATCAATGGACTCAATGGGCTGGAGGGCCCACCTCCATGTGTAACTCTCTATGATTCTATAAGTGGATTTTCAGTGGTGGTAGGGAATATCAACAAAGATATAAAGGAAATAATAAGGACATTTTTTGAGAGTCATGGGTTTGCAGTGCTGATTATTTAAGTATCTGCCAGTAAGGGCTGGGCATATGTTTGCTCCCCGCAAGCCAGGGGGTGAAGCAGGTATTTCATCTTAATGGCTGCGAGATACTAGGGCAAGAGGTGTCAGTTAGAGAACTGCTTGCAGAAGCCGCCAAGAAGCAGACCTGCAAAGTAACAAGCTAAGCAGAGAGAGATGCCCCAGAGAAGAATGTTCTCTAGCCCAAGGATAACAGTCTATAAACAGCAGCCCGAGTCAATGACATCTCAGAACAATAAGATTCTTCACAAACTTTGATGGCTACAGCTCAGCGGAAAACTCTGTAAATCATTTAAACAATAAGACAGAGTCATTCAAAGGCCTTTCAGGACAATGGCAGTCCTATTACAAGAGTCCACTAACAAGGCAAGAAGCAAGAGACTCAGCAAGAGGTGCTGTAACAAGCTAATACAAACTGAATACGGCACAAGTAATGCTGAAAGAGATGAGAGGACATAAGCTTTGAGGAAGAGCACAATGGGTGCAAGACAGAGTTGGATGTATTACGAAGGACTGTGATGCAATGTGGAAACAGTTCTAAAATGATAAATATCCCTTGAGGGATGGTCATAGTCACAGAGTTATACAGCATGGACAGACCCTTCGGCCCAACAAGTCTGCACCAACCATCAAGAACCTATTTACATGACTCCTATTTTAATCTTCCCATCAGCTCCACATAAATTCCACCACACACCTGCACACTAGGAGCAATTTACAGTGGCCAATTAACCCACACATCTTTGGCATGTGGGAGCAAACTAGAGCACCTAGAGCAAACCCATGCTGTCACAGAATGAATGTAAAAACTCCACTCAGACAGCAATGGAGGTCAGGATTGAATCCCAGTTGCTGGAGATGAGGCAACAACTCTACTACCTGCTCTGTTGTCCCACCCACAGGCCAATACAATGATATTAATGTCAGCCCAATACACCAGAGTGGCGCCAGACACACTGACAACAGTCACAGCCGAGTTCAAGGCCATGGAAATGATCTAGAAAGGGCAATTTCGAGGAAGAGACTTTGTAACTTTCAGTAGGGCAACAGAAAAGAGGAAAGATAGGATGCCCACAGGGAGTTTGTGTAGGAATTAAGTGGCAGAAAAAAGTGAGAGCATATGCACAAAGATGGAAAGTTTTAAGAAGCAACCAAAGAAGATTGAAAGAAAGAAGAAGAAGAAAGAAGCTCACTAAGGACACTTAACATCTGGGACATGCCCTCCTTTTGTTACTACCTGGGGAGGTACAGGAGCCTGAAGACCCACACTCAACAATTTAGGAACAGCTTCTTCCCCTCCGCCATCAGATTTCTGAACAATCTATGAATCCATAAACACTGCTTCATTATTCCTTTAGTCTGTACTATTTATTTTGTAATTTATAGTAATTTTATGTCTTTGCACACTACTGCTGCAGCAAAACAACAAATTTCACGACATACAAGTTGGTGATGATAAACATGATTCTGTTACAGAGTTCCTGGTATGCAGTAACGTACTAAATACAATACATACTTGTAACCACTGCAGTAGATGAGAAGAATGATTAAGCTGTGTTATGTGTTATGTGAACAGTTTGGTGGTTTCAGATGACACCAGGAAGATGGTGTTTGCAAATGTATAATGCAACGTATTCACAGTTATGACAGCTAGTAAAATGTAGTGACAAATTGCAGAACCAAAATCAAATTGAGAAGTGTATCTGGAGAAACTGCCATGGGAATTATCTACACCATTCACTGATGTTTAGTGCAGCTTGCAATGAAGAGCTCAGTGAACAAAGGGATCAAATTCACAGCCAGTTGAAATTAGTTTATTGATGTAAACAGTGCACTAATAAATTTATAAGTATGTTGATGTTGTGTGCAAGTTTATTACATTTAATCAAAGGGAAGCAGCGGACTAAGTGAAAGCGTAAATTTAAGAACTGTATGTAGCATGTTGTATGACTTTTGATACATTATTGTACCAGATGCTGCCATCAGTTCAGTTTACTGACTTCGGTAAAGGATGTTCTGTTGGTTACTCGATATCTGCTTATTGACTTTGAAAGTAGCAACAATAATGGTTAGGGCATCCTTTTGGCTCTTGGTCAGTGCAATATCAGGTAATCAAGTGATTGGCCCAGCTTAGTACAAGCTAGTCCAGCAAGATGACCGATGACCACTCCTGGTCTCCTCAGGCAAACAAAACACTATCTGCTCGGCTCCTCTTCAACTGTTCTGACAGCAATGCCAGGAACATGGAAACAAAATGTCTTTTGGAGTCTACATACATCCTAAGGATCTTTCTTTTTATATATATTAACAGGTCTTCCACCTGTCTTGCTTAGTGTTGCTCGTGTGGACTGAACGCAGATGTTCTACGAAGTGATAACCTAATCTGCATTTGGTTTCTCCAATGTAGAGGAAACCACATTGTGAATGCAGTTCACTAGATTGGAAGAAGTGCAAGTGAAGAGGTGAAGGGACAATTGTTACATGGCCTGTGGTTGCAAGAGAAAGTGCCACTTTCGGGTGACTGGTGGGAACTTAAGAGTGGACCAGGGAGTCATGAAGGGAACGGTCCATGAGAAATGCTGAAAGGGGAGAGAGTGGAAGGGGAAGGGGAAGGGAAGATGTGTCGAGTGGTGGAATCTCTTTGAAGGAGGAGAAATTGCAGAGAATGATCTGTTGAATGTGGAGGCTGGTGGGTTGGAAGGTGAGACCAATGGAACTCTATCCTTGTTCTGTCCCGGAGAGAGCAGAGGCTTGGGAAATGAATGAGAAGTGGTCAAAGGCTAGGTGAACAATGGTAGAGGAAAAGCTGCAGTTCACAAAGAAAGAAGAAATTTCAGAGGCACCTGTATGGAAAGTCTCATCATCGGAGCAAGTATGACTGAAACGGAGGAACTGGGAGAATGGAATAGAGTCCTTACAGGAGGCAGGGTGCAACAAAGAGTACTTGAGATAGTTGTGGGAGTCAGTTGGTTTGTAATGGATGTTAGTAGCTAGCCTATCTCCTGAAATGGAGATGAGAGATTCAGAAAAAGGGAAGAGTCAGAGACATGAAGGTAAGAGCAGCATGGAAATTGGTGATAGAAGTTATGAAACTGTTAAATTTTGCATTAATTCAGGAGGCAGCACTAATGCAGTCATTGATGTACTAGAAAAAGAGTTGTGGGAGTGGGCCCTGGTAGAACTGAAACAAAAACTTCCACATATCCCACAAAAAGATGGACATAGCTTGACCATTGCAAGTGCGCATAGCTATACCTTTGATCAGAAATAAGTGAGTGGAGTTGAAGAAGTTGTTATTCAATGCAAGAACAAATTCAGCCAGGCAAATGAGTGTGTTGGTAGAAGGGAACTGCTTGAGCCTCTGCTCAAGGAAGAAGCAGAAGACCCTTAGACCATCCTGATGTGGGATGTAAGGAGATCGGATGTCCATGGTAAAGATGAGCCTCCGGGAACAGGCGATTGAAAGTGGCAGAGGGCATTGAACATATGATTGATGTAAGTGGGAAGGGACTGGACCAGAGGAGAAAGGATAGAGAAAAGGTAGGAAGAAATAAGTTTAGTGGGGCAAGAACAGACTGAGACAATGGGTCTACCAGGCAGTCCTGCTTGTGGATTTTGGGCATGAGATGGGAGCAGGGCTGGGACTCTATCAGACTAGCTGTGGCGGGAAGACCTCCCAAGGAAATGAAGCCCATGACTGTCTGGATGACCATAGGCTGATATTCAATGGTGGGGTCATGATCCAAATGGAGATACAGGAATTCCCTGGGTTACGAACGAGTTCTGTTTTTGAGACTGTTCGTAACTCAATTTTGTATGTAACTCGGAACAGTGTCTGTGCATGAGCACTTGGGCCGGGGATCATGGCCGCACATGCGTACTTGGGGTGGGGATCGCAGCCGCGCATGCGCACTTGGGCCGGGGATCTTGGCTGCACATGGCCCTAGCCGCACATACGCATTTAGCCCGGGGTTCGGCCAAAGGAGGTGTACTGCCACCGTGGTAGGATCGGGGCCCGGGCCCGCTTACAAACTGACCACGAAGGTCGGTTCGTAAGTATGGGCGTTTGTAAGTCAGGCGTTCGTAAGTCGGGGACTAATGTTTCTGAGGGCTGATGTCTGGCTTCTGGGAGATAGAGGCACAAACTGGAATCTGGAGCAACAAACAATCTGTTGGAGGAACAGTATGTCGAACAGCATCTGTGGGGGAAGGAAATTGTCGGTTTTGGGTCAAGACTCTGCGTCAGGTCTGAGAGTGGAGAGGGAAGATAACCAGTATAAAGAGGAGAAGGGGAGGGGTGAGACAGGTGGGAGAAGGGGAAAAGTGGAACCTCTACCTTTCATCCCTTTCCTTCCCCTCCTGGCTTCATCTGCCCCTTCACCCCTCCTTAGTTCACCAATCACCTACTGGCCCATCTCACCCCGCCCCTCTCCTCTTTATATTGGCTATCTTCTCTCTTCACTCTCAGTCCTGAAGCAGGGTCTCAACCCAAAGCACTGACAATTCCTTTCTCCTCCACAGATGCTGCCAACCCACTGGGTTCCTCCAGCAGATTGTTTGTGCCTCTGAGATAGAGGCCAGTTTGCCAGACCACAGCAGCACCACCCTTGTCAGCAGGTTTGATGACAATATCGGGATTGGTTTTTTGAGAATGGACTGTTTCAAGTTCTAAAGGGGATTTGATGTCTCAATCAAGAATCAGTTGACTTGGGTGGTTCTGTTGTGGTCTGGTGAGCTGACCTCTATCACATAGAGGCCAGATGTCAGCTCTTAGACACCTCCTCGTATCTCCCTTTGGATCATGATCACCAAAACACTCATGGATCTCCTGCACTCAGGATCTTCCCTCCACATCTTCCAGTCTGATGGTGTCCTAGCTTCCAGCTCCTGCCCAAAATCCACAAGCAGGACTGCCCAGGCAGACCCATTTTTTCAGTCTGTTCTTGCCCCACCAAGCTCATTACTTCCTACCTGGACTTTTGTCCTCTGCTCCAATCCCTTCCCACATGCCCTCCTCCGCTTTGACTGTTTCAAGTTCCCTGGTCCCAACAGCTTCATCTTTACCATGGATGTACAATGTCTTTACACCTCCAACCCACATCAGGATGGTCTGAGGTCCCTCTGCATCTTCCTTGAGCAGAAGCTCAACCAGTTCCCTTCCACCAACACGCTCACTTGTTAATACATTGAACAATTTCTTCAACCCCACTCACTTTCTCCATAGCGCATGGACCCAAGCTATGCCTGTCATCTCTTGCCTGCCACTTTAATCCCTCCTCTCACTCTGACCTATTCGTCTATGGCCTCCTGTACTGTCACAGTGAAGTCCAATGCAAGCTTGAAAACAGCACGTCATTGCCCGTCTGGGCATGATGCAGCCTTCTGCACTCAATATTGAATTCTACAACTTCAGGTAACTTCATTTCTCTGTCTGTATCAGTTACCCATCTCTCCTTGTTTTTTTCTTAAATTGCTCTCCAGTGAAGGATTTACCCAGCCTGATATGCTGGGTTTGTCATCCTGCAGTTTCCACATTCTTTTGTCAATACTCTTTTGTCTGTGATCTCACACTCAAACTGCTCCCATTCACTCATTGACCAGATAACCTTGTTTACAAGCTTATCCACTTCTTCACCCTGGTTTTACCCTATCAGAGACATCTGCCTCCCCAACCCCCCTCCCCCCAACAACAGCTTTACAAGCTTCCTTTGTCTCTTTCAGTTCTGACGAGGGGTCTCCGACCTGAATCAGTAACTCTGTTTCCTTTCCCAAAGATGGGGGCCAGCCTGCTGAGATATTCCAGCATTTTCTGTTTTTGTTTTAGATTTCCAGCATTGCAGTTTTTTTATTTGAAATTTCATATATACACCTTGTAGTTTTAAAACTTAAGGCACAGTTGCATGTTTATAGGACTATAATTACATCTCAAAAGGTCAATTGTGCTGTGGAAAAACAGAGACCAAAGTGTTTGTTAATCCCAGCAATAATTAATTCAATTTAGCAAACCAGGTACTGCCATTAGCAAAGCAAGAAACATGGTAATTGGAATTACAGTTGTTTGATTGTGTAAAATCATTGCAGTTCAATCATTCTAGTAAGGTATAGACATACCACAAAAAGTGGATCATTTGCTGCAGAGTGCGCAAGTGCACTTGTTCCATTCAAAAAAGAATGAACCAGGTTATGAAGACTCTGAAGTTCATTAGATTTAGTTTCACCATCTGGTGCAGCAAATCCCTCAAGTGAGTTTCTGAAAGAAAAAGGGAACAAGTTATGTCCCAGTTCTACACAACTTCGGTGTAAAATTTGGCAAATCTGCAGGGAGCAGAAATTTCCATTAATTTGGAATACTTACAAAAGCAATTGAAATTAAATCATGAGTAAACTCACTCATTTTCATGAAGAGGAGAAAGGAGTAAAAAGGTTTGTGTAAAAACAGTAGATTCCATATTACAAAATTGCAAGTGAACAGTAGGTCTTAGTTTTGCAGATCAAAACCTTGAAAGTTGCTTAAAAGTACCATGCAGCTTTTCATTTATGTCATAACAGATTTTCATAATGGCATTAATTGGCTTCCTACAGTGTGCCTAACAAACAACATAGAACTAATGTTGACTTTGAAAAGGATGATTTCCTTTCTTTTTATAGTCTCTGAAAGCATTCTTATGCCATCAATGATCTGAGAATTCTGATCAAAGGGGCAAGAAATTTAATATCAGTTGCCTGGATTTAAATGAGTGTGATCATCCCCCAATGCTTCAACTTCAATTCTTTGTTTAACCACTCATCTATGGTAACATGATTTAATGCTCATTTGAGGTTCATTGCAGAAGGACTGTTTTCTGTAAAATATTTATACTTGTTCACTCCAAAAAATATTCTCACAAAACACAATTCAATAAGGTTTCCAAATAAGGCATTTTGAAAGCACTTAAAAGCTTGTGGGACATTACCTCTTTTAGCTCTACAAAAGCAACAGTGGAGTCACTATTGCTCTAATGTTTCTAGTGATTTCAAATGATACCAAGTATGTGAAACCCCATTAAATTCCAGTGAATATTTAGAAATAAATTTGAATAGGCCTGGTTCTCACATCTGCACACATTACAATACACCATATACCTTGCTGCACAGATCAGGGAGAATTGTTTATTGAAAGCTCTGTTGAAGGGATGGTTGAGAGGTTATCACATGGAGATTTGGCACTGTGGGGCTTCTCTCCCATCTCTGTTGTGTGTTGAAACTTGTTTTAATGAATGAAAAAATCTCTGCATGCTAGAGGAGATGCAGTATTCTGTATATGTACCAACTTTACACATAAAATGCATTTCAAGAAAGGTGATTTAGCAACTTTAAGCAACTGTTGCCAGAAAAGTTCAGATGATGATATTTTGATAATCGTGATGATGTTGCATGAATAACAGTGTTTTCTACCTACAGCTACCCAGAGTTGCTAGTGACCAACATGTAGACAAACAATAATAGAAAGCACACATTGGAACAAACTTTGAACAATTTTCAGACCATTTTTGTGACATTTTCTTTCATACTAATCTTACTTGGGTCTCCTGGAACCTGTACTTTATGGAGAAGTAAACCAAGAGGAAAGAAAGGTACTTTTTGGTACAAACACAGCACACAGTCTATAGCAGAGAATCCTGAAGTCCTCTTTCTCTTGCTAGAAGAACCAGGCTCACAGAGGTTGTGAATTACAGTAGATGCTGTATGATCAATGACATACTATACAATAAAATCTCCAGTTGGACTCTTCACCAGATCCTACTTATTAGGATTATTAATCGGCTAGCAGAGTGCTACTTGCATTGTTGCTTTAAGAGGTGATTGCTGATATTGCAGATGCTACAATAATTGCTTGCAGCTGAGAGATTTCCAACAGATCAATAGAACAGTGCCAAACTAAAGTTGTTATCACAGAGTTTCACAGGGAAATCCAGTAATGCTGTTCTGTGTACCTTACAATTGAAGATCACGTTTTTATGTGACCTTTAAAGACAGTATTAGCATGACAATGTTTTTAATTCGATTAAAATGCAGTAGAGCAATTTCTAGATATTTATCTCCCTACCTCTGGACAATTTATGGCAATTACTGGCACAAAGTAATCATTCAATACATACACAATCCCCTTATTTTGTTTGTATCACAGTTGTTAACTACCCTTATTACACTAACTGCTCTCATATAATAATAATATAATAATAACATAATAATACATTTTGGGAGTAATTTTGATTTTCCTTCCATATCTCTTTCTGTAACTTTTATTATTCGTTTTGCTACCTTTTGGTGCTCTTAATATCTTTCTTGTTACTTCTGTCATTTTGGTATGTTTTCTCTTTGTGTCATCTTGCTCTTTAGTTAATGTATAGCTGTATTTTTGGGGAAGTTAGCCTCCAGCACCTCAGAGTTATTGAGTTGTAGCACGGAAGCCCTGAGTCTGCACCAATCTTCAGCACCCATTTACATTAATCCTACGCCAACTCCATTTTATTCTCCCCACATTACCAGCAATTCCTCCACAAATTCTATGACTCTCCTACACACCAGTGCAATTTACAGTGGCCAGTTAACCTAACAACTTACACATCCTTGGATTGTGGGAGAAAACCAGAGATTTCAGGAGAAGACCATGCAGTTGCAGGGAGAACATGCAAACTCCACTCATTCAGCACTGAGGTCAGGATTGAACCCTAGTCGCTGGAGCTGTGGGGCAGCAGCTTTATGAGTCGTGCCACTCTATCACCCCAATGTGAGCTTTGCTGCATTACATTTTCACTGTCATAAAACACTTGTTTACAACTTAGTCAAGCACAAGTACCCTCCAGAAACATACAATTGCATACTCTTTGAGAAGAAATAATCCAGCAACTGACCACTGAATAGTTCATATTTCCATTGAACTGGAAAATCTTTTTCAAGTTTTCATCATTATGCAAGATATTAGCTGGTGTGTGGAAGTGCAAAATGACACAGGTGGCTTCATTCAGCATGGAACACTGATTTGCTTCATGATCTTACTGCTCTGCATGCCATCAGTGGTGGTTAGGTGCACATATAAAGACCCCTCCAAGATTGTGTTCAATCATGTCATTCATCCTTCCTGTCAAGTATGTGCACAGATATTTTGGACCCCACTTTTGAGTCTTAATTGGCACCTGAATAACAAGCATGACCTGACTCCAATACCCTTCAGGAATCATGAAGACAGTTGCCAAACATTTATCTGATAAACTTTTGAGTTCCTTCAGTTTTCGCTATGCATATCTATTTGCATGAAGTTCTTTCATGAAGTACCATAAAACCAATTCATACTAATTCTCACTTCCGGGTCAAGTTACCTGAAACTGAAGCTAGAATTCTGGAAATAAGGTGGAGTATCAAATGCTTCAATAGACAAACAATGATGGATATCCTCCATGGTTGGCAGCCGCACGTGGTCCTTTTCCATAAATCCTCTTTTGATTGGACCCTCATTTGTTCCATTGCAAAGGGTGACAAAGCGATTATAATCATCCAAACTATAAATTTGCATAAAAATCGCAACAACTGAATATTAGAACTTATAATAGTAATACAGTCTTACTGCAACCTGGAGTAATGTTGATGAACCAGAATCCAGTGGCCTGGAGTAATGAAATGGAGACATGAGTTTAAATCTCATTGCAGCAGCTAAAGAATTTAAATTCAATTTTAACGTAAATAAATTTAAACCAAAAATAGCTGGTGGTGATGACCATAAATGTATTCGATTGTTACAATTACCCATTTAATTCAGTAATTAAGGAAAGAAGGTCTGCCATTGCTACTCCAGTCTAATTTATATACAATCCTCAATGATGTGGAGAATTTATAACTGCTCATTGAAATGGCCAAGTAAGCTATTCTGTTGCATCAAAACATAATGCACTGCAAGAGTTCCTTCACCACATGGACTGCAGTGGTTCAAGAACGTAGTCCACCAGTTTCTCGGACTTATAACTCAAAAGGAAATAATCTTCCACTTTTGATTATTTCATAGGATATTAAAGTATTACAGTAAAATTCACTTCTTTTGGGGAGGTATGCTTGAAAGGACATGGATCAGGGAATCTGTGTTCCAATGTTATGGAGTTATTTCAGACTACCTTACAGTAACACTATAATATTTGCAAATTTACCCTGCAGCAGACATGTTTTGTCCGGCTGTTTTCATTATTATGGTCAACCAGGTGCATAGAAGAAGTAGAACCATGGCACCTGGCCCTTCAGTCTATCAAGTCCACAGCAACTATAAAAAACAGAATTTTACACTGATCCTATTTTATTCTCCCCATATTCTTATCAACTCTACCACTAGGGGCAATTTACAGTGGCCAACTAACCTACCAACTTGCATATCTTTGGGATGTGGAAGGAAACCAAATCATCCAGAGGAAATTCATGCGGTCTCAGGGAGACCATGCAAATTCCAGTAGCAGAGATCAGGATTGAACCCAGATCACTGGAGATGAGAGGCAGCAGCTCTAATAACTGCCCAACAGTGTCACCCAATTGAAAGACAATCAAGGAAGGCAAAGCGGAATTTAAAGTGAAATGCGTTCAATATCATTGTGGGAAGGCTGATTAGTGCTATTGGGGAGGGTTTAGATAATTTGACACAGGAAATGCAACACAATAAATGGACAGTTAGGCATAGGTAGGTACAGTCTAATATAGAAAGTCAGTCCAGTAGGCAGAGCAGACATGGGTGTGATAAAGCAGATGGAAAGCTAACTTGTATCTGTTTTTATGCAAAGAGTCTGACTAGTAGGGCACATAAGAATATGGCAATGTTGCAAAGACAGAGACATGATTGAAAGAAGGGCAGAACTGGCAACTCAACATTCCAGGATCCCATTCTGGCAGTAATAAGGGAAACTAGAAGGTTATTCAAATGAGAACATATAGGTAGAGCTTAGGAACATGAAGTGGGTGATCATTTTGCTAGGGGTATATTGTAGGCCTACTGGAGAAAGGGCAGTGCTGGACCTAATCAGGGCAAATGGAGAGCATTTTTCAGGTATAGACCATAACTCTAAGTTTCAAGGTAGTCATAGAAAGGAATAAGGATGGTTTTGAAATTAAGGTCCTGAAATGGGGGGTGGGAGGAGGGAAGGGAAGGCCAATTTCAATATCAGAAGACAAGGCCTGTCATTATTAGACTGGAAGCAACCAGTTGCAGGCAAGTCTACATCTGACAAATGGGAGCCATTTAAAAGTGAAATATGGAGAGTCCAGGACCAATGTATTCCAGTGAGGATAAAAGAGAAGGACAGCAAGTCCAAGGGACCTTAGATGTCAAGGGATATTGACAGTTGCATAAAAAATAGTATGTGGCAGGTATAGAGAACTAAAATGGGGGAAACACCCTTCAGAGGATCTGAAAGAGTAGGGGCGGCTACTTAAAAAGAAATTTGAAGTTGAAAACGGGACATGATGATACTGATGGTCAAAATCAAAGAAAAGCCCAAATGTTTTATAAGTATATTAAGGACAATAGGGTAACTAAAGAAAGAGAAGGGCCCATTTGGGACCAAGGGACAAACAATGCATGGAGCCAATAGACGTAGATGAGGTCTTAAATGAATACACTTCATCTGTATTCACCAAGGAGAGGACATTGTACTCAGAGAATTCAGTGAGGGGAACAATGAAATTCTAGAATATGTTATTAAAAAGGCGGTATTTAGTGTGTTAGCAGCTTAAAGATGGAAAAATCCCTAGGGCCTGATAATATGTATCCCAGGCTGCCATGGGAGGCAAGGGAGTAGATTGCTAGGTCCTGGCAGAGATTTTTACATCCTTGTTGGGCACAGATGATGTTCCAGATGACTGGAGAACAGCAAATGTGGTACATTTATTAAAGAAGATAATTACAGACACGTGAATCTAATAGATTCAGGGAGGTTATTGGTAAAAATTCTGAGTGATAAGATAAATCCATACTTGGAAAGACAGGGATTAATCAAAGATAGTCAGGTTTTGTTTGGGAGATATCTTGTTTGACCAATTTGATTGAAATTTTTCAAACAGCAAACAAAATGTATTGATGAGGGTAGTGCAATTGATGTAGTCTACATGAACTTCAAAATAACTTTTAAATCATCAGTTGCACATGGAAGACTGGTCCAATAGGTTAGAGCCCATGAGATCCAGGACAAGCTGACAAATTGGATCCAAAATTGGCTCAGCAATAGGAGGCAGAGGATGAAAGTGGCAAGTTGCTTTCGTGATTGTAAGCCTGTGACCAGTGGCGCACTACAGGGATTGATCAGGGATCCTGACTGTTTTATATATTTTATCATTCAGGTATGAATATAGGAGGTTTGATAAGTTTGCAGATGACAAGAAAACATGGTGTTATTGACAGTGAGGAAGATAGTCATTGGCTACAGGAATAAAGTGATCATAGAACATAGGACAGTTCAGCACAGGAACAGGCCCTTCAGCCCACGATGTCTATGCCAAACACAATGCCAAATTAAACCAAACTCAACTGCCTGCACATGACTCATATACCTCCATTCTCTGCATACTCATGTGCCTCTATAAAAGCCTCTTAAATGCCGCTATAGTATCTGCTTTCATCAATATTCCTGGCAGCCTGTTCCAGGCACATACCACTCTCTGCATAAAAAAACTTAGCCCGCACACCTCCAGTTAGCAGATCCTGATAGATGCAAATTGATGCACTTTGGGAGGACTAACAAGGGTACGATGTAGGGACATAGGGAATATTGAGGTGCAGAAAAGCCTTTGTGTACAATTCGAATGAACTCTGTCAATGGCAGCACAGATAGATAAAGTGGTAAACAAAAAGCATAGAGGATTCTTGCCTTCATTAGCTGGAGCAGAGAACATAAGAACAGGGAGATCACCCATACAATATTATAAAACGTTGGTTAGGCCACACCTGAAGTACTGTGTGCAGTTCTAATCCCCTGTAATAGGAAGGATGTGATTCCAATGGAAAGGGTACAGAGAAGATTCAGCCGGATTTTGCCTAGGATGGAGTATTCAGTTGAGAGGAGAGGGTGAATCAGCTGGGTTTGTTTTCCATGGAGTGGAGCTAGCTGGGCGGGGGGAGGGGGGGTGGGGAGTGGTGCAGGCAATAGAGTAGGAAATATATCCTCAAAGCAGAGGTGTTTAAAACCAGAAGGAATTTGTCTAGAGTAAGGGGTGAGATTTTAAATGGAATCTGTGCAAAAACTTACCCACTCAGAAGATACTTTGAATCTGGAACTGCCACCTGACAAGGTGATGGAGGCAGGTACTCTCATAACACTTAAGAAGTATCTAGACAGGTACTTGAATCACCAGCGCATAGAAGGCTATGCATTAAGTGCTGGTAAATGAATTAGTCTAGATAGGTACTTGATGGTCAGGATGGACACGGTGGGCTGAACAACTGCCTCTATACTTTATGACTCCATGACTCAAGCAGAGAAACACAAAATGTTGGAAACCCTCAGCAGGTCAGAAGCATCTTTGGAAATAAGCAAAGTTTTCATTTCAGGTCTGATGATGCATCTTCAACCTGAAACATTAAATCTATTGTGCACAAAGCATTCAAATGTCTTTCTTCCACTCAGTCCATCTTGGCAATTTGTAGCATGGGGTGGGGTGGTGGTGGTTAAACAAAGTACTCCCTGCGGCAGACTTAAGTTAAAATGGAGCAACAAACAATCTGCTGGAGGAACTCAGTGGGTTGAGCAGCATCTGTGCGAGGAAAGGAGTTGTCAATGTTTCTGGTCAAAACCCTGCATCAGGACTGAGAGTGGAGAGATGAGGTGGCCAGTATTAAGAAAAGGGGAGTGGTGAGAAAGGATTCTGAGGCGAATGGTGGACTGAGGAGGGGTGTAAGATGACAGGCAGGTTGTGCCGGGGGGGGGGGGGAATGTGGGGGGAGTGAGGGTGGAGTTAGGAGACAGTGGCAGGTGAATGATAGATGGAGGCAGACAAAGAGAGAGAGAGAGAAAATAAAGAGGCAGATGGAGCAAGGTGGGGAGAGGGGAATATGAAAATTGGAGACACCTGCTTGAGGGAGATAAACAGGAACACAAAGGGCTACCAGTGCTGAACTCTGATAAGTAAAGGAGATGAGAATGGAAACCATTAGGGGAGAGGTGAATGGCAGTTGGAACCAGAATCAGATGGGGTAGGATCCTGTGGGTGAACTGTGTATGTGTGTAGTGGGTGGAAGTGGTTAAATTGGACCACGCTAATATCAGTTTTAGAGCGAGACTCCACAAGTTACGAGCACTCAGGAATGAATCTGTTGATCACATGCAGTAGATGTCGTTGTACATGCTGGGCATCTCCATGCATTAGTGCATCAGATGCATGGAAGACCCAGGAGGAAATCTGTGGATTTCACTGTTAACTGATATAAATTCGAAGCCATTACATTTATATAACATCTTCCCTGATCTCAAGATTTTCCACTTTGGAGCCAATTACGTTTCATGCAGAGGTCCAATGCAATTTGTGGTATTCAGTTACTAACCTGTTGCATACAATCTCCCATCGCGAGAACCTGGAGGTCTGATTTATTAATGCTGGATCATCAAGCCGTTGGGATCCCAACAAAGAATCTGTACACACATCACAGTCATTACTTCCTGTGGCAAAATTCCAATATGGAAGTGCAAATGATTCATTTCCTATCAGTTTCTGCAAAAGAAAAAGGAAGACACAGACACATTTTAGGGGCTATACCATGAATATGAGATACACATTGGGTGACAGAGTGATGCAGATGCTTCACAGCTCCAGTGACCCGAGTTTATTCATGACTCCATGTGACCAATTCCTTCCACATCCCAAAGATGTGCTGGCTGGTAGGTTAATTGGTTACTACAAATAACCCCCAGTGCATGTGGGTGGGAGGAGTATCGGGTGGAGTAGATGGGCATGTGAGAGAGAACAGGTTACAGCGAAAGATGTGGGGGAATGGGATTGCTCTAAGAGCTGGCATAGATTTGATGAGCTGAACGGCCTCCTTTTTTATTATAAGGAAACATGAAAAAATAAGAATATACTTACATCACTATTATCAGAGGAAAAAGAAGTATGAAAATTCTTTCCAATATTGAACTATTACTGAATTGAAATAGTCTTCTGTGAAAAGGTTATGAGAATAAGAATGATTTATAATTAATGGGACTGGAGATATAAAACAAAAGAAGACATGAGATAGCTCTGGCAGATAAAGTAAAGGAGAATCCTAAGAGATTCTACAAATGTACTAAGAACAAAAGGGTAACTAGGGAGAAATTAGGATCAATGTGGTAATCTATATGTGGAGCCACTGGAGATGGGTGAGGTCTTAAATGAATATTTCTCATCTGTAATTACCGTGGAGAAAGTCATGGGAGCTAGGGAATTTGGGAGAGAAAATAGTAATGTCTTGAAACATATTTACATTACAAAAGAGAAGGTGCTGGTGATCTTAAAGCACATAAAAGTGGATAAATCCCCAGGGCCTGACCAAGTGTACCCTACTATATTTTGGGAAGTCTGGGAAGAAATTGCTGGGGCCCTGGCAGATACTTTTTTATCATTGGTATGCACAGGTGAGGTACCAGAAGACTGGAGGGTGGCTAATGTAGTGCCTTTATTTAAGGTGCTGCAAGGACAAGCAATGGAACTTGACCAGTGACCCTAACATCAGTGGTGGGAAAGTTATTGGAGTGAATACTGATAGACAGGATCTACCTGCATTTGTAAAGGCAAGGACTGGGTAGGGATAGTCAGCATGGCTTTGTGCATGCAAAATCATGTCTCAAGAATTTGACTGAGTTTTTTTGAAGAGGTGACCAAGAGGATTGATGAGTGCACGATGGTAGATATTGTCTATATTGACTTTAGCAAGCCCTTTCATAAGGATCCGCATAGTTAGACTGCTCCAGAAGGTTAGATCACATGGGATCCAGTGTGAGCTAGCCAATTGAATACAAAATTGGTTTGGTGGTAAGAGTCAGAGTGTGGTAGTGGAGGTTTGTTTTTCAGGTTGGAGGTTTGTCATCTATATTAACAATCTGGATGAGAATATAAGTGGCATGGCTAGCATGTTCACAGATGACATCAAAATTGTTGGTATAGACGACAGTGAAGAAGGTTGTCTAAGGTTAAAACAGGATCTAGATTAACTGGAAAAGTGAGCAAACAGAATGGCAGATGGAATTTAACACAGACAAGTGTAAAGTGTTGCACTTTGGGAAATTAAACCAGGGCAGGACTTGCACAGTAAGGGCCCTGGAGAGAGTTGTAGGGCAGAGAGACCTAGGGGTACAGCTACATACTTCCCTGAAAGGGAAGGTAGTCAGGCTGGTGAAGAAGGCATTTGGCATGCTTGTCTTCCTTGGTCAAGGCATTGGGTACAAGAGTTGAGATGTCACGTTACAGGTGTACAAGATATTCGTGAGACAGCACTTGGAGTATTGTGTGCAGTTCTGGTCACCTAGCTATAGAAAAGATGTTGTTAAGCTGGAAGGGGCACAGAAAAGATTCACAAGGATGTTGCTGGTTCTGGAGGGCTTGTGTTATAAGGAGAGATTGGACAGGCTGGGGCTTTTTTTCCTGGGATGTAGGAGGGTGAGGGGTGACCTTATAGAGGTATATAAAGTCATGAGGGCATCGATAATGTGAATGGTTAGTCTTTTATCCTTGAAAGTCTAAAACCAGAGGGTTTAGGTTTAAGGTGAGAGGAGAAAGATTTAAAGGGGACCTGAAAGGCAACTTTTTCCATACAGATGGTGGTGAACTGCCAGAGGAAGTGGCAGAGGTAGGTACAATACAACATTTAAAAGACATTTGGACAGGTATATGGATAGGAAAGGTTTAGAAGGATATGGGCCAAACATGGGCAAATGGGATTAGCTCAGGTAAGCAACTTGGTTGGCATGGATGAGTTGGGCCTTAGATCCTGCTTCTGTGCTGTACAACTTGATGACTCTAAGAAAATCATACATTAAGAAGTCTCAAAGGGGACAATGTACTAACCTTTGTGCAGAGCTGCCCTCCCCTCTGTTATAATGTTCCATTTACAATTAATAGTAATTATTTATTGTATTAATTATTAATACAATTAATAATTTGTAACCTGAAACAGTTTACCATAATATTTAAACCAATCCAGATTACAGAATACCAACTTGTAAATCTCTCTCCAGTAACATCAAATGGTATCGATGCCAAGTAAGGAAAGATGGACCTCGATGAGAAAAATCAATAGCTTTAAATGGTTGGCCGGGTCCTGCATGAATAAAAATAAATTGTATAGCATTACATTTATTAAATGAAAATCTGTAGAATACATCAGAAAAATTAAAGCTTGAATTAAACAGTAAACAAAAATAATTTAGAATCTCCTGCATAATCAGTGCAGTTTTATTGGAAGTTTTCAGCAGTTTTGGAAAGTTACTCAATTCTCACAAGAATATTTTGAAGCAAAAGAAGCAGGAATTCTGGATATGTATTGTCCAAATGTGGTTCCTTTTCCAACAACGTACTCCCGGTTAGGATATAGAGAAAAGGCAAGTAAATGGAGTTGAGGTTCTGATCAGTCAAAATCTAAATGAAAGGCAGAACTGCTTATTCCTCTTGCAAAGAAACAAGCTACTGGGGGAACTCAGCAGGTCAGGCAGCATCTGTGGAGGCGAAGAGATGTTTTGGGCTGAGACCCTGCATCAGGACTGAGAGTGTAAAGAGGAGATGGCCAGTATGAAGAGGTGAGGGGGAGGGGTGAGACAGAGGCTGGCAAGCAAAGGGTGGGTCGGTTGATTTGCAGTTGGAGCCAGGTGGGGGATGGTGGGGTGGAGACGGTGGGGTGGAGGTAGCAACAGAGATTTGGGGATGGTGAGTGGAGACAACAGAGGTCTGTAGGTAATGAAATCTGATAAGTAAGAAAGGCGATGAGTGGAAGCAGATAAGGGGAAGGGATAGCAGACTGAGTGGGATGATGCATGGCTGATAGGCAGATGGAACCAGCTGGAGAAGGGGAAAGAAACTTGATAATTTGGGGGGGGGGAGGGGTGAAGGCACAGTTGGAAATAAGAGTGTCTGTGAAAGGACCTGAGTGGATCAGGAGAGAGAAAGGAACAGAGGGGGTGCAGGTTACCTAAAATTGGAGAATTCAATGTTCATGCCATTGAGTTGTAGACTACCCAGGCAGAATATGAAGGTCTAGTTTACATTTGGCCTCACCCTGGCAAAGGAGGTGGCTGAGGACAGACAGGTCAGTGTAGGAATGGGGATGGCACTCAAAATGCTTTGCAATCATGGACAGAACACAGGCGCTCAGGAAAACGGTGGCGAGTCTGTCCTTAGTTCTCATCGATATAGAGGCGGCCACATCAGGAGCACCGAATGCTATAGACAAGATTGGAGGAGGTGCATGTGGATCCCTGCCTCACCTGGAAGGGTTGCTTAGGTCCCTGGCTGGTGGTGAGGGAGGAGGTGTAGGGACAGGTGTTGCACCTTCTATGGTTGTGGGGAAAGTGCCTGGTGATGGGGAGGAATGAGCGAACCAAGGTATTGGTATTGGTTTATTATTGTCACTTGTACCGAGGTACAGTGAAAAACTTGTCTTGCATACTGATCGTACAGGTCAATTCATTACACAGTGCAGTTATATTGAGTTAGTACAGAGTCCCTTGATGTAGTACAGGTAAAAACAATAACAGTACAGAGTAAAGCGTCACAGCTACAGAGAAAGTGCAGTGCAATAAGGTGCAAGATCACAACAAGGTAGATCATTAGGTCATAGTCCGTCTCATTGTATAAGGGAACCATTCAATAGTCTTATCGCAGTGGGGTAGAAGCTGTCCTTAAGACTGGTGGTACGTGCCCTCAGGCTCCTGTATCTTCTACCTGATGGAAGAGGAGAGAGAATGACCCAGGTGGGTGGGGTCTTTGATTATTCTGGCTGCTTCACCAAGGCAGCGAGAGGTAAAGACAGAGTCTAAGGAGGAGAGACTGGTGTCTGTGATGCGCTGGGCTGTGTCCACAACTCTCTGTAGTTTCCTGTGGTCCTGGGCAGAGCAGTTGCCATACCAAGGCGTAATACATCCAGATAGGATGCTTTCTATGGTGCATCGGTAAAAGTTGGTGAACGTCAAAGGGGACAAACCAAATTTCTTTAGCCTCCTAAGGAAGTAGAGGTGCTGGTGAACTTTCTTGGCCGTGGCATCTATGTGATTTGACCAAGATAGGCTGTTGGTGACGTTCAAGCCCAGGAACTTGAAGCTTTCAACCTTCTCGACCTCAGCACCATTGATGTAGACAGGGGAATGTACACCGCCCCCTTTCCTGAAGTCAATGACCAGCTCTTTTGTTTTGTTGACATTGAGGGAAAGGTTGTTGTCATGACACCATTCCATTAAGCTCTCTATCTCCCTCCTGCACTCCGACTCATCACTGTTTGAGATACAGCCTACGACGGTGGTATCATCTGCAAACTTGTAGATGGAGTTAGAGCAGAATCTGGTCACACAGTCATGAGTGTATAGGGACTAGAGTAGAGGGCTGAGGATGCAGCCCTGTGGGGCACCAGTGTTGAGAATAATTGTGCTGGAGGTATTGCTGCCTATCCTCACTGATTGCAGTCTGTTGGTTAGAAAGTCAAGAATCCAGTTACAGAGGGAGGTGTTGAGTCCTCGGTCTCGGAGTTTGGAGACAAGATTGCTTGGGATTATTGTACTAAAGGCAGAGCTGTAGTCAATAAACAATAGTCCAACGTAGGTGTCTTTACTGTCCAGATGCTCCAGAGCTGATTGTAGGGCCAGGGAGATAGCGTCCACTGTAGACCTGTTTCGGCGATAGGCGAATTGCAGTGGGTCAAGATTGTCTGGGAGGCTGGAGTTGATGCATGCCATGACCAGCCTTTCAAAGCACTTCATGATGGTGGATGTCAGAGCCACTGGTCGGTAGTCATTGAGGCATGTTACCATGATTTTCTTCAGTACCGAGATGATAGAAGTCTTCTTAAAACAGGTGGGAACGTGAGATTGAAGCAGGGAGAGGTTAAATATGTCCACAAATACTTCTGCCAGCTGATCAGCACAAGATCTGAGCACACGGCCAGGGACACCATCTGGGCCTGGTGCTTTCCTCGTGTTCACTCTCCGGAAGACTGATCTTACATCCTCAATGGTGACCGCAGGTTCAGTTGCATTGGAGGCTGTCAGGGCGGGTGGTGACAATCCACTTCGCTTCTGTTCAAAATGTGCATAGAATGCTTTAACTTCATCGGGAAGGGATGCGCTGTTGTTAACTATGCAGCCCGTCTTTGTCTTGTAGCCTGTTGTGGCATGTAAGCCCTGCCATAACTGATGGCTGGTCTGGGACTCTATTTTGAGTCGGTATTGCCTCTTGGCATCCCTGATAGCTTTCCAAAGGTCATATCTCGATTTCTTGTAAGATCAGGATCACCAGATTTGTGTGCGGCAGTCCTCGACTTCAGTAGGGAGTGGATCTCCCGGTTCATCCATGGTTTCCTGTGGAGTCAGGGACAGAGTGGTTCCTGTGGAAAGCAGAAAGAGGTAGGGAGTGCACGATGTGACTGGTGGTGGGATCATGTTGTAGCTGACAGAAATGACAAAGAATGATGTTCTGGATGTGGGGGCTGGTAGAATGAAAGGTGAACACCAAAGGAACTTTTTGCTCCAGATTCTGGCATCTGCAGTCTCTTGTGTCTTCTGGTTATTCCTGTCCTTATGCCCACAGTAAGTAATGGCAATAAACATGGTTTCCATAAAACAGGTTTTACCTGTCACCACATAAAAGAAGAGGAAACCAGAGATACTTATAATTGTACATTCATTGTCAGAGAATACCAATGCTTAATGTGCTAGTATGCTATTAGAAGATACAAATTAATTACTTGTTTTATGTTGCAGCAAGATTGTTAATTTACTTCGGTATAAAACTGGTTATATAGGCTTATATAAATCAAGGCAATTCTTCTTAACATTGAAAGATGTTATAATCTGCCTGGGTAGTGTGCAACCCAATGGCAGGAACATTGAATTCTCCAATTTTAGGTAACCTGCCCCCCTCTGTTCTTCTTAATATTCTTCTTCTTCTTAACTGCACTTTGTAATGAATTGACCTGTACGATCAGTATGCAAGACAAGTTTTTCGCTGTACCTCAATACAAGTGACAATAAAAAACCAATACATATATAAAAAGAGTAAACTAACCCAGCAGTGTATCTCTGGTAGAGTAATAATGAAGCCACACGAAGTAATTGTATATTGTCACATTTGCAACTTGTGGTTGAGTTCCATTAGGCCCCAGTAGGCTCAGCCAGTGTTGGGTAGCAATGACATAATCTGGATGGATTGTAGTTTTAGCTTGATCTAAAGCATCCAAGAATTGCTCTTGCTCTATTGGGGTCAATGAAAGAATATTTTTTCTAATCACTGGTGGTTTTCTCAGGTCACAGTTCAAGCCAGTCCATCCAAATTTACATTCGCCACAGTTGTATCCGGCATAGTTTCCTATTTAAGAGAAAAGATTCACCAGTTACTGAAAATTATGACCTCATTGACAACAGTACATATCTGTTCAACTGGTAGAAAAATGGCTTCATGGGCTCTAGAGTTATCAACCCTGCTCAGCAATACAACCCATTCAACACAAGACATTACATTCATTTAAAACAAAACCAGAAAATGCTTGAAATATTTAGTGGATTAGCCAGCATCTGAAATTGTTGATTCAGTGTTGAATCCTGAGGGCTATAATGAATCTGGATGGAAGATGAAATACAGTTTTAGAGCTTTGATAGAACAGCATGAGTGCCAAAGACAGAAGATCAGAATAGGATACAGAATTATAATGACAGGCAACAGGAAGCTCAGAGTTACCCTTGCCCATCACCTTAATTCGCCATCTCATTCCCACTTACTGGGTATTTTCAGCATTTTCTCTCATGTTAGATTTTCAGCAACTGCCAAGCTTTGTATATCACTCTTCCAGCACTGATTCTTTTTTCACTCTCTCCTGTTTTCCTTTATCTCCTTATACTTCATAGAATCACAAAATAGTTAAAGCACAGGAGGAGGACATTTGGCATACAATATCCATGCTGGATCTCTAACAGAGCACTCCAGTTCCACCTACTAGTTATTTTCCAGTAGTTTTGCAAATTTCTTCTCTACCGTAAAATAACTCATCTCCCTTTTTAAGGCCACATTGGAACTTACCTCCACCACATCAACAGGCATTGGATTCTAGATTTCAATCATACACTGTGTCAAAAAGTCTTTCCTCACATCATTTCTAATTCTCTTCCCCTTTATTTGATGCCTGCTCTCAATCCCTCCATCAATGTGAAGTCTCGCACTATCCACTATGTCCAGAACTCTCATCATTTGACACACCTTTCAAATTTCTTCCCAGCCTTCTACCCATTTTTAAATCTCTAACCTATCCATATACCTGTAGTTCCTCTTCCAAGGAAACATTCTCATAAATTACATCCTCTCACATACTTTGTATAATGTTGTGACAAAAGTCGAAGATAATACTCCAGTTAAGTCTGCCCAGTGTTTCATAAAGGTTCAGCACAAGTTCCCTGCTTTTATACTCTATGGCTTTATTGATAGAGCCATAATTGTCTACACCTTATTCAGCACTTTCTCAACCTGTTCTGCCACTTCAATGACTTGTGTAAAAATAAATGTCTCTTTTCCCCCGCACCTCTTTTTATAAGAGTATATTTGTTCCTCTCCTCTCCTCATTCTTTCCATCAAAATGCATCACCTCACATTTTTCTGCATTAAACTTCATATGCCTTGCATGTGCACATTCCATAGCCTGTTTCTATCCCTCTGTAAACTAATACTGACAGTAATGTGACTTGCATCACCAGACAGATTGGCTGAGATTCATAAGCTTTCCTCAGTATCATTCAGTCCTTCTTGATCTCCAACCAATCACAAATATTCCCTTTATTTTCACCAACTCTCCTTCTTTGCCTTTTCCATGTCCCAGTGAAAAGGAATCAAGCTGAAACATCATTTTTCTATCTCCAGAACTGCTGCCTAACCTGCCTAAATATTTCCAGCATTTTCTCCTTTTATTTCAGATTTCTAACATCTGCTATTTTTTTTTGCTTTTCAATTATATTTATTTGTTGTATTTATCATTCCTAAACTTTCCTAACCCATTTCTGCTGGGCCAGCAGAGCCAACTCTTGAATTCCATGTGGCTTAAGGTAGCAACCTTAGTGAATGTTAGAATGTCTCATTTCTTTTTTTAACCACAGATCAGCCCAGTCAGATCAGATCCCTGAATAGATTTAATTTCTAGAGGAGAAGAATTTTGTGAAACTTACAAAGACTACACTTGGGAGCAATATGCACATTTGGACTATTTAACGTAAGAAGGATATAGAGGCATTGTCAAAAATGCAAAGCAGATTATCAAGTAACTTAGATAATATACTTTGGATACCACTGAGAGGGATGGCCTCTCAGCAGGAAGAGAGTCATGGTTAAGATTGTGACAGCATGGTTGGCTCTGCTGCACAACAGGGGAGCTAAAAGACAGAGAGCTATACCGATAGGGGATTCAATTGCAAGGAGAGCAGATAGACCATTTTGTGGCCACGATCGAGACTCGAGAATGGTATGTTGCCTTCCTGGTGTCAAGGTCTTGGATATCTTGGAGGGGTTGCAGGACATTCTGAGAGGGTAGGTGAACAGCCAGTAGTCATGGTACATCTTGGTACAAATGACATTGGTAGAACAAGAGATGAGGCCCTGCGACATGAATTTAGGGAGATAATAGATTAAAGAGCAGGACGTCCAAGGTTGTAATATCTGCATTATTTCCAGTGCCATGCACTACTGAGCCCTAGGAATAGGAAGATAGGTCATATGAATGCGTGGCTAAAGAGATACTGTAGGAGGGAGAGCTTTAGATTTTGGATCGTTGGGACCATTTCTGGAGTAGGTTGGACCTGTACAAGCAGAATAGATTGCACATGAACTGGAATGTGTCCAATAACCTTGCAAGGAAGTTTGTTCACTGTTGGTAAAGATTTAAATTTTAAAATTTTTAAAAAATATTTTGTATTTTATTTACAGCGTGGTAACAGGCCCTTCTGGCCCAATGAGTCCGCGCCGCCCATTTTAAACCCAAATTAACCTACCCGTACGTCTTTGGAATGTGGGAGGAAACCAGAGCACCCGGAGGAAACCCACGCAGACACGGGAGAATGTACAAACTCCTCACAGACAGCGACGGGAATCGAACCCCGATCACTGGCGCTGTAATAGCATCGTGCTAACCACTATGCTACCGTTGTCCGGGAAGGGAAACACAGAGTAGATGTAAAGCTAGGAGTGAGGCACAGTCAAATAGAGAAGAAAAATTAAATCAGTCCAGTAGGCAGAGCAGACATGGGTACGTGGGAGGATAAGCAAGCTAAATTGCATCTATTGTAATGCATGAAGTTTGACTGGTAAGGCAGATGAACCAAGGGTGCTGATTGACATATAAGATTATGATATTGTGGCTATCACAGAGAAATCTTTGAAGAAGGGCAGGAGTGGCATCTCTATGTTTCTGGGTATAGAAATTTCAGGTGTGATGGGCAGGGGGCTTTAAAGAGGACATGGCATTGCAATGATGATTAAAGAGTCCATCACTGAGGTAAAGAGGGAGTATATCCTGGAAGACTTCAAATAAGACCTTAAGGCTAGAGAAATGAAATGAAAAAAAGAGGTGATTACTTTGTTCAGATCACATTACATGCCTCCCAAGAGTCAGCATGAGACAGAGGAGCAGATATGTAGGTAAATCAAGGTGTAATAGCAAATGGGTTATAGTAGGGGCTTAAACTTCCCCAATATTAAATGAGATCACCTTAGCGTGACAAGATTACATGTGGTGGAATTTTTCAAGTACATTCAGGAGAACTGCTTGTGCAAATACAATAGTAGTCCAACAGACGTGGCAGTGCAAGATCCAATCCTAGGGAATAAAATTGGGCATGTGGTTGAAATATCAGTGGGTGAGTATTTTATGAATAGTGACCATAACTATGTAAGTTTCAAGGAATGAGGGAAAACAAAGGGGGACGGGGATGAGGGGAAAACACAGGAGAGGGGGAGGGGAAAACACCGGAGAGGGGTTACCGGAAGTTGGAGAAATTGATGTTGATGCCGTCAGGTTGGAGACTACCAAGACAGAATATGAGGTGTTGCTCCTGCAGCCTGTGTCTGGCCTCAAAGTAGCAGTAGAGGAAGCAGTGCACAGACATATCAGTTTTCCCTCATTCCTGTCACTTTTCTTTCCCCTCCCCTGCCCTTGTGACCTGCCCATCATCTCCCCCTGGTTCCCACCTCCTTCCTTTTATTCCATGGTCTACTGTCCTCTCTTATCAGATTTTTCTTGTCTAGCCCTTTGTCTCTTCTACCTATCACCTCTCAGCTTCTCACCTCATTCCCTGTCATCCCTCCTCCCCCACCCACCTACCTCCCCCTCTCACCTATCACCTGACAGCTTATGCTCCTCCCTCTCCCTTTTTATTCTGGATTCTGCCCTCTTCCTTTCCAGTCCTGATGAAGGGGGAGAAGGGTTTTCCCTCCATAGATGCTGCCTGACCTGCTGAGTTCCTCCAGAATTTTGTGTGTGTTGAAGCAGATACGATAGCAACACTTAAAAGCCATTTAGACAGGCACATGAACAGGCAGGGAATGGAGGGATATAGACCATGGGCAGGCAGATAGGATCAGTTTGAATTGGCAACATGGTTGGCACAGACATTGTGGGCTGAAGGGCCTGTGCCTATGCTGTACTGTTCTACGTTCTATGAATTGGGAGCAGGTGATTTCAACATCAATAAACAGGACTTGACAAATGTAAACTGGGAGCAGCTACTTGTGGGTAAATCTACATCCAACAAGTGGGAGATTTTCAAAAAATAACTAGTGAGAGTTCTGGGCCAACATGTTCCAAGGTGAAAGGCAAGAATTGCAAGTCTGTGGAAACCTGGACGTCAAGGGACATTGAGGGTTTGATTATGAAAAAAGTTAGCATATGGTAGGTATAGAGCATTGAAAACTGGGGAAACCTTCAAGAGTAGGGGGGAGCGGGGTGATTAAGAAACAAATTAAAGGGGCAAAGAAGGGCCAATATATTCCCAATATAATTTTTCCTGTTTTCAATAAGGGACCACGTTAACTTTTGTTAATTGTTTCACTTTGCACTTCTATAGAAGTTTGGAAATCTGTTTTATTTCTCAGTAATTCCTCCCATTACTTTTCCTTTCCTTAATCTCGATCCTTCTTTGCTGAATTCTGAAATTTCCCCTCCTCAACCCCAAGGAACTGCTGAAGATGAGAAAACATACATGCTTTTTGCCCTGATATTTCTTGGTTTTACCCAAATTGATTCCACTTCTTGATTTTCTGCAACTTGATCCTTTCTCACTCCTGCCTTTATTGCATTCTTTTTTATCAGGGCCACCTCTCTTCCTTTTCCATTTTGCCTATCCTATACACCAATAGTTTGTATATCCTGTGATGAATCCTGTGAGCACTCACATAAGAGCCTTCCATTTTGTCTTTTAACCATTTTTACCCTCTCTGACTCAAATTGAAGGTACATTCTTTTGTTTGTATGCACTGTCTGGTTATCATCACCCACTTTGCTACTTTGAGTCCAGATGAAGGGTTTCGACCCAAATCGTTGACTGTCCATTTCCCTCCACAGATGCTGCCTGACCCACTGTGTTCCTCCAGCATCTTGTGTATTGCTTCAGATTCCAGCATCTGTAGTCTCTTAGATCTCCATTTTGCTACTTTGCACTATTTCCTTGTCCTTTCTGTTTTACTTTTCTGAATTTGTTTTCACTGAAATCCTCCTCTCAATTATTTAGTTTAATTCTTTATTTAAAGCTCAAGTCATTCAATTCACTAGGACACTGCTCCCAGCTCATTTAAACTGAAGCCTGACTCTCTTTCCCCAGTAGTCATGCTGGTGCCCCATGAATTGAACTCCATTTCTATCATACCAGTCTTTGAGCCTTACTCTCTGATCTTGTTAATCCAATGTCAATTTGTACATGGTCAAGTAGTAACTTCTGTAGTTCTGCTTTTTAATTTGAATCCTGGCTGCTCATCTTCCTTCAGCAGAACCTCCTCCTTAGTTGCATCTATGTCCTCATTCTTTGTCCTTCCTGTATCTTTGATTTACACATGGATGAAAACATCGGGCCTTTTCCTTCCCACTGAGGAGCTGTATCCAAAACTCAACAACTTACTGGCCCTTCTATAATTTGATTGTCAGTAAACTTGGGTGCAGTGAGTTTCGGCTTTTCATCTAGCTGAGGCCCAACAATAGACTCTCACACCTCTTACTACCTCTTAAGTACCTACTTAGACCATGACAACTGTATCCTCCTGGCACTCCAAGTTTCTTCCCAGCCCCAAGGATTTGTCTTTAATCCTGAGGAAATGGGCTGCAGGGAACAGTATCTATGCTCCAAATGTACAGTGTCCCCTTTCTACATTTCTTTTTACTTCCCTTAATTGTTTGGCTTCCTGCACAACAGTGCCCCATTATTAAGTTCAATAATGAGAGATACAACGAAAGGTCCTGTAACCTGTGGGAGACTGAATTTTACAAAGAACGAAAGGATTTCGCAACCACTCAGCGGGAATGGGAGAACAAGGCCAGTTTACATCAGTTTTATTCCTGCCATGCAGGCATCGCCTGTGAGAGTCTGCGTCGTCCCCCATATTGATGCATACCAACCTCCTGGCCGTACCCACAGAGCAGAGGGTGATGCCAAGTATGATCATAAAAGTTCGAGACAATAGATTTACAAGTTGATTCATGTCGATTGAAACGCATTTCACTGCAGTTAAAGTCACACAGAAAGATATGCAAGGCTGATGCCAGAACTCAGAAGATATACTTATCAGGAAAGACTGAATAAGGTTGAAAGGCGAGGTTAATCAAAAATTTGGAGCCATGACTAGTACATAAGCAGAAATGTAAAAGGCCCATTACCAGTGCACCTGCAGGTCCGATTAAAGAACTTCAGCGGCCACCTCTCCCGATCATCCACGTTTCGTAAGTGATAAGGGCCGCTCCAGGGTCTGTTGGTGACATGCACATCAGCACACATTCCTCGACTGGATTCAGCTCCACAGAGCACCGCTGGATCTGAGCCGTGAGGTGGGCAGCATTGTTTAGAGAGCAGAGCAAAGGCCGTGCTACAGGCACGGGGAAACTGAGAAGCGACTACTTGGAAACCCACCAACAGCGTCCACAGGAGCAGAGACACACACATTGTATGGAAGTGTAAGCAACACGCTTAATGACCAGGAAAGGTTCACCCGTTACTTTTCGTCTCTTTCAAAGAAGGGACACAAGAAGTCATCAGTTAAATCTCTCTGGTATGTGCAAATACAGGAGTCGCTAATAATGCCTCATTTGCAGGGATAATGAAATGAAACGTGTCTTATGATTAGCACATGACTTGTGTCCCTTTAACCTGCAGCATATTTTCTCAGCGTACAGCATACTTTGTGATACTTCTGACAATCTTGTTATCAGAAACAATTGCTTGGGTTTCAGAATCCACTGAAACTTCTTCCCCTTTTATTCAAAGAAAGTCGACGGAGCTCTCGAAGTCATATTTATTGCCATTCATACCAGACTTAAGAATGTTGTGGATACTACAAAGACTTTCCGGTCTTTGTATTGGTTTGAGAAATTAAACTAGTAAATGAGAATGGTAGAAAGGTTCAGGTATCAGTGGATGGAAATCAGTGAGATCTCTATCAATCACAGTACCAATAAATCTCTCATCTTGACGAAGTTTGAAGGCAAAAAAGTTTGAGGAACATTCACTCGGGTTAGTTGATCTGGAGCCTTAGTTGCAGCTATGATTGAACTCACCCTGCAGTTTGAGAGGGAGAAGCTAAAATCTATATATCTATTACAGTTGAGTAAAGGTAACTACAGAGGCATGAGAGAGGAGCTGGCCAAAGCTGATTGGAAGGGGACCCTAGCAGGGATGATGGTAGAGCAGCAATGGCAGGAGTTTCTGGAAGTAATTCAGAAGACACATCCCAAAGAAGAAGAAGCATTTTAAAGGGAGGATGAGGCAACTGTGGCTCATCCTCCCTTTAGACAGCATAAAAACCAAAAGGGAATATTGTAAAAAAACCAATATTGTAAAAATTAGTGGGAAGCTAGAGGATTGGGAGGCTTTTAAAAACCAACAGAAGGCAACTAAAAAAAGCAATAAGGGGAGAAAAGATGAAATATGAAGGTAAGCTAGCCAATAATATAAAAGAGGATACCAAAATTCTTTTCAGATGTATAAAGAATGAAAGAGAGGCAAGAATGGACATCGGACTGCTGGAAAATGACGCTGGAGAGTTAGTAATGGGGAACAAAGAAATGGCAGATGAACTGAATAAGTATTTTGAGTAAGTCTTCACTGTGGAAACCTCATTGAGAGAGTCAGGGGGCAGAAGTGAGTGTAGTCGCTATTACTAAGGAGAAGGTGCTTGGGAAGCTGAAAGGTCTGAAGGTAGATAAGTCACCTGAACCAGATGAACTACACCCCAGGGTTCTGAAAGAGGTAGCTGAAGAGATTGTGGAGGCATTAGTAGTAATTTTTCAAGAATCACCAAATTCAGGAATAGTTTCAGAGGACTGGAAAATGTCACTCCACCCTTTAAGAAGGGAGGGAGGCAAAAGACAGCAAATGATAGGTCAGTTAGCTTGACTTCAGTAAGATGTTAGAGTCCATTATTAAGGATGAGGTTTCAGGATACTTGGATAAAATAGGCTGAAGTCAGCATGTTTTCCTTGAGGGGAAATCTTGCCTGAAAAATCTGTTGGAATTCTTTGAGGAAGTAACAGGCAGGATAGACAAAGGAGAGTCAATGTATGTTGTTTACTTGGATTTTCAGAAGGCATTTGACAAGGTGCAGCATATGAGGCTGCTAAAAGATAGGAGCCCATGGTATTACAGGAAAGGTACTAGCATGAATAGAAGATTGGCTGACTGGCAGAAGGAAAAGAGTGGGAATAAAGCGGGCCTTTTCTGGTTGGCTCACGGTGACTAGTGACTATTTTCTAAATGGGGAACAAATTGAGAAATCTGAGGTGCAAAGGAACTTGGGAGTCCTAGTGCAGGATTCATTAAAGGTTAACTTGCAGGTTGAGTCAGTAGTAAGGAAGGCAAATGCAATGTCAGCATTCATTTCAAGAAGACTAGAGTATAAAAGCAAGGACTTAATGCTGAGGCTTTATAAGGCATTGATCAGACGGCATTTGGAGTATTGTGAACAGCTTTGGGCCTCATATCTAAGGAAGGATGTGCTGGCATTGGAGAGGGTCCAAAGGAGGTTTATAAGAATGATCCCAGGAATTAAAGGGTTAATGTGAGGAGCATTTGATGGCTCTGGGCCTGTACTTGCTGGAGTTTAGAAGGATGAGGGGGGATCTCATTGAAACCTACCGAGTATTGAAAGGCCTGGATAGACAGGATGTGGAGAGGATGTTTCCAGTAGTGGGAGAGTCTAGGACTAGAGGGCACAGTCTCAGACTAGAAAGGACGTCCCTTTAAAACAGAGATGGGCTGGAATTTCATTAGCCAGTGGATGGTGAATCTGTGAAATACATTGCCACAGACGGCTGTGGAGGCCAAGTCATTGGGTATATTTAAAGCGGAGGTTGATAGGTTCTTGATTAGTAAGGGCATCAAAGGTTACAGGGAGAAGGCAGGAGAATGGGGTTCAGAGGGAAAAATAAATCAGCCATGATCGAATGGCGGAGCAGGTTCGATGTGCCAAATGGCCTAATTCTGCTCCTATGTCTTATGGTGATCCTACATCATGACGCATTAGGAATGAAGAAAATTATTTGGACACTTTGATCCGGAAGTCAGTTGCGACCCTTAGGTTAGGCAGGAGGCTGCATTGGCCATAAGTCATGAATAGGAGGGTCTGATTGTGATTCACATAGATAAGAAGACACAGAATGTGGTGCTGGAAGTTCCTCAGCCCAAGTCCTTCTCCAATAATATGAGGTTCCTGCAGCCTGACTGCGTCAGAGCAGGGAATTTGGGAGAACAAGAAAACTGACTGGAGCACTGTGGTACAGAGGCAACAGAAGTTCTTCTGAGGGAGCAAGAGTCTATTGCTGGGCATTGGCTGTTTACAATTTAAATTAATGACTTGGATGAAAGGCCCAAACTCACTGTATCCAAGTTTATTGACAATCAAAAGATAGAAGGGCCAGTAAGTTGTCGAGTTTTGATTACAGCTCCTCAGTGGGAAGGAGAAGGTCCAGTGTTGTCATCCATGTGTAAACCAAAGCCATAGAAAGGACAAAGAACGAGGATGTAGATACAACTAAGGAGGAAGTTCTACTGAAGGGGCATGAGCAGCCAGGATTCAAATTAAAAAGCAGAACTACAAAGGTTACTACTTGACCACGTACAAATTAACATTGGGTCAATAAGATCATTGAAAAGACTGAAAGGCTCAACGATTGGTGTGAGAAACATGATTTCAATTCATGGGGCACCAGCATGACTACTGGAGAAAAAGGGACAGGCTTTATTTTAAATGAGCTGAGAGTGAATTGAATGACTTGGGCTATAAAGAAAACATTAAATTAAATAGTTGAGAGGAGGGCTTCAGATATGTAAACAGAAAGGACATGGCAACAGTGCAAAGTAGCAAAATGGCTAATGATAACCTGAGGCTGTCAGGACAGGACATTGCATATAGACAAAAGAATATACCTTCCATTCAAATCAGAGCAGGGAAAAATGGTAAAAAAATAAAATGGAAGGCTCCTCATTTGAATGTTCACAGGATTTATCACAAGACAGAAGAAATAGATTCATCACATCAACTTATCAAATAGACTCATCGATAGATTCATCACAACATAGAAATAGCTGGGCATGATGTGATGGCTTTGACAGAGGCATTTTACAAAGTGAGCAAGATTGGGAATTAAATATTCCAGGTTACTTAACATTTAGTAGATAGGCAAAATGGAACAGAATGATAATAAAGAATATAATAAAGGCAGGAGTGAGAAAGGGTCACATTTCAGAAAATCAAGAAGTGGAATCAGATTGGGTAAAACTAAGAAACAACAGGGCAAAAAAAGCATTGACTGGAGATGTATGTTTTCTCTTCTTCAGTAGTTCCTTGGGGTTGAGGAGGGGAAATTTGAGAATTCAGCAAAGGATGTTTGAGATTAAGGAAAGGAAAAGTAGAATATGAGAGGAATTAGTGAACAACATAAACATAGAAGTGCAAAATGAAAAAAAATATAGCACAAGTTAATGTGGTTCCTTACTGATACAGGAGAAATTACATTGGGAATAAAGAAATAGCAAAAAAGTCAAGCAAATATTTTGCATCTAGTTTCATGAAAGATGACATTAAAAAACATTGGGATTAAATGTAGAACAACAGATCAAGCATGAATGTGGATCTGAAAGAAACTAGAATTAGTGATAAAAAGTAGTGTTACAGAAACTAATCAGACTGGAAGGCAATAAATTTAACAGGATCTGAAGGGCTGCATTTCAAGGCTTCGAAAAAGGTAGCTAGTGTACAGTATATGTGCTGGTTGTCATCTTCCAGTATTCTGTAGACTCTAGCATGGTTGCCACAGATTGGAAGGAAGGAATTATTGCTCCACTTTTTAAGAAAGGAGGGAATGAGAAACTAGGGAACTAAATACTGATTAACCTGACATCACACGTAGGGAACATGGTTGGATGTATTATTGAGAAAGTGTACAGCTGAACAAGGCATTGGTGGGACCACAGTTGGAGTATTGTGGAGTATGGCTATAGGAAGGATGTCATTAAGCTGGAAAGGGTGCTTAAAAGATTCACAAGGATGTTACCAGGACTGGAAGGCTTGAGTTATAAGGACAGATTGGATAGGTTGGACCTTTTTTCCCTGAAATGTAGGAGGTTGAGAATTGACCTTATAGAGGTATATAAAATCATGAGGGACATAGATATGCGGGCTGCCCCCAGAACACTCTATGCAAAAGATGTATTTCACTGTGTGTTTTGATGTACATGTGACTAATAAAGATATCTTATCTTATGGTCACAGTCTTTTTCCCAGGGCAGGGGAGTCTAAAACTAGAGGCCAATGGTTTAAGATGAGAGGGAAAAGATTTAAAGGGGACCTGAGGGACAACTTTTTCACACAAAGGGTATATATAGAGCGAGTTGCCAGAGGAAGTAGTAGTGGTGGGCACAATAACAAGACATTTAGACAGGTACATAGATAAGTAAGTTTTAGAGAGATATGGGCCAACCACAGGCAAATGGGACTAGTTCAGGTAGGCAACCTGGTCAGTATGGATGAGTTGGGCTGAAAGGCCAGTTTCCATGCTGTATAACTCTATATGACTATAATTGGTCGGTAGAAAGGAAAATGGTAGAAAAGGAGTAGACTTATTGATCTTGGAGAAGGTAAATTCAATAATGAGAAGACTGACAATGAGAGATAAACAAGCAGTGAGTAGAGCTCCCTATCGATATTCTGGAGGTCACTGTTGTCCAGTAACTCAGCAGGACCAGCCACATAACACTGCAGCAACAAGCTTAGTACAACAACTGGGTATCCTGCTGCGAAAGACTCTCCAGAACCTTACCCTCAGGCGCAAGGCACATCAGGAACTAGCCTGGATGAGTGCAACAGCAGCAGCACTCAAGAAGCTTACGTCCTCAAACAGTCCACTTAATTGGCACCCCATACACCATTCTAAATAAATCTCCTCCATCACTGCAACAAGCTGCCAAGAATACCATCTAAAAATGCACTGCGATTACTCACCAAGAATACTTCAAAAGCAACTCCCAAAACTGCAACATCTACCACAAGAAGGAGAAGGAATGAGGTGCATGGGAACACCACAGCCCTTGGATTTCCATCCAAGTCTCACATGAATCTGAATTGAAATTAATCACATTTCCTTCATTATCACTGAGTTTCAATCCTTTAAATCCTGGAATTCCCTCCCCAACAGCATTGTAGAAACACTTTTCCAGAAGATTTCAATGGTTCAAGAAGGCAGCTGACCAGCGGACAATCAGCTGGCCATTCCAATGATGTCCACATCTCATAACATGATCTATTCTGCGTAAAATCAAAATTTGCACAATATCTAAAAATCTGGCACTTCAAAATCCAATTTCTATGCTTATGAATTCTGGCTATATGAAGATACCTTCTATGAAGATGGATGAATATAAACTATGTGCAGGCAGATGGGATTAGTTTGGATTGGCATCACGGTCGGCACAAACATAGTGGGCTGAAGGGCCTATTCCTGTGCTGTACTGTTCTATGTTCACCATGATCTGGGCTTAAGTCAAGGAAACTTTTCTGGTTACTTACGTTTCAACCTGCATTAAATACTGTAGCAGCTGAGAATCACTGGTGCAAAATCTAGATTGACAAAAAATTGAAGAGCTGATTATTCAGAATAGATCATGCTTACAAACCTTTCTGAGTAAAGTCACACCAATTGTGAAATAGGACTGGGTATGGCTGATAATTATAGAAGAAAGAACTCTCTGGAGACAATATGTGCACTTTACTTCCCTAGCTCCTCACTGCAGCGAGTTCTCCAACTATAACAGTTGAGCATTTGAATTGGGAACATAGTGGAAAATGCCTTTGCCATCCTGAAGATCACCTGCATCAGTCTGGAGCTGCACTTCAGTACCTCGCTAGCTGATGCATTGCACAGATTTACAAACTGAGGGCAGCAGTTGGCACCAGGGGAAACGCAGCAAGAATAGCCAAAGCCTGAGGGCCATGAGACAGAACCAGAAGGAGCAAGGTGAGCAGGAGGAAGAAGACTACCAGACTGCTCAGTATCCACAGCCCTATTTCCCACCTGAGATGGAGGAAGCATGTCAGCATGGGTTATAAGGAACCCCAGATAGAGCTATGCTTCTCCTGGGGAGCCTATAAAACATGGTTCTCAATGCAACCAAAGTGATCCTCTCCACACTCTAATCATCTCCAACAAAGCACACCAACAGTCAGGAAAAGGAGTCCAAAAAGTCAAGCAAGGGAGTGCAAAATAAAATTGCTAACACTGCACTAATCATACCTCATCAATAAATACATCCCTGCTCTAGTAATTAAATGGCTTGCTACATCTTGATATTTCCTTAAAAGTGGAAGGTTGCTTGGAAAACTAATAAATTCACATACATTGAGGCACGGAAACAGGCCCCTTGGCCCAAGTGCTCCGTGCCAACCAAGATGTTCCATCCAAGCTAGTCCCATTTGCCAGCGTTTGGCCCATAACCTTCTAAACCTTTCCAATCCATAACCTGTCCAACTGTCTTTTAAAAGTTGATATTGTACTTGCCTCAACCACTTCCTCTGGTAGCTCATTCCACATACTTTAACAACTCAAGTTCCTATTAAATCTTTTTCCCTCTCACCTTAAACCTCTGCCTTCAGTCTTGGGAAAAAGACTGAGTGCTTTCGCCCTATCTGTGTCCCTCATGATTTTTTAAAAAATTTTACTTACAGCGTGGTAACAGGCCCTTCCGGCCCAACAAGTCCGCGCCGCCCATTTTAAACCCAAATTAACCTACCCGTACGTCTTTGGAATGTGGGAGGAAACCGGATCTCATGCACCTCTGTACGATCACCTCTCAGTCTCCTACGTTCCAAGGAATAAAGTCCTAGCTTGTTCAACCTCTCCCTATAACTCAGTTCCTCAAGTCCTGGCAATGTCCTTGTAAATCTTTTCTGCACTCTTTCCAGTTTAATAACATCTTTCCTATAGCAGGGCAAACAAAACTGAACATAATACGCCAAATGCAGCCTCACCAGTGTCCTGTAGCACGAGCTCCCAAATTTTATACTCAGTGCCCTGACTTATGAAAGCCAGTGTGCCAAAAGCCTTCTTCACTACCCTGTCTACCTGGTACTTACTTTTACTGAACCATGTACTTGTACTCCAAGGTCCCTCTGTTCTACAATACTCCCCAGGGCCCTGCCATTCACTGTGAAAGTCCTGCCTAGGTTTGACTTTCCAAAATGCAACATCTTGCACTTATCTGAGTTAAAGTCCATTTGCCATTCCTAGCCCCAATTATTCAGCTGATCAAGATCACCATGTAATTTTTGATAACCTTCTTCATTGTCCACTATACCGTCTACTTTAGTGTCATCTGCAAACTTACTAATTATGCCTTGTACAATCTTATTCAAATCATTGATATAGATGACAAACAATAATGAGTCCAGCACTGACCCCTGAGGCACACCACTAGTCATGGGCCTCCAGTCTGAGAAACAACTTTCTACTATCACCCTCTGCTTTCTACCATCAAGCCAATTGTGTATCCAATTAGCCAGCTCTCCCTGGATTCCATGCGACCTAACCTTCTAGAGCAGCCTACCATGTGCAACCTTATCAAAGACCTTATTGAAGTTCATATAAATCAAGTCTACCCTCCAGCCCTCATCAACTTTCTTGGTCACCTCATCAAAGAACTCAATCAAGTTCATAAGACATGATCTCCCGCACACAAAGCCATGCTGACTACCCCTAATCAACGCCTGTCTTTTCAGGTGCAGGTATATCTTATCCCTCAGAATCCTCTCCAGTAATTTATTGACCACAGATGTTAGTCATTGGTCTATAGTTCTCAGGTTTTTCTTCTTCAATAAAGCACAACATTCGCTCCCCTCCAGACCACTGGCGCCCCACTGTGGCTAACGATGATGCAACTATCTCAGCCAGGGCTCCTGCAATTTCTTCTCTAGTCTCCCACAGTGTTCTTGGAATACGACATATTTCTCTTTGAGGATCCCCACTTTGCAGGTGTAAACAATGGTGTATAGATCACTCTGACATTTCTTACTAGGACATGAATTTATTTCTGCATTGCTCCATTATACATTACTCCTCGAGGAGACAACTGTAATCTCCTACTTCCAAGTTGTTCTTATTTTGGGCCTAGTGGGTCTTCTGATCTCCTGGCACAAAATAATTTGCTGTCTGGCCACCATGGAGGCTGCTTTTAAGGGCTGACTTCCTTTATTAGTTGCCTTATAGCAAAATGTCAGAAGGTGCATAAAATTGAATGAGGCCCCATTGGGAATTGCGCAGGTCTGTTTCAAACGAGTATGAGATGATCATTTAGCACTCAGCTGGAGCTTAAATTTTGTGAAGGTATACCCAGAATCTACAGTGTCTTTCTTACTGTCAGGATCAGTTCACCCCATCTTTATTTCTCTCTCCTCTTTGGTGATTTCAGATTCCATTCATCACCTCCTGGTTACTCTTTTCCCAGGCATATTTTTTACTATTCACTGGACTTTACCAGCCTCATTAGCTGGCAGGAGTATCTATGATGTCTTTCAGTCTCTCATAATTCCCACCATATCACAGACTTTCTCTTTTGTTCTCACTTCTCCATAATTGAAAACATGTTGTATCTCTAACATTTTCACGCTGTGGTACCAAAACAAACTCTTTTGATTTTTATTTATGAATAGTTGCAAAATTGTAATTTGAAAGGAATGAAGTGAAGCCCAGCTAAATGAGTTAAGGGTTGAAGAATTGTGTAGGAAATATGTAAACTATCTATGTGCTAGTGTCTGTATTAACAGTGATAAGTTTCTCTAATTTTGGAGATGTTGCATAACTGAGATACTGCCTGATTTTTGAAATATCTGTTTTTATGTAAAAACTGTTGGTGCAATCAGTTGTCCTAATTATTTAGAAAGAGTCAGATCAAAACTGTAATGTCATCAGTTGACAGAAACAAGGAATGTAAGCAATTGTTTGTGATATTGAAGGTCGGTAGAAAGGCTGGGGTGGGAATGTATGTACACAATCTGTGTGAGAGAGGTAATGGTGGACAATGGCCAAATTATCATGAAATGCTGACCGAAATGAAGCTAAAAGACTAGCTTCAATTTTCACAGGCTATTGAATTTTTGGCCACTCAGTCTAATGAAATCCAGTGGTCATATATGGACGTTGATTGAGTGGTCTTCATCCTGGAACAGAGTGATAAGACCGAGCATGTGGAAGAAAGGCTCACACAGGCTTATGAGTTATTTGGGAAGACGAAGGAGGGGCACAGACTGAAGACAATGTTCCCTGTATCCAAGGGGCTGCAGAGACCAAAGGCTGTGAGCTATTCATCAACAATTGTCAGTTGTCAAGTATAGAACTTCATATTTAATAAACTCACAAACTTTTACACAAACTACAGGTTGTTTTGTGTTTTGTCTAGTCCCAGCGCTGTTCCAGTTTTACACAAGTTCAATTGAAAGGTCATCAATCTAAAACCTTAACTGTTTCTCTCTCCACAGATGCAGCCTTCTGAGTATTTCTAGCATTTTCTGGTCTTTATTCAGATATCCAGCATCTGCAGTAATTTGTTTTCGTATCAATGTTTTATTAGCCACTGAATTTGGCAGATTTTTAAAATTTTCAGAAATGATGAAAACCTATCATTGATAGCCTGGACGGCAATGTTAGTGTTGCAAAACTAAGAAATCAAAGCCCCAACATTCTGACACTGAAGAGAGTGTAAAGTCTATCTGTCTGGGAGAACGAAAATATTGGGTAAAATTTTCTTTCACAAGATACTGCCTCAACTTGGCCTGAAAACTTTAGTGGCTCTAATGGATGTGCCAGATACTGATAGCAGTGATGTGCCAATGTCCTTTTCAGTTGTGGACCTGTCACCGCAAATTTCAGCAGCACCAAAGCCCCAAGGCTTTGAGAGCTCCTGTATGGGCAATGCCTCCCCAATCTGAGGCCAAACTGGCATCCAGGTGAATGGTTGAGAGAACAAGGTGTGGTGAGAGAATTTGAGGTCAGGTCTGGGCCAATTGAAGGGTGGAGAGGGAGATCAATCTATGTGTCGTCCCGAAATTAATTTTCCCCTTCTGCCCGCTGTAAGTAACACAGTGCCACGAGGTCGATTCGAACAAATACCTTTATTAGCAGTGTACCGCTAGGAGAATTCTCTTCAGCACTCACTAAGAGTCGCTTCCCGAGTTCTCCCCGCACAAAGGGCAGACAGATATTTATACAGGAATTGTCACGCACATCCCATGCAAACGGCGCCGCGAGTTTCAGTCAAGCTATAGAGATCCCGAGACAGCTATCACACCTTTTGTCTTAGTATAATTGAGTTATAATCAAGGCTTTCAAAGGCAGGTATCACCCTTCATTGTTCAGACCAAGTCTTCACCTCGATGTTAATTACACTCAGTATCGCCACCGTCTGACATATCGGAATGGTTCGTTACCCGAAACAAAGGCAGTTAACATACTTAACATTCCAACCTAACTAGTGGATCAGCAGCTTGCTAGTCCTTGCTAAAGAAATATAAATGCATATATATATTTTGTTTGCCAGTTATAGGTATGGTTGCAATTCTTAACCCTTCACTTCCTCATTCCCTCCTTTTTATCATTTCACGATAAACTAGAGCGGCGCTGAGAACGGGGCCGAGAGCTTATTAATAAGGACCTTGCAACAGGTATTTAGACAGGCCAGCACCACACAGCATACTATTATAATCACGATTAGTCCCACAGCTCCATGCAGCAGGTATGATGCCCACGACCCTCCTAGCAGCCACCCCAAACAACTTGTCCCTTCTGTAAATCCCTGTCTAAAGCTATCTACTTGTGTCTGAATGTCCTGAATGGCATGGGAGATGTTGTAGGACTCGTCTCTCATGTTGGTGATACCTTTGTCCCCAACTATAGCACATACTCCTCCTTGCTGAGCCAACTGGTAGTCCACAGCATACTGGGTCTGCTGGGCATAAAGTCGAAGCTCCGCCAGTTCCCGGTTCACCGCCTTCAGGCCCTCCATAGTACTGTTTCCCAGTGCAGCCAGTCCACAAATAAGGTAGTTCCGGTTTTTTGCGGCTATAGTTCCTGCCGAAGCCCCCCAGAGGGAGAGTACTCAGGAATCCATAGCCTAACGATGCTAAGGGAGATCCCAATGACATAGGATCCCTCCAATCCTCACAGAACTCCTCACTACCTGACCGCACCACAAGTCTTCGTCGGACATGAGCCTTCTGGGGGCAGGGGACCGTGACCGGCCCGATCGTTCCTATTGCAAACCAGGCTGGCAGAGTGGGGGTGGCTGTGGTGTAAGTGCCATTAAAGAGGAACACATACTCTTCCTTAGCCCGGTAGCAGGTTACATTACCCGATTGCCGTGGACTGGGCATTTGAGAATACCAAGAGATCCCAGCAACATTTCTCCCATGCTCCCTCAGGTAATTCTCCCTGGTTAGCCATTCTAAAGAGACATTAGACAATCTCACGTGGATCCCGTTCTCTTCTCCACAAACCCATCGTTCTCCTGCAAGTAATGTAGCACACCTAGTGGCAGCGCACTCACAGCTAAACCATCCCCCTTTAAACCCGCAATTCTTCTCTGTACAGGTAGTGGCGGCACATGCTATCGTATGCTGTACAATTGCTAGCCCACAACCCCACCCTATGCCGGTGAAACAGTGGGAGAAGGACTGGTGGTGGGCTGTACTACTAGGTCCTGTTACTGTTCCTTGCAAGCATTTACCCGGCAGCCCCCTCCTGTAAGTTCCCATCTGTCCAACACACTTTGTTTTTGAAAATTCATACTTTAAGAGGGCCCTGGGGCTCCAGCTTGGTGTGGCTATAAAAAGGCCTTCCACTGACTCTGCCAAGGGGTAACTAACGGTGCGATTCCCATGTAGCTGCATATGTATTTTGTAAAACAAGTTATCCTCTAACGCCCACACAAGAGTACTGGTAATGGTGAGGAGTCTGAATTCAAAAGGTATTAGCTTTCCTCCGGTGGCCATCGTTTGCAGTCGCTCAGATGAATCCAACGTTCCTGGCCTTTTACTTTCACAGCTGTCGGTGTTTGGAGTAGTATCTGGAAGGGTCCTTTCCACCGAGGTCCCAGTTTAGGGCGCTCCCAATCCCGTATCAGTACCAAGTCTCCGATTTCCAGGTCAGGCAATTCCGTGTTCTGCCCTTCAGGTGGTTTAAAGGCACTCTCCACCTGCGAATGAAGAAACTTTAAAGAGGACGCAAGTTGTCTGAAATACCTTTGTAGTTCATCCCCCATGATATTAAGGTCAACCTGTGTGGGGGGTTGGGTGGCGGCGTCCCATGGGGTTCTTCCCGGATGCCCATAGACGATTTCGGCAGCTGATACACCGGTGGCTGAGTGGGGGGTGATTCTCATATGGTATAATGCTAAGGGGAGAACCTTCAACCAGTTTAGACCTGTCTCTGACACTAATTTGATTAGTTTATTCTTAAGGGTGCTGTTAGCTCTCTCTACTACACCCGCTGACTGAGGGTGGTAGGTGCAGTGGAACTGCTGTTCGATATGCAGTGTCTCACACAATTCCTTATTTATTTTCCCTATGAAGTGGGGGCCATTGGCAGAACTTATCCGTCGGGGTACCCCAAACCTTTGTATAACCTCTGTGAGCAATAACTTTACCACCGTTGAGGCCTTATTGTTGGTGGTTGGAAAAGCTTCAATCCATCTACTAAATACATCAACAATAATAAGACAGTACTCGTAACAATGTACACGCGGTAATTCAATAAAGTCGAGTTGTATGCATTCAAAAGGACCACCTGGCAAGGGGGTTTTGCCTGGGGTGCACTTCACCCCTTTCCCAGCATTGGTTTGTTGGCATATCAAACACGACTGTATTTTGCCTTGTGCTGCTTCCTCCAATCTGGGGTGCCACCAGGTACGTAGTAAAATGTTACTCATTCCCTCCTTGCCCAAGTGGGTGTCAGAATGTAGGCAGTCAATAAGCATTGGTAACAAAGAATCAGGTATACATACTTGACCGACTGGAGTAACCCAGAGGCCGTGTAGCATGGAGTGCGTACACCCGTGCGCCTTCCACATTTGTTTTTCTGAGTCAGGGGCGTCCCCCTGTAAGTGCTGCACAGTGACCATGTCTGGGGTGCCCGGCGGTGCTATCTTTGGCTTGCAAACAACTGCTTGTTTTTCCATAGTGGAAACGATTTTAGACCCCTGGCGTGCTGCCAATTTCGCTTCTGTATCTGCCCTGTTATTGCCCTGGGTTATTAGGGAGGCATCTGAGCGGAGCATTTAATGATGGCCAATTTGTTTGGGAGGAGGATGGCTTGGAGGAGGTTCTTTACATAAACCGTATTCTGTATGGGGCTACCTGTAGAGGTCAGAAATCTCCTGTGTGCCCAGAGTTGGCCAAAATCATGGGCAACTCCAAAAGCATAGCGGGAGTCAGTGAAGACATTAGCTACTTTGTCCTTGGCTAAAATGCAAGCTCGGGTCAGGGCAAAGAGTTCTGCTTTTTGGGCAGAGACTGGGGGCTGCAGAGATGCAGATTCCACACTCTGGGAGTCGTTTACCACGGCATAGCCGCTAAGGCGGATGCCCTGTTCAGAAATGTAGGAACTACCGTTGACGTACAGGTTTAAGTCGGCTGACTGGATGGCCTTATCTGAAAGGTCCGGGCGGGGTGCAGTTAAAAAGTGGTTACGCATTAGACAGTCATGAGGTGGGTCCGCAAGATCCTCAGGTGGGGCCTCTAGGAAGGCGGCAGGATTAATGGTCGTACAGTAGGCAAAAGTGAGGAGTGGGTTATTCAGGAGTGCTACCTCGTATCTGTTTAAGCGGGCCTGGGTAAGGTGTTGCGTCTGGTGAGAAGTTAAGAGTGCCGTTACGGTATGGGAGGAATAAACCATCACTGCCTGTTGCAAGGTTATATTGGAGGCTGCTGTTACTAGGGAATAAATGGCGGGAAGCATTTGTGAGCATGGTGGAAGTCCCCTTGCAACTGGGTCCAGCCGAGTGGAGTAGTATGCCACCGGTCTTTTCCTATCCCCATGGGTTTGAGTAAGGATGGCTGTAGCGCAGTCCTCTAGGACATTCACGAAGAGCTGAAATGGGCGATCATACAAAGGGCGTCCCAGGGCCGGGGCGCTGGCAAGGGCCTGTTTGAGGCTATCAAAGGCCTCCCTTTGTTCCTTGGTAAGTTCAAAGGGTCCCACAGACTGGCTTGAGGCCAAGGGTGTGAGGTGCTTAGTAAGGAGCGCCACGTTAGGTAGCCACTGTCTGCAGAAATTTACTAACCCTAAGAAGGCGCGCATACCCTTTGCGGTAGTGGGCGGTGGGGTGGCAATGATGGGCGTAATACGTTCAGGAGTGAGCCGCCGCTCGGTAGCACTTAAGAGGGTGCCCAGAAATTTCACCTGGCACTGGGTTTGTTTTACTTTCTGTGGAGGTATTACGTATCCCCAAGAGTGGAGCGCGTTAAGTAGTCTCTTCGTGTCCGCGATGTTGGCGGGGTCCGAGGGGCTTGCTAGTAAAAGGTCATCTACATACTGGACAACGGTGGATTTATCAGAAAGGTGCAACCCTTGGAGTTGATTATGTAAAACTTGGGAAAAAATAGTCGGGGAGTGTATAAAACCTTGCGGGAGGTGCGTCCAAGTGTACTGCTGACCTTGGAAGGTGAAAGCAAACAGGTACTGCGAATTGGGAGAGAGAGGAATTGCGAAAAATGCATGCTGCAAATCCACAATGGTAAAAATGCAAGAGTCGGCAGGGATACTGCTGAGAATGGTAGCTGGATTCGGGACCACGGGATGTAGTGGCTCCACTACCTCATTGACCTTACGTAGGTCTTGTACAAGGCGCCACTCTGTTCGTCCGGGTTTGGGGACGGGTAAAATGGGGGTGTTACAAGGTGATTGGCAAAGAATCAGGATGCCCTGTTTGCACAACGAATCTATTAACTGAGTTATTCCGTCGACTGCCTCTCTCCGAAGGGGATACTGTGGGACAGAAGGCAGTTATGCTCCCGGTCTTACACGGATCTGGACTGGGGTCACTGGGGTGTACCCTACCTTGGACTTCGATGTGGCCCATAAATTGGGGGTGGGTTCATCCGAAGGGAGTCGATGGGGCCGGTGATGGTGTAAACAGCCCCTCACCAAGAAAGGAATGAGGTAATAAGTCAGGGTCCCCCCTGGCAGAGCCTGAGGAACCCCGAAAAGGCCTTTGTCTGCCTATACCTCAAGCCAGTGGGCTAGGAATCCCAGGTCCTTTGGTCTATGTCCCTCGTTAACTGACAGGGTAATGTGAGGGGACATCAAGCCTGACTGATTCCACAATTCATTAGGCACTTGGACTAGAAGTGCTGCCCCCTCCTTTCCCACTACTTCCACTAAAATAGTGACGGTCACCATGCTACCTAGGAGAGGAGCATACAACCCTTCTAGTTCCCTTGAGGCCCCAGTGGGGTCGTAAGCTAGTGCCAAATGCGGGTCAGTGGTTTCCGAGGGTGGGTCAAAATCGCTGCTCGTGAAGTTCACCATCCACCACTGAGGAGGCTGGTGAATCCAGAGGATACTATTGTTTTTAGGACCAGTAGTGGTAATACTGTCCTCCAGGCATTGTATTTTGAGTTGGAAGGAGCAGAGCAGGTCCCTCCCGGCTAGGTTAACCCCCAGGGTTGTGGTTACCGCAAACTGGATCAGGCATTCCCGATCTTCAAATTTAACTTGTAAGGGTTCAGTTAAGGGGTAGGATCTTTCCTGTCCCTCCAGTCCGCTCAATGGAACTGAAGCAGTGGACAGTTTAAAATCATGCTGGGTAATACAAGGGGCTTCAAGGGTCGAAGTATTTGCTCCCGTGTCTATCATAAAGGGAATTGGCTTTCCTTCAACTAAGAAATTGACGATGGGTTCATCATCCGGGTTATTGGTGAGGGCAGGGTACATGGAGAGGCTACTCTCCACGTCTAGTCAGGCAGAAAACGGGTTGTTGGTTGAAAAATGTTGTCGTCTACCAGGGGGTCTGGTCTGCCTATGACGGTAGTGGGGGCAGTCCCTCCGCCAATGGTCAAGTGCCCCACAAAGGTAGCATCCCGTCGGCCTGGCGCTCGCTGGTGTGGGGTGTTGGGGTCCCCTGGGTCCTAGGTAATTACAAGAGGGTGGTGGTGGTGGCCCACAAGGGGGCCCGTACACTGGGGCTCTTAAGTCATTGGGGTACAGTGGGTATCTTTTACCGGACCAGTCAACCCCTTCTGGAACGCAAAATTGCCGCTCCATTTGATAGCCCGTATTATCGGAGTAGGAAGGTTGGGGCCGAGGGGGTCTCTGCACCATTTCCTGTTTTGCCTTTATGGCTTTCTACTCGCGCCCGTTACTCCAGAAGTGGACTAGCGCCCTCCTCATGGCTTGTCGTGTGTGGTCAGGCCAGTTCATGTCATTAGTGCGGATAGCTGAGGCCACTCCCGCAGGGATGCATTGTAATAGGAGGGCGTTAAACTGGGGGGAAGCATTGCCTCTGTTGTAGGCATCGTCCCCCGCATAGGTACCGTAAAATGAACAGAAACGGTCCCAGAAGTCTGGGCCGTCCTCACCCTGTTTCAGTCGGCATTCTAAAACTTTAGTTATGTCAATAGGCTGTCGGAGGGTTTTACGAAGGACAGTTCTAATAGTGGCCACCTGGTCCTGAGGCCGGACGGCCGCCTGAAAGGCTGTCCAGCCAGCATAGTTCCCCAGGTGTTCTTTCCACTGTGTCACTTCATTAGTCGTAAGGGCCATGCAACAAAGACTGAAAAGGTCTTGGGGGACGGCCTGGTGCATCTGAATTGTTCCAATCACATAATCTATGAAATCCTCCGGGTTGGTTTTACGGTTAGGCGCCTGACTCATGATTAAGCACATCTCCTGAGGATTCTAAGGGGTGTAAATTTGGATTGTAGGATTAGCGCTGGCTTGGGCTGGATCAGGATTGGGAACACTCCTGTTGGGGAATTGTTTCTTAACCTTGGCTCCCTTAACCCCGTTCAACATGGTTGGTAGGCTGGGATCTGTAGGGTCGCCATAATCAGTGGTAGGATCAGAGTCGGTGTCCGTCTGAGAATCTATTGAAGGACTGTCCCTTGCCAAAAAGCTTCGTCGTTTGTCTGTGGCCTTAGAGCCACCTGTCTGTGGGCTTTCCCTTTGACCAAGCCGCATCCTGGTTCTGGACGCAATAGGGTCATGGAGGTGTCCCGAGGGTGGGACTTGGCTAGCAGTCGCTGGTGGTAAGGGCGGGACGGCTGGCGGGCTAGCCGCATTATATGGGGGTGGCAATGAAACGGGGGGGGGTGTAGGTAGGGGCTGTGGGTCGGACCATCCAATCCTCCCCCTCTTTGTCCGTATCATTACTTTGGAGCAACAGGGGCACGCCAGACATGTCGGGAGGTACCTCCACTTTATCCTTACTACTTTTATTTTTATTTCTGTTTTTCTCCTTATACACCTCATTTACCTCTTCTCTCTCCCTTCTGCTCTTTTCAGCATCGTGGTCTCCGCACTGAGACTTCAGGACTTCCCAACTCTTAGGATTTCCCTGTTCATCACACAGACTAATTCCCCTTCTGCGCGCATTATGTTCCTAGCTAGCCTGCTTAGATTTATTTGTTAGGACTTGGGCCGTTTTTCTCCAAGTGGACATTAATAATTTCCATTTTTCCCCTGTATTCCGCTCCCAAATTGCCTTTTCTGCCTTTAGGCATTTATCTACGTCCCAAGATCCCCCCAATGGCCATATTTCGTTTCCCAATTTCTTATTGAGGCATGCTGATAATTTACGGAAGTTACTCTTGTTCTTCAGATCGTCTTTGCATAACTTAGATAGTGAGGTATTGGACCCAGACTTATCGAGAGTTTGTCCCATTTTGTATTCTTCCCGATCAGACGGTACGAATCGCTGCGATTACCTATAAGATCGGTCTCTTTCCTTCACCCACTTCAGGTTCCTGACCTTTCCATGGGGGATTTGCCCTCTTAAGAACTGGTCTAAGGCAGGGTGGTAGTACCGGAGAACCGATCTCAGAACTTAGAGCTCAAAAACTTGAAATTCACAACTTAAAATCCCAAACCCGAAACTGGAGACTCAAACCCCGAAAAGAACTTAACTTAACTGGGGACTCGAACCCCGAACAGAACAGAACAGAACTTAACTTAACTTAACTGGGGACTCGAACCCCTTTTACCTGTAGCACTCGGACAGGTTCGCGAGGAGTCCGCCAGAGGATTGTCGGTAAGCGAAGGGATCAATCAGGTGTCCGACTCCCTGAGAGGGATCAAGGTGAATCGTACCTTGTGGGCCCTTCTGTCTCAGGTGGCCGTTATCCCTGTCGGTCGCTCACGTCGCTTCCGAAACCTCGTCTTGGACTCCTGGCTGGCTCGCCAAATTGACGTCCCGAAATTAATTTTCCCCTTCTGCCCGCTGTAAGTTCGAACAAATACCTTTATTAGCAGTGTACCGCTAGGAGAATTCTCTTCAGCACTCACTAAGAGTCACTTCCCGAGTTCTCCCCGCACAAAGGGCAGACAGACATTTATACAGGAATTGTCATGCACATCCCATGCAAACGGCGCCGCGAGTTTCGGTCAAGCTATAGAGATCCCGAGACAGCTTTCACACCTTTTGTCTTAGTATAATTGAGTTATAATCAAGGCTTTCAAAGGCAGGTATCACCCTTCATTGTTCAGACCAAGTCTTCACCTCGATGTTAATTACACTCAGTATCGCCACCGTCTGACATATCGGAATGGTTCGTTACCCGAAACAAAGGCAGTTAACATACTTAACATTCCAACCTAACTAGTGGATCAGCAGCTTGCTAGTCCTTGCTAAAGAAATATAAATGCATATATATATTTTGTTTGCCAGTTATAGGTATGGTTGCAATTCTTAACCCTTCACTTCCTCATACGGATTTTCAAAGATTAACAAGTGAGTTTGAAACTTACATCAGTGGGATCCCATTCTGATATTGTGTTATGATGACCTTGTTGCTCTGGGAGTACCTCGGAATGGTTGTGACAGGTCATGGGGTAATTTCCTCCAAATTGCTCCTAGAGTGTTACACAAGGAATGATGTAATTTGACAGTGATCTTATATGGAAATTACGTCAGAAATGCAGGAGGTATCTGTGCCAGGATGTGTTTGTTGAATTTCCAGAGTGACCAAAATGACCTAAAAATGATTATCATAGTTCACTTCATGGCAAGTCCATTTACAATCTAACTTCTAGGCTATGTGTTTAAGTTTAAATCTATTACGACCTCAGTGTGACCCAGAGTACTTCTAAGCCAATGGTTGCTGTAGGGCAACACAAATCAACCTGTGGATTCTATAAAAACAAGATTCTATAAAAGCAGTTGGGATATTAATTAGCCAATCTATTTTACTGGTGTTGGCTGGGGGAATAATCATTGTTTGGAGCATTTAGAGAAAACTTCTGCTCCTCTTCAGAAAGGGGTTGGTTTAATGGCTCACTCCAAAGAAAGTACATCTAATACTCATAGTACTCCTTCTTAAGTCTAAATTCTGTGGATCTTGCTTCTTTTGCTTCAACTCCTATCCCCGCTGTCGGTCAATCTCAGTGAGCTGTCATGCAAAGCTTGACTCTTTCCATCATTCCTTCAACAGATTACAGGGATTGCTGATGCCATTCCCTGAAGACTGTCAGTGGCTCCATGGAATATGAGTCTACTGTTCTCTTTCAGGTATACATCATTCAAGCTCTAATTATTGTCACTCTGATTGTAGCCCGGGGTTTCTCATCAGTCAGCTAAGCCCAGCTATTTCATTATTTTTTCTTACTCATGGAATGTGTAGGTCACCATTTAATGAACATCCACTGAGGAGATGAGAAGCCACCTTCATGAGCTCTGCAGTGTTTGTCGTGATGGTATTCTCCAGGTATGTAGTTCTCAGATTTTCTCCCAACAACAATGGAAGAACACAAACATATTTCCAAGTCAGGAAACTATGTAAACGGGAGGTGCATTTGCAGTTGACGATGTTCCATTGCTCCCACTGCCATATTGTCAGGGGTCATAGATTTGTGAGATACTTTTGAAGGAACCTCTGGAGATGAGGCTGAACAGTGGTATGGTAAGATCTTTTACTTTCCTTTGTATTCTTGGTGAGTTTAGAGATGGCAGGTAGGGCAGTCGCATGCTCCTCCTGCAGAATGTGGGAGATCAGGGAAACTTTCCCTGGTGCTACACCTGCTGGAACTGTGTCCAGCTGCAGCTCCTGACTGACCACATTGAGCAGCTGGAACTGCAGTTGGACTTGCTCAGGAGTATCTGTGATGCTATCAGCATCATAGACAGGAGCTTTAGTAAGGTGGCCACACCAAAGTAGTTGGAGTGCAGGATTCCCCTGTGGCAATCCCCTCAATAATAGGTACAGTATATCCTTTTGGAGGGTTTTGGTCTTTCAGAGGAGAGCAGCAGCAACAGCCGCCATGCCTGTGGCATAAAGACTGGCTCTAATGCACAGCAGGGGAGGGTGGAGACAAGGGGAACTAATAGTGACAGGGGACTCAATGGTTACGGGGACAGAGAATGAGACTCAAGGATTTTGTGTTGCTTCTTGGGTGCCAAGGTCAAGGATGTCTCCAAATGATTGGAGAACATTCTGGGGGAAGGGTGCGCAGCCAGAGGTCATTGAACACATCAGTACCAATGACACAGGCAGAAAAAGGGATGAGGTCCTGCAGAGAGAATACAGAGAGTTAGGTAGAAGGTTACAAAACAGGACCTCAAGGGTTGCAATCTCTGGATTACTCTTGGTGCCATGTGCCAGTGAGGGTAGGAGTAGGCAGATGAATGCGTGGCTGAGGAACTGGTGCAGGACGGAGGGATTCAGGTTCGTGGAGCATTGGGATCTCTTCTGGGGCAGCGGTGCCCTTTGCAAATGGGATGGGTTGCATCTGAACTGCAGGGGAATCAATATCCTGGTGGGGAGATTTGCTAGGGCTTCGGGAGGGTTTAAATTAGTCTGGCAGAGGGATGGGACCCAAAGTAGTAATGTGGCAAATGAGAAAATTGAAGCAAATATGGAAGTTAAAGTGAGCAAGTCCAATAGGCAGGAACAGGCAGGGCAGGGCAAGACAGTGAGCAACAAAGGTCTGATAGGTAAGGCAGATGAACTCAGGGCATGGATAGGTACATGGGATTGTGATATTATAGGGATAACGGAAACATAGTTGAGGGATGGGCAGGACTGGCAGCTTAGTGTTCCGCAGTACAGATGCTACAGGTGTGACAGAGGTGGAGGTAAGAGAGGAGGTTAGGTTGCAATATTGATTAGGAAAAAGATCACGGTAGTACATAAAGAGGATATTGTAAAGTTATGGACCAGTGAGGCTCTATGAGCAGAACTCACACCTAAGAAGTGGGTGACCACTTTGATATTATATTGTTAGGTGAGTGAGCCAACTGGATACAAAACTGGCTTGGTGGCAGAAAGCAGAGGGTGGTAGTGGAAGGTCATTTTTCAGACTGGAGGCCTGTGACCAGTGGTGTGCCGCTGGGATCAATACAGGATCCCCTGTCATATATATCAATGATTAGTAAGTTTGCAAATTACACCAAAATTGGTGGTGTAGTGGACAGAGAAGAAGGTTATCTAAGGTTACAACAGGATCTAGATCAACTGGGAAAGTGGTCAAAGGAATATTAGATGGAATTTAACTCAGACAAGTTGCAAAGTGATGTATTTTGGGAAGCTAAATCAGGGCATTACATACACAGTGAACAGCAGGGCCCTGGGGAATGTTGTTGAACAGACAGACCTAAGGGTATAAGTACATAGTTCCCTGAAAGTGGTAACACAGGTGGGCAGGGTGGCGAAGAAGGCATATGGCCTACTTACCTTTATTAGGGCATTAAGTACAAAAGTTGGGATGTCCTGTTACATTTGTACAAATCGTGGGTAAGACTATGCTTGAAGTATTGCATGCAGTCCTGGTTGCCCCAATACAGGAAGGATGTGATTAAGCTAGAGAGGTGCAGAAAAGATTCACAAGGATGCTGCTAGATTGGAGGGCTTGAGTTACAAGGAGAGACTGGATAGGGTGGGACTATTTTCCCTGGAGTGAAGGAGGCTGAGGGGATGGCCTTACAGAAATTTCTAAAATCATGAAAGGCATAGATAGGGTAGGTAATCATTGTCTTTTTCCCAGGATAGGGGAGTCAAAAACAAGAGGGTATGGGTATAAGGTGAGAGGGGAAGGATTTAAAGGGGCACCTGTGGGGAAAGTTTTTCCACACAGAGGGTGGTGGGTAAATGGAACGAGCTGCCAGAGGAAGATACCGAAGCGAGTACAATTATAACATTTACAAGACATTTGGACAGGTACATGGATAGGAAAGGTTTAGAGGGATAGGAGACAAATAGGACTAGCTTAGGTGGGCACTTTAGTTGGCAAGGATGAGTTGGGCCGAGGGGCCTGTTTCCATGCTGTATAACTCCATGACTCTAACTCCTGGGTATTTTGTAGATATTAGAAGTCACAGCATCCTATTGGTGGAGGCAGTCGAACTTTTAGACTGGTTGCTGCATTATTAAACGAATGGACTGCTTGTCCTGGATGGTATTAAATTTGTTGAGGGCTGTTTGGAGCTGCACACCTCCACCCAAGTGGGACACATCTGGTAACACTCCCAGAGAGCATTGCTTTAACATCAGGGGGAAAGTTTAAAGATTTACGTGGCATTTTTTTTTTACACAGTGAGTGGTAGGTGCCTGGAATGCACTGCGAGGGGAGGTGGTGGAAGTACATACAACAGCAAAGTTAGAGCAATAGGTAGAGCAAGAGTGAGAGAGCACACGATGAGGAAACTTCCAGGGCTGCAACTTACAGCAGATCTCTGATATGCTCACATTTTCCAGTCCAGGGTAATGATTTTCTTAAATATAAGAACAAAAGAAATAGGAGCAGGAGTAGGCCATCTGGCCTGTCAAGCCTGCTCCACTATTCAACAAGATCATGGCTTATTCCAGCATCTGAAGTCCTTTGTTTCTCTAGTATTACTGCTCCACTGTGAAGTCTCTTCAAGGATGCCCACTTTGAAGAAGGTTTCTTCCTCTCTTCGACGGGAACTTCATGAGTCCCTCTCTCACTACTCCACCTCTGTGATCTCCTCTACTTTCCAGCTCTCCAGCTCCATGAGATTCCAAGATCATGGCTGATCTGGCCGTGCACTCAGATCCACCTACCTGCCTTTCCCCTATAACCCTTAATTCCCCTACTATGCAAAATTCTATCTAACTGTGTCTTAAATACATTTAATGTGGTAGCCTTTACTGCTTCCTGGGGCAGAGAATTCCACAGACTCACTACTCAATAAGTGCTTAAGGCTGGATGAACTTTGGCTCAGAGTTGATGAGCTGGAGTCACAGCTACAAACACTGTGCAGCATAAGGGAGGGAGAGAGTTATGTAGACACGGTCCATCAGGAGGCAGTCAACCCCCTTAGAGCAGGTACATCTGAGGTTCAGGATGCAGATAGAATGGTGACTGTCAGGGGAGGGAAGAGGAAGAAGAAGAAGTCAGGCAGGCAGACAGAGCAGGGAACCCTGGAGGCTGTTCTCCTCAGTAACAGGTTTTCCGCCTTAGAGGCTGTTGAGGGGGATGACCTGCAGGGGCCTAGCTGCAGTAACCAGGTCTCTGGCACTGGGACTGGTACTGCTGCTCAGAAAGGAAGGGTGGGAAAGAGACATGTGGTAGTGATAGGGGACTCGATAGTCAGGGAAACAGATAGGAGGTTCTGTGGCAGTGAGCATGAATCCCGGATGGTATGTTGCCTCCCAGGTGCCAGGGAGGGTCCACAGGATTCTTGAGCGGGAGGGAGAGCAGCCAGAAGTTGTGGTCCATGTTGGCACCAATGACATAGGTAGGAAGGGGGATGAGGTCCTGAAGAGCGAGTTCAGGGAGCTAGGCAGAAGACTGAGGAACAGGACCTCAAGGGTAGCAATCTCGGGATTGCTGCCGGTGCCACGCGATAGTCAAGGCAAGAACAGGAGGAGGTGGCAGATAAATGCGTGGCTGAGAAGTTGGTGCAGGAGGGAGGGTTTTAGATTTCTGGATCATTGGGATCTCTTCTCGGGAAGGTGGGACCTGTACAGAGAGGACGGGTTACACCCGAACCAGAAGGGGGCCAATATCCTTGTGGCTAGGTTGCTAGGGTGGTTTGGGAGGGTTTAAACTAGTTTGTGAGGGGGAAGAGAACCGGAGGAGTAGGTCAGAGGAAGAAGGGGATGGGGAAAGTTAGATCAAACAGGTAGAGAGGCTTTGGGGAAGGAAAAGCAGAATACAGGCTATAAAAGTAGTAAGGTAGATGGACTGAAGTGTGTTTACTTAAATGCCAGAAGTGTCAGGAATAAGGGAGATGAACTGAGGGCTTGGATAAGTATGAGGGACTATGATATTGTGGCTATTACTGAGACATGGCTGACGTCAGGGCAGGAGTGCATATTGAATATTCCTGGTTTTCGGTGTTTTAAGAGGGATAGGGAAGGGGGGAGAAGAAGAGGAGGGGTGGCGATACTGGTCACGGCAGCGGAAAGGATGGATGTTGTAGAAGGATCATTTCTAGAGTCCGTATGGGTGGAAGTAAGGAACAAGAAAGGAGCAGTTACTCTACTAGGAGTATTCTATAGGCCCCCCGGTAGCGGTAGAGATATAGAGGAGCAGATTGGCAGGCAGTGTTTGGAGAGAAGCAAAAATAACAGGGTTGTTATAATGGGAGACTTCAACTTCCCAAATATAGACTGCAACCTGCTTAGTGCCAAAGGTTTAGATGGGACGGAATTTGTTAAATGTGTCCAGGAGGGATTCCTGACGCAGTATGTCGACAGGCCGACTAGAGGGAATGCCATGCTAGATCTAGTTTTAGGAAATGAACCGGGACAGGTGAAGGATCTATTGGTGGGTGAGCATTTGGGGGACAGTGACCATTGCTCCATAACCTTTAAAATTGTCATGGACAGGGACAGGTGCAGAGAGGACAAGAAGATATTTAATTGGGGAAGGGAAAACTATGAGGCTATAAGGAGAGAACATGGGAGTGTAAAGTGGGATGTCCTTTTTGAAGGGAAATGTACCATGGAGATGTGGTCGATGTTCAGGGATCTTATGCAGAACGTTAGGGATAAATATGTCCCGGTGAGGCAGAGAAGGAATGGCAGGGTGAAGGAACCGTGGGTGACGAGAGAGGTTGAACGACTAGTTAGGGAGAAGGTGGTAGCATACATAAGGTATACGCAGCTCACAGGGCCCGTGAGGAATATAGAGTAGCGAGGAAGGATCTTAAGAAAGGGCTGAGGAGAGCTAGCAGGGGACATGAAAAGGCATTGGCTAGTAAGGTTAAGGAAAATCCCAAGGCCTTTTTCACGTATGTGAAGGGTAGGAGGATGGCTAGGGTAAAGGTAGGTCCGATTAAAGACAAAGGTGGGACAATGTGCCTGGAGGTGGTGGAAGTGGGAGAAGTTCTCAATGAATACTCCTCTTCGGTATTCACCAAGGAGAGGGGTCTTGATGATGCAGAAGGGAGGGCTGGTAAGGGTAATGTTCTCGAGGTTGTAGATATCAAGAGAAAGGATGTGTTGAAGTTGTTAAATAATATCAAGACAGATAAATCTCCGGGGCCTGACGGGATTTTCCCCAGGCTGCTTCGAGAGGCGAGGGAGGAGATTGTTGAACCGCTGGTAAGGATCTTTGAGTCCTCGTTGTCCATGGGGATGGTGCCGGAGGATTGGAGGGTGGCGAATGTTGTCCCCTTGTTCAAAAAAGGTAGTAGAGATAGTCCAGGGAATTATAGACCGGTGAGCCTTGCGTCTGTGGTGGGTAAGCTGTTAGAAAGGATTCTAAGGGATAGGATCTATGAACACCTGGAGAATAATGGACTGATTAGGGACAGCCAGCATGGATTTGTGAAGGGAAGATCTTGCCTCACAAGCCTGATAGAGTTCTTTGAGGAGGTGACGAGGAAGATTGATGAGGGTAGTGCGGTGGATGTGGTCTATATGGATTTTAGTAAGGCGTTTGATAAGGTTCCTCATGGTAGGCTTCTTCAGAAGGTCAGAGGCCAAGGGATCCAGGGAAGCTTGGCTGTGTGGATTAGGAATTGGCTTGCCTGTAGAAAGCAGAGGGTTGTGGTGGAAGGAGTGCCCTCGGATTGGAAGGCAGTGACTAGTGGTGTCCCGCAGGGATCGGTTCTGGGACCTCTACTTTTTGTGATATTTATAGATGACTTAGATGAGGGGGTGGAAGGCTGGGTTAGTAAGTTTGCGGACGACACTAAGATCGGCAGTGTTATGGATAGTGTGGAGGGCTGTCAGAACTTACAGAGGGATATTGATAGGATGCAGAGCTGGGCTGACAAGTGGCAGATAGAGTTCAATCTGGAAAAGTGTGAGGTGGTACACTTTGGAAGGACAAACTCCAGGGCAGAGTACAAGGTAAATGGCAAGGTACTTGGCAGTGTGGAGGAGCAGAGGGATCTGGGGGTTCATATTCAGTTCACTGAAAGTTGCCTCACAGGTGGATAGAGCAGTTAAGAAGGCCTATGGGATGTTAGCTTTCATAAATCGTGGGATTGAGTTTAAGAGCCATGAAGTGATGATGCAGCTTTACAGAACTCTAGTTAGACCACACTTAGAGTACTGTGTTCAGTTCTGGTCGCCGCATTATAGGAAAGATATGGAGGCGTTGGAGAGGGTGCAGAGGAGATTTACCAGGATGCTGCCTGGATTAGAGCATATGGAATATGAGCACAGGCTTAAGGTGCTAGGGTTTTATTCACTGGAAAGGAGGAGGATGAGAGGAGACATGATAGAGGTATATAAAATATTGAGAGGAATAGATAGACAGCCAGCGCCTCCTTCCCAGGGCACCAATGCTCAAGACGAAAGGGCATGGCTTTAAGGTTATGTGTGGGAGGTTCAGGGGAGATGTCAGGGGAGGTTTTTCACCCAGAGAGTGGTTGGTGCTTGGAATGCACTGCCTGGGGTGGTGGTGGAGGCAGATACATTGGACAGGTTCAAGAGTTTGTTGGATAGGCACATGGAGGAATGTGAGATAGAGGGATATGCGGGAGGAAAGGGTTAGATAGTGTGAGGGTGGTTTGATGGATGGTACAACATGGTGGGCCGAAGGGCCTGTTTTGTGCTGTATGGTTCTATGGTTCTCTCTGGGAAAAGCAGTTTCTCCTCATCTGTCTTAAATCTATTCCCCTGAATCTTGAGGTTATGTCCCCTAGTTCTAGTCTCACCTACCAGTGGAAACAACCTTTCTGCCTCTATCTTAATTATTCTCTTTCATAATTATATATGTTTCTATTAGATCCCCTCTCATTCTTCTGAATTCCAGCGAGTATGGTCCCAGTTAACTCAATCTCTCCTCATAGGCTAATCCCCTCATGTCCAGAATCAACCTGGTGAACCTCCTCTGCACCGCCTCCAAAGCCAGTACATCTTTCCTCAAGTAAGGAGACCAGAACTGCATGCAGTACTCCAAGTGTAGCCTCACCAGTACCCTGTACAGTTGCAGCACAACCTTGCTGCTCTTAAATTCAATCCCTCTAGCAATGAAGGCCAACATTCCATTTGCCTTCTTGATAACTTGTTCCACCTGCAAACCAACCTTTTGTGATTCATGCACAAGCACTCCCAAGTCCCTCTGCACAACAGCATGCTGCAATCTTTCACTATTTAAATAATAATCTGATCTTTTATTTTTCCTTCCAAAGTGGATGGCCTCACATTTACCAACATTGTAGTCCCTTGCCCACTCACTTAACCTATCTATATATCTCTGCAGACTCTCTGCATCCTCTGCATAATTTGCTTTTCCACTCAATTTAGTGTCATCAGCAAAATTAGATACACTACAGTCGGTCTCCTCTTCCAAAGCGTTAATGTATATCGTGAACAGCTGTAGGCCCAACACCGACCCCTATGGCACCCCACTCACCACTGATTGCCAACCAGAGAAACACCCATTTATCCCAACTCTCTGCCTTCTATTGGTTAACCAATCCTCTATCGATGCTAATACGTTACCCCAAACTCCATGCATCCTTATCTTATGCATAAGTCTTTATTGTGGCATTTTATCAAACACCTTCTGGAAATCCAAGTATACAACATCCATCTGTTCCCCTTTATCCACTGTGCTTATTATCTCCTCATAGAACTCCAGTAAGTTTGTCAAACAGGACCTGCCCTCCCTGAATCCATGCTGTGCCTGCCTGATGGAACCACTTCTATCCAGATGTCTATTTCTTCCTTAATGATAGTTTCAAGCATTTTCCTGACCACAGACATTAAGCTAACTGGCCTATAGTTACCTGCCTTTTGCCTACATCCTTTTTTAAACTATGGCGTGACGTTTGCTGTCTTCCAATCCGCCAGGACTTGCCCAGAGTCCAGAGAATTTTGGTAAATTATCACAAATGCCTCTACTATAACTTCCATCATTTCTTTCAGTACCCTGAGATGCATCCCATCAGGACTAGCGGACTTATCTACCTTTAGGCCCACTGGTTTGCTCATCAGTACTTCTTCAGTGACGGCGATTGCATTGAGGTCCTCACCTCCCACTGCATCCATAACATCTCTCTTTAGTATATTAGATGAATCCTCCACTGTGAAGACCGACGCAAAATAGTCGTTCAACACCTCGGCCATTTCCACGTTACCCAATATTAATTCCCCCTTCTCATCTTCCAAGGGACCTATGTTCACTTTAACCACCCTTTTCCCTTTTATTTATTTATAAAAATTTTAAACTATGTTTATTTATTTATTTTCATACTTTACTTTCCCTTTCCTTAATGCTTGCTTAGTGATTCTTTGTGCTTTTTAAAGTTTTCCCAATCTTCCAATTTCCCACTACTCTTGGTGACTTTGTATGCATGAGCTTTTAGCTTAATGCCTTCTTTTATTTCCTTAGTTGTCCAAGACTGGCTCTCCCCACCCTTACTGTCCTTGCTTTTAACTGAAATATACTTCTGTTTAGCACCATGTAAAATCTCTTTGAAAGTCTTCCACTGTTCCTCAACTGTTCCACCATATAGACTGTGTTTCCAGTTCACGCTAGCCAACTTCTCCCTCATCCCATTGTAGTCTCCCTTGTTTAGCCATAATACACTAGTTTTAGATCGAGCTATTGCACCCTCCGTTTGTTTGAGAAATTCAATCATGCTATGATCACTATTTCCAAGAGAATCCCTAACTACAAGATCGTTAATTTTACCTGTCTCATTGCACAGGACCAGATCTAAGATAGCATAGGTTCACTAACATGCTGTTCAAGAAAACTATCACGGATGCATTCTATGAAGTCCTCCTCAAGATTGCCTTGACCAACTTGATTCACCCAATCTTTGTGGAATTTAAAGTCCCCCATGACAACTGCCGTTCCATTCTTAAATGCATCAAATATTTATTGGTTTATTGCCTGTGCCACTGTAATGTTATTATTCGGTGGCCTATAGACAACTCCCACCAGTGATTTTTTCCCTTTACTATTCCTAATCTCTACCCAGATGGATTCAACATTCTGCTCCCTAGATCTTATATTGTTTCTATTGCCCTGATCTTGTTCTTAATTAAGAGCACTACCCCGCCTCCCTTCCCTTCCTGCCTATCCTTCCGTATTATCTGATACCCTTGGATATTTAATTCCCACTCATCTGCAGCCTACCACCACGTTTCTGTAATGGCCACTAAATCATACCCTTTTGTACTGATTTGTGCCACAAGTTCACTGACCCTGTTTCGAATACCACGGGTATTCAGATAAAGTGCCCTTAAACTCATTGTGCTTTTAGAATCTAGTAACCTTTGTGTCCTTTGCGTTTGATTTTTCCTTACTCCACTCTTACTTTTCTCTTTTCTAACTTTTGCTCTGGTCTCTGTTTTGCTTCCCTGTCTTTCTGCAAGGATTTCCATCCCCCTGCCATATTAGTTTAAACTAATTTAAAATAAATGTCAGCAATTCAATCCAATGCTCATGTGCCTTGAATTAAATACAGTTGTGAAATCTGAGGAAAGCATGAAAATTATAAACAATAGTTGTTTAGGTGCAGAACAGAGAGCCAGTAGTGAAGGGTGATCTTGTGATTCAGACAGCAAACATTTGTCAAACTGAGGAATATAGAAACTATTCATTGAAAAGACTTGTAACATGGGGTGTGAGGTGGTGATGGAGGGGCCTTCTAGATTTAACCCTCCTTATTCTGAGAACTCTGAGATGTATTCAGAAGTTAACATGGATCCAGTTCATTTAAAACAAATCACATTACAAATCTGGGCAGTGCAGTGACCCAGTTTCACTCTGGTATCTGTGTGTGGAGTTTGCACATTCTATTTATGACCATGTATGTTTCCTCCGTATGCTCTGATTTCCTCCCACATCCCAAAGATGTGCAGATCGGTAGGGCTACTCCAAATTGCCCCTGGTGTAGAGTTAAGTGGGGGGAGTTGAAGGAAATATGGGGAGAATAAGAGTAAAGGAAAAATTAGAGTGGTAATGGGATTGTTTTTGAGCTGGCATAGGTTTGATATGCTGAAATGGTCTCCTCCATTGTTGTAAGGAAATATGGAATGGAAAAACAGATTCATATGTTAATCCTGTTGAGTTCTTACTTTTAGAACATAGGACAGTATAATACAGGAACAGTCCCTTTGGCCCAAGATGTCTATGCCGAACATGATGCCAAATTAAACTAAATCTCTTCTGCCCGCTCATGACTCATATCCCTCCATGTGCCTGTCTAAAACTTCTTAATGCCACCGCCGCATCTGCTTCCACCACTACCCCTGATAGCCCGTTCTAGACACCTACCACTCTCTGTGCAAAAAAAAACTTGTCCCTCACATCTCCTTTAAACTTTCCACCTCTCACCTTAAATGCAGGTCCTTTAGTTCTTGACATTTCCACCCTGGGAGAAAGATTCTGTTTGCCCTATCTATGCCTCTCAGAATTTTGTCATTTTCCCCTCAGCCTCCAATGTTCCAGAGAAAACAACTCAAGTTTGTCCAACCTCTCCTTATAGATCATACCCTCTAATCCAGGCAGTATCCTGGTAAACTTCTTCTGTACCCTTTCCAAAGCCCCTGTATCCTTCCTGTAATAGGGTGACCAGAATTACACACTATACTCCAAGTGTGGCCTAACAAAGTTTTATATAGCTGCAACATTACTTCCTGACTCCTACATTGAATATCCCGACCAATGAAGGCAAGCATGCCATACGCCTTCTTTACCACCCTATTTACTTGTGTGGCCACTTTCAGGGAGCTATGGACTTGGACTACAAGGTCCCTCTGTACATCAATGCTGTTAAGGGTCCTGCCATTAACTGTATAATTTCCTTACAGTTGACCTCCCGAAGTGCAACACCTCACACTTGCCCAGATTAAACTCCAAATGCCATGTCTCCACCCATATCTGTAACTGACCTATATCCTGTTGTATCATTTGTCAACTTTCTTTACTGTCCACACCACCACCAATCTTTGTCATCTGCAAATTTACTATCCCACCCATCTACATTTTCATCTAAGTCATTTATATACAGTATATCACAAACGACCGAGGTTCCAGCACTGATCTCTGTGGAACACCACTGTACATGGACTGCATTTCAGAATAACACCCTTCCACCACTACCATGCATCTTAATCTCTGAATCAGCCGACCATAAGGGACCTTGTCAAATGCCTTAATAAAATCCTTGTCGACAACATCCACTGCCCTACCCTCATCAATCAGCTTAATTACCTTCTCAATAATCTCAATCAAGTCAGTAACAATGACCTGCCCCGCACAAAACCACGCTGACTGTCCTTAATCAGGCCAGCCTTTTCCAAATGCACGCAAATCCTATCCCTAAGAATTCTCTCCAATAGCTTCCTTACAACTGACGTGAGACTCATCAGTCTATAATTTCCAGGATTTTCCGTTTTTCCCTATTTGAACAAAGGAACATCATTAGCTACTCGCCAGACCTCCAGGGCCTTGCCTGTGGCTAGAGAGGATACAAAGATCAAAGAGCTGGCACAGATGCATGGGCTGAATGACCTTGTAGTAAGGAAATATGGTTCTAAATATTTAAGTCATGACAAAAGGTAGCTGTAAAGAAACTGTTAACACTGCAGAGTGATCATGAATCATGGCATATAGAATGAAGATGATTGCCAAAAGAACCAAAACTAACATGAGGCAAACATTTTGATCTAGCAATTGGCTAGGGTCTGGAATGCAGCGCTAGGGGTAGAGGGAGAAAGAGTTCAATTGCAGCGTGTCTAGTATTTGAAAGCAAAGAATTTGCGTAGCCATGGGGGAAGAGGGCAGGCAGGAAACTGGGACTAGCTAACTTGCTCTTACAGTGCCAGTAAGGACTCAAAGTAGGACTCAATGAACTCCTTCAGTGTTGTAAGTGGTCTGCATTATACAAATATACCTTTTTACCTACTATCATTACCATTAAAATATTCTCTAAAATATTTTATTTGCGTAGATAAAAAGGTCAGTACATTTATCAAAAAAATTGGCTAAAGAAACCAGTATACTTAGAATACACAAGCATTGATCCAAAGCTCATCATAAAGCTAGGAATTTGCTAAAATTGGCTCAACTATACATTAAAACTTAAGCTGGGGGAGTGGAAGATAAGTAGGAGATGTATAACGTTCTGGTCCAGCAAACCGGCTCCTTCTGGATTGAGATAAAAGTAAAAGAAATCTTAATTACCCTTTCTCAAACAGCCAAGTGGATGCAGACAAACAACTTAATAGATTATGTAAGGCACATTCTCCGTCTTTCTGTCTGCACCTAACTTCGGAACAGGGTTCCAAATGTACTAGAACATAAACATCTGTGGAAAGAGAAAAAGATTAACATTTCAGGTTGAAGAATTTTGATGAAGGGTCTTCAACTTAAAATGTTAACTCTGTTTCTTGTTCTGAAGATGGTATCTTAGAACATCTTGTAGTGGATAAATTGTACAGAATTAAATTTGACAAAATAAGACACCAAGATTCAGGTTATGCTTTCTCATATCTACATCTTATGATACAGAGGGAGGCCCTTTGCCAATCAGGTGGATGACGAACCCATTGGTACCATTCCCCATTTACTCATTTCCCTGTGGCCCTATCTCTTATTATCACTCATCTCTCCAATCCCATTATGTCCCCTTTGATTCTTTTCTGAACTAATGGATAATTTATATTAGCCAATTAACTCACCAGCACATCTTTGGGATGCAGGAGGAAAATGGAGCATCTGGAAGAAATGTGTGTCATCACAGGGAGAATGTGTAAAAACACCCACACACAGCACCCAAAGTCAATATTAAATCTGGGTCCCTGGAGCTTTGAGGCAGTAATATTAACTGCTGTGTCATTCATTGTTGAACACCTATTGTGCTGTTAAAAGGAAAGTGCATGGGTAAAAGAGAGAAAAAAATGACAAATACAAGCATATTTTATTGACTGATAATGGAGAAAACACTATGATCCAGCACCTATGTAGTGAATAAAAACAAATGTAAAAACAAAATGTCCAAACAATGCAGGGTACTTATTTGACAAGATACATTTTCTGACTCGCCTTATGGTGACAATAATGTATCTGGCCTGTTGAGAGCAGGTTGCTAATTGTGATTTTCTCATTTGTGATGACATAAGGCCAGATGCAAGGCGAGAATATAAAAATTTTACCCATACATCTTAATATTTGTGAGAGAAAAATATTTAAAAAAAATTACTTCCTTGAAATTATTTTGATAACTATCAGTTTAAAATGATAGATGATTTAAAATAAAATAGCTAATACACATAAAATATTAAATGTTCAAGTTAGTTATCCTTGTCCAAAAATAATGCAACTAAAACAATTATATAATGATATTTGGGGAAATAATAAAGTCCTACATTAAGTTTTGCCTTCAAAAACTGAGTGGAAATGCCAGGATGGCATTTCTTGCCTAAGTTGATGGCAAAGTGGTGGAGCAGGTAGAGCTGATGCTGCACAGCTCCAGTGATCCACGTTCAATTCTGATCTCCAGTGCTGTGTGAAATCTGTACATTCTTCCTGTGATCACATGCATTTCCCCTGACTGTTCCAGTTTCCTCCCTCTGAGACTGGTTGGCAGGTAAATCGGTTACTGTGTATCTTTACAGCAAAAGAATTAAGTGGGGGGCGGGGAGTTGACGGGCATGAGAGAAAGAGAATTACGTGACTGGGGGAAGGGTCTGAGAGCTGGGAGAGACTCAATGAACTGAATGGTCTCCTACATGGTAAGAAAAATATATGAAAATATGTGGGCAATTCTGGCAATTACAGTTCACACTAGTCCTAATGGCATTAATACTCAAGCATGAAATAAGGGACTGGCTAGGTGTAAGGAACCTTTATACGATAAGGGTAGTTTGTTTCTTTTCCTGAAGAACATTATTTAACCAGATTACATGATTATTTTATCTGTAGTCAAACCACAAATCACCAGTTTCTTAATGCGTGTGATTTAAATACTCAAACATTGCCACACATGAAATAAATCCACTTATATCTGAAAAAGGTTAATTAACTGTTTACAAATTAGAGTTCTTTGGCATTAGTCATTTCTTTTCTGTTCTGTGTCAAAAGATCCATTTGAAGCTGCTACTGAGGTAGAATTGCTGTCATCGAAATAAAACATTATAATTACTGGCATTCTTTACGAAGTACTGATGATGGAAAGGGAGCCAACGCATTTTCTGCATCTGACCAGTTGTGGAAGTTTGTTTCATACCATTTGACTAAAGGAAAAAACAGAGCAACAGGAGAGTTAGTGAATTCTGTAAATATTTGTACATGTATCTGCTAGAGTATTTCAGTAAATAATATAACAAAGAACAAAACTGAATTCAGGAAAAAAGATTTTTTTGATTATTTTTAAACAACACAGACAAAATTATCTCTGAGATCAGAGAAACTTCCCTGTAATTTTCTTCTTAAGAGTATATCTCACAGTACAGTGAACCTGCTGATAAATTTCAGTAACGCCCACATCAAAAGAAAAACAAGCACTTCATTGACTGTAAAGCACAGTGGGAAATGTAGAGGTCAGGAAAGGCATGGCCTTTCGTTTATCCTCAGCATTTCAATGGATGAAAAGCAATCAAAAAAAGTCCTTCACTTGTCATTCAACAAACTTATTTATTTTATCCAATGAATGCAATCTTCATTAAAAGATTCATATTTTGGGTTCTGGCATGGCTGGCCAGTCGAACATTTACTGCCCATCATTATATACCCCTGAAAAGGTGTACATTATTAAAAGGTCTCATAAACTTTGAAGCGGTAACAAAGAGGATCGATGAATGCAGGGTGGTAGACGTCGTCTACATGGACTTTAGCACAGCCTTTGACATGTTCCCACATGGTAGGTTGGTCTGGATGGTTAGATCACATAGGATTCAGGGTGAGCTGGCCAAACTGGATACAAAATTGGCTTTGTGTTGGGAGTCAGAGGGCTGCTTTCCAGATTGCAGGCCTATGAATAGTGGTGTACCACTGGGATCAGTGCTGATGTTTATCTTAGCAATTTGGATACGAATGTAGGTGGCAGGATTAGTAGATGGTATAGTGGACAGTGAAGAAGGCTGTCTAAGGCTACAACAGGATCTAGATCAACTGGGAAAGTGGGCAAAGGAATGGCAGATGGAACTTAACTCAGACAAGTGTGAGTGAAGCATTTTGGGAAGTTAGACAAGGGCAAGATATACACAGTGAATGACAGGGCCCTGGGAGTGTTGGAGAACAGAGGGTACAGGTCAAGTACAGGTGAACCCCACATTACAGAGATATTATGTTCCTAGAAAACTGCCCTTATTGTGATTTTCTGCAATACAACCCCCGTTTCTCCTATTATAAAGCAAGATGTTTCCATAGATGTTTTCCTCTCATATTAAGCCATTTTACTGGTGATAACAAAGTGACCCACTGCCATTATGTAACAGCTGAGGCCAACATTAGACTTGGAGGATAGACAAGGCTCGAGTAAATGAAACAACACATTTGTCAATGTTTTATGATGAGTCACTCAATACTGTGGGGCAATAAGATTTGGATCAGATGTCACCGCTTCGAGTGGGTTGGCAGTCACAGCCAAATCCCTCCCTTGCCATGCCCTCTCAGTCTGCGGACACGAATAGAAGTTTCAGAGGGCAGCACTGCTGTGCATTTTATCCTTGAGGCATTTTCTCTGATGCGCAAGGGTCTTGGATTAGGAAAGGGTTTAGGAAGTGGGGATACCAGGGAAACGGGTGGGATTCGAGGAGAGGGTTCATGGGAAAAAGGTGGTGTAGAAGGAGTTCAGAGGGGTAATAGGTTAAAGCACAGTGAATTAGTGGAAGTGGAGTAAAGACCAAAGGATTATTTTAAGGAGCTGGCCATGGATACTGCAGTTCCCCACGATGCAGCAAGCCAGAGAAAATGCCTCACTGATGAAGAGTGCGGTAGCACCGCACTCTGAGATGTCTGTTCACATGTTCTCCAACTGGAGAGACTGTGGCAAAGGAGGGACTCGGCTGTGACCACCAATCCAATCGATGTAGTAACGTTATATCCAAATCTTGTTGCCTCACATTACTGAGTGACTAAAAATAAAAATTGACAGAATTTGTTGTTGCTTTGGATCTTTGGTTATTTATTTATTTCCTCCCCACATTAGTTCCGTAAGAGCAAATTTTATTTGCATCTCAAATTTTTGGGTATTGACTTGTGAATTCCATCAGGGTGAATTTCTGTAACCTGAACATTGTAATGCAGGGATTGCCTGTACATAGTTCCCTGAAAATGGCAACACAGTTAGGCAGTGTGATAAAGAAGGCACATGGATGCTTGCCTTCATCGGTCAGAGCATTGAGTACAAGAGTTGGGACATCACGTTACAATTGTGCAAGATGTTGGCGATACTGCACTTGGAGTATTGTGGCAATTCTGGTCGCCATACTATATAGGAATGTCATTAGGGTGCAGAAAAGATTCAGAAGGATTTTGCTGGGGCTGGAGGGCTTCAGTTATAAGGAGAGACTGGACAGGCTGGGGTGGTGTTCTCTGGAGCAAAGGAAGTTGATAGGTGAGCTTAGAAGTTTATAAAATCATGATGGGCATAGATAGGGTAGATAGTCACTGGCTTTTTCCCCCCCAGAGTAGGGGAGTTTAAAACTAGAGGGCACATTTAAGGTGAGAGGGAAAAGATGTTAAGGGGACCTAAGGGGTAAGCTTTTCACACAGTGTGCTGGGTGTATGGAACAAGCTGCCACAGGATGTTATAAAAGTGGGTACAATTTACAAGACATTTTGACAGGTACATGGATAGGAAAGGTTTAGAGGGATGCGGACCAAACACAGGCAAATAGGACTAGCTCAGATAAGTAGCTTGGTTGGCATGGAAGAGTTGGGCTGAAGGGCCTGTTTCTGTGTGGTATAACTCTAAAGTCCCAGGGTCATTTTAGTGAAGGAAGTTCCAAAGTATTGTTGATAGAAATCTAGGATTTAGACCCAGAAACAAAGAAGAATGATTGGGCCCAGGACACTGCCTTGGGGAACTCCTGCCATTATGTCCTCAATAACCATGATCAGGACTTGAAGGGGAACATGCAGCTGGTGGTGTTCCCATGTGCCCATAGCCCTTGTGCTTCTTGGTAGTAGAGACTGAGGATTTGGAAGGATCTACTGGAGTACCTTACAATGTAGTTGGAACATATTGCTGCCATTGAGCACAATGATGAAGAGAATGAATGTTTAGGGTAATTGGTGGGGTATCAGTTAAGCAAGCTGTATTGTCCTGGATGGCATCAAGATTTTTTGGAGTGTCATTGAAGAGTTGCACTCACTCAAGAATGTGGAGAATAATTTGTCACTCTCCTGATTTGTGCTTTGTAGATTGTGGAGCCTCTGGGATATCAGGCAAGTCATTTGCTGCAGGATACCCACCCTCTGACCTGCTCTTGTTCCCAGCCACAGGATCTATATGGCTGTTTGAAATGAGCTTCTGCTCAATGGCAATCCCTCTCTGGATGAACTTGGGCATGAACATAAGACAATATGAGCTGAAGCAGGTCACTCCATCTCTGAAGCATGCCTGCTATTTGTTATAATCAGAGCTGCTCTGCCCCAGGCATCATTTCCTCTTCTGTGCAAGTTCCTCATGTACAGGAAGTCCCCGACTTACGAACGGCCGACTTACAAACGCCCATACTTACGGACCGACCTTTGTGGTCGGTTCATAAGTGGGCCCAGCCGCCGATCCTACCACGGCGGCGGTAAACCTTCTTTGGCCCAACCCTGGGCCAAGTGCGCACATGCGGCCGGGGAACCTCAGGCCAAGTGCGTATGTGTGGCTGGGGCCATGCGCTGCCGCGATCCCTGGCCCAAGTGCGCATGCGCGGCCGCGATCCCTGGCCCAAGTGCGCATGTGCGGACACTGTTCCGAGTTACATACAAAATCGGGTTACGAACAGTCTCAAAAACAGAACTCGTTCATAACCCGGGGACCTCCTGTACTTCAATTCCCTGACCTTTCAAAAATGTATCTACTTGCTCTTTAAATACTAATGATCTAGCCTCTACAGTTCTCTGGGGCAGAGAATTCTAGAGAAATTCCTACATTCCTCAGTTTTAACTGAAAGCACCCTAATCTTGTATCAATATCCCCTCACTCCAGTTTCTCCTAGTAGTTGAAACAGCTCAACACTTACCTTGTCATACCCCAAGGATATTATATGTTTCAATATCATCCCTCATTCTTCTAAAATCCAAAGAATATAGATCTAATTTCTTTAGCAACACATGATAAGATAATCTGTCATTCCAAAAATTAGCCAAGTGAATTTCTTCTGGACCGCCTCCAATGCCAGTACAGCCTTTCTTAAATAAGTGGAACAAAACTGCACAAGGTACTCCATATGTGGTCTCACCAGTATTAGGTACAATTGAATGCTTTAGACTTGTCCTTTGACCTCACATGCTGGCAGTACCATCCTTAAAAATGAGAACGTTCTTGGAGTCTCCATTTCCTGTAAGTTATTTATTTGCCTGCTGCTAGTTGTGGTGGAATTTCAGCACTTTGATCTGATTTATTGGTTGTGAAATAACTTAGCTCTGTCAATGCACATACAAGTCATGTACTGCAGCTACATCTGGTTGGCACCTCACTTAGATATGCGTGGTACAGCTTCTGGACTGCATGGCTGTGCTCCTCACTGAATGAGGATAAATTCCAGTTGCTCAATAGTAATGCCAGGATGTAGGAAGCCAGGTCATGAAGTTGCACATTGTGGTGTACATCTCTGCCGCTGCTGGTTGACAGAGCTTCATGGATGACTAGTGTTCAGCTATCAGATCTGTTTTGAATTTATCCCACTTAGCATAAGCATTGTGTTTCACATGACAGAATGAAGACTTCGTCTCCCCAAAAAGTGTGAAATGGTGCCATGGACAGATGCAGGTGAACTGGTGCAGACGAAGTCAAGTAGCATTCAGTTCCATCCTCTTAAGTGTTACAATAGCTACACCCTTCATAAAACTTTCTACACAGTTTCTTCACTATTAATGTGTACTTTATTTCACATGCCTCTTTTTAAGTTTCAGTTTAGTTTAATGTATTTCTCATAAACTCCATTGTCTTTCCTTCTTTGAAGATTCTAACTATATTTGAAGATGGCCAAATGATGACATATTGACTTGGACTGATAATTTTTCAAAACAGTCAATTTCAGACAAATTCCCTCACACCTACTTTTCACAGTCAAGCATTCTTTGATGCTTCATAACCACTTTCTATTTTTCACAAGCTATGACTCCTCATTTGCATTTGTTCTCCTATTTGTACATTTAAAACTACAATATTAATCTGGAGCCAGCAGTCGATATTATTAGACTTGGCTGAGAATCACATTGATTGCCTCGAGGGAATTTAGTATATCATAGACTAGCACAGCACACTTCAGGCCCTTAGGCCCACAATGCTGTGCCAACCTTTAAACCTCACCTAAGACTATCTAACCCCTTCCTCCCACATATCCCTCTATTCTAAATTCCTCCATATGCTTATCTAGTAATCTCTTGAATTTGACCAATGTACCTGCCTCCACCACCGCCCCAGGCAGCGCATTCCATGCTCCAACCACTCTCTGGGTAAAAAAAACCTTCCTCTGATATCTCCCTTGAACTTCCCACCCATTACTTTAAAGCCATGCCCTCTTGTATTGAGCACTGGTGCCCTGGGAAAGAGGTGCTGGCTGTCCGCTCTTAATATTTTATACACCTCTATCATGTCTCCTCTCATCCTCCTTCTCCCCAAAGAATAAAGCCCTAGCTCTCTTAGTAGCTCCTCATAATGCATATTCTCTAAACCAAGCAGCATCCTGGTAAATCTCCTCTGCACCCTCTCCAACGCTTCCACATCCTTCCTATAATGAGGCGACCAGAACTGGACACAGTACTCTAAAGTGTGGTCTAACCAAAGTTTTGTAGAGCTGCATTATTACCTCGCGGCTCTTAAACTCGATCCCACGACTTATGAAAGCTAACATCCTATAAGCTTTCTTAACTACCCTATCCACCTGTGAGGCAACTTTCAGGGATCTGGTGGTATGGATCCCCAGATCCCTCTTCTTCTCCACACTACCTAGGATCCTGCCATTAACTTTGTACTTTGCCTTGGAGTTTGCCCTTCCAAAGTGTACCACCTCGCACTTCTCTGGATTGAACTCCATCTGCGACTTCTCAGCCCAGCTCTGCATCCTATTAGTGTCCCTCTGCAATCTTTGACAATCCTCCACACTATCCACACCACCACCAGTCTTTGTGTCGACTGCAAACTTGCCAACCCACCCTTCTACCCCCTTATCCAAGTCATTAATAAAAATCATGAAAAGCAGAGGTCCCAGAACCGATCCTTGTGGGACACCACTAGTCACAGCCCTCCAATCTGAATGCACTCCCTCCACCACAAACCTCTGTTTTCTACAGGCAAGCCAATTCTGAATCCACATGGCCAAGCTTCCCTGGATCCCATGCCCTCTGGCCTTCTGAAGAAGCCTACCATGTGGAACCTTATCAAATGCCTTAAATCAAAATCCATGTAGACCACATCTACCACACTACCCTCATCAATCTGTTTGGTCACCTCCTCAAAGAACACTATCAGGCTTGTGAGATGATCTGTCCTTCACAAAGCCATGCTGGCTGTGCCTGATCAGATTATGATTCTCTAAATGCCCATAGACCCTATCTCTAAGAATCCTTTCCAACAGCTTGCCCAACACAGACGTAAGGCTCACTGGTCTATAATACCCTGGACTAGCCCTATTACCTTTTTTGAATAAGGGGACAACATTTGCCACCCTCCAATCCTCCGGTACCATTCCCGTGGGCAACGAGGTCTCAAAGATCCTAGCCAAAGGTTCAGCAATCTTCTCCCTCGCCTCACGGAGCAGCCTGGGGAATATTCCATCAGGCCCCAGGGACTTATCTGTCCTAATATTTTCTAACAGCTCCAACACATCCTCTCTCTCTTGATATCAACATGCTCTGGAACATTAACCTTACCAACACTGTCCTCAGCGTCATCAAGGCCCCTCTCCTTGGTGAATACTGAAGAGAAGTATTCAATGAGGACCTCACCCACTTCCACAGCTCCCATCATCCTTCTGCTCCTCACATGTGAAAAATGCCTTGGGCTTTTTCTTAACCCAACTCACCAAGGCCTTTTCATGTCCCCTTCTTGCTCTCCTCAGCCCCTTCTTAAGTTCCTTCCTTGCTACCCTATAATCCTCAAGAGCCCTATCTGATCCCTGCTGTCAAAGCCTTATGTATGCTGCCTTAATTAAATGTTCCACCTCTCTTGTCACCCATGGTTTCTTCCTTCTCTGCCTCACCGGGACAAATTTATCCCTAACATCCTGCAAGAGATCCCTGAACAATGACCACATCTTCATAGTACATTTCCCTTCAAAAATGTCATCCCAATTTACACTCGCAAGTTCTAGCCTTATAGCCTCATAATTGGCCCTTCCCCAATTAAGTATCTTCCTGTCCTCTTTGCTCCTATCCTTGTCCATGACAATGCTAAAGGTTAGGGAGCGGTAGTGACTGTGCCCCAAATGCTTACCCACTGAGAGATCTGTCAACTGACCTGGTTCATTACCTAATACTAGATCTAATATGGCATTCCCTCTAGTAGGCCTGTCAACATACTGTGACAGGAATCCGTCCTGGACACACTTAACAAACTGTGCCCTGCCTAAACCTTTGGTACTAAGGAGGTGCCAATCAATATTTGGGAAGTTGAAGTCTCCCATGATATCAACCCTGTTATTTTGGCACCTTTCTAAAATCTGCCTCCCGATCTGCTCCTCAGTATCCTTGCTGCTACCAGGAGGACTATAGAATAACTCCCAGGAGGGTAACTGCTCCTTTCTTGTTCCTAACTTCCACCCATACTGACTCTAGAGAGGATCCTGCTACATTACCCACCCTTTCTGCAGCTGTAATAATATCCCTGACCAGTAATGCCACCCCTCCTCCTCTTCTCCCCCCTCCCTATCCCTTTTAAAACACTGAAATCTGGGAATATTCAGTATCCATTCCTGCCCTGGTGACAGCCAAGTCTCTGCAAGAGCCACAATATCATAGTTCCATATATTTATCCAAGCTCTCAGTTCATCACCCTTATTCCTGATGCTTCTTGCATTTAAATAAATGCACTTTAGCCCATCCACCTTACTACTTTTATACCTTATACTCTGCTTCTCCTTCCTCAAAGCCGCTCTGTACGTTAGATCTGGCTTTACCCCATGCACTTCTTCCACTGACCTATCCCTCAGGTTCCCATCCCCCCTTGCAAACTAGTTTTAAATCCTCCTGAACCACACTAGCAAATCTGCCTGTAAGGATATTGGTCCCCCTCGAGTTCAGGTGTAACCCATCCACTCTGTACAAGTCCCACCTTCCCCAGAAGAGATCCCAATGATCCAAAAATCTAAAACCCTGCCCCCTGCATCAACTCCTCAGCCACGCATTCATCTGCCATCTTCTCCTATTCTTACCTTCACTATCACGTGGCACTGACAGCAATCCTGAGATTGCTACCCTTGAGGTCCTGTTCTTCAGCCTTCTGCCTAGCTCCCTAAACTCACTTTTCAGGACCTCATCCCCCTTCCTACCTATGTCGTTGGTACCAACATGTACCATGACTTCTGGCTGCTTACCCTCCTACTCAAGAATGCTGTGGACCCGATCAGAGACATCCTGGACCCTGGCATCTGGGAGGCAACTTACCATCTGGGATTCTCACTCATGTCCACAGACCGTGCTGCCTGTTCCCCTGACTATTGAGTCGAGTATATGTGCTTACAATCTGCTGGTAACTGTTCTATGACCAAATGGAATGTCCTGCCTATCTTCTTTAAAGATTAAAAGTTATTCTGCCAGTAATTTTATATTAAAAAAATTACTTGTCAATCAAGGAGATTTTCTAAATATTTTATAAAGCTGGATTGTGGCAACAAAGCCTGAATGTTGCAAGTTAGCTGGTGAGAGTTGGCTTTAGAACATTCTAGAGTATATTGGAACCTAACACAAGAGTTTGTTCTCGTTTTCAAAAAAAGGTGCATGACACGTTTTGCTTTCCTTTAGATATCAATTCACTAACAATAGAAACAAATTAAATAAATGCATCAGCCATGCCTCAAGCCAAAATATGAAATACCAAAGTATGTACAAATTGCTAATATTTGATTTAAAAAACTTGGGTTTGTTAAAAATTATTTCAATCATACTTGTTTTTCTAATTCCCTCTTCCCAAGGCACTTTGGGTTTCCATCCAAGTCTATGCAGCTTTTTTGAATTCATTGGATATCCCAAGTCATTGGAAGGCCTGAGGACGAAAAGAAATAAAAATAGCAAGGAGATACATTCAACTGGTCCACCAAGCATGTAGTTACCCACAATTCCAAATTGAAACAGATTATTGTATTAAAGTTGATAACTTTCAGGCTTCACATTTTCAATATTCACAATAGTTTCAAGAACTATTCAAAATATTATCAGGTGCAGTATGCCTTGAACTTAGAGCATTACAGCATAGGAACAGGCCCTTTGGCCCACAATATCTGTGCCAACCATGATGTAAATTTAAACTGCACATCTGCCTGCAGGCATTTTCCTGCCTGCCACTCTCAGTGTTAAAAAAAATGCCACATAAATCTCCTTTAAACTTTCCCCCTCACACCTTAAAGCTATGCCCTCTAGTATTTGACATTACCATCCTGGGAAAAGACTGACCATCTACGCTCTCTATACCTCTCATAACTTTATATACTTCTATCGGGTCACCCATCAGCCTCCGATGTTCCAGAGAAAACAAGCCAGGTTTGTCCAACCTCTCCTTATATCTAATACTCTGTAATCCAGGCAACATCCTGGTGAACCTCTGCCTCCTGATTTTTCTACAGTTATGTCTCAGCACTATATCCATTTCCCAAACACGCATCTTGAGGAAAAGTAGCAGTGATAAATATAAAACAAAGTAATAATTGCATGTGTTGCAATGCTTAGTGCAAGAAAGAACCTGGGTAAATTGGGTGCAATTCAAAGAGCTATTGAAAATTTACAGCACAGAATGAGAATTGACCAGTGTCAGAACTGCTCAAAAATGAGTGACCCCACCTGACCTCATATTCTAGCATCACTTCAGATTTTCATACAAATGTGATGAGGCTTTCTGCCAACTTTTCAGGCCCACATTCAAACCTCTACTTCCTCCTGTGGGAGAAAAATATCCTCAATCCCTTTCCATTCTTTTTACCAGTTTTTATAAAGCCAAGTCTCTTGGTTTTTGAATCCCAAATTAGGTCCTTTCCATTTATTCCATCTAGGCCACACCCACTGCTCTTTTTCAAGATGCCCAGAAGCCATCTGGCAAGGTAGAATTGGCTCCTTATTGCGTGTAGGTCTCAGGCAGCATACACTGAGATCCAGATGCCATGTCAGCCTTTGATAGTTTACCAGCCAATAACTATCAAACATAGAACTGTAAAGCACAGGAACAGGCCCTTCGGCCCTACTGGACTATTTAACCAAGAAATTAAATGCTTAATAAACTAATCCCTTCTGCCTACACAACGTCCATACCCCTCCATTCTTTGCACATTCATGTGCCTATCTTAAAGCTTCTTAAATACCTCCATCGTATTTGCCTCCACCTACCACCCGTGGTAGCACATTCCAGGCACCTACCACTTTGTGTAAAAAATTTGCCCACCACACCTCCTTTTGAACTTATTCCCTCTCATCTTAAATGTTTGTCTAACCTCTCCTTCTAGCACATGCCCTCCAATCCAGGCAACATCCTGGTAAACCTCTTCTGCAACATCTCCACAGCCTCCACATCCTTCCAGTAACAGGGCGGCCAGAATTGAATGTAATACTCCAGATGCAGGATAACCAGAGTTTTATAAAGCTACAGCACAACTTCTAGACTCTTGAACTCAATGCTTTGAATGATAAAGACAAGCACGCCATATGCCTTCTTTACCATCCTATCAACCTGTGTAGCCACTTTCAGGGAGTTATGGATTTGGACCCCTAGATCCCTCTGTACATGAACACTTTTAAGGGTTTTGCCATTAACAGTGTACTGTCTCTTTACATTTGATCGCCAAATTAAACTCCATCTGCCATTTCTCTGCCTATATCTGCCACTGATCGATATCCCACTGTATCCTTTTGACAATCTTCTACACTATCCATAATGCCACCAATCTTTGTACCATAGAGTCATGGAATCATTCAACATGGATACAGACCTTTCAGCCCAACAAGTCTATGCAAACCATGGTGTCCACCCATCTAGTCCTAATTTCCTGCATTCAGCCCATATCCTTCTAAGCCCTGCCCCTCCATAGAACCATATAGCACAATACAGGCCCTTCGGCCCACCATGTTGTGCTGACCTTTAAACCTCGCCTAAGACTATCTAACCCCTTCCTCCCACATATCCCTCTATTTTAAATTCCTCCATATGCTTATCTAACAATCTCTTGAACTCAACCAACGTATCAGCCTCCACCACCACCCCAGGCAGCGCATTCCATGCACCAACCACTCTCTGGGTGAAAAACCTGCCTCTGATATCTCCCTTGAATTTCCCACCCATTACCTTAAAGCCATGCCCTCTTGTATTGAGCATTGGTGCCCTGGGAAAGAGGCGCTGGCTGTCCACTCTATCTATTCCTCTTAATATTTTGTATACCTCTATCATGTCTCCCCTCATCCTCCTTCTCTCCAATGAGTAAAGCCCTAGCTCCCTTAGTCTCTCCTCATAATCCATACTCTCCAATCCAGGCAGCATCCTGGTAAATCTCCTCTGTACCCTTTCCAATGCTTCCACATCCTTCCTATAATGAGGCGACCAGAAGTGGACGCAGTACTCCAAGTACTAACCAGAGTTTTGTAGAGCTGCATCGTTACCTTGCGGCTCTTAAACTCGATCCCATGACTTATGAAAGCTGACATCCCATAAGCTTTCTTAACTACCCTATCCACCTGTGAGGCAACTTTCAGGGATCTGTGGATATGAACCCCCAGATCCCTCTGCTCCTCACACTACCCAGAATCCTGCCATTTACCTTGTACTCCACCTGGAGTTAGTCCTTCCAAAGTGTACCACCTCACACTTCTCTGAATTGAACTCCATCTGCCAGTTCTCAGCCCAGCTCCTGCATCCTATCAATATCCCTCTGTAAGCTTCGACAGCCCTCCACACTATCCACAACACCACTGACCTTTGTGTCGTCTGCAAACTTGCTAACCCACCCTTCCATCCCCTCATCCAAGTCATTAATAAATATCACGAAAGGTAGAGGTCCCATGTACCTATCCAAGTGCTTCTTAAATGATCTGTCTCAATCACTTCCTCTGGCAGCTCGTTCCAGATATTCACCACCTGTGTGTGAAAAAGCTGCCCCTCACGTCCCTTTTAAATCTTTCCCTTCTCACCCTAAATCTATGCCCCCTAGTTTTGGACTCCCCTACTCTGGGGAAAGGACTGCTACCATCCACCTTATCAATGCTCCTCATGATTTTATAAATCTCTATATGATCACCTCTCATTCTCCTATGCTCCAAGGAATAAAGACCTAGCCTGGCCAACCTCTCCCTGTAACTTAGACCCTTTAGTCCTGGCCCCCACATCCTCATAAATCTTTTCTGCACTCTTTCCAGTTTAACCATGTCTTTCCTATAACAGGGTGACCAAAACTGTACACAGTACTCCAAGTGCGGCCTCACCTACGACTTTTACAACTGCTACATAATGCCCCAACTTCTCTTCTCAATGCCCTGACTGATGAAGGCCAGCATGCTAAACACCTTTTTCACCACCCTGTCTACCTGTGACGCTGCTTTCAATGAACTATGCACTTGTACTCCTAGATCCCTCTGTTCCATTACACTCCCTAGTGCCGTATCATTCATAGTACAAGTTCTGTGCTGGTTTGACTTTCCAAAATGCATCACCTCACACTTAGCTGCACTGAAATGAATTTGCCTCTCATCAGCCTACTTCCCTAAATGATCAAGATTCCCCCCTGTAAGCTACGATAACCTTCTTCACTATCAACAACACCTCCTAATTTCATGTCATCCGCAAACTTACTGATCAAGCCTTGTACATTCGCATCCAAATCATTTATCTAAATAATGAATAACAAGGGTCCCAACATTGACCCCTGGGCACACCACTAGTCACCAGCCTCCATTCAGAGAAACAATCTTCAACCACCAGCTTCTGCTTCCTACCTCCAAGCCAATTTTGAATACCTAACTAGCTCTCCCTGGATTCCATGGGACCTAACCTTCCAGACCAGCCTACCTTGTAGGACTTTGTTGAAGGCCTTGCTAAAGTCCAAACTGACAACATCCACTGCCCTAGCCTCACCTAGCTTTTTGGTTACTGCTTCAGAAAACTCTAAAAGGTTCGTCAAGCATGACTTTCTATGCACGTAGCCATGCCGACTCCTCCTATTCTACCAAATGTTGGTAGATTCAATCCCTCAGAATTCCCTCCAGTAACTTCCCCACTACTGGCCTGTAGTTCCCTGGCTACCTTTCTTAAACAACGGAACAACATTAACCATCTTCCAGCCTTCAGGAAATTCAACAAAGGCTAACGACAAAGCAAAAATCTCCACAAGGGCCACCGCAATTTCTCCTCTAGCCTCCCACAAAGTCCTTGGATGCACTTGGTCAGACCCTGGGGATTTATCCACGTTAATCCGCTGTAAGGCTGCAAATGCCTCCTCTCTGGTAATATGAATGTTCTCCAAAACATCTCCACTCGTTTCCCTTGATTTTCTCTTCAGTATACACTGAGGAGAAATACTCATTAAAAATCCCACCTATCTCCTGTGGCTCTAGACACAGACAGCCCTGCTGATCTCTAAGGTGACCTACTCTCTCCCTGGCCACCTTTTACTCTTAATATAGCTATAGAACCTCTTGGGATTTTCCTTAACCTTACCTGCCAGATCCATCTCATAACGCTCTCCTTGCCCTCCTGATTTCCCTCTTAAGAGTATTCTTAATTTTTTTATAGTCTTCAAGGGATTCACTCATCCCCGACCTCCTAAACACAATGTATGTTTCCTTTTTCTTGTGACCAGAGCCTTAATATCTCTCATCAGTTAAGGCTCTCTAAACCAGCCAGGTTTACCCTTCACTCCTACAGGAACATGCTGCTCCTGAACTCTTGATATCACACTCTTAAAAGCTTCCCACTTGCCATTTGTTCCTTTCCCTTCAAATAGGCTCACCCCATCAACCTCTGTCCTATCCTCTTCCATCACTATCTTAAAACTAATCGAATTGTCACTTCAGTTACCTGCTCTACCTCGTTCCCTAAGAGCAGCTCCAGTATTGCACCCTCCCGAATAGGGCTCTCTATATATTGACTCAGGAAACCTTTCTGGACACATTCCACAAATTCCATCCCGTCCAGGCCCTTTACACTCTGGATAGTCCAGTCAATACCAGGAAAATTAAAATCTCCCACTCATACAACCCTATCATTCTTACAACTATAAGCAATTTCTCTACACACCTTCTCTACTCATCTGTGAACTTACTAACCCACCCATCCATGTTTTCATCCAAGTCATTTATAGATATCACAAACAGCAGAGGTCCCAGTATGGATTCCTGCAGAACACCACTAGTCGCGGACCTGCAGCCAGAATAAGTCCGATTGACCACTGTCGTCTACGGGCAAGCCCATTCTGAATCCAAATGGCTGAGTCAGTGTGGATCCCATGCATCTTAATCTTCTGGATGAGCATACCGTGAGGTGCTCTGTTTAATGCTTTACTAAAATCCATGTAGGCAACATCCACTGCCCAACCTTCATCAATCACTTTTGTCACCTCCTTGAAAAACTTAATCAAGTTTCTAAGACACAACTTGCCCCATACAAAGGCATGCTGACTGCCCCTAATTAAGCCATGGTTTTCCAAATGCTCATAAATCCTACCCCTGACGTGAGACTCACCGGTTTATTGTTTCCAGGATTATACCTACTTCCTTTCTTGAACAACGGAACAACATTACCTACTTGCCAATCCTCCAAGATCTCGCCTGTGGCTGGAGGGGATACAAAGATCTTGGTCAAGGCCCCAGCAATCTTACCTCTTGCCTCCCTCAATAACCTGGGGTATATCCCATCAGGCCCTAGGGACTTATCTACCTTAGTGTTCTCCAAGACACCCCAACACTACCTCTTTCTTTGTCTCAACATGCTCTAGCATACTCCACACTGATCTCACAATCCTCTACGTCCTTCTCCTTGGTAAATACTTACACAGAGTACTCACTTAGGACCTCGCCCATGTCCTCTCCCTCCAAGCACATGTTCCCTCCTGCGTGGTCCTACCTGCTCCCTAGTTATCCTCATGCTCTTGATGTATGTATAGAATGCCTTGGGATTCCCTTTAATCCTACTTTCCAAATAATGACCCATTTCTTCTCTATTCCAATTATTTTTCTGTCAACATTTAAGACACTGGAAATATGGTCGAACAGAAGGCAGGAAAAACATGAGATTAAGACCAGCAGCACAGGAAATATTAGATTCATGCCAAAAAACTGTGACAAAAACTGATTCCCATTCTCACATCGATATAAAGAAGCTGTTGTCTAATCACAGTAGTTAGTCTTTTACAAACCCAGACACCGAGGCTGGTGAGTCTGACATCAGTGCTGGGTAAATTTAATTTAATTTACAGCGTGGTAACAGGCCCTTCCGGCCCAACGAGTCTGCGCCGCCCATTTTAAGCCCAAATTAACCTACCCGTACGTCTTTTTTAGAATGTGGGAGGAAACCCACGCAGACACGGGAGAACGTACAAACTCCTTACAGACAGCGATGGGAATTGAACCCCGATCACTGGCACTGTAATAGCATCGCGCTAACGGCCACGCTACCGTGCCATACTGTAAGTTACGAGGGGATTCTGAGGGACAGGATCTATCAACAATCGGATAGGCAAGGCTTTGTGCATGGGAGATAGTGTCTGACAAATTTCTTTCAAAGAGGTAACCATGAGGATAGATGAGGGTTGGGCAGTGGATATTGTCTATATGGACTTCAGCAAGGCCTTTGACAAGGTCCTGCATGGCAGGCTAGTCTGGAAGGTTAGATCGCATGGGATCCAGGGAGAATAGTTAATTGGATATAGACTCTGGGAGTCATAGCTCTGAAAATACCCACTGAATTACCTCTGTAACATCTCACATGGAGGGTGGACATGGAATGGTTGGGAAGATTAGGTTGTTTTGGTGTTCTATTATATGATTCTGATAGCAATGGAACTAGAATTAACTGGAAAATTTTCCATATGAATTTGCTGAATTTCTGTGTGAAATTGAAAAATATCAATGCTCAGTTATTGTAAAAGGTTATGGGTTTCAAACATTAATACCAACCTGTCACTGACATGATCAATCCAAAGTTTTAGTTCAGATTCTGAAGCAGTTTCTTTAATCTGTAAATTTAAACTCATATTTAACCAAACTCGGAGAGAAGTAATAACCAGAAAGCATAAGACTACATTTTTCTTGCAAGTAAGAAACAAGAAACTAGAATTCAACTTACTAGAAATTACATGGCAGATTCAATGGCATGTGGTTGGACTAGCCAAATTAATAAACTGGTTGCATTTTGACAAGAATCACATTGAAAAGATTAACTCATCAGTTACAAACTAGTCAAGCAAAGAGCAGTCTATCTGGTTCATTTCATACCAACTTGGTAGATGCTAACAATGTATTTGCTGACCAAGTCTCTATAAATTAATCTATAATAGACTACAACAGATGTTGGATTTGGAGTGACAAAGCTCTCCACATCAGGAGTTTCAACAATGTTTTGTTTTACACTGGAAAGCTAGCAGCAGAAGCTAACTATTTTATTGTTCAAAATTTATAGAGAAAAGGTAAAAAAATAAATTCTAAAATAGATAAATGTCATCACTAATCACTAACAAGACTCTTCTCTGGTGGAAAATCTCACTCAATTAAAGTATCAGGCAAAAAATTCAGCGTGTTTAATTCACAGAGTCCTCGATTTTCCAGTGACTATAGTTTTCACTCAAAAATCTGGTCATGTCCAATTTCTCAATATTTTTTTATTCCATTCAATGGCTTCTTGCGAGAATTATAACTTTTCTAAATCAGCCCTATTGAGCCAATATTTATAGTGTAATGGCTTCAGTTTTTGAAACCTGAATTTCAGCTTTCAATTTCTTTACAATAACATCTAAATCAAAACTATTTGTTGAAGGATGCAAAACCATTGAAGCCAAATGAAATGTGACTGCAAATGAACATTCAAACCAGATTTACTACTGAGATGAAATGGCTTTGGTGGTAAGAGTTTATGAATTGGTATAAAAGCCTGAAATGAAAGGCTTGAAGTGAAAATGTGGGGCTTCTCTCCTCTCCAAGGTTGCTCCTTCCAGCACATGCTCATGGCTTGACCCTAACTTCTGCACTATTAATATTAATTTCATAATAACTTATTTCCCCAACATTTCATTAAAAGATTAAATGTTTAACATAAAAAGGCATGTATGAATTATTAAAGTATTCAAACTTACAGATGGGAATTTTAACTCCCAAAAACAATCAGGTGAAATATTAAAAATCTAAATCCCAGTTCTAAACTGCCCACTTCCACTTTTTAATCCAGGCTGCTGGGGAAGGTGTGAAACCAATCCTCTTGTAGGAGGCCGTTGCAATTCATTGTTTATCTGGCAACTTCCAAATCTATGAGCCATTGTCTGGTGTTATTACTCAATGTGCAGATTCTGTCTATCCCTCCAAACTTTTATAAAGACTACATTGCACTGTTGGGGTGGACACTACATCACATAGTGGACTATACGAAATGTTCATATTTTGCTCTTATTGGTCAATATTCATAGAAGAATGAGAGGAGATCACACTGAGACATTAAATGTGAAGGTCAGGCTGGGAAGCTGCCAAGAGGGCTGCTTCCTCTAGGTAGGGAATTTAGAACAAGTGGGCATGGTCTCAGGATAAGGGAGACAGCCATTTTAGGACTGACATAGAGCTGCAAAATCTTTGCAACTCTCTACCTCAGAAAGCTATTGGGTATAGGAACTTCGAAGGCACAGAGGATAAGACAGGATCAGCCATGATCTGATTATATGATGGAGCAGGCTCAAGGGATCACATGGCATGTGACTGCTTGCATTTTAAAATGGAGGTATATTAACCAAGAACCAATGTAGGAGAGCCAGCAAAGATTGATGGCTGAAAGGGAGTTGACAGCTCAGTCTTTGGATGGTTTTAGGTTTTGTAGATGCAAGACGGTAGCCATACAGCTGTCCATTGGAATAATCACAGGTGACATGGTGATGATCAGGTGGGCTGTGGCCTCACCCCAACTGGATGATGGAGTTGTGTGGAAGGAGGATGATACGGTCAACCGTAGCAAAGGCTGAAGACAGTTTGAGACATGGAGAAAAGCTGGTTCCCAATTGTTGGTAGCCAAGAATGTCAGTTGTGACTTTGTATAAGAGCTAGTTTTTGGACTGTCTGCTATAAATTGCTACAAGCACCTAGGGATTCTGGCAATAATTGGGCTGACAATGGCTTGTTAATGCTTTAGGAACAAGTTCTCAAGTCCCCTAGAACACTCCCCCATGCATCATCGCCAACCCAGAATTGTATTATGGGAGACGTTGATCTCCCCTGGGTGACTTCAATGCCAAAGCCAGAATGGTTCCAATCATCTGGTAAGGAGGGAGCAGGGAAAGCTAACTCTATCACAGTACTCCCATGACAGACTGCTTGGAACACAGTCTTGTCACAGTCACCACTGCAATTTGTCAGTCCATACGAGCATAAGACCCTAGAGCCTGCCTCCATCATTTAATAAGATCATGGTGGATCCTGTGCCTTGCCACTTTCCCATCAGGTCTCCTTATCCTCCAAGTCTCCAAATTCTGTACTCCACATCTGAGCATCCAGAGCCCTCAGGGTAGAGAAGGTAGATCAATCTCAATAAAATTGAAGTGTAAAATTACGGAAGAAGAGAAAATGAGAAAATCATTTGGGAAACAATCAGTTTTAATTTAACTTACCAGGTGAATTAACTCCTTGGCAAGCTGAAAAACTGATAACTCAAAGCTTGTGCCCATATTGTACACCTCACCAGGTTCACCCTTCTCAAGAATTGTAAGGAAAGCCTCAGCAACATCTGTAGCATAGAGAAAATGACGTGCTTGAATTCCTGTTCCATGAATACAGCTAAAAGATAAACAGAAATAAACACTGATTTCCAAAAATGAAGTTGATATGTATTTTATTTCTAATATTCATTGATGACGTACAAACACCACATATACATATAATGAACATCCTCAAAATCATCATGAAGTTTAGAGAAAAATGCTCCTGACAAATTTTCTTCATCTAGTTTTATCAGTGGTATTTTTGATCACTTATAAGATCAGAGAGTCGTAGAGTTGCTCATCATAGAAATAGGACCTTTGGAGCACTGTTTGTGCTGACCATCATGCCAATCTATAATAATTCCACTGGTCTGCATTAATTCTGTATCCATCTATGCTACATTCATTCAAGTACCTATCCAGATGCCTCTAAATCCTGTTACTGTCCCTGCCTCTACCACTTCCTCTGGCAGCTTATTCCAGATACCAATTGCCCTTTGTGTGAAAAATTTATCCCAGAGATCCCCTTTAACTCCTCCCTCTCACCTTAAACCTAAACCCTCAAGATTTAGACACCCCCACCATCAGAAACTATCTATGCATTTCATAATTTTGCATACCTCTATCATGTCACCTCTCAACCACCTTTGCTCCAGAGAAAGTTAAAAGTCAAAGTCAAAGGTGAGTTTGTTATCATATGCACAAGTACATGTATGCATGGGAACAATGAAAAACTTACTTGCAGCAGCATCACAGGCACATAGCATTAGAGACACAACATTTGCAAGAAAAACATAAATTATACAAGAAAGAACAAAACTAGAACAAAAAATAGCAAAGTCCATTGTAGTGTAAAGTGGTCATAGTGATGCTATACGGAGATAGTGATTAGGGTTGTGCATGTTGGTTCAAGAACTGAATGGTTGCAGGGAAGTCTCTTGTGTAAACCATTTCCCTCCATAGATGCTGCCTGACCCACAAAATTCTTTCAGTGCCTTTGTGGGTTGAAGGGAAGTAGCTGTTCTTGAACCTGGGGGTTTGGGACTTCAGGCTTCTGTACGTTCTGCCCCATGGTAGCTTATCCCAATGGATAAGAGAGATCCAGTCTAAAAAATCTCTCCTTATAACAAGCCCTCCAGTCCAGGATATAACATAATACTCAACACAATAGAATCCTCTATGGATTGTACAAGGCGTCAGACTTGACTCAATAGCAGCATTTTTGCCCAAGGTTCAGAAGATTGTGGGTTCAAGCCTCACACTAGAGATTTAAGCACATAATTCAAGCCAACAATTCAGTGTAATGCCAGTGACAAATTTAAGCCCATTTGTCCTCTTTGGTGGTCATAAAATATCAAAGGGCACCATCAGAAGAACAGGAAGACCTCTATAACCTTGTCAATATTTATTCTTCAACCAGTATCCCTAAAACAAAACAGATGATCTGATCAATAAATTTTTATAAGACCTTCTTGTGTACAAATTGACTGAGGCAGTTCCTGAATTCTTCTGCTGAGGCAATACCTCAGGATCTAGGATGGCTTGCTTCCACTTTGGTTTTGTGGGTTCTGAGGTGACTGATGAAGCCAATGTGGGAACTACAGGCACTTTTACAAATTGGACAGGAGATGCCCAATGGGCAGATGGTTGGGTAGTTTACGAGGTGGTGTACTCTTTCAGGCACCTATGCAAGGCTTCATGTGCTTCCGATTAAATGGACTCTAGGTTTCCAAATACCATCCCGAAGGCTCCTTCTCCACTTTAGTGGTCATGAGCCAGTGATTCCTAGGAGTCAGTGGGGATGTTACATTTCTTCAACTAAGCTTTGAATCCTTTTCTTTTAACCACCTGGTAATTTCTTCTGTGACAGAGCTCAGAATACAGTTCCTGTTTCAGGATTCTGGTGGCAGGTGTGTGAATTACGTGGTCTGCACAATCAACTTAGTGTGACTAGGGTCTCAATGCTGGGGACATTGGCTTGGGAGAGGACATTGACATTGGTTTGCTTATCCCTCCAGTGAAATTGGAGGATTTTGCAGTGTGTCCTTCCAGTGTCTTGAGATGCTTGTTGTAGGTTGTCCAGGTCACATAAGTATTTGAGAGGACAGAGATCACTGCTGCCTGGTAGACCATGAGTTCTGTGCCAGGTCAGAGGTCTTGATCTTCAACATCGCTTTGCCAAATTGACCAAAGGCTGCACTAGTGTATTGAAGCTGATGGTAATTACAACACTAGCATGGGAAAAAAAGTACAACCCTCTGGTACAGCATGGTTGACAAGGAAGAACTACGGAAGGCTAATTCCAATGGGGTTCTTCAAACAAAATGCTTGGAGCTCAGTTTTTTTTATAACCAGCATCCTGTTTCATCAGAGGGACAAGGTCTAAGCACAGTCATTGTTAGATTGCATTACTGTTCAAGTGAGGAGCCACAAGCATGTCAGCATCACACATGCCAATAAAGGTACTCCCAGCTGCTGGACTGACAATTGTCTAATCCACTCCAATATCATCATCCACCTAGTTCCTAAACATCATTTCAAAAGAAATCTTGCTATAAAAGGATCAATGTCAAAGCTCTCAAGGACCACAAAAGAGGTTGCTGTTCTCATACAGTGCCCCACAGGCAACACGATGACTCTCACTTAACATAAGCTTAGAGATTCACAGCATACACAGACTTCTCTGCCAAGAAGAGTGATTTGAAGAGAATGAACACAAGTTCAAGGACCTAATGAACTGTAAACAAAAGTAATGATAAACAATGACAAGTTGACTGGCTTAAAGCACCTTATTTTCTCTTTCATTCTCTTGAATAATTGTGCTGTATTTCCAACCTTCCTATTTTTCATGGGATTGCATCAGAAACTATGGAATTTTTGAAGATCATTGCTAAAGCATCCACCATTTCCACAGTCACCTCTTTTGGTCTGTTATGTCTGTTGTCTTTTTGTCCCCATATATTATCCAATGCTTTCCCCTTATGTGTCACATATTACCTAAGTTTCTCACTCCTATGAGAAAAACAGAGGAACTAAGTATGTACCTCATTTAGTGAATCTTCTACAGTGCTTCAGGCATTTCCTTATTCTCCATCAGAATTTCTCCTGCCTTTGCTAATATAAAAATTTGCATTTATTTTTACTGCTTCCTTTTCATATTGTTGTAGAAGCTCTCATAATCTTTATTGCTTGTATAATCACTCCAGAAACTGCATGGAGTGATAAAATTATGTAGATCGGGTCCTATCTTAAATTCTCTCCTCAACTTCCACCATATCATAGTGGGGCTAATCACTCTACAATGATGGCAACATGTTGAGAGTTGTGCTGTTTCAAAATGTTATTGATACAAAATTTACTTTTGATGTGACTAAACCCAAGTCTAATACCAAAACAAAAAGAACAGCTCAAACCAATGAATATTTACTTTTGCACAGCACCGAATCTCAAATCTACCTACCATTTTCGGTTACGTTGCAATAAGGCTATGAATTTTGGAATAACCTAAACAAAAATTAAAGAAACAAGATTACATTAGAATTTCTATAATAAATGTTCATCAATTACAAACATGGGATTATACATTTTTAAAGCCCACATAAACATATATGATACATAGAAAATTACATCACAGGAACAGGCCCTTCAGCCCACCATGTCTGTGCTAACCATGATGCAAAGCTAAACTAATCCCATCTGCCTGCACAAGTGCCAGATCTTTCTGTTCCCTGACTGTTTATGTGCCCGACTAAATATCTCTTAAACATTACTATTGTATCTGCTTCCACCACCTCCCGTGGTAGCGCCTTCCAGGCACCTACCCTTCTCTGTGTAAAAAAAACCACGCCTCATGAATTTCCTTTAAACTTTCCCCCTCTCACCTTAAAATTATGTCCCCTAGTACTTGACATTGCCATGCTGGGAAAAAGACTCAATCTACTCTATCTATTCCTCTTATAATTTTATATACATCTGTCGGGTTGCCCTTCAACCTTCGACGCACCAGAGAAAACAATATAGCTTGTTCAACCTCTCCTTATAGCTAATTCTCCCCAATCCAGGCAACATCCTGGTGAACCTCTTCTGCACCCTCTCTCAAGGATCCAAACCCTTTCTGTAATGTGGCGATCAGAACCTCTCACAATACTCCAAATGCGGCCTAACCAAAGTTTTATACAGGGGCAACTTTTATACTCAATGCCCAACAGATCAAGGCAAGTATGCCGTACGTCTTCTTTACCACCCTATCTACTTATGTTGGCACTTTCAGGGAGCTATGGCCCCAAGATCCCTTTGGACATCAAGGCCTCTCAGGGCCCTACTATTTACTGTATACTCTCCTCTTACATTTCGACCTCCCAAAGTGCAACACCTCACACTTGAATGGATTAAACTCCATCTGCCATTTCTTTGCCCACATTTCCAACTGCTCTATATCCTGCTCTATCCTTTGACAACATTCTTCACTATCCACAACTCCATTAATCAGGCCACCTATGTTTTCAGCCAAATCATTATCGCAAACAGTAGAGCTCTGATCCTTGCAGAACACTGCTGGTCACAGAGTTCTAGTCAGAATAACACACCTCCACCGCTACCCTCTGACTTCTATGGCCAAGCCAATTCTTAATACAATCTACCAAGTCTCTGTAGATTCCATGTGTGTTAATCTTCTGGATCAGCCTACCATGAGGGACCTTGTCAAGTGCTTCACTAAAGTCCATGTGGACAACAGTCACTGCCCTACACTCATTAGTCGTCTTTGTCACCTCCTCAAAAAAAAACATTGTAAGACATGACCTTCCTGACACAAAGTCATGCTGACTATCCCTAATAAGTTCATGTTTTTCCAGATGTGAGTAGGTCATATCCCTAAGAATCTTCTCCAATAATTTTCCTACTACTGATGTAAGGATACATTTAGTAAATCAGTATAAGTATATGGGCCACTTAATTCCTATTTGAATTTCAAGCTCCTGGCAGTAGTTTGCTGTACTGTTAGCAAAGCAGGCTTTTACCCTTTAAAAGCAACATTCTCCATGGTAGTCCAGCATCAACAATGAATACCATAGAGAAGAGGGGGGCAGCAGGGAGTACAAAACCAGCACCCCAATCTCAGAATGAGACGCTGAAATATTTGTGGATGAGGGGAGGTGCAACATGACAGAAGAACCAGGAAGGCAGCCATTTATCAAGGTTGTGAGAAATAACATTTTGTTACAAGATCTATTAAGGTGAGAGAGTATGGAGCCTACTCCTATTTTGCATGCTATAAATGTGTAATTAAACATATAGCAAGATGACATCTTGCAACATAACTTGCTCAGTACCATTACCCAAAACCACTCTAGCATCCTCTCCAGGACATTTGCATCTTTCCACGGTGACCAGAATTGGATGCAAGTATTCCAACTGTGGTCTTATCAATTTATTGTATTCCATACATGTATTTATGAATCCAGTAATCCCATATGACTTTCTAGCCATACTCCTCAATGACATTGAAACTAGCTGTAACACACATACATCCACCCTCATGCCCACATCCCACTAACCCATATTAATCCAAATATCCCTAAATCCAGATTAAAGTAACCCACATCCACACATATCTATTCCCTCTAATACTACAAAATAAAGCAGAAAATAAAATGCAGTCAAATTTCAGGGTTTCTATAGTTTCACATGTCCCTCGATCAGGCATAAAACCTAGAAATTTATAATATGGCGGAAGAAGATTTTACCAATTCTGTTTATCATTTCAATGCTGCCAGAAAATTGCTTAATGTATATAAATTATTTTCAGTGCTGTTTAAATTATTTTGGTAAACTGTTCCAGAAATTACAGAAGCATTGCAGACTTTGCTAAGTTAAAGAATAACGTGACTTACTTTTTCTGGGTATTGATGGGGTCCATAAACATTACTACTTCTGGTCACAATAACAGGAAACTATAAAAGAAAGATAAATAAGTGGACGTAAATTCATTCATGTGTTAAACAAGAATATCATGCATTTTTACAGCCTTTGTGTAAGAAGAGCATTTTACGATAATAATAAAAAAATACATTGGGTACCAAAACCTGAATAAGATAAGAGATATCTTTATTAGTCACATGTACATTGAAATACACGTGAAATGCATCTTTTGCTCAGAGTGTTTTGGGGGCAGCCCGCAAGTGTCGCCATGCTTCCAGCACCAACATAGCATGCTCACAACTTCCTAACCCGTATATCTTTGGAACATGGGAGGAAACCAGAGCACCTGGAGGAAACTCATGCAGACACAGGGAGAATGTACAAACTCCTTATAGAAAGCAGCGGGAATTGAACCTGGGTCGCTGGCGCTGTAATAGTGTTACGCTAACCAATACACTCCTGTGCCTGCCCCATTCTAATGGAACTCAATAAAGGTCAGAGAACAATTCAAACATCTAAGTTGATAAGCCTCAAGGTAGTGTTAATATTGGGGCTAACATGTATCCAGCAAGAAATAAGAAGCCAAAGGCTGCGCTGCTGTTGCATTAACAATGACCATGATCATGAGGGTAGATAACAGTGAATGGGAAGAGTAGGTAGTACATAGAACAGTACAGCACAGGAACAGGCCCTTCGCCCCATGCTGTTGTGTCAAACTAATTAAACTAATGGTGCAAATGAAACTATTCCCTTTTGCCTGCACATGGTCCCTTTCCCTCCATTCTCTACACATTCACATGCTTATCTAAGGGCCTCTTAAATGCCTCTATCGTATTTGCCTCCACAACCACCCCTGGCAGCGCATTCCAGGCACACACCACTCTGTTAAAATAAAACTTGCCCTGCATATTTCCTTTGAACTTTCCCCCTCTCACCTTAAATACATGCCCTCTAGTACTCAATATTTAGACCCCTGGAAAAAGATACCAGCTGTCTACTCTATCCATGCCTCTCATAATTTTATACACTTCTATCAGGTCTCTCCTCAGCCTCTGCAGAGAAAACAACCCTAGTTTGTCCAACCTCCTCTTATAGTGCATGCCCTTTTAATACAGGCAGTATCCCAGTAAACTCTTCTGCACCCTCTCCAAAGCCTCCACATCCTTCCTATGATGGGGCATCCAGGATTGAATGCAATACTCCTGGTGTGGCCTAACCAAAGTTTCATAAAGCCACAACATAACTTCCTGACTCTTGAATACCTCGACCAATAAAGGCAAGCATGCCATATGCCTTCATTAACACCCCATCAATCTGTGCAGCTATGGACAGATTGATGGGAGCTATGGACCCTAAGATCACTCCATACATCAATGTTGTTAAGGGTCCTGCCATTAACTGTGTACTTTCCCTTTATATTTGATCTCCCAAAGTGTAACACCTCATTATTGCCCGGATTCAACTCCATCTGCCATTTCTCCACCCATATCTGCAACTGATCTATATCCCACTGTTTCCTTTGGCAATCTTCTACACTATCCACAATGCCACCAATCTTTGTGTCATCCACAAACTTACTAACCCACCCATCCACATTTTCATCCAAGTCATTTATACAGTGGCATGCAAAAGTTTGGGCACCCCTGGTCAAAATTTCTGTTATTGTGGATAGCTAAGTGAGTAAAAGATGATCTGATTTCCAAAAGGCATAAAGTTAAAGTTGACACATTTCTTTAGTATTTTAAGCAAGATTACTTTTTTATTTTCATCTTTTACAGTTTCAAAATAACAAAAAAGGAAAAGGGCCCAAAGCAAAAGTTTGGCCACCCTGCATGGTCAGTACTTAGTAACACCCCCTTTGGCAAGTATCACAGCTTGTAATCGCTTTCTGTAGCCAGCTAAGAGTCTTTCAATTCTTGTTTGGGGGATTTTCACCCATTCTTCCTTGCAAAAGGCTTCTAGTTCTGTGAGATTCTTGGGCCGTCTTGCATGCACTGCTCTTTTGAGGTCTATCCACAGATTTTCGATGATGTTTATTTCGGGGGACTGTGAAGGCCATGGCAAAACCTTCAGCTTGTGCCTCTTGACGTAGTCTATTGTGGATTTTGAGGTGTGTTTAGGATCGTTATCCTATTGTAGAAACCATCACCTTTTCATCTTCAGTTTTTTTTTACAGACAGCGTGATGTTTGCTTCCAGAATTTACTGGTATTTAATTGAATTCATTCTTCCCTCTACCAGTGAAATCTTCCCTGTGCCACTGGCTGCAACACAAGCCCAAAGCATGATCGATCCACCCCCATGCTTAACAGTTGGAGAAGTGTTCTTTTCATGAAATTCTGCACCAGCTTTTCCTCCAAACATACCTGTGCTCATTGTGGCCAAAAAATTCTATTTGAACTTCATCAGTCCACAGGACTTGTTTCCAAAATGCATCAGGCTTGTTTAGATGTTCCTTTGCAAACTTCTGACGCTGAATTTTGTGGTGAGGACGCGGGAAAGGCTTTCTTCTGATGACTCTTCCATGAGGGTCATATTTGTGCAAGTGTCACTGCACAGCAGAACAGTGCACCACCACTCCAGAATCTGCTAAATCTTCCTGAAGGTCTTTTGTAGTCAAACGGGGGCTTTTGATTTGCCTTTCTAGCAATCATACGAGTAGTTCTCTTGGAAAGTTTTCTTGGTCTTCCAGTCCTCAACTTGACCTCCACCGTTCCTGTTAACTGCCATTTCTTAATTACATTACGAACTGAGGAAACGGCTACCTGAAAACGCTTTGCTATCTTCTTATAGCCTTCTGCTTTGTGGGCATCATTTATTTTAATTTTCAGAGTGCTAGGCAGCTGCTTAGAGGAGCCCATGGCTGCTGATTGTTGGGACAAGGTTTGAGGAGTCAGGGTACTTATAAAGCTTTGAAATTTGCAGCACCTGGCCTTTCCTAACAATGACTGTGAACAAGCCATAGCCCTAACAAGCTAATGAAGGTCTGAGACCTTGGTAAAAGTTATCTGAGAGCTCAAATCTCTTGGTGTGCCCAAACTTTTGCATGGTGCTACTTTCCTTTTTTTCACTCCAAAGTTGTACAAAACAAAAATAATACTCTATTCTTGCTTAAAATGTTGAAAAGAATGTTTCATCTTTAACTTTATGACTTTTGGAGATCAGTTCATCTTCTACTCACTTAACTATTCACAGTAACAGAAATTTTGACCAGGGGTGCCCAAACTTTTGCATGCCACTGTATATATCACAAACAGCAGATGACCCAGTACAGATCCCTGCACAACATCACTAATCACAGATCTTCAGCCAGATTAACACCCTTCCGCCACTATCCTCTGATTTCTATATGAGCAACCCAATTCTGAATTCAAATGGCCAAGTCACTGTGGATCCCATGCATCAAGTAGCAAAAGGACAGGTGAAATGCAATGAATGAGATAGGGATGGTGGTGGAGAGGGATGTGCATTTTTATGGCACAACTGACTAGTGGAGAAGCAGTGATTGCACTTGCTCAAATCCCTTTTGAAAGTCAATGTGCATAATATCACTCTTTATCACTCTACTCTGAACTTCTTAAGAACCCAGACTATCTGTCCTGAGCAAATCTGTGTTAGTTGCCATTGACAGTTTTGATTTTTTGAATAAGTCCCTGGGACTTTTGCATTCACCTTCAAGGGCAATCAATGCTTTTGTTAATACCTCATCCAAAACACTACTCACCAGTCAGAATTGAATGGAAATGAAAGCATCAATTAGGTGATTAAATGTCTGGAATAGGAACTGAATTGAAAGGTTTTGAATAGTTATGACTGCTACCACTGTAACAATACTGATATCACGGCCAGGATCCTGCTGGTCAATGCCAATGATCCAAAGCCATTTATCCATTTGAGTGGAAGCAAGCCCAGCACTTCCAAGCATTCACTGTCAAATGTAAAAGTCCTGGACTGATGAAGTCCAACAACAGAGCGCAGTTTTATTGAGATTCCCCAGCACTGCACTGTGGGGAGTTGCCTCGAGATCTGTTTCAAGATTGCAAAAGCCATCAATTTCAATGGGGATTGTGGGGCTGCAGATTAGGAGGCAAAGGAAAAGATGTGTTTACCTTTATTTAAAAAAAACTTGATTTAATTTACTGTGTTTGAAGGCATTAGGTAACTTTGTTTTAATTTGGTTTAAAGTTAATAAGTTCTAACATTTTAAAATTATTTTTTCCCAATTCAGAGGCCTTTGGAAAACGATTAAATATCCCCACAGCTTTTCTCTACAGTAAACAAAGCTGGGATGGGGCTTTGATGGCCTTCAGCTTTTAATGACATCTCTTTCTTTGACTGTCAGTGGCCTTGCTGCTACATAGAAAGATACTGCTGGTCCAAATGCTTTGGGTCAGCAGGACAGGGCCTCCAATCTTCCCACATCTGCATTTATCAGGCTAAGATTTAAAGGTGAAGATTATAGGCAAAGGTATAGTGCAAGCAAGATATGGCACCACATGTACGGCATCTGAAACTAGTCTGTTAGCCAGCACTCAGAAAACAAAACTGTCAAGAAAAGTTTACAATGGATTGAAAATACCAGTCAATGTTATTTATAAACATAGGAGAAATCCTTAGAGTATATTCTTATAACATACAATATATAAAAACTCACCCTGAAGTTTTCCCAATAGGACATGACGATACACTCAGATGCTGCTTTTGATGCTGCATAAGGATTTGTGGGACATCTAGGTGATGTTTCATTGAATTCCTAGATCAAAGAAACCATAACACATTTACTAGATGTACAATTCTAATATTAAAAGTTTTACAATTTCACATATTTTTGATGATTTGCAGAGTTTCTTTTAGTTCTAATTATTCAGTGTGTTAAAAGTGGATTCCTTCATTACCACACAACTCACAACCTCCAGTCTCATCCCCACATGACACAAAATGTACATTCATAGGAATTGATGAACTTTGTACTTTTGAAAACATTACACCCAGCTATTTCTAAACTATGTATTATACACATGATCTTATATTTCCAAACACTTGATCTGCATTTTTATAATGAATATACACAGAATAGCCCATTGGCCTTTTTACCCTATCTAGTAGTCATGATCTTTCATATCCAACATGCCTCCAGTTTATTAATCCAGTAACAGAGCTACAATGCAACTGTTATTTCTTGGGCAAGTCCTGTTGAAAAGTGTGCATACAACAGTCTTTGAAAATGTAATTTCCAAAGTAACAACAAATACAAAGTTGCTTTATAGAATTATAGAATCATAGAAAATTTACTGTTCGGAAGGAAGCTATTCTGCACATCCTGCCCTTGCCAGTTGAAAGAAAGCCACCTAACCTAATCTCACATTTAGGCACAACGTCTGTAGCCCAGCCCTCATGGGTCACGGCAGTGTACCTTTGTCGCAGCCAAAGCCACTCACCCAGTCAATCCTGCAAAATCCTGATTGCAAGAGATGGATATTTGTGTCTAAATTGTAAGAGCTGTTACACAAACTGGTCAAGGCATAGTTTGATACGGACAAACTCATAGTTCTTTCACTGTTTAGTGCACATATGTGGCAGTTTCATCAGGGTTGATGTTACACCTTGTAGGCTTTTCTGTATGCCTCGTTGAATCGGGTTCATTTTCTGGATTGTCAGTAATAGACTTAATCCCTGGTATGTTTTGTTTCATTCCGAGAAGTGACTGACTAAAGGTAGCAAAACAGTGGTGGTCAGGAGATGACGACCCTGGGAATCCTCAATATTGACATTGAACCCCAAGCCTTATGCTGTCAGGTCCAAACATGGGCATGAAAGACTCCTGCCGATTAATGCCCGATGGCTGCCCTCAACTGATGTCCATGTTAAACACTACTTGGAAGTAGAGGCTAGCAAGATTACAGAATGTACCTGGGATAGGTTTCCAAGTGTCAGTGACAAGTTGACGTTTTGGGTTGAGAACCCTTCCTATCCCCTCCTCCATCTAGTTCCACCTGCCCATCATCCATCCCTTATCTGGTTCCACATCACCTTCCAGACTCTGTCCCTACCTTCTCTCTCCCCTCCCACTACCTGACTCCATCTACTCAATTTTTGTTTTTCCTTATCTGTTTCCACCTATCACCCACCAGCCACAGACTCAAAACTCTCCCCTTCTCCTACCTGGTTCCACCTATCCATCACCTGCCTCACCATCTGGGACATACCCTCTTCTCATTACTTCCAACAGGGTGGTGGTACAGGAGCCTGAAGAACCACAGTCAATGATTCAGAAACAGCTTCTTCCCCTCTGCCATCAGATTTCTGAACGGTCCATGAACACTACCTCATTATTCCTCTTTTGTATTATTTATTTATTTACCTTGTACTTTATGTTAATTCTATGTCTTTGCACTGTACTGCTGCTGCAAAACAACAAATTTCACGTCATGTAAGACAGTGATAATAAACCTGATTCTGATTCCCCCACCTCACTTGGCTCCACCTATCAACAACATTGTAAAAAGGTACAGCACAGGAACAGGCCCTTTGGCACATGATGCCTATGCCAAGCATGATGCCAAATTAAACTAATACCCTCTGCCTGCACATGATCCATATCCCTCCATTCCCTGCATATTCATGTGCTGATCTAAAAGCCTCTTGAACGCCACTATCATATCAGCTTCCACTATCACCCCTGGCAGTATGTTCCAGGCACCTACCACTCTGTGTAAAAAAACTTACCCTGCACATCCCCTTTAAACTTTTCCCTTCTCAACTTAAAGCTATGTCCTCTAGTATTCAACATTTCTTCCCTGGGATAAAGGTTCTGGCTGTCTACCCTATCTGTGCCTCTCAGCCTCCAGAGAAAGCAAGCCAAGTTTGTCCAATCTCTCCTTATAGCTAATACCCTCTAATCCAGGCAGCATCCTGATAAGCTTCTTCTGTACCTTTTACAAAACCTCCACATCCCTCCTGTGGGGAGGGGGGGGGGGAACCAGCAATGCGCATAATTCTCCAAGTGCAGTCTAACCAAAATTTTATATAACTGCAACAGGACTTCCAGCTTTTATACTCTATGCCCCTAGTGATGAAGGAAAGCATGCCATATGCCTTCTTTACAACTTTATCTACTTTTGGGGAGCTATGGACTTGGACCCCAAGATCCCTTGTACATCAACACTGTTAAGGGTCCTGCCATCAACTGTATATTTTCCCCTTACATTTGACCTCCCATTGTGGAACACCTCATGCTTGCCTGGATTAAGCTTCATCTGCTATTTCTCGGCATATAACTGTAACTGATCTATATCGTACTATATCCCTTGATGACTTTCTTCACTATCCACAACTCAGTCAAATTTTGTGTCGTTCGCAAACATTAACCAATCCACCTACACTTTTGTCAAGTCATATATATATATATATATATATATATATATATATATATATATATATCACCTACCACACCCTGTCTTACCCCTCCCTTTCACCTCTTTATACCGGCTATCTTCCCTCTATACTAGGTCTTGGCCTAAAATGTCAACCATCCCTTTTTCTCCCAAATGCCCGCATGACCCATTGGGTTCCTCCAGCAGTTTTTTTTTTGTTCAACTCTACCTTAGAGCAGTTGCTAGATATTCTGCACAAGTGATTCATCTAACTGATAGAGCCTTACTACTATATGTACGGCATAAATTAGGCGAGCAATACTCTTCATTTGCCTAGGTCAGTGAAGCTTCATTTACACCATCCATGAAAAAGCTATTGGCTTTATTTGCATCTCATCTACAATCCCAACTATTCACTACCTCCATCATTGATGCACCACGAGCAAGATAAATTGCAGCTCAACTAAGGCTTTTTTTTCAAACCTTTGAACTCTACCATTGAGGGACAAGGAGCATGGGTAGTTCCATCCGAACATTTCTCTCCATTACACTTTAGCAAATTTGGAAATCTTATCCAACTTGGAAATATAATTGCTCTGTTTTATTTGCAGAGTCAAAATTATAGAATTCCCTCTTAAAAGCACTGTGGGAGTCCTTCACCAAAAGGATTTCAATGGTTCATTGTGTGGCTCACCACTGATTTTTGAAGGGCATTAATGAATAAGCATTAAACTGCCCTGGAAATAAAGTCCACATCCCGAGTAGCAAACAAAAAGACACATTAGTTCATCAGTTACCTCTTTAATACTTCCTCCATAGACTTCATCAGTACTAACATGAATAAATTTTTCAACATTAGCCTGATAAGCAGCTTTCACGAGGACTTCCGTACCATAAATATTCACGTTTTTGAATTCTGAAGAGCACCAAAATGACTTATCTGGGGGAAAAAATTAAAGCAAATTAATGTACCAGCAATAAGGAATTCTTGACCACATAACAACAATTTTAAATGAATGCTCCAAACCAAATTTTTTGTGAATATTTATTTTAAATCATTTATACCCGAGTACACAGATCCTAACGTTCTCTTAAATGTGGACAAGTACCTCAATATCATTCTTTTACATGGATTTTATTACTAGATCTATAGTTGCAGCAACGTTTGTGGAGACTAAAACACACAGTAACATCTGCACAAATCTGGACTAATGGATTGTACGTCCGAGTATAATGAAAATTAATCTGATTATATGGAAGTATATTAATAAGTTGGCTTCAGAATATCAAAGGAAAAGGATACTTAAAAAGTCTTTAGAAAATCTGCTGACTTAATTTGGCTATGATTTGGGCACAGAAAAAACAAATGAAATAGAGTCATAGAGCAATACAGCACAGAGTGCAGAGTAAAGTGTCACAATAACAGTACAGAGTAAAGTGTCACAGCTACAGAGAAAGTGCAGTGCAATAAAGTGCAAGGTCACAACAAGGTAGATCATGTGGGTCCGCTTCGTAGTCGCTCCTGACAACATCCTCGTAAATCTTTTCTGCACTCTTTCCAGTTTAACCACATCTTTACTATAAGAGTGATCAAAACTGTACTCCAAGTGTGGCCTCACCAACGAATTGTACAACTGCAACATAATATTCCAACTCCTAAACTCAATGCCCTGATGGATAAATCTAGACAAAAGAATAAAAAAGAAGCACAACTCCATTACACTTGCTCCAAATTTGCTTGTTGCTCCTTGGCAGCACCACGTTACCTGGAAGCTTCCTGACTGCTTAGCTGTGGACCATCAGCAGTAGAAGAGTATACCAGCATGACCTGTAACCCCCTGGCTGGTATATTCCTTGCTCTACTATTAATATTAAGCTAGGTTCAATGAAGAATGCAAAGGGTATACCAGCAGCAGAATCAGGCATACCAAAAAATGAGTACCATCTTGGTGAAATTGTAACTACATATTTACTAAACAGCAAAAGCAGCATGCAATAGACAGAGCTAAGCAATCCCACAATCAACCAATCACATCAAAGCTCTGTATTCCTACCACATGCTGTCAAGAACAGTGGTGGACAAGTAAACAGTCTGCGAGGAATAAAAGCAGAAATGCTGGAACCACTCATAAGGTTAGGCATCATCTGAGAAAAAGAGAAAACATTTCAGGTCAAAGAGCTTTCATCAGGACCTAACAGGAAAAGGCAACTCCAAGAACATCATCCTCCTCAATGACAGTGAGGTCCAGCATGAGCTCAAATGATGAGATTTAAGCATTCACAATCACATTCAGCCAAAAATGGCAAATGCATGGTCCATTCTGACTTCCTGAGATTCACACCATCAGAGAACCCAAATTCAGCCAATTCTCTTCACTCCACGTGAAATCAAGGAACGGTTGAAAACACCAGAGATGTTTACCATACTTACTGTATACTTTCCGCTTATATTTGATCTCCCAAAGTGAAACATCTCACACCTGTCCAGATTAAACTCCATCTGCCATTCCTCTACTCATATTTCCAACAGATCTATGTCCTGCTGGATCTTTTGTCAACCTTCTTCCCTATCAACAGGTCTGCCAATTTTTGCATCGTCTGCAAACTTACTAACCAACTCACATAAATTTCATCCAAATCATTATATATATATCTCACAGACGAGAGATCCCAGCACTGATCCCTATAGAAAAGCACCTGTCATAGACCTTCAGTCAGAATAACACGCCTCCACTTCTACCCTGTGACTTCTACAGCCAAACCTATTTTGAATCTAATCTACCTAGTCTCCATGGATCTCATGTGCCTTAATCTTCTGGATCGGTCTACCATGAGGGATCTTGTTGAATGCTTTACTAAAGTCCATGTAGACAACATCCATTGCCCTACCCTCATCAATCATCTTTGTCACCTCCTCAAAAAAACTCCTCTGTAAGACATGATCTCCCCTGCACAATGCTATTCTGACTTTCCCTACCAAGTCCATGCTTTTCCAGATGCAAGTAAAGCCTATCCCTCAGAATCTTCTCCCAAATTTCCCTACCACTGATGCCAGGCTCACTGGATTATAATTTCCTCATCTGTCATTACTACCCTTCCTAAACAAAGGAATAACAGTGGCTATTCTCCAGACCTTTGGGATCTCACCTGTGGCTAATGAGGATAGAAAGATCCCTGTCAAGACTCCAGCAATCTCCTGTATGTTGGTCCTGAATTCTGACTAAATGACTTTTAAGCAATTCCCATGTCAGATGTGCACTTACTCAATAATAGCCACCCCCCATCTACTCTCCCCACCTCTTGCCTTATACTGTTGTAATCAGCCTTCCCCCAATTTAGCACTTTATTTTAGATGATCTTAAAGTTAACAAATCTCTCCCACCCTCATTCAGTCTGCAGCACCATCAGCACACCACAGTCTATCTTGGTTTCCATTGTATCACACGTTCCCTTTATTTTCCCTACTCCTCCCACTTCTCTGCAATTTAAAACTTTGGGTTTCTAATTCTTTCTAGTTGTGATGAAAAGTCATTTATCTGAATCATTAACCCTGTTTTTCATTTCACAGATATTGCTGAATATCTCCATTATTTTCTACTTTTATTTAAGATTTCTCACATCTGCAATTTTGATTTTTCAATTTGGAAGTTGCCCAGGTATGTTTTGTTTACAAAATGCAGGACAAACCGAATTACTATTTGATCAGCTTTCTGTAAATCGAAGCGATGGAGGGTTTCTTTGGTAGTATTATCAAGTGGCATCTACTCTTCAATAATTTTATAGCAATTATAAAAACTTTGGTGAGCTCACACTTGGAGTATTCTGTACTGTTTTGGTCTCCACAACAAAAAAATGTGTACTTTCCAAACAATTCAGCAAACTGATTCTGGGTTGGCAGGTTTGCTGTACGAGGAGAGATTGAAAAGACTAGGCATGTATTCTCTAGAGTTTAAAATTAAATTTCTTTTTTAAATTAAATTTTATTTACAGCGTGGTAACAGGCCCTTCCGGCCCAACAAGTCTGCGCTGCCCATTTTAAACTCAAGTTAACCTACCCGTATGTCTTTGCAATGTGGGAGGAAACCGGAGCACCCGGAGGAAACCCACGCAGACATGGGAGAACGTACAAACTCCTTACAGACAGCGACAGGAATCGAACCCCAATCGTTGGCGCTGTAATAGCGTCGCGCTAACCGCTATGCTACCGTGCCGAATGAGAGGTGATTTCATAGAAATGCACAAAATTATTACAGGGTTTGACAGGGTGAGTGCAGGGAGAAAGTTTCCCCTGGCCAAGGAGCCTCGAATCAGGGGTTACAGTATCAGAACAAGAAACAGGTCATCTAGGACTGAAACAAGGAGAAATTTCTTCACTATGAGGATGGTGAATCTTTGAAATTCTCTAGCTCAGAGGGTGGTTTTAAATGAACTTGATGCTCAGAGGATTTCTGGATATTAAAGGAATCAAGACTATGGGGTTAGTGCAGGAAAATGGCACTAAGATAAGAGAAAAGCTTTGACCAAAATTATCCGAACACTAGAGGCGAAGACACTGTGACGGTCCTTTTCATGGCAGCATTTGTACAGAGTAGCATCAAGGATCCTTAGTAAGACCAAAGTCAAATGGCACCAAAGAGGAAAACACTCCAATGACTTGCTTCATACCTTGCACAAAAGAAGACAGTTATGGTTACTGGAGGCCAATCATCATGGTTCTAGGACATCGCTACAGGATTGCCTCAGGCCCATGTTCTAGGCCCAACCACCTCCAGTTATTTCAATGACCTCCCTTACATCTTATAGTCAAAATGGGTACATTTGGAGATGCTGTAAATTGTTCAGTTCCATTCATAACTCTTCACAACTAAAACTCTTCATGCCTGCTGGCAGCAAGGGCTTAGATAACATTCACATATAGGCTATAAGGGCTAGGCAATGACTTTTTCCAGCAAGGGAGGGTCCATCTACCACTGACATTTCAATGGTCACTACTGATAAAATCTTAAGTGGACCAGCCATATAAACATTCTAACTACAAGAGCAGACAGAGGCTATGTATCCTGTGGCAAGTCACTCACCTCCTGAAAACCCAAAGCCTTAACACCACCTACAAAGCACAAGTCAGGAGTATGACTGAACATATTCCATTTGCCCAGATGAATGCATTCCCAGCAACTCCCAAGAGGTTTGACACCAACCTGTTGTGAAAAGCAAGGGGAGAAGGACCTATATGAGAGCCAACTACCTCGCAGAGACCGGCAGCAGAATTGGAGGTGATGTCATGATTCAGAAAGTGATAAATGGCAGGGGAGAGAGCTGATTGTTAAATAGGATCAGGTGAGCATTTCCACTAACTATTAAACTATAAGCATACAGCTAAAATAAAGACAAGTAGTCTTAAATGAAGAAATAGTATTAAAGAATTAGTAGCATTCTTTAGTGATGGTACTTAAGAACATAAGAAAATATGAGCAGGAGTAAATCACTTTGCCCCACCATTCAATATGAACATGAACATCAACACTAGTCGTCATCTCCTCCTTTGTGCCAGCTCCCAATAGCCCTTAATTCCTTAATTTTTCATACTACCTCTCCTTTTTCTAAATACCCCCAATAAACTAGCCTCCACAACCTCTGGGGTACTGAATTCCAGACATTCACCACCCTCTGTGAGAAATTCCTACACACCTCAGTTTTAAATGACTGCCCCTAATCTTGAGACTACGATAATTTAAGGGTAATTCTTTTCTAATTGGATTATGTTATGTTGAGTGTTGAGGGAAGCCTTAGGAGTACATCTTACACCATAATTGTTTCTCCGTGATGGAAAACGGTGAGGGTGCAACCAGTGCCTTTAATTTAAGGTGCTAGGTGGCGGAATAAAACAGGACCTACAAGGTAACGTGCAAGTGAGTACAGGAATAAGAGGAACAGGTTAGATGAATGTGTTGTTGAAAAAATGGTGTAGAAGGGAGGGCTTTAGATTTCTGGATTACTGCAACTGGAGCTGGGGACAGTGGGGATTGGGGGGGTGGGGGGGGGGGCACCTGAACTCAAATGAAGCAAGTCCAACATCCTTGTGGGAACGGGGTGGGTGGGAAAATTACATCAAAAGGGGTGGGCACTGGTGATGGTCTTTTGCTTGTTCTGCTGAATAGGGTTTAAACTTATTTGGCAGGGGAATGGGACCCACAGTAGCTAACAGTAGGGGTTGAGGAACAGCCATATACTAAAGGAAAACAATTGTGAAGTGATGTACTTTGATAATTGTGAAGTGATGTACTTTGGGAAGACTAATAAGGGTAACATATATTGTGAATGGTAGAGCCTTAGGGAGTATTAAGGAACAGAGGGACGTCAGTGTACAAGTCCAAGGACCCTCAAAGGTGGCATAGATAGCCGAAGTGGTGAACAAGGCATAGGAGATACTTATATTCTGTGCTCTGATGAATGTGAGGGCAGGGAGATTATGGTACAACTTTATAAAAAACTGGTTAGGCCATAGCTGGAGTACTAATTCCAGTCGCAGCAATATAGGAAGGATATGATTGCATTAGAATGGGTACTGAGGAGATTCCATGGCACAAAAGACTACAGGCTGAGTGTGGAAAACAGGATTTGTAAAGATAAGTACTTGATGGCCAGCATGGACGCAGTAGGCTGAAGAGCCCATTTCCATTCTGCATACATTTGGGAAGGGCTATCGGAGTATTCCTAGTGAATAACCACATGGCATTTATAATGTTGCAGGTGATGGAATGTTTCAGTTATGAGGAGAGATTGGGTAGGAGCGGAAGAGGCTGAGGGTATCCTATTTGAGTTTATGAGGGGGATAGAAAGGGCAGATAGAAGGAAACTTTTCCTCATCATAGAGGTGACTAAAACTGGAGGGCACAGAATTACAGTAACTAGTAAGAGGCTTTAAGGTGATCCGAGGAAGAATATTTTTCGCCCAGGTGTTTAGAAACTGGAATCCAGTCCCTGAGTGGGTAGTGGAGGCAGGTACGCTCACAATTTATCAACTTCTAAACAAGCACTTGGATTGTCATGGAATAGAAGGCTATGTTCCAAATGCTGGTAAATGGGATTAGTATAGATGGGTTCTTGATGATCATCATGGGCATAGTGGCTGGAGTGCTTGATTCTGTACTATATAACTGTCTATGACTCTACAAGAAGTCTAAAAGTAATCAGTTAATAGAGTACGGGCTTTCAACCTCCCCAATATTAACTGGGATCATCTTAATGTGAAAGATTTAGGGGGTGGATTTTTTTTAAAATTCACCCAGGAGAGCTTTTTGAGCTAGTATGTATATGGGTCTACTAGAGAAAGGGTGGTGCTAAATCTAATTTTTGGGAATGTAAGCAGGAAAATGGTGAGAGCTTCAGTGGGTACATTTCCATGCTGTGTGACGCTACGACTCTAGTAGAGGTTGTAGATTTGGGAGGGGCTATTGGAGTAGTCTCAGTGAATAACCACAGTGCATTCGGTAGATGAAAATATTGCACACATCATGCTCTAGTGGTGGAGGCAAAGCTTGTTTGTAGGGATGGATGGGGTGTTCATCAAGCAGCAGTTTTGTCCTGGATGGTATTGTAGGAACTTGCACTCATTCAGACAAATGGAGTATATCCCATCAGACACCCAATTTGTGTCTTGTAGATGGTGAAAAGGCTTTGGAGCAGTTATATAGTTATGTGACACTGGAACTACATTCACAGTTGTCAGTAACCAAAACAGCCACATTACCACATTACCCCTGTGCACCAAATCAAACATATATATCAGATACATCATTTTAGATATGAGCAAATCCTCTAAAGGTGTTATCAAGTAAGAACACCCTAATGTTATTTTTTCTATTCCAATATTAAACAAATACATCTGTAAGCATGTACACATTGAGGAACCAATCACTGTCCATATGCACTCTGTACTAACCCAATGTAACTGTACTATGATCTATACGATTGGTATGCAAGACAAGTTTTTCACTGTACCTCGGTACAAGTGACAATAATAAACCAATACCAATGACAAATCAGTTTCCAGACCACTTGTGTCAAGAGGCTGCCTGCTGTCTAATTTTGCAGCTGCCGTTCTAATACAGCACAGTCTTTATTAACACAGCTGAATCTTGTGATTTAAAATGATCAGTGGTTGTATCAACACATTCAATGGAAGTATGTTAAAAGCTGATTCTTTCTAATGGTAATGGTTCTATATTAACTGTATATTCTCCAACTAATAACCCTAACATTTTTTAACTGGTGTTCTAGCATTAGCAATGTACAATGGAAAATGTTTTGTTACTATGCTTCTCGAATATAATAAAATTTAATATTCTAATACAGAAATTAGAGGTGGTTTGACTGCCACAGTTTGAGCATCATTGCTTTGGAATGATGCTTACGCAGTTTAGGTTACACAACTTATACAGCTTCTGATCTGTTCTTGCCGCTGTAGTGTTTGTGTGGCTGGTCTAGTTGAGTTTCTATTCAATTGTGACTCCCAGGATATTGTTGACGACAACACCTTCACCAAGTCCCTCAAGTGCAGGTGGCTAGATTTTCTCATTGCCAAGCTGGTCATTGCCTGGTACTTTTGTGGTTCAAATGTTATTTGCCTGAATTTTGTCAAGGTCTTGCTGTATTCAGGAATGGATTGCTTTATTTGCTGAAGAGTTAAAAATTGGCAATGAACATTGCACAATCATCAGCAAACTTTCCTAATTCTCACCTTACAAGTTCACAGGTAAGCAGCTGAACATGGTTAGGCTCAGGACACTATTGTGGAGGACATCTGCAATGATGCATTGTTACTGAGACAACTCTGATGCCACACTGTCAAATGCACAGAGATTTGCTACTTTTGCAGGTTTCCCCAGACTACAGGCATTTATAGACTACATTCATGTACATCTCCCGGCAATATCATGCCAGCAATACCAATCTGCAACTCCAAAGGATCTTGATGACTACATTGTCCCGGGAATGCAGCCTTTGGACAATGTGGTCCAAATTCTCATGTAATGCCTTAAAAGAGTTGTTGCCTGGGGATTGATGATAGCTAAGTTTTGACGGTGATGCAAAACAACCTAGAAATTGTCATTACCATGTTTCACTCTGAAAACAAACAAAAAAATCAATTTTCAAATGCACAATGTCGAAAGGAGAGTGTCATGCAATTAAGCTTCAAAGCAATAAATTAATTTATTTAGAAAAACTTGGTTTTGCCTATAACTTTAGAATAAAGAGCCCATTAAGGCAGTAAAATTAAAGCACGTGTGGATAAAAAATTCTTCAATTTTATGTATAAAATCAATTTGCATTTTTTTGACCTTACACTGACAAGCATCTGTAAACAATAGCAGGTGATATACTGAAAAGTGTTAAAGAAACTCCTTACCAACATGAGTCTGAGCTGCGAAATGTAGAACTACGTGAATTTTTTCAGTTCCAAATAATAGCTTCATAAAATGTTCATCACAAATATCACCCTATAAATAGAAAAATTCTGTAATTATATACGACTTAGATCCTTACAAAAGGCCCATATTTATGTTTCATTGAATTCATAAGTACTAAAAGTAATATAAAATACTCCAATCATGATTACAACAAAAGAAAATGAACAAAGAAAATACACAAAGATAAAACATCTTACAAAATATGCAGGACCTTTTTGTTTTAAACACATATAACTCTTGCTGATCCTGAATTTGTGTCATGCATCAATGGAGAGAGATCAGTAGAAAAACAAAATTCTGATTTATTTCAAACAACATCACTTGTTTTTGGATGGATGCAAACAACTCCACGGCACAGATAGACAAAGAGAAGATTGTCTTAGTAACCTGGCAAACATTCATTCCTCATCCTTGTCTGACACCAACATAAAGGTAGCAAAAAAAAACTAAACTAAGTTAATATAGAATTTTTTTCTAACTATATTTCAATCATGTTTGCCTACTTGGGTGGTTACAAAAGTTGCCATGATACTTCCTGAAAAACAGGAGTTTAATAATGCTTTGAGCAACCTTCATCTCTCAAACAATTTCACCAAAAACAAACTAATCAACTGTCTTCTTGGTATTTACAGGATTTCAGTATATGTGAATTGATTGCTGTCTTTTATGTAGAGGAAGCATTTCCACTGATTGAGCAGAAGAGGACTAGTGGGCATAATCTGAAAAATAGAGCCAGGTCTTACAGGAGTGATGTTAGGAAACACTTAACTTCAAGAGTGAAGTTAGAATGCAGGAGATAGTAGAAATTTATAATAACCTTCCACAAAGGCAATTGAAACTTCGTCAGTTTTGATAATGGTTTTGACAACTGGAAATATTAAAAAAATAAGGATATATGGAGTTGGCAAAAGATCAACCAGGATTTCACTGAAAAGCTAGATAACCTATTCCTGTTCCAGAGCTTCATAAACAAGGGTGTACTTCAAATATTATTCACTGATGTAGAGGTAATCATATAAATGTGAAATATCTTTCTAACTATTCTGTCAACTAGATCATTAATGCTGGATTTGTTCTAGTGTCATTGTTAGAAGCAATCATGACTGGGTAGAAACATTTCAGCACAGTAGCAGAAATTCCAGTAGAACATTTATTTATGGAATGATTAGTCTCCACATGATGGCAGCAACATAACAATCAATGTAAAATATGAAGGATAACTAATGACAGCATTCTGAATGTCAAGGACTGTCATTTTTCAAGATGCAAGATTTAAGCCCTCAACCTACACTTACACAAACAATGTGTACTTCACATTATTGGCCTGCATTTCCCCTGATGGAAGTGCAATCCTTTTTCACTGGTGCTCTAAAACTTATACTATGATGTGAATGGAAAAGATCATGAGGAATAAGAAAATGGCAGTGAAATTTAAAAAAAATGTCTTTGTCTTCATAGGAGACACAAAACAAAAACCCTGCTTTAAAAGCCAATCAAGTAGGAGTCATTCAAATGAAATGTAAAGGGACAGTACACTGTTAATGGCAAGACCCTTAACAGTGTTGATGTACAGAGGGATCGAGGGGTCCTAGTCCACAGGTCCCTGAAAGTGGCTGCAGAGGTTGATAGGATGGTAAAGAAGGCATACGGCATGCTTGCCTTTTTTAGTTGAGGCACTGAGTTCAAGAGTCGGGAAGTTATGCTGCAGCTTTATAAAACTCTAGTTAGGCGGCATCTAGAGTATTGCATTCAATTCTGGTCACCCAATTATAAGAAAGATGCTTTGGAGAGGATGCAGAAGCAGTTTACCAGGAGGCTGCCTGGACTAGAGGGCATGTGCTATAAGGAGAGATTGGACAAATTTTGTTGTTTTCTCTGGAGTGGTAGAGGCTGAGGGAAGATCTGACAGAGGTTTATAAGATTATGAGAGGCACAGATACAGTTGACACTTGGTATCTTTTTCCCCTGGGCCGAATGTCTAATACTAGAGGGCATGCATTTAAGGCGTGGGGGGGCGGGTGTAAGTTCAAAGGAGATATGCGGGGCAATTTTTAAAAAATATATACAGAGAGTGGTGGATGTCTGGATTGTGAAGCTGGGGTGGTGGAGGAGACAAATATAATAAAGGCGTTTAAGAGGCTCTTAAGATAGGCACATGAACGTGCAGAGAATCGACATTGTGTAGGCAGAAGGGATTAGTTTAGTTAGGCACTTAATTACTAGTTTAATTAGTTTGGCACAACATTGTGGGCTGGAGGGCCTGCTTCCATGCTGGACTGTTCTATGTTCTACGAAATGGGAGCATTCAGCGCCAACATGATCCCAAAAGGACCAAAACTTAAAAATAACAAGTCCAAGAAACCCTGTGTGTCAAGGGATATCGAGGGCAGGATTAAAAAAAAGAACATATGCCAGGAGAATGTTATGCATGACAGGAAAAATGTGATTAAGCTAGAGAGGGTACAGAAAAGATTCACAAGGATGCTGCCTGGATTATTGGGCTTGAGTTATAAAAAGAGATTGGTAAGCCTGGGTCTGTTTTCCCTGGAGCAGAGGAGGCTGAGAGGTGACATGATAGAGGTAAATAAATTGTGAAGAGCATAGATAGGGTAGATTGCCAGAGTCTGCTTCCCATGGAAGGCATGTCCAGAACTAGAGGGCATAGGTTTAAGGTGAGAGTGAGGAGGTTTAAAGGGGATCTCAGGGGTAAATTTTTCACACAAAGAGTAATTGGTATCTGGAATGTGCTGCCAGATGAGGTGGTGAAGGCAGAAACAATAGCAACATTTAAGAGGCATCTGGACAGATATCTGAATGAGCAGGGTATAGAAGGATATGGAATTAATGCAGGCAAGTGGGATTTATATCGATAGGCACAATGGTCAGTATAGATGTGGTGGGCCAAAGGGCCTATTTTTATGCTGTACAACTCTATGATCTCAGGGAATCTTGAGATATAGGGAATTGAAAAAAGGAAGGCTCTTTAGTAGTACAAGTCATCCACAGGTTACAGCAGGGTTCCGTTCCGTGAACTCTTTGTAAACTGAACAATTTACTAGTCAGAAATGCGGCCATGAACCGAATTTGCACATGTCAGAAGATGGTTGCGACCCCACAGTAGCTGGCAAATCTATACCACTGGACTCCCAAATGCTTGCTTGAACACAAGTGCTGTACAAAAGTTGGGAGTTCGTAAACTGGGGAGTACTTGCATAGAAAGTAGGTGTATGTGGGTGTTTTCTTAAACAAAGAAATCAGGAAGCCAAGGAGGGACACAAAATATCACTGACAGACAAGATTACAGAAACTCCAAAGTATTCTGTAGGCATTTTAGGTGTAACCAAGGACAGAGTAGGGCCCATTAAGAACCAAAATAGTAATCTGTGCATGGAGCCAGAGGATGCAAGTGAGGTCTTAAATGAATACTTCTTATCTGTATTCACTAAGGAGAACAACATGATAGTTGGAGAATTCAGGGACGAGGAAGGTGACATTCTGGAGCATGTCATCATTAAAAAGGAGGTATTAGGTATCTTAATAGGCTTAAAAATGGATAAATCCCCAGGGCTTAATGAAATGTATCCCAGGCTGCTATGGGCAGCAAAGGAGGAGATTGCTAGGGCCCTGATAAAGACTTTTTAAATCTTCACTGGACACATGACTAGAAGAAAGCAATTGTGGTAAGTTTATTCAAGAAGGGCAGCAGGAATAAGCCAGGAAATTACAGGTCTGTGAGTCTAATGCCAGTACAATGCAAGTTATTGAAAATAAATCTGAGAAACAGGATTAATCTATACTTGGAAAGACAGGAATTAATCAAGGATGGTCAGCATGATTTTGTTAGGTAGAAATCCTGACTGACCAACTTTCTTGATTTTGTTTTGATGAGGTAATAAAATGCAGTGTAGTGCAGTTGATGTCGTCTATATGGACTTTAGCAAAGCCTTTAACAAGAACACACATGTGAAAAGTCCAGCAGGTTAATGTCCATAGAATCCAGGGCAAGTTGACAAATTGGATCCAAAATTTGTTTCGTAATGAGACAGAGGGTGAGCGTAGAGGGTTGTTTTTGTGAGTAGAAGCCTGTTACCTTTGGTGTACCACACAAATCAGTGCTGGGCACCATGACTATTATATACATCATTGATTTGGATATGAATGTTGGAAGTATGATTTGTAAGTCTGCAAATGATATGAAAATTTGTGGTGTTGTTGTTAATAATGAGGATAGTCAAAGACTACAGGATGATATTGATCAATTAGTAATATGGGCAGACCATGGCAAATGGAATTTAATCCTGAGATGATGCACTTTGGGAGGACTAAGGGGTAAAACATTCACAGTGAACAGTAGGGCCCTAGGGGATATTGAAGAACAGAGGAACCTCAGTGTACAAGTCCAAGGATCCATGAAGGTGGAAGCATAGGTCAAAAAGTTGGTGAAGAAGGCATATGGAATATTGGAATTGGTTCATTATTGTCACATGTACTGATGTACATTGAAAAGCTTGTCTTACTTACTGTTCATACAGATCAATTCACTACACAGTGCATTGAGGTAGCACAAGGTAAAGCAATAACAGAATGCAGAATAAAGTGTAACAGCTATAGAGAGAGTGCAGTGCAGGTAGACAATAAGTTGCAAGGTCATAATGAGGTAGGTTGTGAGGTCAAGAGTCCATCTTATCGCAATAGGGAACCATTCAATAGTTTTATAACAGCAGGGTAAGAAGCTGTCCTTGAACCTGGTGGTATGTGCTTTCAGGCTTTTGTATCTTCTGCCTGATGGGAGAGGGGAGAAGAGAATATCCGGGATGGGTGGGGTCTTTGATTACGCTGGTGCTTTACTGAGGTACCAAGTATAGACCGTGATGTGCTGAGCTGTGCCCACAACTCTCCGCAGTTTCTTGCGGTCACAGGAAGAGCAATTGCCATACCGAGCAATGATGCTTCCAGGTAGGATGCTTTCTAAGGTACATTGATAAAAATTGTTAAGGGTCGACGAAGACATGCCAAATTTCTTTAGCCTCCTGAGAAAGTAGAGGCGCTGGGGAGCTTTCTTGGCCATGGCATCCACGTGGTTAGACCAGGACAGGATATTGTTGATGTTCACTCCTAGGAATTTGAAGCTCTCGACCTCCTCACCGTTGACGTAGACAGGAGCACGTGCACTGTCCCTGTTTCTGAAGTCAACGACCAGCTCTTTTGTTTTGCTGACATTGAGGGAAAGGTTGTTGTCATGACATCAAGTCACTAAGCTCTCTATCTCCTTCCTGTACTCCGACATCATTATTTGAGATACGGCCCACTAAGGTGGTATCGTCTGCAAACTTGTAGATGGAATTAGAGTAGAATCTGGCTATGCAGTCGTGAGTGAATAGGAAGTAGAGTATGGGGCTTAGGGCGCAGCCTTGGGGAGTGCCAATGTTGAGAATAATCATGGTGGAGGTGTTGCTGCCTATCCTTACTGATTGCAGTCTGTAGGTCAGGAAGTCAAGGATCCACATGCAGAGGGAGATGTTGAGTCCCAGGTCTCAGAGCTTGGTGATGAGTTTGCTTGGAATTATAGTATTGAATGTGGAGCTGTAGTCAATAAACAATACTCTAACGTAGGGGTCTTTGCTGTCAAGATGCTCCAGAGATAAGTGTAGGGCCAGGAACATGGCGTCCGCTGTAGACTTTTTCAGCGGTAGGCGAATTGTAGTGAGTCAAGGTTGTCTGGGAGCTGAAGTTAATGCATGCTATGACCAGCCTCTCGAAGCACTTTACGATGGTGGATGTCAGAGCCACTGGGCGGTAGTCATCAAGGAACGTTACCTTGTTTTCCTTAGGTACTGGGATGAGAGCGGTCTTCATAAAGCAGGTGGGAACCTCAGATTGAAGCAGGGAGAGATTAAAAATGTCTGCAAATACTCCCACCAGTTGATCTGCACAGGATCCAAGGACACAGCCAGGGACACCATCCAGGCCAGGTGCCTTTTGCGGGTTTACTTTCCAGAAGACTGATCTTACGTCCGCATCGGTGACTATGGGTTCAGTTGCATTGGAAGCTGTCAGGGTGGGTGGTGACATACTAATCCCCTTCTGTACAAAATGTGCAATAGAATGCGTTAACCTCATCGGGAAGGGATGTGCTGTTGTCAGCAATGCTGCCTGACTTTGTTTTGTAGCCCGATATAGCATGCAAACCCTGCCATAACTGATAGCTGGTCTGGGACTCGATTTTGAATTGGTATTGTCTCCTGGCATCTCTGATAGCTTTATGGAGTTTGTATCTCAATTTCTTGTGAAGTTCAGGGTCATCTGATTTGAATGCTGCAGTCTTAGACTTCAGTAAGGAGTGGATCTCCTGGATCATCCATGGTTTCTGGTGTGGGAACACCCAGATTGTTCCCTTTGGTACACAGTCATCAACACACTAGTGACATACTCCTCTAGGCTGGCAGCTGAGTCTTTGAACATGGACTAGTCTACTGACTCAAAGCAGTCGTGTAGAAGCTCACCTATTTCCTCAGACCAAACAGCTCATCTATTTGCCTTCATTAGCAGGTACATAGAAAGTAAGACCTGGGAGGTTATGGTACAATTTTATAAAATGTTGGTTAGGCTATAGATGGAGTACTGTGTAAATTTCTGATCACCACAAGTGTAATTGCACTGGAGAGGGAGCCAAGGAGATTCACCAGGATGTTACCTGGTTTGGAGTGCTTCCGTTAGGAGGCGAATCTGCAGAGAACAGGTTTGGTTTCTTTGGAGTGGAGGAGGCTGAAGGGGAGATCTGACAAGAGGTATAGAAAATTATGAAGGGCATAGATCGGGTGGACAGCAAGGAACTTTTCTCCATATAAGAGGCACCTAAAAGTAAAAAGCATAGGCTTACAGAAAGGGGCAAGAGATTTAAGGGGATCTAAGAAAGAACTTTTTCAATCCAAGGGTGGTTGGGAACTGGGAAAAAAAATGTCTGCATGGGTGTTGGAGGAAGCTACTCTTACTTATTTAAGAAGTACCCAGATAAGCACTTGAATTACCAAGGCACAGAAGGCTGTGGACCAAGCACTGGCAATAGGATTACTATAGATAGGTACTTGATGATCAGCTTGGACATATTGGGCTGAAGGGCTGGTTCTGTGTTGTACGATCTATAAGGATTAATGATCTAGTGAGCATGCAGAACTGAAATTAGTGTTTGGGTAAAAATTAAACACTAGAGAAGTTGGTGAGACTGAAAGATGATGAATCCCAAGGAAATACTGATGTGTTTCCCAGTGTTGTGAAAGAGGTACCCATAGAAATACAGGATACTATGGTTAACATTTTCCAAAATTTATCAGTTCTAGAATTGTCCTGCAGAATTGAGAATATTTAAAAAAAGGTGGGGGAGAGGGGAATTACCGATCTGTTAGCCTAATATCAGCAGTAGGAAAGCTGGAATTTATAATGAGGATGTAATAAGAGAACACGTGGAAAATAATAGGATTGGCCAGTGTCAACATGGATTTATGAAAGGGTTATCACGTTTGATTAATCTGTTGGAACTTTGAGTAGATAACTAGTACAGTAGAACCATTGAAAGTAGTAAGGACACAATGTTCAGTGTGGCAATCTTCAACATCTATCAGCTTGGAAATATCAACACCAACCAAAGCAGATGAGTCCTGAAAAACATGGCTGGCAGACTGGGGTTGTGCAGGTAGCGATTGAATCAACATGAGAAAGAAACTCTCGAGCTTGTTCTCATTGATCAACCTGTGGCAGATGCATCTGTCTGTGATAACCAGTGTACAACCCTCATGGAGACCAAGTCCCATCTTCACATTGAGGACACCCTCCATCGTGTTGCGAGGCACTACAATGGTGCTAAATGGAATAGACTCAGAACAGATCTGGCAGCTCAAAATTGGGCATCCATGACACTGTGGACCATAAGCCACACCAGAACTGTTTACTACCACAATTTGTCACATCATGGCCAGGCATTACTGCCAAGCCAGGGGATTAACCATGCTTCAATGAGAATGCAGAAGGGTATGCAGAGAGTAGAGCTGCAACTTAGGAGTAAATGTGTGAAAAAGCATGCAATAGACAGAGCTATCTAACCTCACAACCAACAGATCAAATGGAAGCTCTTCAGTCCTACCACAACTAGTCGTGGATGGTGCTTTACAATCAGGCAGCTACTGGGAGGAGCTTCCAAGAATATTCACACTCTCAATGATGCCAGGACCCAATCTATGAATGCTAAAAAAAAAGGGTTAATTTGCTACTATGTTCAACCGGAGGTGTCACCTGCCTCCTGAGGTTCCCATTATCACAGAAGTCAGTCTCCAGCCAACTTCATTCACTCTATGAATGACGATATTGGAAACAGCAAAGGCACCATCCCAGCTGTATTACAGAAGACCTATGCTCCAGTAGCAGATGCAGCTCTCGTCAATCTGTTCCAATACAGTTGCAACACTGGCATCTGGCAGACAATGTGCAAGATTGCGCAGGTAGGTTCTGTTCGCAAAAAGTAGGATAAATCTATTCCAACTAATTACCACCAAATCAGTTACTTGCAATCATCACGAAAGTGATGGAAACAGTTGTCAACAGTGCTATCAAACACCAATGCCAAATTTGGTTTTCTCCAGGACCATTTCATTCTAGTATCCATCACAGCTTTGGTCCAAACATGAACCAAGGAGCTGAATTCCAGAGATGAGGCAAGATTGAATACTCTTGAAATCAAGGCAGCATTTGACCAAATGTGGCATCATGGAGACCCGGTAAAACCGAATGGAAAAAGACAGGACAAGTCTATGATTTAAAGTCCTAAATTGGGACATCTAATTTTGAAGGTATTAGATGGGAACTTGCAAAGGTTGATTGAGAGAGGCTGTTAGCATGTGAAGTGACATCTGGCAACTAGGAGAAGTTTAAAAGTGAGATAGGGAGAGTTCAAGGCCAACATGTTCCTGTTAGATTGAAGGGCAACGATGGCAGGTTTAGGCAGCTGGGATCAAGTGACTCCCTTGAGAAACATAATGGATGGAGGATACACTTAAGTAGGAAATCAGGAGGGCATAAAGGGAATACAAGATATTCTTGGCAGATAAGGTGAAGGAGAATCCTAAAAGATTTTACAATATATTAAGAGCAAAAGGGTAACTAGGAAGAGAAGAGATCCCCTTAAAAGATCAGTGTGGCTGTCTTATGTATGGAGCCAGGGGAGATGGACGAGGTCTTAAATGAATACTTCTTGTCTATATTTACCGTGGAGAGGTCATGGAAGCAAGGGGATTCAGGGAGAACAGTGATGTCCTGAAACGTACTGGCATTGAATCCCTGGACCTCAGCAAGTGCATCCATGGATGTTATGGGAAGAAAAATTGGTGGTGTGGTAGATAGCGAATGTTGTCTAAGGTTACAACGGGATTTAGATCAGCTGGAAAAGTGGGCAAAGGAATGGCAGATGAAACTTAACTCAAATAAGTGCAAAGTGATGCACTTTGGAAAGTTAAACCAGAGCAGGATATGCACAGTATGTCCTGGGGAGTGTTGTAGAACAGTGAAATCTTGGGGTACAAATACATAGTTCCCTGAAAGTGGTGACTAAGGTAGACAAGGTGGTGAAAAAGGCACATGGTGTGCTTGCCTTCATCAGACAGGACATTGAGTTGGGATGTCATGTTACAGCTGTACAAGACATTGGTGAGACCGCACCTGGAGCATCACGTGCAGTTCTGGTCACTAGACTATAGGAAGGATATGATTAAGCTACAGAAGGTGCAGAAAACATTCATAAGGATGTTGCCAGGACTGCAGGGCTTGTGTTATAAGGAGAGACTGGATAGGCTGGTATGGTTTTCCCTGGAACAAAGTAGGCTGAGTGGTGACCTTATGGAGGTGTACAAGATCAAGAGAGACATAGATAAAGTGGATGGTCCATAGTCTTTTCCCCATGGTCGAGGAGTATAAAACTAGAGGGCATAGGTTTAAGGTGAAAGGGGAAATACTTAAAGGGGACCTGAGGGGATGGTTTATCCATACAGAGAATGGTGGGTATATGAAATGAGCTGCCAGAGGAAGTGCTAGAGGTGGGTACAATTGCAGTGTTTAAAAGATATTTGGACAGGTTCATGGAGAGGAAAGGTTTAGAGGGATATGGGCCCAATGCCAGTAAATGGGACTAGCTCACAAAGGCAACTTGATTGGCATGGACGAGTTGGGCCGAAAGACCTGTTTCTGTACTCTATAACTCTATAAATTCAAATGGGCATCAAAGGGAATACACTCCACTAGTTAGGGTATTACCTCACACAACGCAAGATAGTTGGGGTTGTCAAAGATTAGTCATTCCAGCCCCAGGACATTGATGCAGGAGTTCCTCAGGGCAGTTTTCAAGGCTGAAATATCTTCAGCCTCTTCATTGTTAATCTTTCATTGATGCTAAGATTAGAAGTGAGAATGTTTGCCATTAGAAGTGAGAATGTTTGCCTACGATTGCACAATGTTCAATTGCATCAGCAAATGCTCAGCAGATGAAGCAGTTCATGTCTAGCTGCAACAAGACCTAGATCACATTCATGGGTTTGGGCTATTAAGTGGCAGATTTTATTCACACTTCAAAAGTATCAAACAAGAACCACTTCTAACAAGAGGGAGTCTAATTACCTATTCTTGACATTCAATAACATTTATCATTACCAAATTCCCCACCAGCAACATTCTGGGGATAACCATTAATCCAGAAACTCGACTGGAGTAGCCACATAAATTATAGTGGCTCCAACCATAAGAGGACAGGTATCCTGCAACAAATGACTGACATCTCCACATGCTGAAGTTTTTGTGCCATCTACAAGATACATCAGGAATATGATGGTGCACTCATCATTTGTCTGTTCTCTCAAGCTACTGGACACCAGCCAAGACAGATCAATTCACTGGAATGAAGTCCCATCAACCACCCTAAGTGTACAAAGTGGCTGCAGCACGTACTAGCTAATCCAACACCCAAACTCATGACCTCCACCACCAAGGATGTGGGCAGCAGGTACATGAGAATGCAACAATCTGCAGGTTCCACTCCAAGGATTGAAATAAGGCAAAATTTCTTCACTCAGAATTTTCTACTCCGGAGGGCAGTGGAAGCTCAGGTCATTGAGATCATTCAAGACAGAAGTTGATAGATTTCTGAATACTAAGGGGATCAAAGGATACCAAAATAGTGCAGGAAAATGATGTCGAGGTAGATCAGCCATTATCTCAATGAATGCAGAGCAGGCTCAAAGGGCCAGATTGCCTACCCTTCTTCCTAGTTCTTAAGCAAATGAAGTACATTCCAGAGCAGTAACATCCTCAATACATTTTCATGTTATTAGAACAATGTGACATTGCTACTTAAATATTTTGAAGTAAATCATATCATCACTTACAATGCTGGTGTCAAATGCATCTTGATGCCAGTCAGTCTGTTACAGAAAATCTGGACCCCAGCATTGTACTTTTCCCTATGTGGACTACATTGAAGGAGTCAGCATTGCTCTATTGGATCTATTAAAAAAGCTTTTTTCCCCCTATTTTATAATTAAAGGTTATTTCAAAATTGTTACTGAGCTGGTCTCCCACAAAAGTAATTCTGAACAGTGCAATGGGGGTTGATTATCATATGAGCTTAATGGTTTAAAGATTTAAATACCTTTATAAATTTGTAGTTTTTTCTGCTGGAAACCGATTTCAAGTTCTTTAGGCTTGCACAGTAATCAAGCTGTAGGAGGAAAAGTAGTGATTAAGGAATTTGAAAATATTAGAACTAATTTTTCTAAGTCCTTGTTAACTTGCTTTTGCAGATCCACTTAGTGGCAAGGTCAGCCCTGTATTACTGGAAGTGTTGGTAAATGTAGTGCTACGTATAGAACTATATGGTGCAATGGTAGTAAATATAGTGCTACACACCTGTGGCGTCCAGCAAATCCTGTTTGCCATGAGATGGATTGCATTTGATATGCTGTGCCAGCTAAATTTCAATAGTCGATGTGTGACCAGAGCTGGTGTCGGGAACAGCATGGGTCAGGAATTTGGGTAGGTTTGCAGCTAGTGCTAGAACCAGAGACTGCAGTGCTTGACAAGCTAAAAGATACAAGCTGAAACTTGCATGAAAATGTTATAGGAATGACTACTGTATTTCATTGTAGCCTTAATGTCATTGCCAGTGGTATCTGTGGTTTTTTTGTTAACTGCGCAAAGTCTGTGTCCCTATCCCTTGCAAATAACAAGGAGTTAATGTAATACAACTTCATTGTTTTTAACCAAACTCACCTTGTCCAAATTTATGATCAAATAATTCGGATATCTCTCCAGCAGGCAAATAATCACATGCGAGGCACTTCAAAACAGAAACACATTGGATCATTTGCTTAGTAAAAAGCAATATAAAGCTCAAATTATCTGGGACTTGCACATTTTGAACAATCTAGTAAGTTGAAATTTTGTCACAAAGAGGGTGTTGTACTGATAGAGGACACATAAACCATCTAACACAGATAAATCAATTGATATTTGATTTTGAAATCTGATACTCATCATCAATGCAAGAACTGAATACAATGTTATCTTTCACCTTGTATAGGGTAGCACAAATATAGTAAAAGGTAGGGCACTAAGGAATATTGCTCAACAGAGAGACTAGGAGTCCAAGTTCATAGTTCCCTGAAAGCGGCAATACAGGACGATAGGGTGCTGAGGAACACATATGGTATGCTTTCATAGGTTGGGCACAGAATACAAGAGTTGGGACATTACATTACAATTTTATAAAACATTGGTTAGGCCACACTTGTGCAGTTTTGGTCATTACACTACTGGAAGAATGTGATTGTGCAGGAGTGCAGAGGATGTTACCTGGATTGGAGAACTTTAGTAATGGGAGAGACTGGAATAGACTGGAATAGCTTGGCCTTTTTGCCCCCTGGAGGAAGGAGGCTCAGGGATAACCTGATAAAATTATGAGAGGCACTGATAGGGCAGAGTCAAAATCTTTCTCCCATGGTAGGGGTATCAAATACAAGATGGCATAGGTTTAAGGTGAGAGAATGGAGTTTTAAAGGAGATACAAGGGTTAAGTTGTTTTTTCTCTCCACAGAGAGCATTTGATATCTGACATGTGGTGCCAGAGGAAGTGGCAGAATCAGATGCAATTACAATACTTAAGATACAATATAGACAGCCACTTAAATAAGCAAGGCATAGAAGGATACAGTTCTAATGTGGACAAATGGGATTAATGTTGATGGGCAAAATGGTCGGTATGGTGCGGCAGGCTGAATGGACTGGTTCTGTGCTGTACAACTCTATTAAAGAAGTACATGGCACCAGGTGCATGAGAACATCACAACATGCACATTCTCCTCTAAGGGTGCACATCATCCCAATGTGGAAATATCTTCTCCATTGTCACTGAATTTAAATCTGGGAACACACCACCCAACTGCATTCTGGGAATGGGTTCACATGAATGACTGCAGCAAGATAGACTTTCTCAAGGGCAATTGGGGATGGGCAATAGTTGCTAGCCTTGCCAGCGATGCCTAGGTTCCCGAAAAAACATTGAAGCCGATTTTTTCTGATCGTGCTCAGTTTTTTCGCTTCCACGTGTCTAGTAACAGATGTCGGCCAATGCTGATGATGGAAAGCGAAAAGCCCATTTACAAATTGTTGATATTTCAGCCAGATGGTTCAATTCCATAAAATTTTAGTTATTTTTAGGCTCTGATGCAGGGTTTCAACCCAAAATGTCAATAATTTCTTTCCTTCTACAGATGCTGCTCAACCCACTGAGTTCTTCCATATTGTTTGTTGCTGTATTTTTTTAAATTGAAGTGCAAATTTCAACTGGCATTGTTTGGTGGAGCAGACTCAAGTAGCTAAATGACCTACTCCAGTTCATACTTTTTATAGTCTACATTATATTGCATCTGCCAAGTCTTGTCCACTTATTCAATCAGACCGCAATCAGTGAGGATAGGCAGCAATACCTCCGGCATGATTATTCTCAACACTGGTGCCCAACAAGGCTGCATCCTCAGCCCTCTACTCGACACCCTATACACTCATGACTGTGTGGCCAGATTCTGCTCTAACTCCATCTACAAGTTTGCAGATGATACCACCGTGGTAGGCCATATCTCAAACAGCGATGAGTCAGAGTACAGGAAGGAGATAGAGAGCTTAGTGGAATGGTGTCATGACAACAACCTTTCCGTCAATGTCAACAAAACAAAAGAACTGGTCATTGACTTCAGGAAAGGGGGCGGTGCACATGCACCCATCTACATCAATGGTGCTGAGGTCGAGAAGGTTGAGAGCTTCAAGTTCCTGGGTGTGAACATCACCAACAGCCTGTCCTGGTCAAATCACATAGATGCCACAGCCAAGAAAGCTCACCAGCGCCTCTACTTCCTCAGGAGGCTAAAGAAATTTAGATTGTCCCCTTTGACTCTCACCAACTTTTACAGATGCACCATAAAAAGCATCCTATCTGGATGTATCAGGGCTTGGTACGGCAACTGCTCTGCCCGGGATCGCAAGAAGCTGCAGAGAGTTGTGGACACAGCCCAGCGCATCACAGACACCAACCTCCCTTCCTTGGACTCTGTCTTTACCTCTCGTTGTTTTGGTGTAGCAGCCAGCATAATCAAAGACCCCACCCACCCGGGACATTCTCTCTTCTCTCCTCTTCCATCGGGTAGAAGATACAGGTGCCTGAGGGCACGTACCACCAGACTTAGGGACAGCTTCTACCCCACTGTGATAAGACTATTGAATGGTTCCCTTATACAATGAGATGGACTATGACCTCACGATCTACCTTGTTGTGACCTTGCACCTTATTGCACTGCACTTTCTCTGTAGCTGTGACACTTTACTTTGTATTGTTACTCTTTTTACCTGTACTGCATCAATGCACTTTGTACTAATGTAACTGCACTGTGTAATGAATTGACCTGTACGATTGGTTTGTAAGACAAGCTTTTCGCTGTACCTCGGTACGTGAATATAATAATAAACTAATAAACCAATACCAATTTATCTATCTACCCTTACAACCTCTTTACATCCTCTTCCCTACTCACAATGTAATTTTGAATGATCAGCAAACTAGACATTGGGTCAAGTATGGCTTGCTTTGAGTCTAAACCTATGGATTTTGAGGTGGCTGAAGAGTCCTTTATTGAAAACAAACTATCACCAGTGATGCAGAAGGTGCTCAACAGCACAGAGAGGTGGGTAACATGGGAAGTGAGGCACTTTTTCCACCATTTTTACTGGGCTTCGACATGGTTCCAACTAAGAGACTTTTGGATCCCAATGCTTTACTGGATACTCATTCACCATTTTGTTCTGTAAGGATTCCCAAACTGGTGAGAATGTTACATCCCCCCCCCCAACCAAACCCACCCCCACTCCCCCTCCCATACCCCCCAAGGAGGCTTTGACAAGATTCTTGGAGCATTTTCTGTCTTCCTGGTGATTTCATACCGTGCCAGCACTGTCTGTCTCCGTGTTCTCCCCAGACCCCACCGACACTAGCCCTCCGGCAGACCAAGTGTCCCTGTACCAGCTCCCTCAGCTCAGCTAGCTGAAGGCTCCCCCCACACTGCTTATGGCCATATGCTGTTCCCATTGACGGAACCGGGTGTGGTTTACCCTGTCAGATCCATACCCTCCCCCACGTTGCCAGGGCATCAGAAACCTACATGAAGCCGGCGCCACCCGTCACCAGCAGCCGCTTCTCAAACGTTGCAGGATCCGCACCGACCGCTTCAGACATCCTGCCGCGCAGCTCCAGCTGCCGTAAAGCACGCACTGACGGTTTAAACACAACATTTCGCCTTACAATCTGAATACAGTCGCTTGTAAAAATACTCACGTTACAAAACTAATAATTAAAACGTATCGTCGCTGTGTAATTTATTTTACTCCGGCACTTTTAGATCTATTTATTGGTTTATGTTTACCACAGTTTTCGGTAAGCACTTTACGACGCCGGTTGACACGTCGGAGCCGCGCCTTTTCTGTGCACAACTTGGTGCTGGGGTTGTCTCAACTTACCAATGGGTTTCTTGGGTGCAGACTGCTGAAGTGTCACGTTAGGGTGAGACTGGTTTGTAGTTAAGAGAGATAAGTGGCAGGAGGTAGCCAGATTGGGGCTTGAAGTAAGAACCGAGACAATGAGACTTCTAATTCTGGCCACTTTTGCAGAACTGGTGGTGTTGATGTGTGATGGGAAAACAGTGACTGGATCTTTCAGCAGTGATATTGCGAGACAGAGTGGAGCGCAGCAAGTTACTAAGTTTCTGTTTCATGGTAGGTGCTGATTAATTGTGAGGATTTATGCATTTAATACTTTGGCGTTTGTGTTACAATTATTTGGTTTAAAGTATGTACAACAGCCCAACATTGTCAGTATTCACTTAATTGCATTTTATCCGCCCAGGTCCAATTGTTTTGATAACTTGGCAGTGAAAAAATAAAATCTTTTAGTTGATCCGTTTGTTGACGCGTGGCTGATGGTTAGGAGCGAATTCCCTTTAATGATGTAATTACTACATTCCAAGGGAGCTAAGAGATGGAAGGGGGGAGGAGGAGGAGAAGGAGGGAGGGTGTGACTGTGGGCGTGGATATTCGGCGCTGCCAACGAAATCCTGACTCCATGACAAAGAGTGTCCTAAAATCGTTCATCTCAGAACGAGATGAGAACTGGAACCTTCTTGATCGAAATCCCGTTCAGAAACTAGACCAAAATAAGGGCCAGTACTATAATTGTTCAAGTCAGCAGCCCCATACCAACATCTGGTGCACCCGACCGACCAACCACAGCCCATCCTGCCATCTGGTCTTCTGGCCCCCAGCCCTGTCATCGTTGGGTTAGTGTGCAATATTAAAGCACAGATGATGGGGGGGGGGGGGGGGGGGGGGGGGGGCGGGGGAGTGGTTAATATACTGGCATGGACTGAGAATTGTTTGACTGGTAGGGAACAGGAATAGAAATGAATGTTTTTCTGGATGACAGGCAATGACGAAAGAGGGGTGCTGTAGGGATCAGTGCTAGGGTCCCAGCTATTAACAATACACATCAATGATTTAGTTAAAGGATCTAAATATAACATTTCCAAGTTTGCAAATGATGCAAAGCTGTGAGAAGGAGGAGAGGGGAGCAGCGGAAGGAGAATTTAAGCTGTGAGGTGGGTGCAAAGAGGGTCTAAAGTGATATACACAAGATGGGTAGGTGGGTAAATGAATGGCAGATGCAGTTTAAAATAGATAAAAGTGATGTTATCCACATTGCTGCTAAAAACAACAAGACATATCTGAATGGTGTTTGGGGGACAAGGAAGATGCAAAGAGACATAAGTGCTTTTGCTACCAGTCACTGAAAGCAAGTGTTCAAGTTGAGCAAGCTGTTAGGAAGGCAAGTGGTATGTTGGCCTTCTTTGCAAGAGGATTTAATTATAGGAACAAGGATGTCTTTCTGTTGTGAGATCCAATTTGGAGTTTTGTGTGTGGTTTTGGTTTCCGTGTCTTTGGGAGGATTTTCTTGCCATGGAGTTGGTGCAACGAAGGTTTACCAGACTGATTCCAGATGGCAAGACTGATGTGTGAAGGGAAATTAGGTTGATCCATATTCACAGGAGTTTTGAAGAATGAGAGGAAAATCTCATAAAAATCTGAAGTATCTAACAGTACCAGATATGGGGATGGCTGCTGGAGAGTTCAAAACTAGGAGTCACAGCCTCGAGATATGGGGCATGCCATTTTGAACTGAGATCAGGTGAAAGTTCTTCTTCCGGAGAATTCTCCATCACAGAAGGCAGTGAAGGCCAAGTCATTAAATATATTGAGGAAATAGAGACATTTCTTAATGTCAAAAAGATCAAGGCATATGGGGGAAAATGGGAACGGGCTATTGAACTGGATCAGAAGACAAACTGCTGGAAAAACTCAGCAGGTCAAGCAGCATCTGTGGACGCAAAGGAACGGTCGATATTTTCAGTCAAAACTCTGCATCAGGACTGAGAGTTTAGAGGGAAGTTGTCTAGTATAAAGAGGTGAGAGGGAGGGGTGAGACAGGGACTGGTGGGTGACAGGTGGAACCCAGCAAGTTTGGGGATGATAGGCAGATGGAGCCAGGTGATGGAGAAGTCTTGAGACACAAGCTGGTAGGTGATAGGTGGAAACAGATAAAGGAAGAATGATGGGCAGATGGGGAGAGGAAAGGAAAGTTGGGTCAAGGGAGAAGAAAAGCACATTAGATAGGCATGTGGGTGATGGGCAGGTTGAACAAGGTGGGGAAAGGTAATGAATCTAGGTAATGTGGGGGGGGGGGATTGAGAAGGTGAACAAAGGGGGAGAGGCAACCTGTAGACCAGTAAGAGTGGGAAAGTAACAAAGGGATTGTGGGTTATCTGAAGTGGATGATCAGCCATGATTTTGTTGGATGGTGGAATAGGCCCAAAGGTCCAGATGTCTTACTTGTGCTCCTATTTTCTGTGTTTTTATTCGCTTTCCCCTCCCTCAACCAAACCACCATCTGGATAATCCCACTATCTGGATTCCCCACAACCCTTAACTGTACCATCTGGACACCCCACTAACTTCGTCATCCTTTTTCTGGTTCCCCCCGCCCTCCATTCCCATCCACCCACTGTAATCTTTTACCCACCTTGCTAATCAACTATCTTTCCACATCTTCCTTCTCTAAAAACGTAAATCAAAAACTGTTTGCGCTATCCAAGGATTTGTGACACTGAGGGCAATAAATTTGCTTCATTTCCTTCTTGAGTGGGTGACCCCTTGTACTTAAACAGTAGCCTCTAACTCTAGATTCTCCCATAAGAGTAATCTTACTCTCCACATCCACCTGACAAGACTTGTCAAGATCTTATGTTTCAGTCAAGTCCTCTCTCACTCTTCTAATTTCCAGAAGATACAACCCTAGCCAGTTCCACATTTTCTCATGAGACAATCCACCCATTCCAGGTATTAGTCTAGTAAACCTCTGAATTACTTTCAATCCATTAACGTCCTTCCTTAAATAAGGAAATTCATACTGCACGTAGTACTCTAGATGTGATCTCATCAGGGCTCTATGTTACTAAAGCATAATCTCCCTATGTTTGTATTCAATTCCCTGTGCAATAGCATTGTGTTAGCTTTCTGTACTTGGTGTACCTGCATACCAGCCTTTTGGTGAATCATGGGACATCCAGATCCCTCTGCATCTTTGAACTCTGCAATCACTCAGCATATAGATAACGTGCTTTTTACTTTCTCTGCCAAAGTGGATGATTTCACATTTTTCTCCATCATACTTCATTTGCCAGATCTTTGTCCAGTCACTAAACTTGTGTACAGCCCTTTGTAGCATCCTTATTTCTCCTTCACAACTTAACTTCCTAATTATCTTTGTGTTATCAGCAAGATTAGCATATCTTCAGTACCTCCAATCAAGTGGATGTGAATTGTAATAAGTTGAAGCTCCAGCACCAATCCCTTTGGCAAACCAATCGCTACATCTCTATATCATGAGCTTTTATTTTCCGTAGTCTTTGCTGTGGCACCTAATCGAATGCCTTCTGGTTTCCCTTTGTCTACGGTCTCACGTGTTATTTCTTTAAAGGACTCCAATAAATTAGTCAAACTTGATTTCCATTTCACAGAACCATCCTGAATTTGCCTGGTTTCCTTGATTTTTTTTCTAAATATTTTGTTATAATGTCTTTAATACTAGTTGTAATATTTCCCCCTGATGTTAAGCTGTGTGGTGTGTAGTTTCCTGCTTTCCGTCTCCCTTTTTGAATAAAGAGTTACCTTTGATATTTTAGAACCTTTGATAGTTTCTGTTTCTCAGCTCTGGGGTTTACAGCTTTGTATATTACAAGTATTGGCGAAGAACTAGAAGCAATCATTCTAAGTCAGTGTCATCTCATTTCTGATCTTTCTACTCTTAGAAACAATTTCTTCTAATTTACACTTCTAGGGCAATCAAAAACTACTTTTGTCCGATCTTCATGAAAGAGGATACAAGTAACTTCCCAGAAATGCTAGGGAACCAAGAGTCCAAAGTAAAGGAGAACGTAAAGTAAATTACTATATTTAACAAAAATAGTGTTAAAAAAATTAATGAGATTGAAATCCTCAGGGTCTGATAATCTGCATCCCACAGTACTTAAAGAGGTAACTGTGAAAATAGTGGATGCATTGGTTGCACCTTTCAAAATTCTGTCAGTTATGGCTCCTGCAGATTGGAGGATGGCAGCTATAATTTCAGAACTTGAAAAAGGGGGCAGAGAGAAAACAGTTAACCTAAATGCACCTGACCTCCGTGTTATAGCCGTTCAGGTAACAGAAATTCGTCCGTGCAGAATTCACAAATCACTGCCCAAAAATTTGAGATACTGTAGCGAGGTGCTATGCACTGAGCTAAGAATGAAACACGCAGTCGGAGGTCTGAACTCGAAACCGATTTATTTTTCAACTACCCACGCTAACTTTTAAACCCGAAACAGATCCCGCCCTCTCCGGGCGGAAGTGACGCCCACGGTACGTCACCGAACTCTTCCTGCGCGCGGGCTTTCTCTCCTCTCTGTCAAAGAAGAAGGCCCGGCGCCATTTTGCTGCAGGGCCTTCATGCCGACGCGCGCTCCGTTCTTGGAGCCGGTTCGTTTGCTTTGGGGGTAGGTGGCTACGTGATCACCTTCCCCCCCCCCCCACAGAACCAGCAATACCCCTCCCAAAGTCCACAGTTTGGGATAGTCGCTGCTTGGGCGGTCTGCCTCTGCACCATGGAGCCTGAGCCTCGACAGTCTGCAACGTCCACATGGGCCAGTTTGAGCCAGTCTACCATGAAAACCTCCTCTTTCCCCCCAGTGTCCAGAACGTATGTGGACCCGTTGTTCCTCAGCACTTTGAATAGTCCCTCATATGGCCGCTGTAGGGGTGTCCGCTGCACATCCCTTCGAACAAAAACAAACTTACAGTTGTGCAGGTCCTTGGGTACGCAGGTCGGGGTTTGTCCATGTGGTGAAGTCGGTACGGGGGCCAGGTTGCCAAGCTTCTCGCGTAGCCTGTCCAGGACTGCTGCTGGTTCTTCTTCCTGCCCCCTTGGGGCTGGTATGAACTCTCCTGGGATGACCAGGGGTGCGCCGTACACCAGTTCGGCCGATGAGGTGTGCAGATCCTCTTTGGGTGCTGTGCGGATTCCCAGCAGGACTCAGGGGAGCTCGTCCACCCAGTTAGGCCCTTTCAGGCGGGCCATGTGAGTCAACTTCAAGTGGCGGTGGAAGCGTTCCACCAACCCGTTCGACTGTGGATGGTAGGCGGTTGTGTGGTGCAAACGTGCTCCCAACAGGTTGGCCACGGCCGACCACAAGCTGGAGGTGAACTGGGCGCCTCTGTCGGAGGTAATGTGGGCCGGTACCCCGAAGCGTGCTACCCAGGTTGCGATCAGCGCTCGGGCGCAGGAATCGGTGGTGGTGTCAGTGAGTGGGGCCACCTCTGGCCATCTTGTGAATCGGTCGACCATAGTTAGGAGGTACCTTGCTCCTCTCAACACAGGCAGGGGCTCCACGACATCCACATGAATGTGGTCGAACTTCCGGTGGGTGGGCTTGAACTGCTGCGGCGGTGCTTTGGTGTGCCACTGCACCTTGGCTGTTTGGCACTGCACGCATGTTTTGGCCCACTTGCTGACCTGTTTGCGGGGCCCGTGTCACACGAACCTGCTGGAGACCATCCGGACGGTTGTCCTGATGGATGGGTGTGCCAAACCATGTATGGAGTTGAAAACCTGCTGCCGCTAGGCTGCTGGGACGATGGGGCGAGGTTGGCCGGTAGCTATGTTGCATAGGAGGATCCTCCCACCTGGGCCTACTAGGAACTCTTGCAGCTGCAAACCCGAGACTGCAGTTCCGTAGCTGGGCAACTCGTCTGTCTGCTGTGCCTCCACTAGCGCTGCGTAGTCCACTCCCTGGGACAGGGTCTGGATAGCTGGCCTGGAGAGTGCGTCCGCCATGACATTGTCCTTTCCCGAGACATGCTGGATGTCCGTCGTGTACTCGGAGGTGTGGGACAGATGTCGCTGCTGATGGGCCAACCAGGGATTGGACGCCTTTGTGAACGCGAAGGTCAATGGTTTGTGGTCCGTGAATGCGGTGAACGGCTTGCCCTCTAAAAAGTACGTGAAATGCCGGATTGCCAGGTAAAGTGCTGACAGCTCCCGGTCGAAAGCACTATAGTTGAGTTCAGGTTGCCGCAGGTGCCTGCTGAAGAACACTAGGGGTTGCCAGTGCCTCTCGATGGATTGTTCCAGCACCCCACCGACTGCTGTGTTGGGCGCGTCCACTGTGAGGGTGGTTGGAGCGTCCATTCTGGGGTGCACCAGCATCACGGCATTTGCCAAGGCTTCTTTGGCTTTAACGAAAGCGGCCGTGGCCTCTTCGTCCCAAGTGATGTCCTTGCCTTTACCCAACATCAGGGTGAACAAAGGGTGCATGACTTGCGCTGCCGAGGGGAGGAAATGGTGGTAGAAGTTGACCATACCAACGAATTCCTGCAAGCCTTTGACTGTGTTGGGGCGGGCGAAGTGGCGGACCGCGTCTACCTTGGTGGGCAGGAGAGTTGCCCCGTCTTTGGTAATTCTGTGGCCCAGGAAGTCGATGGTGTCGAGCCCGAACTGGCACTTGGCTGGGTTGATGGTGAGGCCAAAGTCACTGAAGCGGGAGTAGAGCAGGTGGAGATGGGACAGGTGTTCCTGGCGATTGCGGCTGGCTATGAGGATGTCGTCTAAATAGATGAACACGAAGTCTAGGTCACGCCCGACAGCTTCCATCAGCCACTGGAACGTCTGTGCGGCATTCTTCAGGCCGAAAGGCATCCGGAGGAACTCGAACAGGCCGAATGGGGTGATGAGCGCTGTCTTGGGGATGTCTTCGGGGTGTACCGGGATTTGATGGTATCCCCGGACGAGGTCCACCTTGGAAAAGATGCTCGCCCTGTGCAGGTTTGCTGCAAAGTCCTGTATGTGGGGTACGGGGTAGTGGTCTGGGGTTGTGGCCTCGTTCAACCGACGGTAGTCGCTGCACGGTCTCCAGCCCCCAGCTGCTTTGGGCACCATGTGCAGTGGGGAAGCCCATGGGCTGTCGGACCTCCGTACAATCTCCAATTCCTCCATCCGCTTGAACTCCTCCTTCACCAGGCGGAGCTTGTCCGGAGGAAGCCGTTGTGCGCGGGCGTGGAGAGGTGGTCCCTTGGTCGGGATGTGGTGCTGTACTCTGTGTCTGGGTATGGCTGCCGTGAACTGCAGTGCCAGAACCGATGGGAAATCCACCAGGATTCTGGTGAATTCGTTGTCCGATAGCGTGACGGAGTCCAGGTTTGGGGCCGGCAACTTGGCTTTGCCCAAGGAGAACATTTGAAAAGCCTTGGCATGTACCAGTCTTTTCCCGCGTAAGTCAACCAGTAGGCTGTGGGCCCGCAAGAAGTCCGCCCCTAGGAGTGACTGGGCCACAGCGGCTAGTGTGAAGTCCCACGTGAACTGGCTGGCACCGAACTGCAGCTGCACTGTGCGGGTGCTGTAAGTTTGTATTGTGCTGCCATTCATGGCCCTGAGGGTGGACCCTGGCTCCCTGTTGCAGGTGTCATGTCCCGTCGGGGGTAAAACGCTGATTTCTGCTCCAGTGTCGACCAAGAAGTGGCGTCCCGATTGTTTGTCCCAGACGAACAAAAGGCTGTCTTGGTGGCCAGCCGCCGTAGCCATCAGTGGCGCTGGCCTCGGCGTTTCCTGGGAGCTCACAGGGCGGGCTACACTGGCGGGCTTCTGCACCCCACCGCTGGTGGTAGAAACACCACTGAACGTTGGCTCCCTCACTCCTACCTCTAGGTTGCACGCGCTCTGTTGCCGGGCCTGGTCTGGTCTGCTGTTGGGCACGTGTCCTGTTGATCTGTGCGACGGACACCTCGCTTTCCCTCTTGGCCTTCCATAGCACGTCTGCCTGGGCCGCCACCCTCCGGGGATCACTGAAATCCGCATCAGCGAGTAGCAGATGTATGTCATCGGGCAGCTGTTCTAGAAACGCCTGCTCGAACGTGAGGCAGGGCTTGTGTCCGTCAGCCAGGGCCAGCATTTCGTTCATTAGCGTGGACGGTGGCCTGTCCCCCAAGCCGTCCAGGTGCAGCAAGCAGGCGCCGCGCTTCCGCCGTGAGAGGCCGAAGGTCCTTATGAGCAGCGCTTTGAATGCTACGTACTTGCCTTCCTTCGGGGGCGACTGAATGAAGTCCGCGACCTGGGCGGCCGTCTCCTGGTCTAGGGAGCTCACCATATAATAGTAGCGCGTGGAGTCGGAAGATATCTGTCGAATCTGGAACTGGGCCTCTGCTTGATCAAACCACAGTTGGGGCCGCAGCGTCCAGAAAGTTGGCAGTTTAAGTGAAACTACGTGAACAGCTGAATCCCGTTTGGACCGTCGGGTCACCAATGTAGTGAGGTGCTATGCACTGAGCTAAGAATGAAACACGCAGTCGGAGGTCTGAACTCGAGACTGATTTATTTTTCAACTACCCGTGCTAGCTTTTAAACCCAATACAGACCCCGCCCTCTCCGGGTGGAACTGATGCACACGGTACGTCACCGAACTCTTCCCGCGCGTCGGCTTTCTCTCCTCTCTGTCAAAGAAGAAGGCCCAGCGCCATTTTGTTTATGGCCTTCCTGCCGACACATGCTCCGTTCTCAGAGCCGGTTCGTTTGCTTCGGAGGTAGGTCGCTACAATACAGAATTAAAATTTGCTTTCATGAAATTTATGTTGGAAAAGATAAATAATATTTCTTAGAACCATAGAATCATAGAACACTACAGCACAGAAAACAGGCCATTCGGCCCTTCTAGTCTGTGCTGAAACCTTATTCCGCTAGTCCCATTGACCTGCACCCTGTCCATAACCCTCCAGACCTCTCCCACCTATGTATCTATCCAATTTATTCTTAAAGCTTAAGAGTGAGCCTGCATTTACTATGTCAGATGGCAGCTCTTTGACCACTGAGAAAAGGTAATTGAGGAGGACTGTGGCATTGACTTTCCCTTTGGTAGACAGTTGGGATACCACTTTGTAGTTACTATAATCTGACTTTTTTTGAGGTGCCCTGGAATATTCTCCTTTCCATATGTGGGCGATGATACTATGGATTGTGATTGTGATTCTTCACTGCTGAGTTTTAGCATTTTAGTAAGGTTACTATCTTTTTCTAAATCATTTATTTTGGGCTGAGCTGTGTTATCTGTTTGTGACTTCTTGCTGGTCAGTTGTGATGGTAAGGCTATCCTGGATAGGCTGCTGTATGATGGAGTCTGGTTCTCTCATGTCAAGAACAGTGTCATGGTTGAGCAGATCTTGCAAGTGTTCTTCCAGTGTGGGTTGACATCCTTTCTGTCCCTGATGAGTTCATCCCTAATTCCTGGCTCATAGTGGGATGGGGCCTTGGGTTTTGGTGCTATAGGTAGCTTTTGCAATGCTGAAGAAACCACACTTATCATAACTGTCAGTAAGCTGCTGAGTCTTCTGCACTTTCTCATTCCACCTTTAGGTCTCAAGGTTTCTGCTGAATCTCTGGCTTCAGATTCTTTAGAGCTGTTTCTTTTCCTTGGAAAGGTAGAGCTTCCAATCTAGGAACACCTAACATCTGTGGTTATTCCAGGTCATTCCCATCAAATCAGTCTTGTATCTTCTTGTTAGAGAAGCCAACAGTCTCTTCATTAGATTTTGATTACTAATTTAATTAGTTCGGCACAACATTGTGGGCAGAAGGGCCTGTTCCTGTGCTGTACTGTTCTATGTTCTATTAGTGCTAATAGTGACTGATTTCAGGGCAGCCTATGAGCTTTGGGCATTCTGCAACTCCTGTAGGTGTGGAATACTTGGGTTGTTTGCGAGGTGCTCTCTGACAAGCTCATTCTCAGTCTGTAAGGACAACATTCGTTGGTTTATCCCTTGTTCTTCAACCTGGCCACCTCCTGTCCATTGAGTCTCACTCAGAATGGAGATGTCAATGTCAAAGTATCTGAGTTCTCACTATATCAGGACCCTCATGGACCATCCCAACAGTAATAGACCTGAGTATGTCTCCACTATGACACAATTATACTACACCAGGAGTATTGTGTGCAATTTTGGTCTCCTTACCTAAGAAGGGATTCGTGAAGTGCAACAAACCTTCACCAGGCCTAGTCCTGGGATGCTAAAACTGCTGTATGAAGAGAGATTGAATCAACTGTGCTTATGTTCACTGGAGTTTAGAAGAATGAGAAGAGATCATACCAAAAAATATAAAAATCCTATTAGGGCTAGGCAGTTATGGGTACTGGGAGGTTATTTCCCCTGACTGGAAAGTCTCAAAATGGAGGTCTAGAACCAGGAGTCACAATCTCAGCATACAGGATAGGACATAGATGGTGAGATGAAGTGAAATTTCTTCACTCAGAACATGGTGAACCTGTGAAATACTCTACCGTGGAAAGCTGTGGAACCCAAGTTTAAGGAGAAAGTTTTCTAAACACGAGGGAATGAGAGATGTGGGGAGAGGGTGGGAATATGACACTGACAAGAAGATCAGCCATGATCCTATTGAATGGCAGAGCATGCTCAAAGGGTTGAATAATCTACTACTCCTATTTGCTATTTCTATAACAGTTTAGGATTTTGAACACTTATAAAGTTTCATATTTTTGTTTGCTTATGGGGAAAAAATTGGGTCCCCCAATGACTTAGCATTACCTTACTCAAAGTTTGTAGTCTGCAAAGCCTTAGCTTCCTTTCGGAAGTGATGTACCTACAGTATTACAGCTGAGGCTGACTGTCATTTTTTTCATAGATTTAGCACTTTTCCGTAGTATTCCTTCATTATTAATGCCCAAGTTCACCATTTTTTTTTAAAAATAGCCTTTTGAATGTTGTGTTGATGTTTTAAAAAAAGTGTATGTACACCCAGATTCCTGCATTATTTTGCAACATTTCAAATATTTATATCATTTAGTTCATATTATTTTATTCTATCTACCAATGTATCTTTTCACACCTTGTAGACACAAGAGACTGTAGAGGCAGTCCAGATAAGGGCTCTCGACCTGAGATGTCAACTATTCATTTCCCTCCACTGACTCATTGACTCCAGCAGTTTGTTTTTTGCTTTTTTAACACTGTGTTAAGTTTTTCCATGCGTCTTCCCAGTTCAGCTTTCCCTCTATGTTCCTGAAGTCTTGCTACCTTACTTATTGTTTATAAATTTCACATCTCCTGCAGGATTTGAACTTACGATTAGTATGCCCAAATAGCAGTTTTTAATATTAAAAAAAAAGGTCTTCATACTGACCACTGAGAAATATCCCTGTGGTCTGTAGAAGTAATTGTTCACTTACAGGTCCTCCCCAGGTTACAGCAGTGTTTTGTTCCTGAGAACTGTTCGTAACCTGGACAGTTCACAAGCCGGAAATGGGGTCGCGAACTGACTTCCCACATGGCAGAAGATGCAGCAGCCAGCATATTCATCTGGCTGGTATCCCAAACACTCATGCTTGTGTGTATAGGTTGTACATAAGTCAGGCATTCATAAGCTGGGAAGAACCAATACTGGCTGCTTTCTTAACTAATTCTATATTCAGATCAACTTATTGGTAATGCAGAAGTTAAGTTACAAGCTGAGTACCCAAAGAGGCCTGGACTAATAAATAAGTTAAAATCCCTTCATTGCAGCTGTGGAATTTCAATCCAGTTACCAATCTGAAATTTAAAAAATAGTTGCCATTAGCAATGATGAGCCTTGCAAGTCTGATCCATCAGAGCTGGCAGCACAATGGAGGGGGAAGTAGCCCTGGGAGTCCTCAGCATTGACTCCAGATTGCATGGAGTTTTGTGACTTTTGAACAAACCTAGCAAGGAAACCTCCTGATTTCCACATACCATTATCCTTCAGTTGATGAATCACTGACCCTCCATGTTAAGCAACACTTGGAAAAAGCACTGACAGAAGCAAAAGCACAGAATGTACTCTGGTGGGGACTTCAATGTCCAGTACGAAGACTGGCTTGGTAACACCACAACTGACTGAACTGGCCAATCCCTGAAGGACATAGGTGCTTAATTGGGTCTGCATTAGGCAATGTGTGAACTAATAAGTGTTAAATCTACTTGACCTTGTCCTGTGGCAGTTGTATTTGTCCCTGATATTACTGGTAGAAGTAACCAACCAGCCACCCATCCTATGGAGACCAGTCTGTTTACAGTTTGAGAACACCCTCCATTATATTGTGTGTCATCACAGTCAAGCATATCTGGCATTAATAAGATGATAAGGACCATCAGCAGCAGCAGAAATGTACATCGCCACAATCTGTGATCTTAAGCACCAGCATATTCAATATCTTGCCATTAACCTTGTGGGGAGAAAATGGGTTGGGATTGGATTAGTTTAAATGGGTGGTTGATGGCTGACATAGACTAGGAGGGCCAGGTGGCCTTTTTCTATGTTGTATCTCTTTATGACTCTGTGACTGTATTACAATCAAGCTGTTTCACTGAGGAGTGCAGAAGGGCATGGTAGGAGTAGAATGTGGCTTGCCTAAAAATGAGGTACCAACCAAGCTGCAACATGACAAAATGCATGCTTGCATAATGATAAAAGCAGTATTCAATTAATTAAGTGACTTTGTGATCAATGGACCAGACCAGGGCTCTATGGTTCTGTTGCATCTAATCATGAATAGTGGTGGTCAGCTGATCAGCTAACATGAGGAAGAGGCTACAAGAATATCCCCACTCCATTGTGATGAGGTACTGAATATGAATTGTAAAGATGAGGCTGCAATATTTGCAAACATCTTCAGCCAGAAGTGCCATGGAAGATCCTTCTTGAGTTCCTCCATCAATTTGCACTATCACAGTATCAGGCTTCAGCCAGTTAAGTCACTTAATGTAATATCAAGAAGCAGCTGAGAATGCTGAATACAGAGAGGCTGTGGGACCAGTCAATGTTTGACTCTTGTACTGAAATCTTGTACTCCAGACTTGCCTCTAACCAACCTGTTCCAGTTAAGTTACAACCTAGCATCTATCCATGTGGAAAATTAATTAAGTGTGGCTTGTTTACAAAAAGCACGGTGTGCAATCTGGCTAATTATTGCCCAATCATCTACTCTCAGTCAACAGCAGGAAGGTGTAATCAACAGTGCTACGAGGCAGTACTTACTCACCAATAACCTGCTTATTGGCACCCAGTTCAGTTTTCCAGGAACACTGCTCCCGGACTTCATCACAGACTTGGACCAAATATGGACCATAGAAATTAATTCTAAGGTGAGGGGTAATTGACCGGCCTTGACGCCACGTTGAATCAAAATGATGTCGGGGCGCTGTATCAAAGGGAAAACATTCTTGTGGTTGGGCTATTACCTAACACAAAAGGGTGGTTATGTTTGTTGGAAGTCAAACATCTCAGTCTGAGGACACCACTGAAGGAATTCCTTGGGGGTGTCCTAGGCCCAATCATCTTCAGCTGCTTCAAAGACCTAAGGTCAAAAAGGGGAACTTTAGCAGATAATTGTGCAACATTCGACTTTATTACTATAAGTCCTCAGCAAATGAAGTAGTTCATGCCTTTGTGCAACAAGACCTAGACAACATTCAGGCATGGACATGTCAGTAGCCTATGCCACAAAAATGCCAGGCAGTGACCATTTCTGACAAGAGATTGACTACCTCCCTTTGACATACATTCACATCATTATAATCAAGTCCCACATTATTAATGTACTGGGGTTTACCAATGATCAAAGACTAACCTGGATCAGCTATATAAATAGTGTGACTACAAGAACAGTTCAAAGGTTAGGTGTTCTGTGGAAAGAACTCACACCTTGTCACCCCATACCCTTTCCACTATCTGCAAAACACAAGTCAGGAGAGCATAGAATACTTTCCACTAGCCTGAATGAGTGCAGTTCCGTTGACATCATCAATGACAAAACAGCCTGCTTTATTGGCACCCTATATACCATCCTAAACCTTTATTCCCTCCACAACCTGTGTACTGTTGTGGATAATGGGGAGGGAAAAAAGTAATTAAAAACAAACAGATAAATAAACTTTAATCTCATAGGGCTTGAATCTCTAACCTAATATGTGCCTGCCACTAACTGGTAAGTTGCGGCAGCAATTCGCACCACTCAGCATTCTTTGAACTTGCCAAATTCCAAACTGAGTTTGTCAAGCAACCCCATAGTACTCTCCGTGTCAATACATAAAAAGCGCTGGAGGAACTCAGCAGGTCAGGCAGCAACTATGGAGGGAAATAAACAGTCGACATGACGCTGCCTGACCTGCTGAGTTCCTCCAGCACTTTTTGTGTTTTGCTCCAGATTTCAGCATCTGCAGAATTTTTTTGTGTTGCTGTTGACTCTCCGTGTCACTTGGTGTTTATCAGCATACAGAGGAGGTCAAATGACCAGCTTTCACGTGTACAGATGTTCTCACTTCCTTTGTTTCACAGTTGATTGACATAGAAATGCTTGGGGGTGATTATTGGCCATGTTTCTGATACAGCACCCTTTCAAGAGCTTCTGAAGCACTTTAGAGCCAATTAGGTTCTTTTGAATTTAAGTTCTCCTTGACCCTTAGATAAGCTTTCAGCATCACATATCCTCCCGTCACCAAGACCACCATCTTCTACCTCCATAACATCATCCATCTTGGACTCCACCTCACCCACTAAAACATGAAATAAGAGTAGGTTGTATGTATCCTTGACCCTGCTCTGCCATTCAGTATGATCATGATGAAACTTTGCATGAGCTCGACTTTGTTGTTTTATTCTCACTATCTATCCACGTGTCTTGAATATGATCAACAACTGAAGATAGAAATAGAACGTAGAACAGTTACAGCACAATTCAGGCCCTTCGGCCCACAAAGCTGTGCCGAACATGCCCCTACCCTAGAAATTACTAGGCTTACCCATAGCCCTCTATTTTACTGAGCTCCATATACCTATCTAACAGTCTCTTGAAAGACCCTATCGTATCAGCCTCCACCACCGTTTCTGGCAGCCCATTCCACGCACTCACCGCTCTCTGGGTAAAAAAATTACCCCTGACATCTCCTCTATATCTACTTCCCAGCACCTTAAACCTATGTCCTCTTGTGGCCACCAATTCAGCCCTGGGGAAAAGCATCTGACTATCTACCCGATCAATACCTCTCATCATCTTATACACCTCAGTCGGGTCCCCCCTCATCCTCCGTCTCTCCAAGGGGAAAAGGCCGAGTTCCCTCAACCTGCTTTCGTAAGGCATGCTCCGCATTCCAGGCAACATCCTTGTAAATCTCCTCTGCACCCTCTCTATGGCTTCCACATCTTTCCTGTAGTGAGGCGACCAGAACTGAGCACCATACTCCAAGTGGGGTCTGACCAGGGACCTATACAGCTGCAACAATACCTCACGGCTCCTAAATTCAATTCCCCTATTGATGAAGGACAACACACCATATGCCTTCTTAACCACAGAGTCAACCTGCGCAGCTGCTTTGAGCGTCCTATGGACTCTGACCCCAAGATCCCTCTGATCTTCCACACTGCCAAGAGTCCTACCATTAATACTATATTCCACCAACATATTCAAGTGTTCTTTATTCTTTACTTTGAGGAGAAACCAAGCCTGCTTGTCATTTATTCACCTTTCTGCTGAGTCAGTGGCCATCACAACACAAAAATTCTCACATTTTTCTGGCAACACAGCCTCACCTTCCCACTGGGATAAAAGACAAGTCTCTTATTGAAAGCATTCCTCTTCTCTTACTACTCACCATCATTCTTCATACTTGTGCTTGTGTTCCCTGTTCCTTCAAACACTATGATACTCATTCTCTCAAATCTAGCTCTTTGACCAAGTTTTTGATCACCTGCTTTCATCTTGTTTGGTTTGAAATGTGAAGTTTGTTTGCTAATTGTTTCTGTTGAGCTTCTTGAGATGATTTACCAAATGGAAGTTTTTATTGCTTGTCAAATCGGAATTCTAACCTATGTTATTTGATGCTTAGGCAATAAGAGGGAAATGTATTTCACTCTTTTTGGCATTGACATTCATCAAAACATTGATCTGGAATATGCATTTGTAATTGTAGCAAAGCAATTAGTTTTCACTTCTATTATTCTGTGAAATTCACTTATGGCATCAGCATATGCACAGTTAAATGCAAATATTGGAAAGTTGCTGCCACTCTTCCATGCCGTTTTAGTCTTCACAGATGCAATCAATATGGAATCATGTGAATTTCATTTTTGTACCCCATACTTGCTGTAAAGATCAATGGAAATAATTAAATGTTGAATAAGTGGGTTGAGATTTTGCTGGGGGATTTAAAGAACATGCCGAACAAAGATAGGGTGGATAATGAGAAATTTTTCCCCATAATGGAGATGTCTAAAATCAGAGGGCAGAGGTTTAAGGTGAGAGTAAGAAGCATCTGGATGAACACTTGAATCACCAAGGCACAGAAGGCTATTGACCAGGTGCTTGTAATTGGAATAGTATAGATGGGTGATAGACAGTTGGCATTGACATGGTGGAACAAAGGGCCAGTTTCTGTGCTATGTGACTCTAACACAGTTTTAAAGTATTTCCATAGCTTCTGATATTTAAAGTTGTTTCTCAATCCATATATATGCCCTGATTTCTATTTCACTTTCTGCAGAATGTTTAAAAGTTAAATAAAATTAGTGCTTTTTTCGCTATGGATATTACGTCTGAGAATTCTTCAGTCTGATTGGCTGTTCAGCATGCTTGATGTTATCATAAGACATAATAAGGCATCATTTTCACTGCCCAGCCCCTTTGGAAATATGAAACTGCTTCAGAATTAACATAATTGTGAGGCTACAGACATTTTTTCTATACTATTTTATTTTTGTTCAGTACCATGATAATGATGAGTTCTGGCATATGGTTCCACATGAAGAGAACCCTCTTCACCTTGCTTGGTGGTCTAAACTCAGACATTGAGAATTAATAGGATTTTTCATTGTTACCTGTTTCTGGGATTATCAGCTTCACTGGCAAGGCCAATATTTATTTCCTGTTCCTATTTCGTCGAAGGTGTTGATCAGCCACATTTGTGTACTGCTGCAGATCATCTAAAGAAGATTCTCTTGCAGCATTCCTGGACAGGAAATTCCACTAGTTGAACCCAACAGTGAAGAAATTGCAGTATGTTTGTAGAACAATGTGTGACTTGAAGAGAACTTGTAGGTGGTGGTGTTTCAAAGTGGCTGCTGCCCTTGTCTTTCTGGGATGTTGGAATGAATGGTTTGAGAGGTGCTGCTAAATGAAGCCTTGATAACTTGCAGCAGTACAGTATATACAGTGGCATGGAAAAGTTTGGTCACCCCTGGTCAAAATTTCTGTTACTGTGAATAGCTAAGCAGATGACCTGATTTCCAAAAGGCATAAAGTTAAAGATGACACATTTCTTTAATATTTTAAGCAAGATTACTTTTTTTATTTCCATCTTTTATAGTTTCAAAATAACAAAAAAGGAAGAGGGCCCGAAGCAAAAGTTTGGGCACCCTGCATGGTCAGTACTAAGTAACACCCCCTTTGGCAAGTATCACAGCTTGTAAATGCTTTCTGTAGCCAGCTAAGAGTCTTTCAATTCTTGTTTGAGGGATTTTCACCCATTCTTCCTTGTAAAAGGCTTCTAGTTCAGTGAGATTCTTGGGCCGTCTTGCATGCACTGCTCTTTTGTGGTCTATCCACAGATTTTTGATGATGTTTAGGTCAGGCGACTGTGAGGGCCATGGAAAAACCTTCAGCTTGTGCCTCAAGGTAGTCCATTGTGGATTTTGAGGTGTGTTTAGGATCGTTATCCTGTTGTAGAAGCCATCCTCTTTTCATCTTCAGCTTTTTTACAGACGGTGTGATGTTTGCTTCCAGAATTTGCTGGCAGAATTGAATTAATTCTTCCCTCTACCAGTGAAATGTTCCCCGTGCCACTGGCTGCAACAAAAGCCCAAAGCATGATCGATCCACCCCTGTGCTTAACAGTTGGAGAGGTGTTCTTTTCATGAAATTTTGCACCCTTTTTTCTCCAAACATACCTTTGCTCATTGCGGCCAAAAAGTTCTATTTTAACTTCATCAGTCCACAGGACTTGTTTCCAAAATGCATCAGGCTTGTTTAGATGTTCCTTTGCAAACTTCTGACGCTGAATTTTGTGGTGAGGATGCAGGAAAGTTTGGAGAAAAAAGGGTGCAGAATTTCATGAAAAGAACACCTCTCCAACTGTTAAGTAACAGAAATCTTGACCGGGGTGCCCAAACTTTTGCATGCCACTGTAAATGGCAGACTGCAGTCTGCAATCCATGGTGTCAGAGGAAGAATGATGAATGGGGTGCACTCTTGCTGACTGTTTCCTGTATCAAGTGATGTTGAACTGAACTCATCCAAGTAAGTGGAGAGTATTTGATCATATTTCCTGATGTGACACAGAGATAAGGGAAAGACTCTGAGGAATAGGGAGGTGAATTATGAGTTGCAGAATATCTGGCCTCTGACCTACTCTTGTTGGCTTGTCCAGTTATATTTTTGGTGGGGTGCCTGGCAATGATAAAGATAATGCAAATAACTGGTAGTTAGAATCTCTAGTTTCAGATGGTCATTACCTGGCACTTGTGTGGTGTGAAAGTTATGTGCATCAGTCCATCCTTGTATGTTGTCCAGATCTCACAAAACTCAGCCATGTTTGCTTTATTATCTAAAATGTTGTGAATGGAATTAAACATTTCGCATTCATCAGCAAATATCTTTATAGTGAAAAGACATTATTTATTCACTCCAGTTATTAGTATTTCTGATGCACATATTTTCATCTATTCCTATGCCATGATTTAATGTGGTCCTTGTATGTAGTCTTCCCCAAAATATCACTGGTAGCAAATTCCACACTTCCAACCCATTTTCTGAAAAAGTTGCTGAAATATTCCATGTTGGATTTGTCGGTAACTATCTTACATTGCGTGATTTCTTTTTTCAACTATATTCTTTTTCTGGACTTTTTTTCCTCCTTTTCTCTGATTGCTTGTTGGTAATTAGTCTGTTCCATCATTTGGACAGGTACAATGTAGAAACGAACATGGAGCATAAACCCCTTTGAATGTGAGCCCCTTCAAACAGTTCCAACATTTAATTAGATCATAACTGTACTGTATCTTAACTTCGTCCACACATCTTAGTTCTGTAACTTTTAATACTCTTACCTATAATCAGCTGTAAATTTTGCTTGGTACATGCTAAACATTTTTCCTTTTGTTAAACACGCATTCAAGATTGTTATTCTGCCACTCAGCCATACTCACTTCATGAGCAGCATAGAATTCAATCTGTGGGCTGTTTCATTAAAAGAACAAATATTGGCGTGTTAAATTGGGTTTACTTCTATGGGCACTTAATACAATACTGAGGATGGATGGGTGTGCTTAGACAATAGGAGCAGAAGTAGACCATTCGACCCTTCGAGTCTGCACCGCCATTTTGAGATCATGGCTGATCCTCAACAATCAATATCCTGTTCCTGTCTTGTCCCCATATCCCTTGATTCCCCTATCTATAAGAAACCTATCTAGCTCCTTCTTGAAAGTGCCCAGAGAATTGACCTCCGCTGCCCTCTGAGGCAGTGCATTCCACAAATTCACAACCCTCTGGGAGAATATTTTTTCAAAAAAAGTTGTCATCAATCACAGGGTACTGCTGAGGAAGAGAAAAGAGATTAATGACCAGCAGAACTAACATAGTATGCTTTGAAAAGTAAAATGTCAAAGATGATGGATCCTTGGATTCTCTGGCAGTGCCCAAGTAAGGTGACACTCTTGAAGCAACCCTGAAGCAGGCTTCAGTCTTCCAGTTTCAGTGTTTGAAGTTGATGCTACTCATGGTGTAGTTGCAAGTGACATCAAAACAGGTGTATCATACCATTTGAAGACACTGTGCATTCCCAGAGGCCTGTGTATCTATTGTATGTGCATTATATGCATGGAGAACCTTAGGAAGTGCATTACTGGCATAGAAAGTACAGATGGAAAATTCTATTGCAAATCACACAAAAAGTTTGGATACATGACAGAATTTCAAGGTATTCCTTTTTCCAGTGATTGAGTTTTGCTTTAGAATTAAATGTAAGAGATTTTTGTCAGAGAGCAGGATAAAGCATTCTTTACACATAGTTGTGAATGCATAATGATAATTAGTTGTTAAAGGAGTCTATCAATATTTAGGAATGGATTAGAAAATTAATTGAAATCAAAGAAAATAATAGAGTAATAGTGTAGGTACATAGAATATTTGTGGGGATGATAAACACACAGAGGCTGGTTGGGCTGCTCATCATGAATTATAGTAAATTTATGATGTATAAAAAGACCACATGGACCACATTTTTTTTCTTGTTCAATATGCCCATGGCACACTATCAAACAGCTTGTTAAAGTATACTTAATGTTCCTCAAAAAATTCAGTTAAGTTTACCAGACACTATTTTTTCTTAACATATCCCATGGGAACAAAGGCAAGTGGCAAATTGAATCCAAAATTGGCTTGGCAATAGGAGGGTGATGGTTTGCATTTGTGATTAGATGCCTGTGACTTTCGGTCTTCCAAAGGGATAAGTGCTGGATCCTTACAGTTTGTAATAAACGTGGATGATTTGAATGTGGAGGTAGGTGGCATGATAGGTAAGTTCACTGATGACATTGGTGGAGTTGTTGACAGTATGGAGGCTGCAGGGTGATATCAAAGTGTTGGCGTAATGGGCTGAGAAATGGCAGATGGAGTTTAATCTTGATAAATGTGAGGTGATGCATTTTGGGAGTATTATTGAGGCTAGGACATACACCATGAATGGTAAGGTCATTAGGACTATTGAGGAACAGAGGGACCTCAGTGTGCAAGTCCACAGATCTTTGAAAGTGGCAGCTCAGGTAAAGAATGTGATTAAGAAGGCAGGTTGGATGCTGGCCTTCATTAGTTGGGGCAGTGAATGCAAGAGCATGAAGCTTATGCTCCAACTTTATAAAACCTTAGTCAGACCTAGCTGGAGTACTGAGTGCTTTTCTAGTCCCCACACTATAGGAAGGATGTGATAGTGCTGGAGAGTTTGCAGAGGGGATTCATTAGGATGTTGCTTGAGATGGATTGTTTTAGTTATGAGGAGAGACTGGAGAGGCTAGATCTATTTTACCTGGAGCAGAGGAGGTTAAGAGAGGACATGATTGAGATATCTAAAATTCTGAGTGGTATAGATATGGTAGACTGCAGGAATCTTTTCCTCTTATTGGAGGTGAATAAAAATAGAGGAACTAGAGTTAGCGTAAGGGGGTGAAAAGATTTAGAGAGGATCTGAGGGGCTCCTTTTCAATCAGATTTTGGTGAGTCCCTGGAATGGACTCCCGGAGAGAGTGGTAGAAGCAGATTTGCTGACAGCATTTAAGAGGTGTCTAGACAAGTACATGAATCACCTCGGCATTGAAAGCTATGGGCCAAATGCTAGAAGATGGGATTGATACGGATGGGTCACTGATTGGCATGGACATGTTGGGCCGAACACATTGTTTCCATTCTGTTTCTGTTCTGTGACTCTATCCATGCTGACATGACTGTCCTCGACTAACTTGTGCGTCTCTAAATACCGATTTATGTCTATCCATTTTCACCCAGCTGGATAAGCAAATTATTTTGCAATACTCCAATTTGACAAAACAATGAGAATGGAATTAAGCCATTTGCTTACAATCCAGCTGTAGCCAGCAAATCACCTACAATGAGAAACAAAGGACTGCAGATGCTTGAATGTAGATGAAAGACACCATGATGCTGGAGGAACTCAGCAGGCCAGGCAGCATCCATGGAGAAAAGCAGGGGGTCAACATTTCGGGTCAGGACCCTTCTTCAAGACTGAAGATAGGAAAAGGGGAAGCCCAATATATAGGAGGAAAAAGCAGAGCAGTGATAGCTGGACAATAGAGGGGAAGCAGGGTAGGCACAGGTTAGTGATAGGCAGATGTAGGTAAGAGATAGGCGGGTGTGGGGGAGGAGGGAAGATCAGATCCACCAGGGGATGGGTAAAAGGTAAGGAGAAAAAAATGGGGGTGTAGTAAAAAAAAAAGTTAGGAAAGGGAAGAAATGTAGAAGCATGGGTGTGGGGGGGTCTGGAGATTACTTAGTGGTAGAATTCAATGTTCATGCCATTAGGCTGCAAGGTTCCAAGAAGGAAAATGAGGTGCTGTTCCTCCAGTTTGCGCTTGGAATTCTCCTGGCAGTGGAGGAGGCCGAGGTCTGACATATCTGTGATAGTGTGGAGGGGGAGTTGAAACTGTCTTGGAACCTTGCAGCCTAACAGCCTTTCTACCCTACTTTTTTTTTCTTTTCTCTCCTTACCTTTGACCAGTCCCCCAGTGGATCTGCTCTCCCCTCCTCCCCTGCACCTGCCTATCTCTTACCTGCATCTACCTATCACCAGCCTGTGCCCCACCCCCACCTCCCCTATATTGTCCACCTATCACTGCTCTGCTTTTTCCTCCTATATATTGGGCTTCCCCTTTTCCTATCTTCAGTCCTGAAGAAGGGTCCTGACCCAAAACATTGACCGCCTGCTTTTCTCCGCAGATGCTGTCTGGCCTGCTGAGTTCCTCCAGCATCATAGTGTGTTTCAATCACCTACAATGGCTTCTCTCCCTGTTCCCATACAATTACTTCCAGTGTGTCTCAAGTATCTATGCTTGGTCCCTTCAATTTTTCATCTACATGCCTTCTCTTGGCAATGCTGAAACAGGAGAAATTTGCTCCCCACTAAATATTGGGAAGTTTGGAGAAACTGCCTTCAATCCCTGCTATATTCTCGGTTTCCCAGATTAGAGTTGCTGCTTTTCTCTCTGGAAACTTTGCCAAACCACTCCCAGGTTTTTCACAAACTTAGTGTCACTTTTGACTTCAGATTATAAATAAGTAATATTGCTAATAATACCTATTTTCACCTTTGTAAAACTATCTAACTCTACTCTTATTTTAGCTAATCTGCTGCTGAAGCTGACATCTATGCCTTTGTTAGTTATTTGACTACTGAAATCCATGGGTGGGCATCCTCTCTTTACTCCCTGTAAGTATGAGGTCATCCAAAATATTGATGCCTGTGACTTAAGTCTGCTAAATCCCATTCACCCAACATCACTTGCTGACTGACATCGGCTTCTGGTTTAAAATTTGTTTCCAAATCCTTTCCTATTTTCATAGCTCATACAGTCTTTCAATATGCTGAAATATGTGTGCTTTTCTTATTTTATCAGTTTGACAACCTCTTGGTTATCTGCCTGAATGCTTCCTTATATAGCTTTAGTTTGATAATGCACCTATGAAGCTATGCTCTTTTGTTGTGTTAAAGGTTCTATATAAGTAATTGTTTTTGTTGTTGTAAATCACTATATAACAGTGAATTAATAATTTAGCTTAATTAGCAAGTTCTATAATACAAACAGAAAATGGTGAAATACACAGCATCTGTGGAGAGAGAAAAGGTTGACATTCAGATTAACGACCTTCCATTAGAACTGGGAAAAGCAGAAAATGAAGAAGTTCTCTTCAATTTTAAGAGAATTGTGGTGGCAGTGGTGCAGGGGAAGAAGTGAAAAGAAAATTCCATGATAGGTTGGAGACGAGGTGAGATTGAAGCTGACAGAGGATGGTAAAGACTGGTGAATAACAAAAGGTACCTTTAGGGAAGGTGTGAATAGGAGGAGGTGAATGAAATCCAAAATATCAGAAGAGGAGAGAGAGAAATAAAATGCTGGAAATGTGCTGGCTACTATCTGAAATTGGTGAATTTGATGTTAAACCTTGAAGATTATAGTGTCCAAGTAGGAAGATGAGATGCAGGTCTGTGTAATCGCTGTGAAGTTTATTGGAGCACTGTAGAAGGCCAAAGGCAGGGAGGTCAGAGTGTGAGTGTCATAGAATTAAAGGGAGAGATAACTGGAAGTTCAGGATCACCCTTGCAGATTGAATGGAGCTGTGTTGCAAAACTGTCGGCTAATCTGAGATTTATTTCCTCCAATGAGAGCAATGTTGGGTATTGGTTTGTCTTAGTCCTAGTGATAATGAAATCTATGAGGTCCACACATTTGCCATTGAAGGTGAAGGAGATGAAGAAAGGGCCGTAAGACTCTTTACAATAAAAGAGAGAAGTTAAGGTGGGGAAGCTCCAGTATGATCCTGAGTTTTGGCAGATGAGAAGAGATCCAATGTAGATGAACCAGTCTGATGTTGAATATATAAACCACTCCTCCGCCATTTAGGTCTGCCCCTTGGAATTAAGTGAGTGAAATGAGAGTTGAGGCAGGGGTGGAGGAAGTAATATGAGAAAGAGGTCAATAAACATGGGGGCAAGTAATTTGTTGAGCATATCAGTAGCTCAGAAATTATGTGCCAAGTGGGAACCTTTGTTTATGATTTTGAAAGTGCAGCTGTATTGGGGTAGACACAGAAGGATCGTTAGAAGGAGATGCAAGTGGTGAGTGATGAAAGAAAGTAAACAGAAGATGGCCTCATTACTGACCAAGACAACAGAACCAGTGTGGCTGTGAGATTGCAAGGTCCTGTAGGTAATATCAAAAGGATGTGGGTTAAGAAGTTTAAGTAAAGGGGGAGATTGAGGCATAGTGAATTAAGACAGAGAGCAATGTGAATTGAAATAGCGGTCAAAGTTGCTGAATGTGGAGGCTGAGTGAGGAAAGCAGTGAAGATGCTTTGATGAGATTTTCTTCTATTCCTTATGAATACTGGAGAATGGATTTTTATTTAAATGAGAGATAAGAAATGGAGGGAGGAGAAACCACCAGATGAGTAGGAAGTATAATTTGCTGATGAGAGCCACACTCCCATGACAATTAGGTCTGAACAAATTATGGAACATAAAGCCATACAGAAACACTTCATTGAGAAGAAAGGTGCCATCATCCACAATCCAGGTTTAGATTGAAGTCACAATGGTGATGCAGTTCTCCACAATAACCTCAGGGATATTGAGGGCCTTTTTGACTAGCGAACGGACATCTTAAAGGGAAATGTCCAGGGACTGTGATTGCTGAGCCACTGGAAAATCTGTTGGGGCAGTGGAAGGAGATTAGCAAGTAGGCATGCTGGTTTGGATAGAAGATCAGAGAGTAGAATGGGGCAGACGATGTGTGGAATCTGCAAGGAGCATCAATGACTAGTCAAATATCAGGTTCATAGGACCTAACCTAACTTCTTAATGAGTTCAACATTGTCTTCAACAATTACAAATACAGTAGAGGTTTTGCATTTCCCATTTACACTTCCTCTATTCTTATTTTTGTTTCCTTATGTCCATTTAGTCTTGCACTGTCATCTCTTGCGTCATTTGCTTTTTCCTGTCATGTCATGGACTTTCCCTTTTATCCTCTCTTAAAACTTTGTTAGATTTAATTTTTACCTGTTCTGATAAAAGATGATCAAACTGATATGTTAGCCATCTTTCTTTACTGCTGAGTATTTCCAACATATTCTGCATTTACTTCAGATATTGCTATTTAGGTTGCATTGTCCCACCATTGCAAAGCTGGTTCTCTGGTTCACCACTGAACTGGCTTTGAACGATGTAAACTTGCTGTATTTGCACCTTGTTGAAGAATCCCTCGGGGCTGAGAATGATTTGCTTCAACTTCAGTTATGGGGTTGCTAATGTGGCCCCTGTACATAACTACCCCATAACTGAAAAGGAAGCAACCCTGAATGATTGTTCAACTATTTGCCCACTGTAGGTGGCCAAGAAGTGGTAGGCAGAGCACATGAACGAGTAATATGAGAAGTAGTGCACTTTGCTACAGTTTTACTAGACTTCCATGTGGTCCTAATGATGGATTCAGCTTCTTAGTACCTTCCCAGATACTCTGCAGTTCGATCAGTCATGGGTCAGGGAATCACATGAATTGGTGAAAATGTTATACTTTTTTTAAGGAACATACTTAAAAGTGTCTTTGTTCTTTTGGTTTATCTTGCCATTACAAAGTTCAGAGTAGAGTGCCTGCTTTGGGAATCTGTGGCCAGGCATGTAAATGATGTGGCCTGCCAATCAGAGCTGGCTAACTGCAATTAGAGCATTGATGCTAGGGATGCTGGCCTGGAAAGGACACTGACATTGATTCACTTATCCTGCCATGGATTTGGAAGATTTTGCAGAGTCAATGTTGATGCTACGTTTCCATTATTCTTAGGTGTTTCTGTAGATGGTGTACGTCTATGAGGCATACAGGAGGGTAGGGTTTATTGGAGCCCTGCAGACCTTGAACTTACTGCCTGGGTTTGAGCTCTTTGACCCTTGAGCATTCTTTTCTTCAGATGGCCAAAGGCTATGGTTGTGCACTGGAGATAGTAGTGAATTTCATCACTGATGCCTGTCTTTGAGTAGTTGCTCCTGAGATATGAAAAGGATTCCACACTTTCTAGGGTTTCTTTATGGACATATCGTCAGGGATTGTTATTATGCAGTCATGGCAGGTAAGTATATAGGACCATTGACTTACAAATGTTTAGTGGAAGGCTCATTCTCTGATGCACTTCAGTGAATGAGTCGCCAGTGACTTGAAACTCAACACTTGCATATGAACACACTCCAATGTTATCTGCATAATGCAGCTTGATGACTGAGGTTGGAGTGACTGTCCTTCCAGAGCAAAATCAACAGTATTGAATAATTTTGCATTCATCCTGTAGGTTACCTAAAGTAACCCAAACATCAGTAGTTGAGTTGCAGTCTGCAAAAATACTTTTCAGCACTCTTGAAGGCCAAACTTCAAGGCATTATTGATTTCATCGAAACATACAAGAGGATGGGCCTTAAGCTCAACATGTGCGAGACCAAGGTCATCTATTTGTCCCTGCTGCACTGAAGTGGCCTCCAACAATAAAGATCCATAAGATCCTGGAAAATGTGAACCACTTCCCACATCTCAGGAGTCACCTCTTGGTGAAGACAGACAAAAGAGATGAAATTCATTACCACCTTCAAATACACTAACACTGAAGAAAAGGGAATTTGAAGATCAAGACATCAGGCATGGCACTAAGCTCACGATCCTATTGGCCAGCAGTGATCCTTGTCCTCCTATATGCTTCTGAGACCAGAACTGCTTACAACAGGAATCTCAAAGCACTGGAACAATTCAGCCAATGCTTTCTCCACTAAATCCTCCAAATTTATTGGAAGTACATCAACGTCCTTTCCTAGGCCAACATCCCTAACATCGAGACCTTTGTTACTTTTAATTGACTATGTTTGCAGACCACATCATTCTCATACCCAACATCGGACTCCTGAAACAGACAATCTGTTCTGAGCTCTGTTGTAGGAGCTGATTACCAGGCAAACAGGGTAAACGATTAGAAAATGTGTTCAAAGCTTACTTGAAGTGCAAAATCCCCAATAACTCTTGAGGACTTTTAGCTCATGACTGCTCAAAGTGAAGCAGTAGTTGGCATGGTATCAGAACCTTGAGGCTATGCAGTGGGTATACAAAAAAGGCCTATGCAAGCACTAGAAAGAGTGCACCACCCCACAATCTACCCACCTGCTTACCCCTTCAGCCGCCTCCTGTCCCATCTGTAGAATAGTCTGCAGTTCCCAAGTTGACCTGATTAGCGTCCTCAGAACCTACAAAACTGGAAGGAAAGCAAGTCATCCTTGTTCCCAGAGAATTGCCTAAGAAAAAGAAATTAGCCCTACTTTAGCAGGAAATATTGAAATTGAGCTGCAATATTTTGATGGTAAAGAAAGAGGTTTAGAGTGATGACAGAGTCTTGCTTGACTTGCTGCTGAATTGGGATTGGGTCTGTCATGGGCCTATTTGTTCAAATCATGTAGCAGACCTGATAGCACATCGGATACAAATTAAATTCAATAAAGAACATCAAGTCTTAACTATTTCTGTCTGTTGAATGATGTGATGTATTAATTACTGCCCATCAACCTATCTGCCTTTGAAAATTAACTATTACTGAACAGTTAATTTATTCTATCAGGTTTAATTGTTGAATTTTAAACTTTTCCTTTGTCTCTTTCATTTTTTTCCCTCCCTATATCTGATTTTACCCATTCTATTTTTGTTTTGTTTATTATTATAAGGTTATATGATATTTGATTATTAAAAGTCTGTTAAAAATACATGTTTAATCTTCAGGTGTGAATGGTTTAGTAACCTGTCAAATAGACAACAGAACAGTGGCCATTGACAAAGATGCCAAGCTTTACCTCTTCCATGAACAAGCCTGGTTAAAGCTACAGGAGAAAATTGAAGAGGTGAACTGTTTATTGAAGTTCTCTGAAGCCCAAGTGACAAGTAAGAAACTTTATAATGATATACTTAAAGATTTCAGAATTGAGTATCCATTTCCAGGGTCAATTATCATTCTATTTAGTGCTTTACTTGGCAGCTAATGGAAAATTAATGATTTAATTGTGACTAAACTGCAATATGAAATTCTGGGTAAAAGTGATGAATGCAGTTAAATATAAGGATAGCATGGAGTATGATAAATATGCACATCAAAAAATGTGATCAAAGGTAGGCTAATCCAGAAGATTAAGATGCATGAGATTTTATGAGATTCATGGCAAAATTGACTTTGCCATAGAAGTCATGGAAACAGGATGTTTGGCCCAACTCGTCCACACTGACCGTGTTGCCCAGTGAGCTAGACCCATCTGTCCATGTTTGGCCCATAGCCCTCTAAACCTCTCCTATCCATGTAAGATAGGATAAGATCTTTATTAGTCACATGTACATCGAAACACACAGTGAAATGCATCCTTTGTGTAGAGTGTTCTGGGGGCAGCCCGCAAGTGTCGCCACGCTTCCGGCACCAACGTGGCATGCCCACAACTTCCCAACCTGTACGCCTTTGGAATGTGGGAGGAAACCGGAGAACGTACAAACTCCTTACAGACAGTGGCTGGAATTGAACCCCGGTCTCTGGCGCTGTAAAGTGTTACGCTAACTGCTACACTACCATGCCTGCCCATCCTTATCTAGATGGCTTTTAAATGTTGCTATGTGCCCACCTCAACAGCTAATTCTGGCAGCTCATTCCAAATACGCACCACACTTTGTGTGAAGAAGTTGGCCCTGATGTCCCTTTTAAATGGTAGATGGAGTTCAACCTGGATAAGTGTAAAGTGATACACTTCAGGAGATCAAATTTGAAGGCAGAATACAAGGTTAATGGCAGGACTCTTAGCAGTATGGAGGAACAGAGGGATCTTGGGTCCATGTCCATAGATTCCTCAAGGTTGCCGCGCAGGTCGATAGCATTGTTAAGAAGGCGTATGGTATGTTGGCCTTCATTAGTCAGGGTATTGAGTTCAAGAGCCGTGAGGTGATGTTGCAGCTCTGTAGAACTCTGGTTAGACCACACCTGGAGTATTGTGTTCAATTCTGGTCGCCTCATTATAGGAAGGATGTGGAAGCTTTAGAGATGGTGGAGAGGAGATTTACCAGGATGCTGCCTGGATTGGAGAGCATGTCTTATGAGGATAGGTTGAGGGAGCTATGGCTTTTCTCTTTGGAGAGAAGGAGGATGAGAGGTGACTTGATAGAGATGTGCAAGATGATAAGAGGCATAGATCGAGTGGACAGTCAGAGACTTTTTCTCAGGAGAACAATGGCTAACACGAGGGAGCATAATTTTAAGGTGATTGGAGCAAGGTATAAGGGGGATGTCAGGGGTAAGTTTTTTTTACACAGAGAGTGGTGGGTGTGTGGAAGGCACTGCCGGCAGAGGTTGTAGGGGCAGATACATTAGGGACATTTAAGAGACTCTTAGATGATAGAGAAATGGAAGGCTATGTTGGAGGAAAGGGTTAGATAGATCTTTGAGCAGAATAAAATGTCGGCACAACGTCGTGGGTGGAAGGGCCTGTACTGTGCTGTAATGTTCTATGTTCTAAAGAAGCCATGAGAACCGAGGTGAGTTGTAATTTAACCCTTTCCAAAAGTAATTGTTTTGTAGATAAGGTCAATCATAACACTGCTAGCGAATTATTTAATAATATTTAGATACAGAAATATTTGAAATAACTTGTGTGGCTGCTAATATAATACATATATAATAGATACCTTGATTTCTCAGTTGGAAATGCAAGTTTAATACTAAGCTATTTAGAATGGAAAATTCATTTTTTGGTATAAATGACTCAGATATGGATATGCAGGGTAAAGTTTCTGAACTTGCAGATGACATAGCCTGGAAGAGAAGTAAACAATCAGAAGGATAGTAATAAATAAGGCATAGGCTGGCTGAATGGGCAGATGTGGCAGACCTCTTCCACTTCCTCTGGTAGCTCTTTCCATCCTATCACCTTATCCACTCCACCTATGAGCTTTGTAATTTTATAAATCTCTATATGATCACCCCTCGGCTCATTTGCTTCAGGGAAAACAGTCCCAGTCTATCTAGTCTCAGCAACATCCTTGTGAATCTTTTCTGTACCCTCTCTAGCTTAATCATATCCTTCCTATAGTATCGTGACCAGAACTGCAGACAATATTCCAGGTGTGATCTCACCATCGTCCTGTACAGTTGTGACATGAAGTCCCACTCTTGTACTTAGTGCTCCATCCGTTGAAGGCAAGCATGCCATACATCTTCTTTGTCACTTTGTCTACCTGTTTTGTCACTTTCAGTGAACTATGTACTTGGTCGCCAAAGTCTCTCTATTCCACAACACTCTCCAGGGCCCTATCATTTACTGTGCAAGTCCTGCCCTGGTTTAACTTCTCAAAACAACTCACTTTGCACTTGTGTGAGTTAAATTTCATCTGCCATTCCTTTGCCTACTTTCCTAGTTGATCTGGTTGTAACCTCAGATGACCTTCTTCACTGTCCACCACACCACCAATTTTGGTGTCATTCGCAAATTTACTAATCATGCCACCTACATTCTCATCCAAATCGTTCATGTATGTGACAAACAGTAGTGGACCCAGCACCAATCCCTTTGGCATACCACTGGTCAAAGGCCTGCAATCTGAAAATAAATGCTCTACTACCACCCTCTGACTCCTATCGTCAAGCCCACTTTGTATCTAATTGGCTAGCTTACCATGGATCCCATGTGATCTCACCTTCTGGACCAGCTTACCAAAGGCCTTACTAAAGTCCATGTGGACAACATCTATCATGTTGCCCTTGTCATCTTTTCAAAAAGGTCAGTCAAATTTGTGAGATGTGATTTCCCACACACAAAACCATGCTGACTATCCCTAATCAGTCCTGCCTTTCCAAATGCAGATAGATCATGTCTCTCAGAATCTCCCCCAGTAACTTTCCCACCACTGATGTTGGGCTCACTGACCTGTAGTTCCCTGGCTTGTCCTTGCTGCCCTTCATAAATAGAGGCACAACATGAGCCACCTTCCAGTCTTCTGGTACCTTACCTGTGGCTAACGATAATGCAAATATCTCTGCCCAACAATTTCTTCCCTTGCTTCCTGCAATGTCCTAGGGTACACTTGATTAGGCCCTGAGGACTTATTTACCTTTATGCAACTCAAGGCCATCGACACCTCCTCTTTCATAATATCGATATGTTTCAGGACATCACTGTTCTCTTCCCTGAATTCCTTAGGGATCCATGAGCTTCTCCATGGTAGAGACAGATGAGAAGTATTTATTTAGAATCTTACTCATCTCTCGTGGCTCCACGATTCTTTTCCTAGTTATCCTTTTGCTCTCAATATAGGATCTCTTAGGATTGTCCTTTACTTTATCTTCTGAGGATATCTCATGCTTTGCCCTCCTGATTTACTTCTTAAGTGTACTCCTATGTTCATAAATTCCTGCAAGTGGCATTGTTGTTAGTATATCATACGGGATCCATACATAGATGCACAGAGTACAAAAGCAGGGAAGTTGTGTTGAGCACGAATGAAAAGCTCATTAGCTGAGTATTGCATTCAGTTATGCTTGCCAAACCATAGAAAACATCTGAAGGACCCACAAATGGTCCAAATGAACCCAGTGCCTATGAGGTCGTAGAGCATGGAAACAGGCCTTTCAGCCCAACTGGTCCACGCTGACCAAGATGCACATCTAAGCTAGTCCCATTTGCTAGCATTTGGCCCTTAACCTTCTAAGCCTTTCCCTGCCATGTACAGTACCTGTCCAACTCTTTTAAAAGTTGTTATTGTACCTGCCTATACCACTTCCTCTGGCAGCTCATTCCACGTACATACTGCCCTCGGTGTAAAAAAAAAGTTGCCCCTTAAGTTCCTATTAAGTCTTTCCCCTTCACCTTAAACCTTTGCCCTCTAGTTCTTGATTTCCCAACCCTGGGAAAAAGACTGAATGCATTCACCCTATCTATGTCCCTCATGATCTTATACACCTCTAAGATCACCTCTCAGTCTCTTATGCTCCAAGGAAAAAAGTCCTAGCCTGATCAACCTATGCTTATAAACTCAGTCTCTCGAATTCTGGCAACTTCCTTGTAAATCTTTTCTGCACTCTTTCCAGTTTCTATAGCAGGGTGACCAAAAATGAACTCAATACTCCCAAGTGCGGCCTCACAAGTGTCTTGTACAACCACACCCTGACCTCCCAACTTCTATACTCACTGCCTTGACTGATGAAAGCCAGTCTGCCAAAAGCCTTCCTCACCACCCTGTCTACCTGTGACTCCACTTTCAGGGAACCATGTACTCCATGATCCCTTTGTTTTACAGCACTCCCTAGGGCCCTACTGTTCACTGTGAGAGTCCTACCTTGATTTGATTTTCCAAAAAGCAACACCTCATACTTATCTGAATTAAACCAGATTTGCCATTTTTTGGCCCACTTACTCAGCTGATCAAGATCCTCCTGTAGCTTTTGATAACCTTCTTCATTGTCCACTATACCATCTATTTTAGTGTCATCTGCAAACTTATCAATCATGCCATGTACGTTCTCATCCAAATCATTGCTATAGATGACAAACAATAATGGGCTCAGCACTGACACCTGAGGCATGGGTCTCCAGTCCAAGAAACAACTTTCCACCGTCACCCTCTGCTTCCTACCTTCAAGCCAATTGTGTATCCAATTAGCCAGCTCTCCCCGGATTCCATGTGATCTTACCTTCCAGAGCAGCTTACCATGTGGAACCTTATCAATGGTTTTACTGAAGTCCATGTAGACAATGCCTACTGCCCTGCCCCTCAACGACCTTCTTGGTCACATCAATAAAAAAAACTCACTCAAGTTTGTAAGACTTGATCTCCCAAGCATAAAGCCATGCTGACTACCCCTAACCACCCCATGTCATTGCAGATGCATGTATATCTTATCCTTCAGAATCCTCTCCAGTAACTTACCTACTACAGATGTCAGACTTGCTGGTCTATAGTTCTCAGGTTTTTCTTTGCAGCACTTCTTAAATAAAAACACAACATTAGCCACCCTCCAGTCTACCGGCACCCCACCCATGGCTAACAATGATGCAAATATCTCACCTAGGGCTCCCACAATTTTTTCTCTAGTTTCCCATAGTGTTCTTGGATATACATGGTCAGGCATTGGAGATCTGTTTACCTTCATACATTTTAAGACGTCCAGCACCTCCTCTACTGTAATCTGAACTATCCCCAAGACATCTCCATTAACTTTCTCTAGTTCTGAAGTCTTCATGTCTTTCTCCATGGTAAAAATGGGAGAACTATTCATTGAGGACCTTGCCCATCTCCTGTAGATGTCCACTTGGGTCTTTGAGAGGACCTATTCTCTCTATAGTAACTCTTTTCTCTCTATAGTTACTCTTTTTCCCTTAATATACTTATAAAATCTCTTTGGATTCTCCTTAATCTTCTCTGCCAAAGCTATCTCATGCACCCTTTTTGCCCTTCTGATTTCCAGGAGTATACTCCTGCATCCCCTATACTCTTCCAGTGCCTGTATCTGACCCATTCCTCCTTTTTCCTCAATATCTCCCATCATCCAGTGTTCCCTACTCCTACCAGCCTTGCCCTTCACTCTAACAGGAACATGCAGACCTTGAGCTCCCGCTTGCCGGAGGTCCCTTTGCCCAAAACAACCTGCTCCAATCAACCTTTGCAAGCTCCTGTCTCATACTGTCAAAATTTGCCTTGCCCTAATTTAGAACTTGAACCTGTGGATCAGTTTGTGTCCCTTTCCCTAACTATTTTAAAACTAATAGAACTATGGTCACTGGTCCCAAAGTGCTCCCCCACTGTCACCTCAGTCATTTGCCCACCTTATTACCCAATAAGTAGCTCGAGCTTTGCCTTCTCCCTTGTAGGGCCCTCTATATTATTTCCTGAACACATTTAACAAATTTCACCCAGCTAAGCCCTTAACATCATGGTAGTCCCAAGTCTATGTTAAGGAAGTTGAAATCCCCTACTTTGACAACCCTATTATTCTTGCATCTCTCCACAATCTCCCCGCATATTTGCTGTTGACTATTTGGGGGCCTATAGTACATTCCCTTCTTATTTCTCAGCTCCACCCATGAAGCCTTACTGGATGATCCTTCAAGAATTTCATCTCTGACTACTGCCGTGATGTTCCCCTTAATGAAAAATGCAACTCCCCCTCCTCTCTTTCCTCTACCTCCATCCTGTCTAAATCACCTGTACCCTGGAACATTAAGTTGCCAGTCCCGTCCCTCCCTTAGCCATGTTTCTGTAATATATCCCAGTCCCATGTAGCTATCTGAGTTCATCTGCCTTACCCATCAGAACTCTTGCATTGAAATAAATGTGATTTAATCCTCATTCCCTGCCATGCTGCTGCCTGTCTTGACTATTCAACTTGCTGTCACGGACTTTTTAAAAAATTTTATTTACAGCGTGGTAACAGGCCCTTCCGGCCCATCGAGTTCGCGCCACCCATTTTAAACTCAAATTAACCTACCCGTATGTCTTTGCACGACTTCTGTATCACTTTCCAGCTTCTCATTTGCCTCCCTGCTGCTTAGGATCCCCCCCCCCCCCACTTCCACCAATCTAGTTTAAACCCACCCTAGTAGCACTAGCAAACCTGTCTGCTAGGATATTGGACTCCTGCCCTGCAGTTCAGGTGCAACCTGTCCCTCTTGTACAGGTCACCTCTGTCCCAGAAGAGATCCCAATAATCCAAAAATCTGAATCCCTGCCCCCTGCACAAATTTTTCAGCTATACATTCATTTGCCATATCCTTCTATTCTTACTCTCACTAGCATGTGGCACTGGAATTAATCCAGAGATTACTAACCTTGAGGTCCTGCTTTTTAATTTCTTTCCTAGTTCCCTATATTCACTTCGCAGGACCTCATCACTTTCTCTACCCATGTCATTTGTGCTAATGTGCACAACGACTTCTGGCTGCTCCCCCTCCCCCTTGAGAATGTCCTGCAGCCATTCTGGACCCTGGCACCAGGGAGGCAACACACCATTCTGGAGTCCCTTTTGTAGCCACAGAACGTCCTTTCTGTCCTCCTAACTATAGAGACTCCTATCACTAAAGTTCCATCTGCCTTCACTCTTTGCTGTGCCCCAGAGCCAGTCCTGGTGCCACAGACCTGGCTATTGCTGCCTTATCTTGAATGGTCATACACCCCCCCCCTCCTCCCCCTGCCCCCCACAACAGTATCCAAAACGGTATACTTTTTTAAAGAGGGGAATGGCCACAGAGGAATCCTGCACTCTCCGCCTACTCCCTTTTCCTTTCCTGGTGGTCACGCAACTACTTTCTTGTCTGTACCGTAGGTGTGACCACCTCACTAAAGCTCCTATCTATGATAGGTTGTGGAAATGGAATCAATCAGTGCTTTCACAAAAGAATTCAAAAGGCACTCGAGAGAGAATAATTTGCTGGTCTAAGAGGAAAGAGCTGAAGTATGAGACTCATCAGTCCTCTAGGATTATTACTGTAGGAGCTGCAAAGCCTCCTAGGGCTGAATCACGTTTTTCCAAGCCATAATTCTATGAAGTTCAGGCCATGATTTATTCTGTGTTAGTTGAGTTATGGGCTGCTTTTATGATAAATCCCTGCCAATTTATTTTTGGGAAGGGTAAAGTTATCCCAGAGTTAACCTTTGGCTTTTAACTTATGATTGCAATCCTTGTACTGCTCTTAGAAAGCACAACCGTGCATAATTGATCAAAATGTAATTGAGCTTGGCATTTATCGGTCTCAGTCTTGTCTGACAAGAATTGCAAGTTAAAAATAATCATTTGAGCTTACCGTTCTTCAGTATGAATTTGTGTTGTAAAAAGAAGTAAACTTGAAGATGTACAGAATGCTATAAAAGTAGTTACAAAGCTGGTAGATATGTGAATAAATATCATGTGACAATTTGGAACATTTTCAAACATACATTTACTGAAGTAATTTCATTTTTTTTGCTGAAACTCCTCAAAAGCATTGAGCCAGAACTTGCTGAAAATGGCAATAGTGTCGTGGTAAACCGCAAGCATTAACTATGTCCTCCTCACCTCTCACCCCACCACACTCCATTCCTCAAAATGCATCAGTAAGTGTAGGAATCCCATGTGAAGGTACAGATCCTGAACTTGTCGGTCAAGCTCTGCCAGTGGTTTCTCAGCTGCAGTCTGACATTGGACTCCTCATGGAGTTCAACAATGGAACATGAACTTGCTGAATTTCTTGGCTTATATACTGGGCAAGCTGTCAACTGAATCTGGCACAGGAACAGTGAGCCCATTTATTTGAATAGAGAGAGAAGGAAACCAAGGGAAAAGGGTAAGTAACTGAAAAAATCTAGAACAGTAACCTAGCTTCACTAATTGTAATCATGAAATCACCAGAATGTTGGTTACTTGCAATTGGAAGTCCAGACCCACCAATGTGCTTGACTCCTAACTGCTTCGGGACCAATCAGGGATGGGCAATAAATGCTGGCAAAGTCCCATGAAAGAATGAAAAAAAACATCCTTCTTGGTGATTTCCTAGTTTGTGTTCCATCACTGGTCTCTGTATTTAGTACATAAAATTTCTCAACATTTAAGCTGGAGAGTTTGCTCTCAGGTCTTGTGGCAATTTGAACCTTGCAGAGGATCTGCAAGCCCATTGATTTTAGTAGGGATTTTAAGGTAAGGTACAATTTCAATCATTAGTGCTGAGAATAATGTATTAAATTACTTGTTTTTAATAGTTGTATATTTTCCATAATTCAGATTTTTTTAATAGTTTTTGCATTTTTATTCATTTAATTTTTATTTTTTTCAGTTGTTTAGGAATGTCAGGGACATTCAGAAGCATTGAAAAAGTAACAATTGTGCACCAGCTGCCATTCTTCCAGGATAGAGAACTAGTTAGTCTGGCAACTTGCTGATTGACAGTTTGCTGAACTGCCATAATAGCCTCAAAGCCAATGACTACAAAGGAAAGATAGCAGTAGTCTGAGATTGCTTGGTAGAAGTCAGAGTTTCCAGTGCACTAGTCATATGCTGAGATCTGCTTGTGCTGCCTTGGCAGCTGTGAATTCTGCTACCAAATGCTATATCAGGGTTCTGAATACAAGAATTGATGTGGACTTGGCCAACACTCTCATGCTGGAAAGGATGGGCTGAAAGCAAAAAAAAAAAATTGCATATCTTTTGACATCTCATGCAGGCTTTTGGGCATACTGAACAATGCCCCAAGCAACCCATGAGTACCCATAGGACTTCGTGCTACCTTATCAGATTTCTTGCTTGACTCATCCCAAACAGGACTGGCCTTTTTGTTCTGGGCATTTCGCACATGAGCTATCCTTTTTCTCCTAGCTTTGCCTACTTATTTCAACACATGCAGATCCTGACCCTAAACTGCCCTTGATTGTATGTGAAGTGCCACGATCTGTACCAATGGATGTGACAAATATATTTTCTTCCATCTCTGACTTTTGCAGCTCTGTGTCCTGGACTTTGCTTGTTGTAAGTTATGTATCTGAAGTGAGAAAAGTAAAAACATATGGGAACAGAAAGAAGGAAGGAAAGTTTGAAGCTTCTAGAAGTTATAAGGCAGAAAGAAGGAGGGAAAGTTTGAAGTTTCTGGAAGTTACAAGGCAAAAGACCAACTCTGTACCCACAATCCTGCCTTGTTTTGAATCATCAGCAAATTTGGAAGTATGATTGTGAATAGCTAGGACCCAAATACCAATCCCTGCGATGCCCCACAAGTCACATCCTGCCACCCTGAGAAGGATCAGTTTAATCTCGCACTTTGCTTTCTATTAAACAACCAATTCTCCAGCATGTCAGTATTTTGCCTTCAATTCCATGTGCCATGTACCTTGTGCACAATGTGCTTTGCAAAATAGTCCTGTCTCTCTGCTGGAATGACTCCTTGGCACTTGCCAAGCTCCACAGTGATTTCCAGTGGTGGTTGGGTTCAGCAGTCACTTCTTTAAGAGATAGTCATAGATTCACACAGCAAGGAAACCAGTCCTTTGGCCCATAATATCTGTGCTGGCCTTCAATATATCTATCTACACTAACCACATTTTCCACCATTTGGCCCATAGAATTCTATGTCATGGCACTTCAAATGCTCATCTAAATACTCCTTAAAAGTTGTGAGAATACCTGCCTCCAACACCCCCTCATGCAGTGCATTCATGGTTTCAGCCAGCCTTGGGTGAAAATATACTTCCTCAAATCACCTCTTTCCCTTGCCTTAAACCTATGTATGCTCTCCGGTTATCAACAGCTTTGCTGAGGGGGAATGTTTCTCACTATTTACCCTATATGTGCCCCTCATAATTTCGTATACGTCAATCAGGTCCCCCCTTGGCCTTTTCTGCTTCAAGGAAAACAAACCCAGTTTATCCAGTTTCTTCCCATCACAAAAACATGTAATAGCAGGAGCATTCTGGTGAATCTCTTCTGCACCCTCTCCAATGCAGTCATGCCCTTCCTATAGTGTGGTGACCAGAACTGCTCGTAGTATTTCAGCTGTGGCCTAACTAATGTTTTATATGATTGTACCATAATCTCCCTGCTCTTATATTTTGTGCCATTGCTAATGATGGTAAGTATCCCCTACATCTTTTTAACCAAGTTATTTTCACGGTATCTCGGTAGATTTGACAACAATAAACCAATTTACCTGTGCTGCTGAGTTTGGGGATCTTCAGACATGTACACTGAAGTTCCTTGGGTCGATTCCATTCATTTTAAAATTCTAGCCTTATTAGTCCTTCCAAAATGCATCACCTTGCATTTTTCAGGATTAATTTCCAAATGCTTTTTCTGTATCCATTTTAACAACTCATCAGTATCATTCTGTAGTGGAAGACTATGCAGCACACTATAAACCACCACACGCTTCATGTCATCTGTAAACTTAATAATCATACCTCCTTCACACACGTCCAGATCATTGGTGAATATATCAAAAAGGAATGGTCCCAGCACCAATCCCTCTGGTACACTGACTACTAGTCATAAAACAAACTCATGACCATCACCTTCTGCCTCCTATATCGCCAAGCTAATTTTGGATCCAATTTGTTAAATTGCCCTGGATCCTAGGGGCTCATACCTTTTCTCCCAATCCCCCATGTGGAACATTGACAAACATCTTACTGAAGTCCATATAGACTATATCACTTGCACTATCTTCAATGACAAATTTAGACACCTCTATTAAGGAGAAAGTGTCTTACTGAAATATTTATGTCTAAAATATACTAATTTCTGAATAAAACTAAAAACAGTATTTGAATAAATTAATATTCAACTTTAAAATGACCTTTTGTATAATTCACACAAATCTACTTCATATGCAGTTGTTTTCCTCAAGCTCCTTTATCTGATATTCATTGTCTGAATTTCACGTTTACTGTTATTGGTTAAGTGTATTAAGTTCAATTTCCTTTAGACCTCTTTGATTATGAAATTAGTTTTGAACACTGAATTACTGTTATTCAGAAGCTGTTGTGAACAGCTAATTGCTCCTACATAGAATATGTGTGCCATGTTGTCTTTCATTTTTCCACAATAATACTTAGCCTTGTCAAGAGGCTATTTTTAAGCCATGATTTAGACAGCATTGTTCAAAATGTTACAACAGAAAATAAAAGGCCAGCATATTTTTTTCATGAAGTAAAATATAATCAGCCTTTGATGTCAAGAAATTGAGAATCCTATTTAATAGCATTTCAAAGCTATTGATTGAGGTAATTCATGATTCTATATAATTAAGTTGTTGTAGCTATTATTATAATACAAATTTTGCTTGCACTGAACAACGCAAAACCCTAGAATTCTGAAATGTCAAACATCTCAAACACTATTCTGCAATAACATTAATGCTGGCTAATCAAGGTTCTGTTTTGTATGAAATCTGGCAGTAGTGATGTAATTGTGTTATCTTCTGTGATGTTAAAGTGTTGCAGCAGATCGATTTTAATTCTGTTTTTCAAGAATAAATTATACTGAGGTATAACTATGAAGATGCTGACGATCAACCTTATCTTTTTTTATACTTCTAGCATTTTTTATACTTCTATCAGGTCGCCTCTCAGCCTCCAACACTTCAGAGAAAACAATCCAAGTTTGTCCAACTTCTCCGGAGAGCTAGTACTCTGTAATCCAGGCAACATCCTGGCGAACCTATTCTCCAAAGCCTTCATATCCTTCTTGTAATATGGCGACCAGAACTGCACACAACACTCCAGATGTGACCAAACCAATGTTTTATACAGCTGCAACATACTGACTTTTATACTTAATGCTCTGACTGATGAAGGCAAGTATACCATAAGCCTTCTTTACCACCCTTTCCACTTGTCTTACCACCCTCCACTTGAACTTGTACCCCAAGATCCCTCTGTTAATCATTGCTCCTAAGGATCTTGCCATTTACTATATACTTTCCTGTTACATTCGACCTCCCAAAGTATAACCCCTCACACTTGTCTGGATTAAACTCCATCTGCCATTTATTTGCTCATATTTCCAACTGATCAGTATCCTGCTGTATCCTTTGACAACCTTCCTCACTATCCACAACTCTGACAATTTTTGTTTCATCTACTAATCAACCCACCTACATTTTGCCTAAATCATTTATATGCATATCACAAACAGAGGTCCCAGCACTAATCCCTGTGGAACACCACTGGTCACAGACCTCCAGTCAGAAAAGCACCCCTCAGCCACTACCTACCCTCTCTCTAGCTCCCTTGGTCTTCAACAGCCAAGCCTTGTATGAATCCAATCTATGAAGTCACCACAGATCCCATGTGCCTTCATCTTCATCATACCATGAGAGACCTCCAATATATCTTCAATAATTTCCCTACTGCAGCCTATTGCCCTTCTTTTGTAAAATAAAAAGGAACAACTTTTGGCTATTCTCCAGTCCTCTGGGACCTCGCTTGTGGCTAAAGAGGATACAAAGATCTCTGTCAAGGCTTCAGCAATCTCCTGTCATGCCTCCTGCAATAACCTGGGATAGATCCCATCAGACCCTGGGGACTTACCCACAGTAATGTTCTTCAAGGGTCCCAACACCACCACCTTCTTGATACAAATGTGCCCTAGAATATAAACATACCCCTCCCTGATCTCACTATGATCCATGTTCTTCTCTTTGGTCCTACTCATTTAGTACCTCACCCACTTCCTCTGGCTCCAGGCATGGATTCCCTCCTTTGTCCTTGAGTGGTCCTACCCTCTTCCTAGCTACTCTCTTGTTAAAGGAGACCACATTGTGAAAGGAAGGATGCAAAAGCAAGTTGCTTTGGGCACTTCATGTACTAAATTAGTTCTAATATGATGAGTGATGCACATATATTTATAGTATGCGATGCACCAGCCACCAGATTAGAAATAGAGGGCCAACTGGTTTCTATGTATTACGGGTTTCCTATGAACCTGTCATATTGGAAGCTGTTCTGGAGAAAGATAGGACCTGTCCAGGATGGGCCACTTGCAGCTTAATAGGATTTGGGCCAATAGCCTCATGGAGATGTTCAGTATTGTTGTGAGAGGGGTTTAAACTAATTAGGTAGGAGTTTGGGCATAGGGATACAGCATTGAAAGGGAGAAAAAAGATGCACAATGGATCAGGAGAAATAAGTAGCACTATAACACGAAATACAAGACTTACAGAAAGGACCAGACTAGAGGATTAAAGTTCATGCACAAAACAGAAAAAGCACATTACTCATGGTTGATGAACTGTGGGGGTTATGATATAGTGGCAGAATTAGAAACCTGGCTAAAAAGGGCCAACTGGATTTTGTGTATTCCTGGCTTCAAAGTGTTGATGAAAGATAGGGAAGGAAAGAATGAGAGCATTGGGATGGAGGGCATGGTGAGTGGCAGTACTAATTAAGCAGCGTATTGCAGTGCTGGAGAAAGTGAATGTTCTGGAACAATCAATGACAGGATCTCTTTGGTAAAAGCTTAGATACAATAGAGGTAGCCATTACACTGCTGGGAGTAGTCTATAATGGGATCCAATAGGAGTAACTCATGGGAAACATATTGAGGAGTAAAATTGTATAGAATTTACAAAGGTGTGCAAAAGCCATTGAGTAGTGATGATGGGGGAAATTCAACTATGCAAGTGTAGACTGGAATACCAACAATATAAGGGGAAAACTTGGGAAGGAGTTTTTGAAAGTTGTCCAGAAGAATGTTCTAGGTTAACTTGTTTCCAGCATTGCTGAACTTGGTTCTGGAAATGAAGCAGGTCAAGTGGAGAAAGTATCATGGGAAACATTTAGCAAGTAGTGATCATAGTATTCATAAGGTTTAAAACATTATGGAAAATGATATAGTTAGGTAAAGGTAAAACTCCAAGGTAAAATTTGTCAATTGGAGAAAGACCAATTTCAATTCAATTTTGCCTTTTCTCTCTTCTTCCTTTTCCATCTTGTCCTCCTCCTGTTGTGCAAAATAACATTAGGATTAGGATGCATCTACAAACCAGTTAATTTATGATGGCTGTAGTAATCACCATGAGACAAGATGGAAGAGACTGTAGATGTGAAAATCTGGGACAAGAAAGCGGCTCAAGCAGCATCTGTGGAGGCAAAAGATGTCCTGATGCAGGGTTTCGACCCAAAGCATCGATTTACACCATTCGCATTCTGTTTTTGAATTCTGTTCTGCTCTGCACTGCACTGCACTGAAATGTAACTTTTTAGTGTGGTGTAGGCATTAAAAGCATTGTCGAGCAGCCCTGTAATGATCTCTGGGATTTTATGGGTTCATGGTAAAAGTGCTAACTGGAGCCAGAAATAAGGATAGCTTTCATCTCCCTGCATTTGCAGTTGAACAGGAGAGTAAATTTGTAACAAACGTAGTTGATTACCATGAATGAATCATGCTAGCACTGATCGTGAGAATCTTTAGGTTATTGTCACTTTATGAAGAATATAGATGAAGTTCAGTGTTGTTTGTTGGAGCCCTTAATGTGATATGGGTGCAATCTATCACCCTGCTCGCTGGAGGGGAACCTGCAGTGGTAGCAGAGTCTTCGACCCAGATTGCTGTCCTCCACCTAAGTCCTTGCAGTGAAGGCCTCCATAATGATCTAAAGCAACAATGATAGTATGCTTAAAATTTTGCTAATGTCCTTTGATCCATCCTCGAAGAAGCCTGAGGCAAAAAAAATATTAGGACCATGAGATTTTTGCAGCCATAGACAATGCAGCCCAAGCATAGCCGAGGGGCTGTAGGTTTGCTTGCAACATGTAAGAGGTATCTTTCACTGCCTGCTTGTAAATTTGAGTCTCTGAATACATAGCTCCTTTAATGACTGCTCAAGGTATTAATATAATAGCTATAATAATATATTGTTCAAGTTATTTATCTTCCTCTATCAGAAATTTAGCATGAATTCTTTTAATTGTACAGTTTTAAAGATATACTATCTCTCCCTCTCCCTTTTGATCGACCCTCTGTTAAACTTATGTCATTGAGCAAACTTTTGGTCACCTTAGTTTTGCCTTAGCTGTGATTCTTTTCTGATTACCTCTGAAATCCTTGGGATAATTTTTCTACATTAAGAATGCTAGGTACATATATGTTGAATATAATCTTACAAAATATCAAAAATATCAAAGTAGAGCTTTGTGGTATATTTAGAATGGGGTGAATCAGCTCAATACATTTCTGAATACAATGTGTTTACATCTTTGATTCTCAACACTGGCCTGAATTGATAGTGATGGTTCCAAAACATTATCAGCCATTGTGCCTTGAAATGTATTGGACTTCAAATGAAGGCAAAGACATCATGGAAATCAAATATTGGTACATCTAAATGCTTGCACTGCCACTGAATTCACTGTTGATTCCCATAGTGGAGCAGTGATATGCGGCAGAGAACGTTTAGATGCACTTTGCTTCCTGCCCAAGGGGCGACCCAATTCATGGGGTCATCAACACTGTGTAAGAAGGTAGGTACATGACTGATTGATTGTGCTTTGTTTTAAAAAAATTGTATTGTCATGTATTTTGAATCAAATTACTTTTTTATTTCTATTTATTTAGATTTCATCTATTTGGATAGTTTTTAAATGCATCAGATTATTGGAAATACTTGTTTTGTTCTGGGATCAGAGGCTTGGGATACAATGCCTGAGGTCTACTTGCCATCTGAGCCAATTGTTTCTCTCCAGATTCTGGAGAGATGTAGCAGATCAGCTTATTGAGTCATCTATGTAAAAACATATGTGTGGCATGTGGGCACCAGGGTTGGTGATTTCATGCAGCCAGCAAGGTTCAGAATGATGCAGCTGATTGGCCACAGTTTATTAAGAAATGGCATTTAATTTCACTTTGCAAAGACAAGTTCAAGATCAGTGGATAATCAGCTCTGAACTACTTGAAACCTTTCAAGGCAAATTATAAGATAAAATGCAATTGAGGAAAATAGTATTTTGAACCAATAAATAATTCCTATTTATTTGATCCAGTGCAAGCATTGGTAGCGGGAAAGTAACAGTGATTTTTTTTCCCCAGTTTCATTGGATGATGTGGAGAACAATCAAACCCTTTCTCAGTTCCCGCATCCTCAGGCTTGTTACATTGTGTATGCTGATAAATACACATGCTTAGAAAAAGAAACTAGTATGGATAATGACAACTTTGCTGCAGAGACTATCGAGTTTAAACTTGTATTACTGAATCCAGATGTAGCGAACAATCCACTGGATCACTTCAGTGCAGAAGAATCTGGTAAGTTACTTTTGAACTATATTCTTTATGAACTAAGAATCCCCTTTGTTAATCCTTTATTTGGATTTTTCAAGAGGCATTAAATAACTCACCACACGAATGTTTGTCACATAAAATATGGGCAGCACAATTGTGCAGCTAGTAGAATCGCTGCCTCATAGTGCTAGAGACACAGGTTCAATCCTGACTTCAGGTGCTGTCTGTGTAGAGTTTGTACATTCTCCCTGTGACCACATGGGTTTTCTCTGGAGTGTTCTGGTTTTCTCCCACATCTCAATGTCATGCTGATTGGTAGGTTAATTGGCTTCTGTACATTGTCCCTAATGTGAAGGTGAGTGGTAGAATCTAGGGATAGTTGATGAAAACGTAGGAAGAATAAAAACTGTTGGGATTAATGTAGGATTAGTGTAAATGGGTGGTTGATGGTTAGTCTGGATTTAGTGGGCCAAAGGCCCTTTTTCTGTGCTGTATTTCTCTATGACTTTAAAATAATGAATCGTCACTGGGGGTAATGTATGAGCAGGGATAAAGGATTGCTTGAAGACGAGAAGTGGAGAACAGCAATAACTGGTTCATTTTTTTTCATGTTGGCAGGTTGGGTGCTGCAGAAATCAGGAACAGGGCCTCAACCATTCATAATTTTAATAAATCAGCTACTGAAAATACAAAGCTAGAGAGGAAAGTGAACTATTGAGGGGAAGCAACGATTCTTCAAAGTGATATAAACAGGCTAAGCAATGGGCAAGAAGATGGAAGATGCCAGAATATGTGAAGTTCTTCATTTTGATAGAAAAGACAGAATATTTAAGCATGAGAATGCAGTAAATATTGGTGTACTGAGGGATCTTGATGTACTTGTTCATGAGTACGTAAACATGCAGGTGCAACAAGCAGTTGAGAAGGCAATTGCTAGAGGGCTAAAGTAAAAAAGTAAGGATATCTAGCTGAGATTGTACAAGGTTTTGGTATAGTCCCTGTACTTAAAGAAGGATACACTCTCCTGGGAGTTATTACAGCATAGATTCTCTGCATTAATCCCTGATATAGAGGTTCACTTGTGAAGAGAAATTGAGAAAAGAGAACCAGACAGCCTAAAATTTGGGTGCATAATCTCAAACCATTGGCCATTTTGAATATTGATATTTCTTTATGCAAAAGTTTGTAAATCTTTGGAATTCTGTACCTCAGAGGCTGTTTAGTCAATATTGATTTCAGCCTTGAATATATGCAGATCTTTGAACCCTAAAGGAATCAGAGCAAATATAAACATGAGACACTGGGTCAACCAAAATCTTATTGAGTGGTGGAACAAGTTTGAGGGCTTGGTGAAAGCTTCTCAACGCTATGGTTTAAGGAGATGCAATCCGTCATTGCTAGTCAGGCTCAGTTGGTGCTAGCAACTCCTAAACTTCTGCCTCAAGAACAAGAGTAAATCTGCTAGACATCACAATTGGTGTTGCCCAGACACTGCATTGAGAATGAGATGAATTTCAGGTGTGATTTGCACCAATTGAAACTTATGTGGGTAACTTGCATGTCAAGTTCCAGCACATGCTTTCCTGTACAATTGAATTACAAGGATTCTTCCTTTAACTCTTTATCTGCAGGAGAAAAAATGCAGTCTGATATAGTTCTAGCAATGAAGATGCAGCATTCTTCACATTGCACTGTTCTGATGCACTGTTATTTTAAAATATTATTTAAAAGCATCAAAATATAACAGAACAGGAAAAAATGAAAAATAAGAAATTCCCCTGATGCTTGTAGCTCACCCTATAAGAGAACAATTAAATGCTGCTTTTAGTCTATGCCTTCACCTTACAATTTTTGGCATTTTCTTGCTGTGCAGTGATTTACAGATCCACATTCCAACATGCTGATACTAAGCCTTGCTGAAATACCTCATCTATTGCATTATTGCTGTGTTCAGTATTTTGAACATAGGAGTCTGAGCAGTGACCTTGTAGAGGTTTAAAATATTATGAGGTGCATATTTAGGATAGTCAGAATTTTTATTCCCAGGGCAGGGGAGTCTTGAACTAGATGGCATAGGTTTAAGGTGAGAGGGGAAAAATTTAAAGGAAATCTGAGGGGTAAGTTTTCCCGCAGAGAGGGTGGTGGTTATCTGGAAGGAGCTGCCAGAGGAAGTGGTGGAGGCAGATAGAATTGCAACATTTAAAAGGCATTTGGATAGGAAAGGTATAGAGGTGTATGGACCAATTGCAGTTAAATGGAATTAGCATGGACAAGGTGGGCCAAAAAAGCTTGTTTCTGAGCTGTGCGATTCTATGTACTTGGAAGAGTATTATATTCTGGCCCTTGGTGTTATTTTTACAGCTGATTCTATTATTTTGTTGTAGAATGAACTTCTAACACAAGGTGGCACTGTAGCACTGAGTAGTGGCAGAAGTCCTGAAATATTAAAATCTAGACCAGTTATAGCAGGAGTTGCTAACAGCCCCACTTTGTACAGTGTTTCCCTTATCTAGCAGAAAAACATGGCTGATTATTTTGATATGGGATGGCAGGTTCCTGTTTAGCCAACAGAGAGGCTGGGAGGCAGCCTGCAATCCCTAAGCCAGTTCAAACTCCATAAAAGTACTGTCATAACTATAGAGCTAATGGCACCAGGATTACTTGTGGGGAGTAAGACTGTGGTTGTAGGTCTTCTCACCTTGGGTGCTACCTTGACTGAAAATCTGCACCCTTAATTCTCTCTGCTGTGCTGTTCATGCTCATGTTGCTGACAATATCCCAATCTCCCCCAGTGTCATGGTTGGGTACTACAGGTGCAAAGTGAGCCTCAACCAACATTGGATCTAGAGAAAAAGAGACAGGTTAGAGAGTGGGAGGCCCAGGGAGAGCTCCATCTTTGTCACTGCCACACAGGGCATTGATGTGCTTTCCTCCACACAGAAGGTGACCGCAAGGTCTTTTGAAAAAATGTACTGTACTCCCACTTTCCACCATTTGAACCATAGCCCAGCAGGTCATGACTGTTCAGGTGCACATCCACTTGCTATTTTGCTAACATGATGAGGAGTTATGCCTCTACCACCCTTTCAGATGCATGGATGAAACCATTTCTCCTCAAGTTACCTTAAATCTACGCCTTGTAGTTTTTGATTGTAATATCTTCCTACTTACAATGTCTCATCCTCTCATAATTTTTCAGCTCAACTACATCTCCCTTAGTTTTGTCTTTTCCATAAAAACAACTCCAACCTATCCAATCTTCCCTCATAGCTACTATTCCAGTTATGACAAAATTCACATAAATCTCTTCATCCACTTCAGTGCAATCACATCTTTCCTTTAATGTTATCCAACTATTGTTGTGCACTGTTCTAGCATAACCTTTTTGCTCTAATATTCTATGCATTGGGTAATAAAGAGAAACATCCCATACATCATTATAACCATTAACTGCTATCTTTAAGGATCTGCAGACGTATGTCCTAAGTTCTCCTATTCCTCCACACCTCAATGTAGCCTCCCATTTATCATCTTGTCTTGATGCACCTCCCCAAATACTTTACCTCACACTTCTCTAGATTAAATTCCTTTTGCTATTTTTCTGCCCAACTGATCAGACCATCTATATCTTCCTGCGATCTGTGAATCACTTCACTGGACAATTTTTTTTATATGAACTTCCGAAGTAGAAGAAGAAGTAGACCAATTGGCCCTTCACCACTCCTATACCTCAGCACCATCTTTCTGAAACTCCCTTGATTCCCTTAATACCCCAAAATCTATTAACGTCTTCCTTGAATAATACTGAATATACTACAGTCCTCTGCAAGCTACTTTATCATGACCCCCACATGTAAGCCTACATCAGTAACATAATTATTACAAAGCAAGGAATTAATTACTGTTTTCTCAATATTGGCAACCCTAGTTATTACCACTTTTGAGAATGAAAATGAGCATTATGCTGAAAATCATAGAAGTTAAAATAAGCAGTAATCAAGTAAATTAAAGAAGAAAAAAGTTGACAAATTCATTAGCTTTTCTATTTTAGTATTTGTTTAACTGCTGATCCCATCGTATAAGCAGCATTTACAAGAAAAAAAATGCCTTTTTGAGAGCAGTATTTTCGTGAAAAAAAGGTGATGAGCTGTTAATTAGGTGAAGTACAGAAAATGCAAGGTTTAAGAAATTTGACAAAACATGCTGATACATTAAAAAATCAAGAATACATCTTAATTTTGACACATGCACCAAAATACAAGAATCATTGGAGATAGCTGAGAGGCCGCTTATTGCACATCTATATCAGTTTCCCTATATGTTGACTTCAATCATCTTGATTTATAAACCATGACTGGTCTATAATTGCACCAACATAAATAACTGTATAAAATCTAACATTATTACTATTTGCACTGATTATTTCTATTCATTTATACAATAATGGTTTTACCGCCAAGACCAGCATTTAAGTGCCTTACCTAATTATCATTAATAAGTTGGTGGTGATGCCTCTTCTCAAACTGCTGCACTTCTTTTCATAAAGCTATGCCTACCATGCCTTTAGGGAGGAATGCTGATATATTTCCAAGTTCGGATGGTGTACAAATTGGAGGATATCTGCATGTGAAGGTGATCCTATTCACCTTCTGCTCTTCTTGGTGGTGATGGTCACACATTTGGAAGTGCGATTAAAATTGTCTTGGTAACTGCGATGAATTTTGCAGTTACAGTGCATCATTGATGGAGAAAGTGAATTTTTGGGATGGTGAATAGGGAACAAATCAAACCGGCTGCTGGGTCCTGGGTCTTATCAAACTACTTGAATGTTAATGGAACTGCATTGTCTAGGCAAGTGGAAAGTATTCCATTGTACTTCTGAAATGCACCTTGTAATGGTGAAAAGGATCTGGGATATCAGGGGGTGAATCACTTGCCACAGGGTGCCCAGCCTGTGGCAACTTCTTGTAGCCACAGAATATAAATGGCAGGTCCAGTGAACTTTCTAGTCAGTGGTATCCCTAAGGATATTAATGGTGGGAGACTTGATCATAGCAATGCCATTGGATATAAAGAGCAGATAGTTTGGCATGCTTTTGATTGAGGTGGTCATTGCCTGGCAAATGTTACTTGTCACTTATCAGCCCATGCCTGAATATTGTCCAGATCTTGTTGCATGCAAGCACGGGCTGCTTCATCTTTCTTGAGGAGTTGCAAGTGGAAATGAACATTCTATGATCATCAGAAAACATTTCCAATTCTGACCAGTAATGGAAAAAAATGTTTTTGATGAACAGTTGAACACGGTTGGGCCTAGGACACTGACCTGAAGAACTCCTACAGCAATATGTTCGTGCCACAACCATCACATGTTCTGCAGGGTATGGCTTCATTCAGTGGAGAGTTTTCAACTTGATTTACAGTGACATTAATTTTACTGGGGCTTCTTGATATTACATTTTGTCAAATGTTGTCCTAATGTTAAGGCATTCATTCTGACCTCGCCTCTCATCTGTAATCAGATTTAGAGTCATGTGCCCTGGCAAAATCTGAAAGTATGTGAGTAGGACCTGCTGTAATTGATTATAGGCAGACCTCCAACCATCCACACATGCCTAGGCAATTTAGTTGATCGATATCATTTCTCACATTTTACTGAACACCATACTGTAAAAGATGCTACCAATGTGCTTTACTCCAGAAGGGTTTTTTTTTGCTGCTTTAACAGTAAAGGAGATACGGAGTTGCAAGCAAAATACAGGCTATGATTGACACTGTGATTGGTAATATAGCTTCCTTGCAATCCTTTATGAATCAAGTCAGCTCTACATGCTCAGTGTCCAAGCAATCTTTGATTGTGAATGCATTTTCTATAGTCATGCATATATCTTGGAAGCCCAAAGATTCCTTCATTCTAAGAGATTCCATTTTGTGAGAAATATTTAGTGAACAGAACTGCACTGAGATCTGGAGAAACAAAGGACTGCAGTTGCTGGAATCTAGATGAAAAACACAATAATGCTGGAGGAATTCAGCAGGCTAGGCAGCATCCATGGAGAAAAGCAGGCGGTCAACATTTCGGGTCAGGACCCTTTCTCAGTACTGAAGGTAGGAAAAGGGGAAGCCCAATATATAGGAGGGAAAAGCAGAGCAGTGATAGGTGGACAGAAGAGGGGAGGTGGGGTGGACACAAGGTGGTGATAGGTAGATGCAGGTAAGATAGTGATAGGCAGATGTGGGGGAGGAGGGGAGATCAGATCCACCAGGGGATGGGTCAAAGGTAAGGAGAGAGAGGGGAAAAAGGTTGGAAAAAAAAGAGGCTTGGAATAGGAAGAAGAGAAGAAGCATGGTGGGGGGGGGGGGGGTTGTGGTGAAGGGGTGTGGGAATGACCTAAAATGGGAGAATTCAATGTTTATGCCGTCAGGCTGCAAGGTTCCCAGACGGAAAATGAGGTGCTGTTCCTCCAGTTTGCACTTGGAATTCTCCTGGCAGTGGAGGAGGCCGAGGACTGACATATCAGTGATAGTGTGGGAGTGGAATTGAAGTGACTGGCAACGGGGAGATGCAGATCGCGGTTACGGACAGAGTGCAGGTGTTCTGCGAAACGGTCACCTAGTCTGCGTTTAGTCTCACCAGTCTAGAGGAGGCCACACTTGGAGCACCAAACGCAGTAGGTGATGTTAAGGAAGGTGCTGGTGAAAGGACTTCTTGGGTCCCTGGGTGGAGGTGGTGTAGGGGCAGATGTTGCACCTATGGCAGGAGCAGTGGAAAGTTCCCAGAGTGGGAGCGGAATGAGTGGGGGGGGGGGGAGGAATGAACGAGGGAGTTGTGGAGGGAGTGGTCCCTGCGAAGGGCAGAAAGTGGTGGGGAGGGGATATGCTTGGTGGTGGGGTCTGGTTGGAGATGGCAGAAGTGGCAGAGAATGATGTGTTGGATACATAGACTGGTGGGATAAAATGTGAGGACAGCGGGGACCCTATCCCTGTTGGATCTGGGAGGGGTGGGGGTAAGAGCAGAGGTGCGGGAAATGGCAGAGATACGGGTGCAAGCTCTCTCGACCACAGTTGGGGGGAAGCCCCAGTTAGAAAAGAAGTTGGACATCTCAGATGTCCTGGAGTGGAAAGCCAGAAATTGAGAAAAAAGGATAGCATCCTTGCAAGAGACAGGGTGGGTGGAGCTGTAATTGAGGTAGCTGTGGGCATCAGTGGGTTTGTAGAGGATGTCAGTGGATAAGGAGTCTCCTGAAACTGAGATCTGGATGTTAAGCAACAAGGCCAACTCACAACTTCCACAGTTCTGACACTTCTACTAAGTCTACTCACTTCTGAGCATTGCTACAATGAAAGCCACAGAACAGAATCAGGTTTATTATCACTGACATACAGTAGCATGCAAAGGTTTGGGCATCCCGGTCAAAATTTCTGTTACTGTGAATAGCTAAGCAAGTAAAAGATGACCTGATTTCCAAAAGGCATAAAGTTAAAGATGACACATTTCTTTAATATTTTAAATTAAGATTAAATTTAAGATTATTCTTAAATATCCAAACTTTTCTGCGTCCTCACCACAAAATTCAGCATCAGAAGTTTGCAAAGGAACATCTAAACAAGCCTGATGCATTTTGGAAACAAGTCCTGTGGACTGATGAAGTTAAAATAGAACTTCCTGGCTGCAATGAGCAAAGGTATGTTTGGAGGGAAAAGGGTGCAGAATTTCATGAAAAGAACACCTCTCCAACTGTTAAGCACGGGGGTGGATCAATTATGCTTTGGGCTTGTGTTGCAGCCAGTGGCACAGGGAACATTTCACTGGTAGAAGGAAGAATGAATTCAATTAAATACCAGCAAATTCTGGAAGCAAACATCACACCGTCTGTAAAAAAGCTGAAGATAAAGAGGATGGCTTCTACAACAGGATAACGATCCTAATCACACCTTAAAATCCACAATGGACTACCTCAAGCGGCACAAGCTGAAGATTTTTCCATGGCCCTCATAGTTCCCCAACCTAAACATCATCGAAAATCTGTGGATAGACCTCAAAAGAGCAGTGCATGCAAGACGGCTCAAGAATCTCACAGAACTAGAAGCCTTTTGCAAGGAAGAATGGGTGAAAATCCCCCAAACAAGAATTGAAAGACTCTTAGCTGGCTACAGAAAGCGTTTACAAGCTGTGATACTTGCCAAAGGGGGTGTTACTTAGTACTGACCATGCAGGGTGCCCAAACATTTGCTTTGGGCCCTTTTCCTTTTTTGTTATTTTGAAACTGTAAAAGATGGAAATAAAAAAGAAATCTTGCTTAAAATATTAAAGAAATGTGTCATCTTTAACTTTATGCCTTTTGGAAATCAGGTCATCTTCTACTTGCTTAGCTATTCACAGTAACAGAAATTTTGACCAGGGGTGCCCAAACTTTTGCATGCCACTGTATGTCGTGAAATTTCTTGTTTTGCGGCAGCAGTACAGTGCAAGACATAAGAATTACCATAAGTTACAAAAATAAATAAATAGTGCAAAAGAGGAATAACGAGGTAGTGTTCATGGGTTCATGGACCGTTCAGAAATCTGATGGCAGAGGGGAAGAAGCTGTTCCTAAAATGTTGAGTGTGGATCTTCAGGCTCCTTTACCTCCTGTAGTAATGTGAAGAGGGCATGCCCTGGATGGTGAGGGTCCTTAATGACAGATGCCGCCTTCTTAAGGCACCACCTTTTGAAGATATCCTTAATGATGGGGAGGGTTGTGCCCGTGATGGAGCTGGCTGAGTCTACAACCCCCCGCAGCCTTTTTCAATCCTGCGCATTGGAGGCTCCGTACTGGGTGGTGATACAACCATCCAGAATGCTCTCCACTGTACATCTGTAGAAATTTGCAAGAGTCTTTCGTGACATAACAAATCTCCTCAAACTCCTAGTGAAGTAGAGCCACCGGCGTGCCTTCTTCATAATGGCATCAATGTGTTGGGCCCAGGAAAGATCCTTTGAGATGTTGACACTCAGGAACTTGAAGCTGCTCACCCTTTCCATCGCTGACCACTCAATGAGGACTGGTGTGTGTTCTCCCGACTTCCCCTTCCTGAAGTCCACAATCAACTCCATGGTCTTGCTGACGTTGAGTGTGAGATTGTTATTGCGACACTACTCAACCAGCCAATCTATCTCACCCCCATACACCTCTTAATCACCATATGCGATTCTGCCATCAACAGTGGTGTCATCAGCGAATTTATAGATGGCATTTGAGCTGTGCTTCGCCACACAGTCACGAGTGTAGAGAGAGTTGGGCAGTTGCCTAAGAATGCATCCATGAGGTGTGCCTGTGTTGATTGTCAGTGAGGAAGAGATGTTATTACCGATCCATACTGACTATGGCCTCCTGATAACAAACTGGAGGATCCAGTTGCAGAGGGAGGTGCAGAGGCCCATATTTTGAAATTTGTTGATTAGTGCTGAGGGGATGATGGTGTTGATCGCCGAGCTGTAATCAATAAACAGCAGCCTGACCAATGTTTTGCTGTTGTCTAGGTACTCCAAAGCAGATTGGAGATCCAGTGAGATTGTGTCCACTGTAGACCTGTTGTGGCGGTAGGCAAATTGCAGCAGAACTCTAATGGAATTCTCAAAATGAGATGCTGCTACATTCCTGAAATAAACCCGATACGCCTTTATTCCTTCAATATCAATTAATTTATTGATCACTGAAGAAGATAAGGATAATCTCAAGGAAAAAGGGCAGCAATATGACAATTTGATACCATCAAGTGGCTCACCACAGGAGGGAGACTCTAACTGCCCCAATTGCTATGGCCAATTTAAAGCCGTAAGATTCACCTGAACTCAGCACAAACTGAGAACCATCAATTCTTTTAAAACAAAGATCTCCACCTCGGTCCATAGAACAGCACAAATGGTAAAGAAAATACCTACTCTGTTTGGTACAATCTTTCTGGGAGTCCAAGGAATTGTATACAACTTATGCACTAGGCTGCTTCATGCCCACGAGTCCCTCTCAAGAACAGTCATTGTAAGGATCATCAATGGTTAAATAATATAAATATATTGTAATATCCAGTGTAAGTGAATGTTTATTTATCTGAATTTGATGTAGTGGTTATAGATTACCCAGGAAGCTTGGCCTTTCTTAGAGTTCTTGTAAACAGAAAAGAGCATGGTGTGAAAGTTAATTTCAGGCCAAATTAAAGTCAGGCAGAGATGTGGATTGATGGGGTGATGGCTGAGCTGGGAATGGACAATGGGGAACATAGAATGGAAAACAGTACAGCACAGGAACAGGCCCTTTGGCCTATGATGTTTTGCCGAACTAACTAAGCTAATGACACCTAATCCCTTCTGCCTGCACATGGTCTATATCCCTCCATTCTCTGCATATTCATGTGCCTATCTAAGAGCCTGTTAAATGCATCTATCGTATCTGCCTCCGCCACCACCCCTGGCAGTGCATTCCAGGCACCCACCATTCTCTGTGTACAAGAAAAAAAATTTGCCCTGCACATCTCCTTTGAACTTTCCCCCTCTCGCCTTAAATGCATGCCCTCTAGTATTAGACATCTTAATCCTGGGAATGAACGAGTTCCTAAAAAAAATAAAATGGCCTGATGTCAGATTGGGGAGACTGATCATTAGATCAGCCCTGAATTCAGGCTGGAAGATATGGTAAGGAAAATGGAATGGACAGTTACTAAAAAAATGTCTGGGGTTGACAGAATAATGGTAAGTGGAGACTGAGGCTTTGAAGTCTGGTGTGCATGGAGGTATTGGTCAGGTTTGGAGCAGGCAAGGTGATTGCATAGTTCAGCAGAGAAGCAGAATCACACATAGCTTCTTTTTATTTAGGTTATTTTGCATAAGGCTTAATTTGTATTTGCAATAACGAATGTATTAAAAGTCAGGCATTTTCAAATAAGTTCTGCATCATTCAGTATTAATATTTTGTTTATCTTTGAATCTCAGCTATTAATTCTTTTCATAGGGTTACATGACTTCTACTTCCTCCTTGTATTGGCTTACTTCATTGCAGCCTGCATTTATGCTCAACCAATCTGGCAATCAATTAAGAAAGGTGGACCAATGCATCCAATATTGAAGGTTTTGTCTATTGGATTATTGCTGCAGGCCAGTGCAACAGTCACTAACTATATGCATCTGTCGAGGTAAAGCAATTTTAATTTATGATTTATATATTTTCTTACTTTCATATGTTTATAAGCTGTATTGAAAATTGTGGGTAATACTGAGTACTGAATTGTGGGTACAATTGAGGTGTTTCTGCATTCAAAGAAAACATAAATTAAAATTGGGATGAAGTTTCAATTTATAATTTTTAAAAGAGCAGATTATGTGATATTGATTGAGATGAGTAAAGCATACACAACATAAAACTAGAACAATGCGCCTTTCTATAAAAAACATTTGTGACTGAAATGAAACATTGTTACTCCCCAGAAACAGTTATATCTGCTTTCTTTCAGATACTCAGTGGATGGAATTGGAGCTCCTTTGCTGGGAAGTTTAGCTGAATGTAAGATGCAAAACTTCTTTTAAATATTACAGATATTCTGGATAATTTGACTCTTAACAGATCTTATAACAGAATTTTGAAGTACCAAATCACTTTTTCATTTGCAGAAGCATAATACAGGCCATCCCCAGGTTACAAACTCTGGAATTAAAGACACCCATACATATGAACGAACACCTATAATGGGAGATTCAAAAGCCCAACATAGTTACATATATTTATTCCTATGAATGGCAAAAGTTTTTTGAGGATGTGACTAAGAGGATTAACAAGGGCAGGGTGATGGACATCATCTACATGGACTTTAGGAAGGCCTTTAACAAGGGCCTTCATGGTAGGCTGGTCCAGGAAGTTAGAATACATGGGATCCAGGCTGAGGTTGCCAAATGGACACAAAATTGGAAGGAGTCAGATGGTGGTAGTGGAGAGCTGTTTTTTAGATTTTGGGCCTGTTACCTGTGGTGTGCCACAGGGATCGGTGCTGGGTGCTTGTTCATCATGTATATTAATGACTTGGAAGAGAATGTAGGTGCACAATTAGCAACTTTGCAGATAACACCAAAATTACTGGTATAATGGAGAGTGAAGATGGTTATCTAAGCGTACAATAGGATTTAGATAAACTAGGAAGTGCTAGTTGATCAACTAATAAAGGAATTGCTGAGGAAATTTAATTCAGTCAAATGCAAAGTGATACATTTCGAGAAGTTAAACCAGGCAAGGACATACACAGTGAATGGCAGGGCCCTAGGGAGTGTTATTGAAGAGCAATACCTTGGGTTACAGTACATAGTTCCCTGAAAATGGCAACACGGGTAGATGGAGTGGTGAGAAAGGCATAAGGTATGCTTGCCTTCATCAGCAGAGGCATTAAGTATGGGAGTTGGGACATCATGCTACAGTTATACAAATCATGGGTTAGACAGCACCTGGAATATTGTGTGCAGTCCTGGTTACCGTACTATAGGAAGGATGTGATCAAACTAGAGAGGGTGCAGCAAAGATTCACAAGGATGTTGCCAGCTCTGGGGAGCCTGAATTTATAAGGAGAGACTGGATGGGCTGGGACTGCTTTTTCTGGAGTGAAAGAGGCTGAGAGGTGACCTTTTAGACGTTTATAAAATCATGAGGGGATGGTCATATAGTCTTCTTCATCAGGGTAAGAGAATGTAAAACTAGAGGGCATAGGTTTAAGGTGAGAGGGGAAAGATTTACCACAAGTTTTTCATACAGAGGGTGATGAGTTTATGGAATGAGCAGTCAGAGGTACAATTAGATGCACCACATTTAAAATGCATTTGGACAGGTATATGGATAGAAAGGGTTTAGAGGGATAAGGGCCAAACACAGGCAAGTGGAATTAGCGTAGAAAGGCATCTTGGTCAGCACGGACGAGTTGGGCTGAAGGGCCTGTTCTGTGCTGTATAGTTCTATGAATCTCATTGAGGAGCTTTCAACAGAGAAGGAGGCTATTCAGGCCATTATGTCTGTGCTGGTCAGAAAAGAGCTTAATCCTACCTTCTAGGGTTCAGAATAGTCCTGCAGGCCACAGCTCTTCAAACAAGTACTTAGTATTGTAAAAATATCCTGAATGAAAAACCTTCACTCGTTTTTTTTGATGGAAAACTATAGAATTTATCTTTCAAAGATACCGTGAGCAAGGGATTCTAATTTTTAGGACCAAATGTACTTGGGATTAGCGGGGTTTAAGTAGGGGAATTGACAATGTACAGGGAAGCAGGCTCTAATCCACTGACTTTGCATTTAACTCCCAAGCATTCGGCTGTGTGTGAGCAATCATGGATTGTCAATTTTAATACGTCAGTGATTCAATTAGAGCCGTGTTAAACTGCCTTTTCAAATTTAACTGTGATTCCATGGGTTTCCCACGCTTCTTGGGACTTGCCAGTGAAATCAAAACGAGAACACAGCGGCAATTGAGGGGCTGAAGCATTGGCAGGGAAATATGCCAATAAGTAGAGAAACCTCACAGCTGCTTCTGTGAAAGGCTTTGTTCACAGTAGTCATGCTGAGAGGTTACTCTGACTACTTAGGAGTTACATTGACAACTTCAGAGATAACACTGACACATCTGAAGTTTATTTGACAACTTCAAAAAATTGTACATTTTGTCTCCACTTTGAATTCCAAATGCATCAGATCATCATGGGTGCCAATTATGTTATGTTACATAACTGGACCTTAGATGAGGACTAAGGTGAATAGCAGCATTGATGAGAGCAGGAACACAGAGACAGTATCAAACTGCCGTATTCAGAGCTACACCTTCACAGGTGTGAGTGAATCAGTATAGTTAAGTTTCATGGAGGCTACCCACACTACACAGGTGAGGGCAAAGTTCCTCAGTGTGTCTGAACATAAAAGGCAGAAAGAGGTACATGGTGTCATACCAGATGGTGGCAGACATTTGCAGCTTGACAGCACAATGTCTACTGCCAAATGACTAGAGGCCATACTTTATCAATGCCTATAAAAACCATTATTGGCCTCCCAATGCTTCTCTCTGCAAGGAGGGAACTGAGAAATCTATGAGTAAGGGTAGATGGATGTTCAGAAACATTTGACTAGGAGAAAAAGGCATGACATTGCAGAGAGATGAGCGTGTGTGCTGGTGGTAGCTGGGTTTGAGGAAGTTTAACAGAAATACATGGGTGAACCTGCAGGTAAGGTGCTGTGAGAACTGATGAGCTGTAGTGAGATTGAAAAATCTTTGTTAAGATGATAGAAGTGCCATTTTGATGAGGTTTCCCAATCTGCTTACATCGTTAAAGTGCTTTTGGTATTGAATCCATGAGCATGGCGCCACACCTGCACTGCTGTGGCAACTTTCAACCATACCTCCTTGGTTTCATCAGCTGTTGGCAGTCTTTTTCCTCCGTCATTGAGAAAGAGCATCTCCCTGCATCCTTGCACCCTTCACTCAGCCTCGCATTGAGTAAGATGTGACAGAATGTGCACAGGCTTTGCCTAAGAAGACTCCATTCCAGTGGTTCCAGCATCCGTTAGTCTCACGAGATCATGGATCTGCGCATGGAGAGTCTTGCTTCAGTCATTCAGTACTTAGTTTATCCAGTAATACCAGATGCTTCACTGACATGTTTGCAGAGACTCTTTTAAATATTGTTATTGAAATTGGCTGGCACAGATCACCATACTTCTCACAGCAACTCTCCTGCAGGTTCATCCATAGACCTTTCTATCAACAAACTTCCTCATATTCATCTGCCATCAGCACGCAATTTCATCTATCTGCAACATCGTGCATTTCCCTGAATGCCAATGCTCAAGTTAGTCAATAAGAGAGCCTAGAAATGGCATGGTACTGGAAACAGAAAATGGGGAAGTAAATAGCAGATCAGGCAGCATCTGTAGAGGTACAGTTAATATTTCCAATGGAATTCATCAGAACTCAATAATGTGGTAATCTGCTTATCTGTTGCTAAAGCACTCATTCGTCTATGTTAAACTTGACTATTTCAGTGCAGTTCTTACCTGCCTTTGTTACAGTCTCCATAAATCTGAGGTTGTTCCAGAACCCTGCTGCTGCTCAAGTACACGCCACCATTCACCCATCACTGATTTACAGTGGGCCAGATCATGCTGCCTGCAGGTTCCTTCAGGGCTGTATTTAACCTGGTCTGGATGTAGAAGGAAACTATCTGCCCAAAGCCGAACAGTATGATCTCAATGATGCAAGGTCTCCAGTGACGTAATAAGAAGGCCCAGTCCTCAAAAAAAGCACTGGAAGTGTTGACAATCTCACCCCAAGCTATAAGGGTAATTTAAATAGAGTCATTCCATGCTGCAGTACAGCACAGAAATAGGCCCCTCAGCCCAACTTGTCTATGCCGACCAAGATGCCCATCTAAGATCGTCTCATTTGACCCATATCCCTCTAAACCTTTCTTATCCATGTACATGTCCAAATGTCTTTTAAATATTGTTATTGTACCCGCCTCAACCACTTCCTCTGGCAGCTCATTCCATATATGTACCACCCTTTGCCCCTCAAGTTCCTGTTAAATTTTTCCCCTTTATTTAATAGAAACATCCAGTAAATAAGTGACAGTGATTTGTGAATTGAACTATAGTTGAAGCTACCAGTGCAGCTAGTCATGTCACTTGCACTCAGATATGGACTTTTGAGATTGTGGTTGACCATGTGAGATTATTAAACTTGCAGCATTGTAGTCAGGTCCTCTGGCCTTTAACTCCTTGCATTCACTTCCAGGGGTACATACTTCAACTACCTTCTAATTATGTGTCTGGAGAGCCTCCTGACACTCATCCTCCTTTCCACTCCCTTCACCAAAGCCTCCTTTGCAGCATCAGAATATATTGAAGTAGAGTATCATGTGGCATTCTTCAGTGTCTCAAAGGTCAGATTCAATTGGAGAACGGAAAAGAATATACCAACATTTGAGGCCGTCCAAAAGAGATTCACTGGGCTAGTTCCTGGGATGAGAGGGTTGTCTTATCAGGAACGGCTAAAAAAAATTACATATATATTCTTTGGATTTTGGAAGGAGGAGTGACGTTATTGAAATGTATAAGATCCTTAGGGCGCATGAGAGGGTGAATGTGAAGAGTGGAAGAATCTCAAATGAAAGGACATTATTACAAGATTACAGCGTTTTACATTTAAAACTAAGGTGCATAGGAACCCTTCTTGTAGATGGTGGTGAATTTTCAGAATTTCCTACCCCAGAGGGTTGTGGAGGCCAGAACATTGGCAGTATTTAACAAGAAGAAGATACATTTTTGAAAGATCAAGGAGTTGAGCGTTATGGGGATCTGGCGCAGAAGAGGAGTTGAGGCCTGGGGCAAATTAGCTATGATCCTATTAAATGGCAGGGCAGGCTTGAGGGGCTGAGAGGCGTACTCCTGCTCTTATTTTCTTGTGATTTCCTGTGGAAAGTACAGGATAGTTTACTCTGGAGCAAGCCACTCACAGGATATTGTTCCTCTGCTAATGAAACCAATGAAGCCAATGAATAACAAAGTTCACACTGAGTGCAAATGGATATTAGTCGATGCTTTGATGCTGTCTGGAATCCTTATTGTGATCCATGTGGCTGCCTCTGGGATATCAAATTTATTCAACCGCACCCCCAATTGAACATCTGTTAGCAGATTGTAATTACTACAGAAATTCTTCTAAATTTTCTCTCTATTGGGGTCATTATACAATGCTATAAATTCAGTATTGCAAATGGAACAAAAAATAAATTTCATTTGAGAGTCAAGTGTAATACTATGTGATGCAGGTTAAAAATAATACATTATGATTATAATACATTACAAAATAATGCATTTTTCCCTCTTGTTTTAGACATTATTTTATACTTGTATTTTAGGTTTTTAATTATGATGCTATAATTTTTAAATTTTTTAAATTTTGGTGCTATAATTTTTTTATGATTTGTTCCAGCTTTAGAATCTGAAAATCCTAATTTCAGTTGAATTGAGGGAGAGGATATATTAACCACAAAATAACAGATCTGTTGATGCTTTTTTTCCCTTAACAGTGTGTGATATGATCTCACAGAATCAGATGCTCTACATGCTTCTGAGTCTATGTATGGGATGGACTCTGGGTAGAATGGGAAGAACCCAGAGTAGGCTTCTGGAGTGGGACTCAACCCCAACATCAAATGCTATTGCAATTGCAGCAGTTATTGCTCAGGTCAGTGTAGTTGCTACATCTCTGCTAATTAAATCAGTAATTTTTAAACTTTTCCAAATATCAACAGTTCTGTCAGCCACAAAAATGGGAATATTGACATCATGAATTTTTAACAAGCAGCCACGAAAATAACCAGTAAATCAACAAGGAGAGAAAACTGCAGAAATCTGTTAAGATCAAGAGATCCTGTCGAAAACCACTGAAAACCTACTTGTAAACTGATCTCCATGACTATGCTTTTGGTCCCCTGAAGATGATCCTTTCCATCTTCTGCTGCTCTTTCTTACTCCTACTCCTTGTCCTTCTCGTAATCTTTCAAAGAGATCTTGTATGGTAGGTCAGTTTGAATGCCAACTATTATTTGTACAATCTATGATGGTTTGGGAAGTCTCATCGAAAGAAATAGTGGTAGATAGATAATGGCTGACATTCAGCAAACAAATACAGAAACTGCAACAGTTGTACTGGCATAAAAACACAAAAGGAAAAGCAATCCAACCAATGCAACAAATGAAGTATTAGACCCAAAGTCATATAAAGTTGACTGAAAAAAATGTAACAAGCCTGTTAATCTGAGCATTTTAGAATTCAGCAAAAATGGATCAAGCCATTGACTGAGAAGAAAAATAAGAGGATGAGAATAACTCAATGAGCAAGGAATATAAAAATGGACTGTAAAAGCTGCTACAAGTATGCAAAAAGTAAAAATTAGTGAATACAAATATTACTCTTACAGTGACAAACAAGAGAATTTATAATAAAAAAATGGAAGAGTTCTTAAACAAATTCTTTGGCTCTGTCTTCATAGAAGAGGACATAAAGCATTGCCCAGAAATGCTAAGGTACCAAGGGTCCAAAGAAAGGGAAAAGCTAAAATAAATTAGTAAATTTTTTTTAAAAAGTGCAGGAAAAATTAATAGAACTGCTTGAGAATTTGTATCCCTGAGTACTAAAGGAGGTAGCCATGGAAATAGTTGATGTTGGTTGTCATCTTTCAAAAGTCAGCAGTTTGGAGGGTGACAAATATAGCCCCACTGTTTAAAAAAAAGGGAGAGAAAAACAATGAGCTACAGCTGGATATCAGTAGTAGGGAAAATACTGGAGTTATTCTTAATGGATATGATAACAGGACAGTTATAAAATAGCAACAGGATAAGTCAAACTCAATGTAGATTTCTGGAAGAGAAATTGTGATTTTTGAGGATGTAACTGATAGAAGATAAAGGGAACCCATAGATGTGGTGTATTTGGATTTTCAAAAGCCCTTTGATAAAATCCCACAGAAGAGGTTAGGGTGCAAAATTAAGACGTGAGATTGGGAGCAATATACTAGCACAGATTGCAAATTGGTTTACAGACAGAAAACAAAGTAGGAATAAAAAAAACTGGAAGCACTAAACAGTCAAGTAGCATCTGTAGAAGAAGAAATAGAATTAACATTTCAGTTGGAGATCCTTCATCAGAACTGGGAAAGAGAGATAAAAGGGTGGTTTTAAGTAGCAGAGATAGTAACAGGAGGGATAAAAAGGGCAAAGGGAATATCTGTGTGATAGGGTGAGGCCAGGTCAAATGAGTTAATGGGGTCAGTTACAGGGTGATTATGCTATTTCTAGGTCTGTGGAATATGTCCAACAGGTAAGACTGTACTAATATAGAGAAAAACTGAACCAATATCATAGACTTGCAGCAGAAATGGCCATTTTTGATGCAAACAAAGAAAGTGAAAGTCGGAGAATTCCATATTTAATCTAGAAGGCTGCAACGTGGCTAGACAGATGATGAGATGCTGTTCCTCAAGCTTGCATTGGGCTTTATTGTAACAACACAAGAGGCCATTGATGGCTGAGTTAGAGTGGTAATAGATGGAGAATTAAATTGGTAGGCCACAGGAAGCTCAGGGTTACCCCTGTGGACCAAATTCAAATGCTCCTCAAAGCGATCCACAAACAGAAAAATGTGCAAAGTGGTGATTAGTCAGGTATCACAGGGGTCAATGTTTGCGTCCCAGCTGTTCACAACATATTGATTTGGATCACTTGCAATTTTGCTGATGACATAAAACTGAATAGGATTGTCAATTATGAGGATGATGCAAATAGGCTTCAAGGTAGATTAGGCAAATTGAATGAGTGGGCAAAAACATGGTAAATGCAGTAAAATGTGGAAAAATCTGAAGTTTCCTCTTTGGTAAGAAGAACAGAAAGCCAGTGCATCATTTGAAGGATGAACGATTGAAAGTATTGATACACAAAGGGATCTGGTTATCCTTCTACAGCAGTCACTGAAAGCAAACAGGAGGTGCTGCAAGCGGTTCAAAAGGCAAATGGAACATTGGCCTTCATTGGAAGAGTTTTAAGTCTTCTGACCAGAAATTGACATACTCATTGAATAGTATCTTACAGACAGTGTTTCAGACTCCTCCATCACAATCCTTGGGTATGTCTTGACCCATTGGTGGGACAAATACTCCAGAGGTGGCAGCACTAGTAGGAGATAGTGACCTTTGGATTCTTCAACATTGATTCTAGACCACATGGTCTTGGGCATGAGGTCAAACATGTGCAAGGAAACTTCTTTGTTACCACCTACCATCCTTCCTCAGCTGATAAATCAGTGCTCCTCCATGTTGAACAATACTTGGAAGATGCACTGAATGTAGCAATGGTGTAGAATGGTGGGCCAAACAAGAAACCTGTAGAGCTTGGCAAGCAGTAATGATTTCGTGCCAAAGAGTCCTGAACTGGAACTAAAGGATGCAGAATTGCAAGAAGAGTATTCAAGAAGCAAATTTAGGAGCAGATAAAGGCATTGATTAAAATTTGAATATCAAATAAATTAGGAATATAGTTGGATAATTTTCTGACAATGGGTAGAAGCAGTCTGGAGGGCTAATGGATGTGTAATAAATAGTTCAGCTAATGTTTGCATAGGATGCAACAATAACAGTTCTCAGAGCTCAACAGGAATAGTTGGTCTGCAACAGGAGCCATAGAAATGCTTACCAAGAAAGATCTAATTCAGCTTGAATAATCTTTCAGTGAGATTGATAGAGCAGGTATCTGCAAATGCTGGTGGTGGTAAACTCAAATTTATTGTAGACTTTGATAGGAATGTGCTTCCAAGATCACATTTCACCTAGGAATTCATTTGCAACAAGCCATATCTAATTTTAGCCATATCTAATTGAAGATTAGCTATCTTCTGGAGAGAAACATATCAACGCCCATTTCTGGGTTATTTTGTGTTGCTCTGGAAATTTGACCAGTCACTTCCTAGAGCAGCATTTGCCCACATGATGTATTTCTGGCATGGAATATTCAGACAATGATGTTTCTAGTCATGCAGCACTGCTTTCCAGATCTTCCATTTGAAATTTAATCACATTACAGAAAAATGCCACAGGAAGCTCAGGGTTGCTCCTGCGAACCAAATGCAAGTACTCAGCAAAGTGATCCACAAATAGAAAGAGGTGATTGGTCATTGGTCATTCACAGCCCAACCAGGTATCCATAATACAGTTTTCTCTGTCATTTAAAGGGAAGCCTGGATTTGGACTGACATTTTGTTATTATAGTCTGTGCCACCTGTTTATTCTTAACACTGAGCCTTGTACTATACAGCCATTTCAACTCTTGGAAAGTCATTGCAATATGTTCCTTTATTATTTGTTATTACTGTGATTGGAAGACTTAAACTGAAACCACAGGTGTCAGAGCTCAACAGGAACCCAGGGATAGTTGGGGACTCTGCAACAGGAGGCCTAGAAATGCTTACCAGGGAAGACCTTATACCCAGAGGAACTAGAGCTCCAGACCTTGCCACCGATCAGTGACTACAGAGGATAACGTTAGCCAAAAGTTTGTGCTGTTCCTTACTCTTAGCTACAGACTCGCATCTATACCTGGGCTGCCCTGACATTTGAGGACAAGGTCTCCATAGAACCATACAGCAGCACAATACAGGCCCTTCGGCCCACTATGTTGTGCTGACCTTTAAACCACACCTAAGACTATCTAACCCCTTCCTCCCACATATCCCTCTATCTTAAATTCCTCCATATGCTTATCTAACAATCTCTTGAACTTGACCAACGTACCTGCCTCTAGCATTACCCCAGGCAGTGCATTCCATGCACCAACCACTCTCTATCTCCCTTGAACTTCCCACCTGATTTGCATGGCTTCTCACTTCTGTGCACTCTTCAGCTACTGCAGCTAACTGTTACTATAGCAAAAGATACAAAACCACTGGGAACAATGGCGATCACTTGTCAGAAGGCTGTTTTGGTATTAGTATTGGTTTATTATCGTCACATGTACTGAGATGCAGTGAAACGCCTTGCGGGCCATTCAGGCAGATTGTGCCATACATAAACACATTGAGGTAATGAAAAAAAAACAGAATGTAAAATATAGTGTTGCAGCTACAGAGAAAGTGCAGTGCAGGTAAACAAATAAACTGCAAGGGCCGTGACAAGGGAGATTGGGAGATCAAGAATTCATCTTTAGCATATGAGAGGTCCATTCAAGAGCCTGATAAAAGCAGGATAGAAGCTGTCCTCAAGTCTGGTGGTACATGCTTTTCAATTTTTTGTATCTTCTGCCCGACGGGAGAAGAGAGAATGACTGGTGTTTTTTCTCGGTTTGCACCACATCAGGGCACCCTCCAGTAGTCAATTAACATGGTCTCCTGCTTTATTATCATTTGCTGATTACCAAGAATTTTGAGGAGAAAACTCCAAAGCTGAGAACGAGGGAATGAATGGGAAGATGAGGGAGATCTGGGCTAGAATTTTCAGCACCTGGAAGAACCCAGTGCCAGACCATACAGAATGGAGACCCAAAATGGACTTGCAGTCATTTAATTACCCACAGCTATTCATGAAATACAAATGACTATTGTGTGCAGGACACAGCCAGCCCTATAACGCCATCTTTATATTGCAACATTTAAAGATTCTGCAGTATTCCTCCACATTCCAGTAGCCGATGACTCTGACACCAGCTTCTGGAGGAAGTTAAAGTGACAGAAGTTCTCAGTAACTGAATGCAGGGTTTATCTTTTACATCATTGAACCGCCAGCAGTGAACTTGTAATCCATGTGTCAGACATGCAGAGACATAACCAGAAAAGGCAAAAATGCACTGAATGACTCTGACTTTCAAGCACTATGTTGTCATCTATGATTGCTGCTTAAAATGCAAGGCTGCATTCTCATCTGCCTGAGCACACTACAGCTGTTGATTGTGTGATCTCCTGACAGGTTTAATACGCTCATGGCAAAGGCTTTCAACCATGTAAATGTTGATCAAATGCTACACTTAAAAAACCCTTTGGTCAACTGCTTAACTGATCTTTGAAAGTGGCAAATCCACAAGTGAAGTGATAGCCAGTGAGATGTTATGTAATGAGACTCCTAACGCCATATTAGATTAAATAACATGCAGAAGAAAAATGAGCAAATACTTAAGTGGTTGAATAGCTAACCTTGTTAACTGTATGGGAATACTTAAAAGTATAAGCTATGCCCTGAGATTTAATGTTGTTGGTCATCCTGCTCCCCTTGTAGAATTGATGTTGCAGTTGAGAGCTGCTTAAATAGTTGTGCTCTGAGGCAGCTACAGGGAAGAGACCACCTTTGTGTTTATCATTATTGTTAAAAATGATCTCTCAATGGATTCACTGTTATGATTATAGGAGAAGGCATCAATATCAGTTGTTGGACACTGTGGTATCATACTGCTGTGTCTCCTCAAGCATTAAAGGTAACCACATTGTAACAATGGAAAAGGGTACAACCAGTAGCATGTGAGACAACCTAGCAATAGTTCTCTCTGATATAAATATCATGCTTAAGTCCCACTTCAAACAACTCTTGCTTCTGTTGTCAAAGACAGCATTGTCTTTGAACCAGGTCATCTTCTGGGCTTTGGTGCAATGGGAATTAATAATGCTTCCTCCACAATGATCACTGTGCAAACAACAGCCACAGCACTATCCTTAGGTTCAGTAACCATCTTGCTTTCTATTTTGATGGAAGCAAATGACTTGGCAGCTGTGCTTCTATGAGTTGTCATCTCTCCATGTTACAGAATTTTAACCTTGTGCATTTGACACCTTGAGACCATTCCAAATTATGCAATAGTCTCTCTCCTTACAATATATACATTCAGTAGTCTGCCTAATATTTACTGTTCATACTAAAAGTGAATGTTGAACAGATGTGCTTTATTCAGGAGAAAATGTCACATGAATAATACTAAGAAGTGAACATAATAGGCCTTCCATTCAGAACAACTCAAGTGCCTCATCATTATGCTACCTTTTAAAGTTTGATTTAACAGTCCCACTGTCTAGTTATTGGAAGGCAATTCATCTTTCCATGGTGGGGATCCATGTTGAGCTTTACCCTGGATGGGCTGACTCCCAACCACTGCTTTCCAAAAGGAATGAGAGCCATCTAGGAATGACAGCTGTAGGAAACTAGTGAGGCATCACCTGGGAACAAACAATTGGAACAGATGTCCTGAAGGAGGGATAAAGTTTCACATGCCAGTGGGACTTTCACAGGACTAACTAGACAATGGTATTGCACTAGGGAATTGATTGCCTGTAGACCCTTGTGAAGACCTCCAAGAAACAGCTGTCTCCTTCTGAGGGCTGTGGTAAACTCCAGCAAGGCACCCAACAGCTGGAGATTAACCTGCTGTTGTCTCCAAAGTAGAAATAATGCTCACAAGGCTCCAAATGGCCTTCTGAAAGATGTTTGATCTGGACTTCATTCTCCTAGTTATCTTGTTTGTTCAGTGTGACAGGCCAGAGACTGCACCAGACATTTCAGTATGAATTCCCACCAGCCTCCTCTGGAAAGCTTCCCTCATCGTCCTCATTTGATTCCTTCAGGCCTGTACTAACCATATGCAGTTACCCTCCAGTAAGCTAACGTAATAGATCTAATTTCTCTTCTGCCTGACCACAGCCTAAAATACAGTCATAAGAGTCATAGAGTTATACAGAACAGAAACAGGCCCTTCGGCCCAACTGGTCCATGCTGACCAAAATGCCCCATCCAAGCTAGTCCCATTTACCAGTGTTTGGCCCATAATCTCCAACACCTTTCCAATCCATATTCCTGTCCAACGGTCTTTTAAAAGTTGTTATTGTACCTGACTCAGCCGCTTCCTCTGGCAACTCATTCAACATAGGTACCATGCTTTGTGTGTACAGTAAAAGTTGCCCCTCAAGTTTCTATTAAATCTTTTCCCTCTCACCTTAAACAGTGCAGCACTTCCCTTATCTACTGTGTATTCTGTCCTCACAGTACCTGAACTGATGATCAGTGGCAATGTACACAATGATACAGCTTGCCCATCCTCCTCCACTTCTTTACAGCAAGCTCTTCCTCATCATCCACCTCCTAAACATGTACCTTTGGTGGATTCTTCTCTGCCTTGACCAAGGCAATATCTAGAAATGTGTTCATGGTGCCCAAGTGATAAGTGCTCGCTACATATTTTAGCCAAAGAGGTGATTTCAATAGATGGCCAATCAATCTTTTATAGTACTCGCTAACATGAATAGAGAGACCCCAGTAAGTCCAATCAGGTCTCAGTGATGCCCAGCTCTGCAGTAATAAATGTGACAAAGGTGTTTGCCACCACCTTCCTTTCAGACAGTACTCCAGTCAAGCATTACTCATTTATTTGAAAGAGTTTCCTTAATCCTGAAATACTATTACCAGATAACTTTAATCGATGCAACTACCAGATGACCTCTTTGTTGAGGCATGTTGCTTTGTTCACTTCTTCCCTCCTCTAATCACGTATACATTCTAAATCTCCCTTTGTCTCTTTATTCAAGAAAGAAGAATCCTATTGTAGTTAGCTTCTACAAATAACAAATTATACAATTCCTCAACTACCCAAATGTGAGGAGGTTGTTCCATAGTTCCTCTGGGCTGATGGAGTTAAAGACCTTTTGGAAGGTTGAAAAGAAATATGTATAGTAGCTGGTGGTGCTCACTGCATTTTGCTTGGAGTTGTCATGTGGTGAAGATCATCTTTGTGTCAGTGGATGGATGGAATTCACACTGTGATTTGGGGAGGAGCTCTTTGGCATTGGGTGGAGGTGGCTGAGGTGCTACAATATGGCTGGGCAGGAAAGAACCCTCTCATTAGCTACAACAGATGCTACAATATGGCTAATATAGTCTCTGGAAGATAAAATTGAAGACCTCAGCAGAATTGCAGTACCCGAGGAATATCGAGGACTGTTGTGTACTCTGCTTTACAGAGACATGGCTCACCCTCAGCACTCTGGACACAGCACTCCAGCCCGAGGCCTTCACCTTCCACTGCATGGACTGACTGGCAGCATCAGGTAAAGGCAGAGGCAGTGGCGTTTGCTCCATGATTAACTCATCGTGGTGCACAGACATGGCAGTTCTGTCTCAGTCCTGCTTCCCTGACCTGGAACATTTGGCGGGCAAGTGTCATCTGTCCTACCTGCTGAAGGAGTTCTCTGCCGTTATCCTGGTAGCGGTGTACATTCCACCCCTGGCAAACGTCAAGCTGGCACTAGGAGAGCTGAGCATCATGAACAACAGCCATGAGACAGTGCACCCTGATGCCTTCCCAATCATCATGGGGGACTTCAAATGAGCCAGCTTGAAGAAGTCTCTGACAAGCTACCACCAACATGTCACCTGTGGAACCAGAGGAGCCAACACATTGGATCACTGTTACACCGCCATTAAGAACACTTACCGTGCCATCCCGCGCCCAGAATTTGGCAAGTCTGAGCACCTGGCTGTACTTCTACTCCTGACATATAGGCAGAGACTGAAGACTGCAGCACCAGTGGTGAGGACCACAAAGGTATGGTCAAGGGAGGCGGAGGAGCATTTACAGGATTGCTTTGAATTGGTGGACTGGACAATATTCAGGGATTCATCTTTGGATCTGAATGAATATGCCACAGCTGTCACCAGCTTCATCAGGACCTGCGTGAATGAGTGTGTGCCTTCGAAAACATACCGATTTTTCCCAAACCAGAAACCCTAGATGAACCAGGGGATTCACAGTCTGCTGAGGGCTAGATCTGTGGTGTTCAAGACCAGTGATTCAGAGTCCTACAAGAAGTCCAAGTGTGATCTAGGAAGACCATCATGAGAGTGAAACGGCAATTCCATGTGAAATTAAAGACACAATGAGATGCACAACAGCTGTGGCAGGGTTTGCATGCCACTACTTCCTACAAGGTGAAACCTAACAGCAGAAATGGCAGTGATCCTTCACTCCCTGATGAGCTCAACGCCTTTTGTGCACACTTTGAAAGGGAGAATAATACTACACCTGTGTGAATCCCCACAGCATCTGGCGACCCTGTGATCTCTGTCTCAGAGGCCAATGTCAGAACATCCTTCAAGAGGGTGAACGCTCGCAAGGCGTCAGGCCCCAACAGTGTACCTGGCCAGGTACTGAAAACCTGTGCCGACCAATTGGCTGAAGTGTTCAAAGACATCTTCAACCTCTCACTGCTGTGGTTTGAGGTTCCCACCTGCTTCAAAAGGGCAGCAATCATACTGATGCCCAAGAAGAGCAGGGTGAGCTGCCTCAATGACTATTGACCGGTGGCACTCACATCTACCATATTGAAGTGCTTTGAGAGGTTGGTTATGGCTAGAATTAATTCCTGCCTGAGCAAGGACCTGGACCTGCTGCAATATGCCTACTGCTGCAACAGGTCTACAGCAGACACAATCTCACTGGCTCTCCACTCTGCTTTGGAGCACCTAGACAACAGCAAAATATGCATCAGCTTGGCGTTCAACACCATCTTCCCCTCAGTAATTATCACCCACCTTCTAAACCTGGGCCTGTGTACCTCCCGCTGCAACTGGATCCTCAACTTCCTCATCGGGAGACCACAGTGAGTACGGATCAATGATAACATCTTCTCCTCGCTGACAGTCAACACAGGTGCACCTCAAGGATGCGTGTTTAGCCCACTGCTCTACGCTCTCTCTACACTCATAACTGTGTGGCTAAGCACGGTTCAAACAGCATCTATAAATTCGCAGATGACACCACTGTTGTTGGTAGAATCTCAGATGGTGACGAGGAGGTGTACAGGAGTGAGATAGATCGGCTGGTTGAGTGGTGTCACAACAACAACCAACATTAGCAAGACCAAGGAATTGATTGTGGACTTCAGGAAGGGGAAGTCGGGAGAACACACACCAGTCCTCATTGAGGGGTCAGTGGTGGAAAGGGTGAGCAGCTTCAAGTCCCTAAGTATCAACATCTCAGAGGATCTCTCCTGGGCCCAACACATTGATGCAATCACAAAGAAGGCATGCCAACGGCTCTACTTCGTTAGGAGTTTGAGGAGATTTGGTATGTCACCAAGGACTCTTGTGAATTTCTATAGATGTACAGTGGAGAGCATTCTGACTGGTTGCATCACAGCCTGGTAATGCATAGGACCATCAGAGACTGCAGGGGGTTGTAGACTCAGCCAACTCCATCATGGGCACAACCCTCCCTACCACTGAGGACATCTTCAAGAGGTGGTACCTCAAGAAGGTGGCATCCATCACTAAGGACTCTCACCATCCGGGATATGTTCTCTTCCAGTTAATACTGTTGGAGAGGAGGTAAAGGAGTGTGAAGACCCCCTCCCCTCCCCCCCCCCCCCCCCCGCTCTCAGATTTCTGAATGGTCCATGAACCATAAACACTACCTCATTATTTTATTTTGCACTATTTATTTATTTTGTAATTTGTAGTAATTTTCTGTCTTTGCACTGTACTGCTGCTGCAAAACAACAAATTTCATGTCATATAAGTCAGTGATAATAAATCTGATTCTGACCATATTCAAGGAAGGAGTCAAATCCAGCTGTGTTCTGTACATGACCCTCCCTGCTTGTTTATTCTACATTGTGAGAGAATACCTGTCTCCACAACCCATTTGGGCAGTGAGTTTCAGATTCCAACCTCCCTCTTGGTGAAAAAGTTCTTTCTCAGATTTCTTACCACTTATCCTAAACAATGCTTACTAGTTTTACCTAATTCTCTATACCCTTCATAATTTTGTATACCTCTATATCAGTCCCCATTCCCCCCCCATCCCCCCCCCTACCCCCCAGCCTCCCCTACTCCATGGAAACAAACCCAGCCTATCAAGTCTCTCCTCAATTGCAATGCTCCATCCCAGGCAGTGTCTTGGTGAATGTCTTCTGCGCCCTCCACAGTGCAATCATGTCTTTCATATAGTGTGGCAGCCAGAAATGTACACAGTACTCCATCTGTGGATAACCAGTGAATTATGGCACTCTCTCCAGTGTTCTCCCACTGATGCTTTAATCACTTGCCTGGCTACAATCCCTAAGATTAGATCCAATGTTGCCCCTTTTCTGGTAACACTATCTATTACTGGCTTGAACAGCTCTCCTGGAATCTCTTTAAAAGATACTCCATGCCCTCCATCCCAATAACTCTTTCATCTCTCTGTGACTTGGCAATATATCTTCTTTAGCTCATGCTAACTGTTAGGAGGCCTGTAGCATACCTTCAGTAAAGTAAGCATACCTTCAGTAAAGTAAGCATCCCCTTTTTGTTCCTAAGCTCTACCCATATGGCCTCATTGGAAGACCATCAATACTACAGTGTCACCTCCTTGCTGCCACCATCACCATCCCCCTTCCCCACCGCCCCCCCCCCACCTCACACCAAACTCTGGAATATTGAACTGCCAATTCTTCTATCAACCATGTCTCAGAGCTAGAAACTGTATCATATTGCCATGTGCTGATTAATGCTCTATAAGTTTATCCCCCTTACTAGTCAGACTCCATGCATTAAAATAGATGCAATTTAGCCTTTTATTCCTCTCAGCACACCCAAGTCTGCTCTGCCAACTGGACTGACTTAATCGCACTTACTTTTGACATTCCTATACTCACTACATGTGGCATTGAAAGTCATCCAGAGATTACAGCCGTGGAGGTCTTGTTCTTTTACCTGCAAACTAGCTCCCTATATTCAATTTGCAGGACCTCATCTCTCTTTTTATCTATGAGGTTGATACCAATGTGAACGTCAACTACTGACTGTTTACCCTCTCCCTTTAGAGTGCTAGCAAGTACTCTGTGATGCCTCAGCATTTGGGGAGGCAACACACCATCTTGGATTCACATCTATGGTTACAGAGTCATTGTTTATTCCCTTCACTATCGAGTCTCTTATCACTATTGCCTGTGAACTTTTGCTCTTCCCTCTCTTGTGCAGCTGAACTCCCCATGATGCCATGACTGTGGCTCTGGCTGAACTCCTCAGAGATATATTCATCCCACTATTTCCAACAGAGATACAGTTTTGGAGTGAGATGGACTCTGCAGTCTCCTTAATTACCTGCCTGTTTCCCTTCCTTTGCCAAGTGGTCACCCATTCCTTCTCTGACTGCCTTTTCTTAAGCTGTGCGATGACCATCTCTAAAAATGTGGATCCAAATAAGTTTCAGCCTTTAAACACTTCAGAATTCTGGCACTCAAGTTGATAACATGCTGCAAGGCATACAATGCATGGGACTGAGCTCACCTGCCATACTTTTAATTTAGAAAGGGCCCCTTAAAGTATATTTCATTCTGTTACCACACTTTATATGAAACATAAAGAAAGTGAACATACTCACCAACCACCTCCTGAATGGCACTAATGTCATACTGTCTAACCAAAGGTGTTGGGAAGATGCCACAGAACCTCCTCATCAAAGCCCCTCAGCTCATGAAAACCCACACTCTGAGACTGCTCTGTTCTGAAATTCACTGTGAAAAATCATGCTATAGCTTCTCTGTCTCCCTTTTTCTGTAGACACAAGAGACTGCAGATTCTGGAATCTGGAGTAACACATAAGATGCTGGAAGAACTCAGTGGGTCAGGCAGCATCTATGGAGAGAAATGGACGGTCGACGTTTCAGATCAAGACCTTTCATCTGGACTGGATCAGTCATCAGTCCAAATGAAGGGTCTTCACCTGAAACATTGATTGTCCATTTCCCTCCAAAGATGCTGCCTGACCCACTGAGTTCCTCCTGTATATTGTTTGTTGCTCCCTTTTTATGTTCTCTGCCTATAATATTCTGTCTTGCCTCTTTTTGGAGCTGGTGATTTAAGCATTTAAAACAATGCCAATGTTTCATGCCTTTATATACTTATTCTTTCCAAAATTTCAGATCTCCTTCTTGTTTATCAACATCTGTATCATGTCACTCTTCAACAAAGTGTGTTGTGATATATTCATTTACAACTGTACATGTAAGTTCTACCTCCACACTTAGCCTGTCATAGTGATCTACAGTTATAGTGGCTCATAGTAATTTTCACATACTGATAAAGTTGTCTTGGTTTGCATCAATCAGACCCTGACAGCATTTTCTCATGCACCCACTTCACATTTCCTTTTTGCTTATGCATTCTCATACATGCACCCTCTGTAATCCAATCCTTCTGCAGTGGTGTCTTCAAAGAATTTCTCATCAGCTTCTGCTTGTGATTTAAGTTGACATCAACGGTGATCCAGAACTGCAAGTTGGCCACTTTCTTCTTGATGCCATATTTAATGTGAATCATTCCCAGCTTCACCCTAAATGAATGCCACTGCTCCAACATCATTTTACCCCCGGGTTTCTGCTATCATTTTACTTTGGAAAATACATAACACTGTGAGGTAAAGTTGATCATTCCATAGTTGAGATCATTAGTCATGGTCAATATTGATCATTTTTCATGACTGCCAAATCCAAAAGCATTATTGTCACTGGCACTAAATGTATTGGCACCCTTGCCATGTGGCAGATTGGCTTCATTAAATGGCTTTCTGTCTAGGTCTTTCTTGTTGGGCTCTTAGTGTTGTGATTTTCAAGGTTCTTTTGAATTGTATGTGCATATTTCAATATTTTGGGTGATCTTTATTGTGCTGGTGTTTTAGTTAATAAGGGTATCAAAGTAATAACATACAGTTACTGTCTTGTATTTGTATACTTCTCCAAAAATTGCTCATTAATGTCCTTCTCTCCTTCTGAGTGGAAATCTAGAGTACACTCCTGTCTGTGTGATATCCCTTCCGGTTTCCACATTAAGAATCCATATGATTTAATTGGTTGATTTCTCAGACATCTTATCCAACAAAGGAGCTGTAATGGTTCACCTTTCTTTGTCGTACTCCTTTCTCCATCTGTCTTGTTGACTCAGCATAAGTTTTATACAGACCTTGGAGATGTCACAGCCCATTCCGCTGCCTCAATGCCCATGAATGGGAGGGCCCCTTTCCTCCAGTTTGGTGAGTTCACTAGCACAAGAGAGCCACTCAGCCCCACTTCTGTTGGAGCTATTAACTGCTACAAGCCCACTCCCTCTGCAAACCACAGAGTTCAATCAGTGAAGGTTGCCTTGCTTTGTGTATGTTTAGCGAGCAACAAACAATCTGCTGGAGGAACTCAGTGGGTCAAGCAGCATCTGTTAGGGGTAAGGAGTTGTCAACATTTTTGGTTGAAACCCTGCTTCAGGACTGAGTGGAGATGAGAGATGGCCAGTATGAGGAGGAGAGGGGGAGTGGTGAGATAGGAGCCTAAAGGTGATTGGTGGACTGAGGAGGAGTGAAAGATGACGGACAGGTTGTGCCAGGTTTGCGTATGTTTAACTGATTCAATCTGGCCCTTTCTTTCATGCTAATATTGAATGCATTTCCTTATGCCAGGACCTTGAGTAACCTCCGCCACCTCAGCTAATGCCTTTGTTTTACTGTGAGTACAAGTGAGTGTGGGGAAAGTTGGGTATGAGCATGACAGAGTGTGTGCTTGTGTGTGTCTATTTATATGCGTGGGAAGCTGGATGAGGGGATGGGGGTAAAAGGAACTGAGTTTTGGGAAAAGAAAGGCAAAAAGTGACCTTCTGTTGGAGATCTCATCCATCAGTATTTCCAAACCCCCATCTGTAAATCTCAGTCATTTTTCACAACCAAATACGTACTGCAAGTTATTGCAGTGGTGTGTGTGAGTAGTGAGGATTCCTTTAAGGGATTGAGCACAAGATCAAAGCTATGTGGCTAAGCATTGGTAGATGCACAGCATTGCTCCATATTTCTTTAGCAGCGCTAATTGCCAAATAATGCTGCATTTATTAAAAGTGCACCTGCATTATCGCATGAGATCAGAATCAGGTTTATTGTCACTGACTTATATGATGTGAAATTTGTTGTTTTACAGTAGCTTGAGATCACATATCCCTTGCAACATTTTGAAACCGTACTGCACAACACCATTGTAGAGCTTCAGTCTTGTAGCAAAAAAGTTTCTTGACTGCTATTTTGGACAAAAGGGTTGGTTTTAATTGCATGCATAGATGGCACCTTGCCTTTCTGGAAGAAACCGCTGAAATATCTTAAATTCGGTGAATTAAAATAATCAACAAAGCTCAAACTTCAAATTAATACATGGCTTCAGATAATCTAAACCTTATTTAAATGGATCTTTAGTTGTTCTCCAAGAGTACAACTAAATTTCCAATTTACTAACCAATTTCCTTTGGAAAGGTACAGCTGAATGTCTGCATTTACTACACTTTCAGGAAGGGTGTTGCAGACCAAAACTGCATAAAAAGTCTTTTTTTTTCACCCTGAGATTTTTTTGTCAATCCGTTTAATTCAATATCCTCTAGTCCTGGATTCTTTCACCAATGAAAACAATTTTCTCTTTTTCCTTATCTAAACCCATTAACACTTGTGCATGGGAAATCATGTCTCACAAACTTAATTGAATTTTTTGAAGAGATGACCAAGAGGATTAACAGGAGCAGGGCAATAGCCATTGTCTGCATGGACTTTGGCAATGCTCTTGATAAAGTCCCACATGGTAAAAGGTCAGATCACATGGGATCTAGCCAACTAGATACAAAGTTGACTTGGTGGTAGGAGGCAGAGGGTGGTAGTGGAGAGTTGTGTTTTCAGATTGAAGACCTGTAACCTATGGTGTGCTGCAGGGATTGATGCTGGTTCCTTTATTGTTTGTCTTATACAGATTAATGATTTGGAAGAGAATGTAGGTGGCACGATTAGTAAATTCGCAGGTAACACCAAAATTGGTAGTATAGTGAAGACTGAGGGAGGTTATCTAAGGTTACAACAAGCTATAAATCAAGCAGGAAAATGGACAAAGGAATAGCTGATGGAATTTAAGTGATGTACTTTGGGAAGTGAAGCCAGGCCAGGGCATACACATTTTGGGGCCCTGGGGGGTGTTATTGAACAGTGAGATCTTGGGGTACAAGTACATTGTTCCATGAAAGTGGCAACACAGGTAGACAAAGTGGTGAAGAATGCATATAGTATGCTTTCCTTCATTGACTGAGGCATTGAGTAATAGGAGTTGGGATGTCATGGTACAATCATATAAATCATGGCTTAGGCCAAACCCGGAATATTGTGTGCTATTCTGGACACCATACTATAGGAGGGATGTCATTAAGCTAGACACGGTGCAGAAAAGATTCACAAGAATGTTGCTGGGACTGGAGGGCTTGGGTTCTAAGGAGACTGGATAGACTGGGACTGTTTTCCCTAGCCGAAGGAGGTGGGTGATCTTATAGAGGTATATAAAACCATGATAGGAAAAGATAAGATGAATGGCCAGTCTTTTTCCCAGGGTAGGGAAGTCTAAAACTAGAGGGCATAGAATTAAGGTGAGAGGGAACAGATTTAAAGAGGAGAAAGTTTTTTCGCACCGAGTGATGGGTATGTGGGATGAGCTGCTAGAGAAGATGGTAGAGGCAGGTACAATTACCGCAAAATGAGTGGAAGGAAGTAGTGGAGGATTGCTTTTTAGATTGGAGGCGTGTCTCCAGTGATATGCTGTAGGGATTGGTGCTGGGACCCCTGTTCGTCATTTTTATTGATGATTTGGATGAGAATGATTTCTAAGTTTTCTGATGACACCAAAATTGGTGGTGTGGTGCACAGTGAAGAAGATTGTCTAAGATTACAACAGGATCTAGACCAGTTAGGAAACCGGGCAAAGGAATGAGAAGTGTGAAGTTATGCGTTTTGAGAAGTTAAACCAGGGCAGGACATACACCGTGAATGACAGGACCCTGAGGAGTGTTATAGAACAGAGAGGCCTTGGGATACAAGTACATAGGTCTCTAAAAGTGGTGACACAGGGAGACAAGGTGATGAAGAAGGTGTTTGGTATCTTGCATTTATTGGACATGGCATTGAGGACAAGAGCTCTCATGTTGCAGCTGTCTGAGACATTGATGAGACTGCACCTGGAATATTGTGTGCAGTTCTTTTCAATGTGCTTTAGGAAGGATGTGATTAATATAGAGATGGTGCAGAAAAGATTCACAAGTTTGTTGCTGAAGGACAGGACCTCGAGGATAGCGATCTCAGGATTGCTGCCAGTGCCATGCGATAGTGAAGGTAGGAATAGGAGGAGATGGCAGATAAATGCGTGGCTGAGAAGTTGGTGCAGGAGGGAGGGTTTTAGATTTTTGGATCATTGGGACCTCTTCTGGGGAAGGTGGGACCTGTACAGAGAGGACGGGTTACACCCGAACTTGAGGGGGGCCAATATCCTTGCGGCCAGGTTTGCTAGGGTGGTTCAGGAGGGTTTAAACTAGACTGTGAGGGGGAAGGGAACCGGAGGAGTAGGTCAGAGGAAGAAGGGGATGGGGAAAAGGCAGATCTGACAGGTAGAGAGGCTTTGAGGGAGGAGAAGCAGAGTACAGGCTACAAAAGTAGTAAGGTGGATTGGCTAAAGTGCATTTACTTGAATGTGAGAAGGGAAATGAACTGAGAGCTTGGATAAGTACATGGGACTATGATATTGTGGCTATTACAGAGACATGGCTGACATTAGGGCAGGAATGGATATTGAATATTCCTGGTATTCAGTGTTTTAAAAGGGATAGGGAGGGGGGGAAATAGGAGGAGGGGTGGCGTTACTGGTCAGGGACACTGTTACAGCTTCAGAAAGGGTAGATAATGTAGAAGGATCCTCTCTAGAGTCAATATGGGTGGAAGTTAGGAACAAGAAAGGGGCAGTTACCCTCCTGGGAGTATTCTATAGGCCCCCCTGTAGCAGTCGGGATACTGAGGAGCAGATTGGGAGGCAGTTTTTGGAGAGATGCGAAAATAACAGGGTTATTATAATGGGAGACTTCAACTATCCAAATATTGATTGGCACCTACTTAGTGCCAAAGGTTTAGACGGGGCGCAGTTTGTTAAGTGTGTCCAGGACGGATTCCTGACACAGTATGTTGACAGGCCGACTAGAGGGAATGCCATATTAGATCTAGTTTTAGGTAATGAACCGGGTCAGGTGACAGACCCATTGGTTGGTGAGCATTTGGGGGACAGTGACCATTGCTCCATAACCTTTAGAATTGTCATGGACAGGGATAGGAGCAAAGAGGACAGGAAGATATTTAATTGGGGAAAGGCAAATTATGAGGCTATAAGGCAAGAACTTGGGAGTGTAAATTGGGACAACATTTTTGAGGGGAGATGTACGATGGAGATGTGGTCGATGTTCAGGGATGTTTTGCAGGATGTTAGGGATAAATTTGTCCTGGTGAGGCAGAGAAGCAATGGTAGGGTGAAGGAACCGTGGATGACAAGAGAGGTGGAACAACTAGTTAGGAAGAAGAAGGCAGCATACATAAGGTGTAAGCAGCAAGGATCGGAAAGGGCTCGTGAGGAATATAGAGTAGCAAGGAAGGAACTTAAGAAAGGGCTGAGGAGAGGGAGAAGGGGACATGAAAAGGCTTTGGCGAGTAGGGTTAAGGAGAATTCCAAGGCTTTTTTCTCGTACGTAAAGAGCAGAAGGATGTCTAGGGTAAAGGTAGGTCCGATTAAAGACAAAGGTGGGAGGATGTGCCTGGAAGCTGTGGAAGTGGGTGAGGTTGTCAATGAATACTTCTCTTCAGTATTCACCAACGAGAGGGGTCTTGATGATGCTGAGAATAGTGTAGGGTAATGTTCTAGAGTATGTAGAAATTAAGAGAGAGGATGTGTTGGAGTTGTTAGAAAATATTAGGACAGATAAGTCCCCGGGGCCTGATGGAATATTCCCCAGGCTGCTTCGTGAGGTGAGGGAGGAGATTGCTGAACCGTTGGTTAGGATCTTTGAGTCCTCGTTGTCAACGGGAATGGTACCGGAGGATTGGAGGGTGGAAAATGTTGTCCCCTTATTCAAAAAGGTAGTAAAGATAGTTCAGGGAATTACAGACTGGTGTGAGCCTTGCGTCTGTGGTGGGTAAGCTGTTGGAAAGGATTCTAGGAGATAGGATCTATGATCATTTGGAGAAACATGGACTGATTAGGGACAGCCAGCATGGCTTTGTGAAGGGAAGATCTTGCCTCATAAGCCTGATAGGGTTCTTTGAGGAGGTGACCAGGAAGATTGATGAGGGTGGTGCAGTGAATGTGGTCTACATGGGTTTTAGTAAGGCGTTTGACAAGGTTCCGCATGGTAGGCTTCTTCAGAAGGTCAGAGGCCAAGGGATCCAGGGAAGCTTGGCCGTGTGGATTCAAAATTGGCTTGCCTGTAGAAAGCAGAGGGTTGTGGTGGAGGGAGTGCATTCGGATTGGAGGGTTGTGACTAGTGGTGTCCTGCAGGGATCGGTTCTGGGACCTCTACTTTTTGTGATATTTATTAATGACTCAGATGAGGGGGTGGAAGGCTGGGTTAGCAAGTTTGCAGATGACACAAAGATCGGTGGTGTTGTGGATAGTGTGGAGGGCTGTCAAAGCTTGCAGAGGGATATTGATAGGATGCCGAGCTGGGCTGACAAGTGGCAGATGGAGTTCAATCCAGAGAAGTGTGAAGTAGTACACTTTGGAAGGACAAACTCCAAGGCGGAGTACAAGGTAAATGGCAGGATTCTGAGGAGTGTAGAGGAGCAGAGGGATCTGGGGGTTCATATCCACAGATCACTGAAAGTTGCCTCGTAGGTGGATAGGGTAGTTAGGAAATTTTATGGGATGTTAGCTTTCATAAGTCGGGGGATCGAGTTTAAGAGCCGCGACGTAATGATGCAGCTTTACAAAACTCTGGTTAGGCCACACTTAGAGTACTGTGTCCAGTTCTGGTTGCCTCATTATAGGAAGGATGTGGAGGCGTTGGAAAGGGTGCAGAGGAGATTTACCAGGATGCTGCCTGGATTAGAGAGTCTGGATTATGAGGAGAGACTAAAGGAGCTAGGGCTGTTCTCATTGGAGAGGAGGATGAGGGGAGACATCGAGGTATACAAGATATTGAGAGGAATAAATAGAGTGGACAGCCAGCGCCTCTTTCCCAGGGTGCCAATGCTCAAAACAAGAGGACATGGCTGTAAGGTATTGGGTGGGAGGTTCAAGGGAGATGTCAGAGGGAGGTTTTTCACCCAGAGAGTGGTTGGTGCATGGAGTGCGCTGCCTGGTGTGGTGGTGGAGGCTGATACATTGGACAAGTTCAAGAGATTGTTAGATAAGCATATGGAGGAATTTAAGATGGAGGGATATGTGGGAGGAAGGGGTTAGATAGTCTTCGGTGTGGTTTGAAGGGCGGCACAACATGGTGGGCCGAAGGGCCTGTATTGTGCTGTATTGTTCTATGGTTCTATGGTCTGGAGGGCTTGAGTTATAAAGAGGTTGCATAGGCTGGGACAGTTTTCCCGGCAGCAAAGGAGGCTGAAGGGTGACCTTAGAGGAGTATATAAAATCATGAGGGGCATAGATAGATGGTTACAGTCATTTTCCCAGGGGAAGGGAGTCTAAAACTATAGGGCATAGGATCAAGGTGAGAGGGAGAGATTTAACATGGACCTGAGTGGCAAGTTTTTCATACAGAGGGTGCTGGATATGTAGAATGAGCTGCCAGAGGAAGTGGTAGAGGCGGGTACAATTACAACATTGAAGAGACATTTGGACAGGTACATGTCACTGTGAATAATCTGGGCTGACGGGTATGACTCTAACACATCTATCAAATCTGTCAACTTTCTAAGAGGGGCCTTTTATGCTCCAGTCTATACTATAACTGAACTCATCTCTGGAAGCAGACTAAAAATGTCTTTTTTTAAAAATATTATTTTATGTCTTTAGAAAAGACCACACTAACAATTCTACCATTTTTTTTACAGGGTATTTTGTTACTTTGGGAGCAGTTTGAAGATATTGATCACCATAGCTACCATGCATACAATAGCATGGCAGGTCTGCTGCTCATTGTTTTACGGGTGTGTCTGGCCCTGCTCTTAACTTCTAGACTTTACCAGATCATTACCATGGAGAGAAGTGTACTTAAGAGAGATTTCTACATCAGATTTGCTAAAGTAAGTATGAGTATTTTGATCAGCAACTGGCCTAATTTGTTCCTTTTTAATCCCTCGGAATAATTATGCATTTGTGAGGAATTCATTAACAAATATTTTATATTAATGTGCTGTGTCCCTTTGCTTAAATCAGTAATATCATTAACATTACCCTGGTATGACTTTAAATATATTTACAGCAGTTCAACAAGGTGGCTCACTATCACCTTGTGTGGTTGTTCTGTCAGTTAGAAGAATATTGTAAGGCTTAGTATCAAAGATACACATGCATGGACAAGTCATTTTAAATGCAAAATCAAGAAAGGGTGACCCTTTGGCTTTAGCTTCTGAGAGTTTCATTGGAGTCTACCATTAGAAATCTAATGTGAAGGTAGTATGTATCAGAAAATTAGATTTCAGGAGTCAATAAGTAAGATTTGTATTATTCCTATTTTTCCTGTTATTTCCTACCAAGTAAAAATGCATTCAGATGGTTGATTCTGTCAAAATGTTATGACATTGCCAACTGAAGAAAGGAAGAAAGGTATAACATGCAAGGAAACTGAAGCATTTGAAATTTAATGATATTATAAAGATTTTTGGATAAATTACTACAGAATGAGAGCAATTGGCCCTGCATATCAATGGCAGCTGTTTGAACTCTGGAACTGCCTGGGCATATTAATCAGAGCTAAGCCAAATGTAATCTTCTTCATCAAGTATGTTTACAATCCTACATAGATACCACCCTTTTTTTCTACACAAAGGGTGGTACACAATCCTAAGGTCAGCTCAGGGAACATTTGACCAGTAATATGCTAAAAGGATGGAGGAAACTCTTAAATAATGGCTCAATCATCTATACTTTGTTTTCAGAACTGACTAAATAGGTTCAAGCAGCGATGTGACATTTATAATCTTATAGCTAAGTGTTGAACATACAGCATTAAAAACTGTGTTCCATGAATTTTCATACTTTTAAAGGTAACTTCAAATTTAATTGCAACCATGGTTTACCAAAGTCATAACTAATTACCCTGCCCCAACCTATCTCAGTAATGCCATCTCTAAAAATTATGAAATGCAAGACGTTTGATTTGATGCACATAGAGTAATCCAAAGATTCAAATAATTATGTGAGGTATCCAGTTATAAATGATGAGAACAAGTGACTATAAGCTGGGTCAAAAGCTCTGCTTCTACCTTACAGATTCTGTGAAATATTTTTCTTGCATAGTTGTTGCAAAGTTGAGTGTTGTTGCCAGGTACACTTCAGTTACAATCTTATCATAAAAAGATGTGATTGGTTTTGGGTAACTCTGTCAGAAATAACAACAATATGCTAGGCCAGTACTTTATTAATACTTTTAAAGCAATTTTGTATTTCCTGCTGCAGGTTTTAAGATGACATTTGTCTTGTAGGCTAGCAACAGTTTAATCTTGTTTTCATAATACTGTCTAGATTTAGCAGGGAACGGGTTGCTGACCTCCCAGTAAGAAAACACAATGGGGCAGAATCTTGAAAAACCCTTTTTTTTAATATAACCATGCCTGTTGCAAAACTAATAGGAAGAGATGGTAGACAGCTCACCACCACTTCTCAGAGACTAATAAACTTTCAAATATTAAGTGATTGAGGTGATGCAGAATTGTGCTGGAAAGTGGCACTGAAGTAAAGGATTAGCTATGAATGGTGGAACAGGTAGGAGAGGCTGACTGGCCTACTCCTGATTCTGTTTCTTTTCTTCAAGGTCATTTTGGGATAGGCAATATCTGCATCCCAGACATGAATAAGGAAAGAAAAGGGAGCAAATGCCTAGCACAGCCCAAATCGGAGAATATCTTTAGTATAGCATGACAAGAGCAGCATGATGCTACAAAGATTAAATCAAAATCGGGAGCCAACATTTCCAAACTCCCAAAATGCTGCCTGTGTATTTAGTGCGGTCAAATCTAGAATTATTTATTCAGGTTGTTTCATTATAAACACACAAAAAAAATCTAATAGAGTGAACAGAGAAAGTAAAAAGCAAATCCAGCCACCCCCACCCAAAAAAACAAATTCAGACACCTACAAAAATGAAACTGTGTGGTTTTGCAGTAATTAATATTACAACTTGGGTGTGTTGAAACTAGGACTGGTAGTTTTTCATGTAAAGTGGAATTAAAGAAATATCTAGTAATTTCTGATCCTTGTCAAAAGTATGTTATTAAAGGGTTTTTGATGGACTGACAGCCAGCACAAGGACCTCTTTCTTTTAAATATACTAGGGCTGCATTCTTTGGTTGCTCTGCCATCCAGTCTTTGTAGCTGCATCAGCAGTGTTTGCTGAATACCAAAGAGAGAAGGTATGTACTTGAAATTTGCATTGCTGAAAGAACGTAGCTTATCTTTAAAAAAAAGTCTGTCACAGATTTTAATTGCAAAATTTTTTGTTGTGTTTTGACTAAATCTACAATAATGCCATATTATCACAACGGTAAATCTCAATTTCTACACCCTTTGTTTTCAATTAGTATAAGTAGTGTTCAATTAAGATGTAGACCAGGTCACAGGTTAAATTCCCAGTTGGTTCTGAGTTAAGGGTCCTGATGCAGTGTCCAAACTCAAAATGTCAACCATCCCTTTGCCTCCACAGATGCTGCTTGACCTGTTGAGTCCCTTCAGCAGTTTTTTGGTTCTGAGTTAGCTGAACTGAATTGGGACAGAACGACAATTTCTATTAATGTTCGTATGGTGAAGCAAAACAAGCTAGCCAAGATTCCAGACTAATTTCTTTTGTTTTTACTGCCTTCTTCCAATCTTTGAAAGAACAACAATATTTAGTTAAGGCAGCATTTAACTTGGTCTCTGCAGCTGGAACATTGGGCTTAAGTATATGGTTAGTTATTATTAATTAGTATCAAAAGCAAACAGTGTGAAAAAGGCAAGAAAATATATTTTATGATTTCTGATTTCTAGCATCTGCAGTATTTTCCACTTAATGAAGATTTTCTTAATAGTTTGCAAGGATCATAAAGTTTGAGCAGATCTCAGTATGTATTTCATTATATAGATTTACAGTCATCAAGCCTTCTATACTAATTCCATTTTCGAGCTTCAGTCCATAGCCTTCAATGGCATAAGAGTTTCTGATGTTAAGGTGAATACTTCTTGAATGTTGTGAGTTCATGCCTTCACAGCCGCTTCAAGGCAGTGCACTCCAAAGTTGATACTCGGGGAGAAAAGATTCTTCTTCAAATTTCTTATGAAACTCTTTTTCCTTACCTTAAACCTCTATTCTTTGGTTTTAGACACTTTTACTAAAGGGAATTGCTAACTACCCAATTTAGGCCCCTTATAATTCTGTATCTTTCAATCAGGCTCCCCTGAGCCTTCGAGCCTAAATTACCCTAACCTACCCAGTCTCTCCCCATTGCTGAAGCAGTCCACCCCAGCCAATGTCCCAGTGAATTTCATCTGCACTTCTTTAGTGCAATCACGTCTTTCCTATAGTGTGGCAACCAAAACTGTGTGCAGTACTCCAGCAATGGCCCAACTAATGTTTTATAAAGGAAAATAAATAAAACTGTAGATGTTGGATTCTGAAACAAAAACAATGTGGGAAGAACTTAGCCTATCAAGCAGCATCTGGAGGTGGAAAGAAAAAACAGTCAATGTTTCCATTCAGGCACCCTTCCTCAGAACTGGGGGAAGAGTGGGACAATGTCAGTTTTCAAAGCAGAGCCTCGGGGAGGAGTGAGATGTAAGAGAAAAGACTATATGGAGATTGGTTAAGACAGACGAGGTGATAAGAAGCACGAGTACTGACTATTTTAAATATTTTAAATAAACGGGGTAGAAAAGAGACATAAGCATGATAAGATGCATTTCATTGTGTGTTTCAATGTACATGTTACTGATAAAGATATCTTAATGGGAAACAATGATAGAGCAGTTTACCCGAAGTTTGAAAATTCAATGTTCTTTCCCAAAGGTTGCAATGTGCCTACACTAAATGCAGTAGCCTAGATTGGAAAAAGTGGCAAGTGCTTCACCTGGAATGATTTTTTGAGACCTGGATGGTGGGAAGGGAAGAGGTGAATGGACAGATGTTGCATCTTATTCAGTTGCATGAATAGAAGCCATGGGATGGGGAGTGGTGGGTGGGGAATGGAAGAATGGAGCAGAGAGTCATGAAGTGAGTGGTCCTGCAAAATGCAGAAAGAGGAGAAGAGGGAAAGATGTGACTGGTGATGTGGTCATGTTAGACCTGACAGAAATTACGAAAGATGGTGAGAGTGTAAGGTGAATACCAGGGAAACTCTATCGTTGTTCTGTCCCTAGAGAGAGGGGGAAGAGAGCAGACATGTGAGAAATAGAGGAAATGTGTTAGAGAGCTCGATCCACTATTGCAAAGGGGAAGCTATTTTTCAGGAAGAAAGAGGACATTTCAGAGGCACCAGAGTGGAAGGCCTCATCGATGAAACAAATGTAAACAAATGTGACAGGAATGAAGAAACTGGGAAAAGAGAATGGTGTACTTACGGGAGGCAAGATGAGAAGATGAATAATCAATGTAGCTGTGGGAATCTGTGGGCTTTAAAAGATGTTAGTGGTTAGTCTATTTCCTGAGATGGGGACAGGTCAAGAAAGAGAAGGGAAGTGTCAAAGATGGACCATGTAAATGTGAAAGCAGGTGGAAATTGGCAGCAAAAGTGATGACATTTTCAAGTTCCGTATGGTGCAGGATACAGCACCATTGAAGTCGGCAATGTTTTAGAGAAAGGATTGGGGGAGTGATTCCAAATAAGCCTGGAACAAGGACTGTTCCATGTATCCAACAGAAAGACAGGTGTAGCTAGGACCCATGAGAGCTTCCATTCATCTCTTCCCTTCCCACCATCCAGATCCCAGATCTTTAATCTGGCAAAAGTGAATGGAATTGAAGGTAAAGTTATTGAAAGCAAGGACAAGTTCTGCCAATCGAATGAGTGCATTGGTGGAGAGAAACAGGTTGGACCTTCATTCAAGGAAGAAACAAAGGGCCCTCAGACCACCCTGATGTGGAATGGAGATATAAAGGGATTGAACGTCTATGGTGAAAATAAACCAGTTGGGACCAGGGTATTGGAAATTATCAAAATAACAGAGGGCATCAGAAGTGTCCTGCTTGTAATTGGGAAGGGATGAGATATGGGGAACAGGATCAAGTCAAGATGGGAAGGAATAAGTTTGGTCGGACAAGCACAAGCTGAAACAACAGGTCTACCAGAATATTCTTGGTTGTGGATTTGTGTAAGAGATAGAAGTGGGCAGTGCAGGGTTGTGACACCTCCAGGTTGGAGACTGTAGAGGGAAGATCTCCTAATGAAATGAGATCTCTAACAGCCTGAAGATGAGGATCATGGTCCAGAGGGAGGTATGAGGATGGTCTGAGAGCTGACGTTTGGTCTCTGCAAGGTAGAGGTTGGTTCACCAAACCACAAAAGCACCATCCCTATCTGAACGTTTGATAACAAAATCTGGATTGGTTTGCAGTGAGCGGAGTGGTACACATTCAGAAGGGGGTAGATTGGAGTGGATGAAGGGAGAAGAGGAATCAAGGTAGTCAATGTTACATCAGCAATTCATGATGAATAGATCAAGAAGGAGTAA